>NC_081844.1:34225024-34862077 GCF_963259705.1 Myotis daubentonii
GGCGAGGCCGGGGCTGGAGGCTGAGCCGGGTTTGCGACGCTCCGGGGCGGGTGGGGGCGCGGCCGGGCGGCGTCTGGGAGCCGGGCCAGGCTTCTGGCTGGGATGCAGGGCCAGGCGCGGGAGGGCTGGCTAGTAGGGTGTGGGGGTGTGGGGTGTGGGAGGGTTGAGGGGGTGTGGGGTGGCGGGGTGGGAGGTGCCCATCTTCTTAGCACCCTTTAGGTTTAATGAAGTATTTTTTCGGATTACAAAGCCTTTACAGATTCTGTTCTGTTTACCAGGTACTTTAGAATTACAAACTATTTTCCAGCTTAAGAATTTTTGGATTTTCGGAGTATTTCTTAGTCTATAAGGCGTTATGGGGTTACAAAATCTTTTCCAATTTCAAGGCCTTTCAGGGTTTACAAAATATCATATCTCAACAATTGTAAGATGCACTTTTTTCATATTCTATTATCACCAGTGCATCTTACAAATAGTGATGTCTTTGATCAATACGAAAAGTTCAGTTTCTAGTGCATTTTAGGGTTCCAAAGCAGGTTGCAGTTTACAAGGGTCTTAAGGTCTGAAGTTACTGAATGCTTCAGCCCTCTGATGCACACTTTTCTTTCCTCTCATTTTGACATCTCTGAGGTCTGAATTATTTTTTTTTTGAGGTCTGAATTATTTTTAAAAATTTCCCCTTTTTAGATAATAAATTTGTGTTTTTTAAAAATATTTTTATTGATTTTTTAAGAGAGAGAAAGGGAGAGAGAGAGAGAGAGAGAGAGAGAGAGAGAGAGAGAAACATCAATCAGCTGCCTCTACATGCACCCCCGACCTGGATGGAGCCCCCAGACTTGGCGTGTGCCCTGACCCAGAATTGAACCTGGGATCTTTCAGTCAACTGAGCACACTGGCCAGGGCCTGAATTACTTATTTATTTATTTTACCCATCAGTTGCATCTTTGAACACATTATTATTTCATTTTTCATGTTCCCCTTCCACCACCATGGCTCATGAAATGGTGATGCATCTAACAGCTGCTTTGAGTCAATGAGATTTGGTCTTCTATAGTTCCTAAAGCATTTCAGTTGTTACAAAACATGTTCCAGCCTGGCCAGTGTGGCTCCGTTGGTTTGAGCATCATCCCATGCACCAGAGGGTCGCTGGTTCGATTCCTGGTCAGGGCACATACCCAGGTTTCAGGTGCAATCCCAGGTTGGGGTGCGTGCAGGAGGCAATGGATCAATGTTTCTCTCTCTCTCCCTCTCCCTTCCTCTTTCTCTAAAATCAACAAAAACATATAAAAAAGAACATGCTCCAATTTACAAGCAGTTCTAAGATTTGTGAAATATTTTCCAGCATCCAAGGGCCTTGGGCTTTAAAAGTTATTTCTCAGTTGGTAGGTGCTTGGAGGAGTTAAAAGCCGTAGAGCTTACCAACTGCTCTTACCTGTCCAGAAGAATCCTCAGGACTGCCCTCAGTCTGCATATACTCCTTGTCTGTTGGTACAGGGCAGACTCAGGTGGAAGGTGGTTGTGTGGCCAGAAAGGTGCATTTAAGCCTGCTGTGCAGGTCAGCGGTCGCCAACCTTTCGGACCTTACGGATCACCAGCGGTCCGCGGACCACCGGTTGGCGACCACTGGTCCAGGTGACATGTGCTCAGTGAGCCCAGCATTACCCATGCAAGGTCTGGCAGGCAGGGGTCCGGAGGGTCTCTGTGCTGTGAGCTAAGATTTTCTCATCATAAGACGCAGATGGTTTTTGGATTTGGTGATTCTGATTTTCAGATGTGTCTCTGAGATTCCAGGGGTATTCATTTCTGAGGGCTGCCCTACCAAATGACCACAAACTGGGTGTCTTAAAGCGACAGAGATTTCTTCTCTCTCAGCTCTGGAGACCAGAAGTCTGAAATCAGGGTGTTGGCAGGGCTGGTTCCTTTTGAGGCTCTGAGGGAGGATCTGTCCCATGCCCCTCTCCCCGCTTCTCATGGTCGCCAGCAGTCCTTGCTAGTCCCTGGCTTGTTGACACGTCATTTTGATCGCTGCCCCCATCTTCTCACATGTTTTTCCTGTGTCTCTGTGTCCAAGTTGTTCTCTTCTTTGTATTTTTTTTTCTGGTTAATCCTTACCCGAGGATACTTTTTCCACTGATTTTGAGAGAGAGGAAGGGAGGGAAGGGGAGAGCGAGAGATACAGAGAGAGAGATTGCCTTCCGCACGCACCCCAACAGGGGCTGGGGATTGAACCTGCAACCCAGATATGTGCCCTTGACTGGGAATCGAACCTGCGACCCTTCCGTGCACAGGCCGATGCTCTAACCACTAAGCATGCCAACCAGGCTATTATCTTCTTTTAAGGACACAAGTTACTGGATTTGGGGACTCCTAGGTAACCCCAGATGAGCTCATCTCAAACCCTCCACTTAATCACATCTGCAAAGATGCTTTTTCTAAATACATTCTCATTCATAGGTTCCAGGAGTCAGGGCGTGGACATATCATTCTAGGGCCACTATTCAACCCGCTAGGAAGTGTGGCTCCAGAACCATAATTAGTTCTGGAATCCTGAGGCCAATTTTAAATCTTGGATCTAGTGATGCTCACACCTGAGTGCACCAGAGCCACGGGGAGGCTTGGAAAATGCAGGTTCCAGTTCAGCAGGCCGGGCTCGCCCCAGCTTGCTCTCTGGCGGTGCTGATGCTGAGACCGTCCCCACAGGTTCGGACGAAGGATGTGCTGTTTGAGAGCATCAGCCACCTGATCGACTACCACCTGCAGAATGGGCAGCCCATTGTAGCTGCTGAGAGCGAGCTGCACCTGCGAGGTGTGGTCAAGCGGGAGCCCTGAGCCAGGTGTGTATTTGGCCCTGCTGGCTTCTGGCCATCACCCATCCATCACGCTTCTCATTTTAAAAACTGAGAAAGAATTCACATGCCACACAGTTTACCCATTACAGTGGCTACCTCAGTAGTTTTTAGTATCTTCACAGAGTTGTGCAACGTCCCCCTGTCTAATTCCAGAACATTCCATCACCCCCCAAAGAAGCCCTGTCTCCCTTAGTAGTCACTCCCCACCTCCTCCCCCAGCCCCTGACAAATACTAACCCACTTCCTGTCTCTGTGGATGGGCCTGTTCTGGACATTTCACATAAACGGGAATCACACTGTGTGGCTTTGTTTACCTGGCTTCTCTCATTGAGCCTCATGTCTTCAAGGTTCATCCATGTTGTAGAGAGTCAGTACTTACCTCCTTTCCATGATGAATATTTCAGTGTGTGGATGGGCCATGCTCTATTTATCCACTCACCATCGGCCCCGGTGAACATGTGTGTACAGGTGTTTGTATGCCTGTGTCTTCATTGCCCTTGGGTGGGTCTCTACCCAGGAGTGGGATGGCTAAGCTGTTATGGGGACTGTTTAATTGGTGATAAAGATCTCCAGGAGGAGGCAGCATTTGGCCACCCTGGAAGAGGGAACCAGTGTGGCCTGGGTCCTGTGGGCTGGAGTGCCAGGGGCGTGGTGAGATGAGAAGGTGCACCCTTGGCCTTTCGATTTTGGTGCTGGGGAGCCACAGGAAGGCTTTGAGTGGGGAAGGGCCAGGCGGATATAGGACCTCTCTGGTGAGAGAGGAGGGCTCTGGGGTGAACTCAGGGCTGGGCCAGGCAGGAGAGGACATGGTTGAGCTGGGGTGCGAGGGGTAGAGTGACATGAGCTGCATTTGTGGAGGAGGGAGAGACAGGGCCTGGGCATCCCAGGATCTGGGAGCTGGAGCTGGGCTCAGGGAGGGAGGGAGGGACCGAAGGGGAAGGAAGGTGCTGAATTTCCCCCAAGGGCTGAGCAAGAGGAGCTTCTGGGCCAGGCTGGGCTGCTCTCCTATCCCCATGACAAAGGTCTCCTTCCTGCCTCCTCCCCACTCACTGCAGGTCTCCTCCCTGCCCCCAGACAGGCCTGGCTGCTGGCAGAGTTGGGGTTCCCAGTCTGGGGAAGGGCTTCAGGAGTCGGGGGTGGGCCTGTGGAATGCCTGAAGTGATCTGCAGTGCTCTGGGGCATGTGCCAGGGTACGATCTGATTGCCTTCTGTCCCCGAAGTTGTTTGTGGCCTGAGAAATGACGCCGATGGCAATTATCATAGTTGCTAATGCAGCCGTTGCTGTGTCTAAGGACTGTGCTCACCTCCCCACGTCTCCCACGAGGTTCTGAGGCAGGCACTGTTATCAGCGTTCTCATTCTGCAGAAGAAACAGCACCGAGATTAAGACTCTCCCCTGGGGCACACTGCCAGAAAATGGAGGAGCTGGGACTTGAACCCGGGCCCCTGGGCCTGAGCCTCCTTGCTGTGTCACTTTGCTGCAGTGTAACCAAGGTTTGGAGTCCCTAACACGTGAACCCAGGTCTCTGGTTGCTGTCTCCGCTGACCCTTGACTTCTCCGCTTTCTCCTTCAGGTGATGGTTCCCGCCTCGGGCTCCTGTCCCTGCTCCCCAGGTGTCCCTGTTGTGGCCTTACAGCCTTTCCCTGGACCCTGGTCAGGCTGAACCGCTGCAGTCTCTCTTTCCTCCACGTGGGCCTTGAATCTCTCTTCTCCAGCCCACTCTTTGCTGGGCCAGGTCAACCATGCCAGGAGATGGGGGCCCAAGACCCCCCTCTCTCTCACCGAGCCCCCTGCCTCCTCTCTTCTGCCTGGAGTGAGGGTGTACATACCAAAGACAGAACCGTTTCTCGCCTTTAACGAAAATATATAAAAGAAATCCCTCGGTGTCCTGGTGCGGTCCTGGTGGGGTAGGGAGACACAGTCTCTTTTCCTGGCTGGACTTCAGCTCATCTCCCTGGGAGGGGAAGGTTCCCAGGTCCCTGGCCTGGAGCTGGAGTCCTGTTCTGGCCCAACTCAGTGTTTTCACCTGAAAAATGGGTGCACAGTTTTTGAGGGAGAATTGAGGTGCTTTGGGTCCTCAGGCCAGGACACACGCTGATGTTGAAGTGGGGGGCAGTCTTGGGGGTATTGACCTGCACTGGACATTTCGAATCTGTTTGTAATTAAACTTGGGAATGACCATGAGGAACGTGAGCCGACTGCACATTAAGGGGCCCTCTTGGTTGGGGGCTGCAGTCAGTCTCCCCAGTGGAAAGCCAGGTGGCACCAGATTTGGCCTCCTGGGGGCTGGAGGAGATGGGGGGCTGAGGTCCTGTTAGGGGGAGTAAAAGGGTGGTTCGCTCTCCTAGAATTCCCCCAGCATTTCTCAAATACCTCTATTTTTAGAGATAAGAATACCCCAATTTCTCTATTAAATGCACCCTAATTTCTCTTTGGAAACACCTATTTATCTCCCCAATGCTACAAGCCTCTCTCTTGAGATATCCCAATATATCTGACAGAAGGCTCCTTGTTTTCCTCCAGTTGCTCCTGTCTTGCCCCTGAACACGGTCTGATCCCTCAGGGATCCCAGCTTCTTTCCTCCCTGTTTTCTTGAGATGCAGCCACACCCTCAAAGCCCCTACTTCTCCCTGATGCCCACTTCCTCCTCCAGCACCGACTCCTACCTTCCAGCACTTCCTGCACATGGATTCTGGGACGCTCCCTCCCAGAGACCACACTCTCCTGGGACCCTCCTCTAACTCCGCCCCCAAACGTGGAGGCATCTCTCCCAAAGGTGTCCCCAGCCCTCTCCACAGCCCACCAGGGCCACATCCCTGCCCAGGGTTCGGGTCTGCAGACCTGGGGGGCCTAGTAAGGGTGTGGGGAGCAAAAGCCACTCTGCTCTGCCCCTAAGTAGGGGTGAAACCATCCAAAGGTAGAGCCAGAAGGGGACTCTGATGTCATGTCTCTTACTTCAGTGACATGGAGACTGAGCCACCAGTCCGCCCATTGGTCCATTTGTCCGTCCATCCACCCACCCATCCATCCATTTGTCCATCCACCCACCTACTCATCCATCCATTATTCATTCATTCATCAGTCTGTCCATCCACACCCCCTCCTCCAGCATCCTAAGAGCCTTTAATTGTCTGTACTGAGCTTCTCTTATCTGCCAGAAGCTCTGGTGGCTTAGGGGGATGCAACAGTGACCAAGGCGGACCTGTCCTCGTGGAATTAGCAGTCAGATGACATCAATCAGCAAACCATCACAGAGTGTCTAGTGCCAGCTGTGGCGTGGACACAGCGGAGGCAAAGCTGGATGCCAGGGAGAGCTGCCAGGGGCCTTTTAAGCACAGAGGTGATAAGATTCCCAAGTGGGAGACATACTGTTGGGGGCAGGATAGGAATGGGGGTGGCTGAGAGAATGCTCTTAGGGTTGGACCAAATAATGTGAAGAAGTGTCAGATTCCAAAGATTTGTAGGCCAGAAAGAGGTCTAAATGCACTTCATTCATTCATTCATTCATTCATAGCCCTGGGTCCTTCCAGGCCCGGCACCACCCCCTTAAAAGTTTTACCTAGGACTCCTGCTAGGCATGTGCACAAACTCAGGGTGCTCAGAGGCGTGAGGAGGCGTCCCAAGGCCACACCGCTGGGAGGTGGCAGAGCCGGGGTTCGACCCTCATTACCTCCCCCATCCTGCTCCTGGACCCAGGAAAGCTCTGTCGGGGGAGCCCCCATGGTGACAGGAGCTACGAGCCTGGCTCTAGCTGGGTTCCCACCCTGTCTCCAGTCCATTCTATCTGCAGCTATTCCGTTAGCAAATGCTCCCTGCCCTAGCCTCGCAGGGAGCTAGGTGGGAGGTAGTAGAAATGTTGGTTCAAATTCTGCTGTGCAGCCGTGGACCAGTTACTTCCCTTCCCTGAACCGGGCCTCCGCAGAAGCAGGCCATTCCGCCATGCCTCCGTTTCCTTGTCGGGAAGACTGCCCCCTCCCTCAGTGCCTATTGGGCCTGGTCCCCCTTGGGAGCTTGCAGACAGGCCTTTCCTCCCGTTTTCAAAGGAAAAGGCAGCTTAGAGCCCGGAGCTGCCTGGGCACAAGGTGGCTCCTCAGGCCTGGCGCTGGGATGGCAGGCTCTTTGTCTTTGAGCCGCCTCCCTGTGTGTCCTCCAAGTCTGTCCGCTGGATGCCACAGGGGGCAGCCTATGACTCAGGCCTGAATCCTGGGAAGTACCACCTTCCCGCATCTCCTCGGAGACCTGCCCCTTTCCCCTGTCCATATAGTATGTTCCTGGGAATGGAGGAGAGGGTGAGGACTGAGGCGGGAGGGGGTGGCCACCAAGGCCACAGCATGAGGGGCACAGCTTAGGGTGGGTGGGGATGGTGAGGGCCGTCTGGGCCCCCTCCCTAGCTTGGGCCTGAAACCCGCAGCCTCCTCATCTCTGATTCCAGGGAGGCCACCGCTCAGGGTTTGGGGGAGTCCTGGTGGAGGGGTGGGGGCTGCCACACCTGTCAGTCACAGGGCTCTGCAGAAGAAGCAGAAGGTTTTGTTGACTTGGGGAGGTTCCTGTTTGGAGTCAGAGCTGGTGGCCTCCCTGCCCTGGTCCCTTCCAGGGTGGCCCACAGGACAGGTGCTTGGAATCTATCCCCAGGTACTTCTCCCTCTGGCCTCAGTTTCCCCAGCCCCCAAATGTGATGGGGTGGGGCTTCTGGCTGAGCGGGGCTGTGGTCAAGGTTCTGGGGTTCACTTTGAGGCCTGGCAAGACCTCCCCCTGGCTGAGTCTCTGTCCTCACCAGCAGCAGCTTTCGTGAACTGATGACCAACACATCACACATGTTTAAGTACTTTGCAAACAGTAGCTCTGATGCTGTGATGGCCGTGGACCACAGAGGAGAAGGAGGCAGAGAGGTTTGGACACTTGCCAGAAGTCACAAAGCAGGAAATATTGGTATTAGGATTCGAACCCTGATTAAGTGGCTCCAGATTAATGTTTGAGTTGCTTAGCACAGGAATCAGCACAGAATAAATTCACTGCATCCTCTTTCAACCCAACTGGGGATAGAGACCCTGCCCCCAGCTGGGCAAGGGTGAGTGGGGACTGAAGCCCCCAATTCCCAGGTCAGCCTGGCACTGCCCTTCCTTGCAGACCCTAGCTGGTCACTTCCCCTTCCTGGGCCCCACTGTCCCTGTCCTGTCAATGGAGGAAGGTGGGGCGGCCCCCCGCTGCAGAAAGGAGCACTGTTCCAGAAGTCATCCTCCCTGTAATCTGCCCAATTGTCTGGCAAGTTTTCATTAAAGACCCCAGTGTCTTGGAGACACGGCAGGTGCCACCCTTCCAACCACAGCTCCAAGCCCAGGGGGGCAGTAGAATCACACAAGTAATTGCTCTAGGGCACTCTTCATGACAGCTCAAGTTGGGGTTCAGGGGGCTCTGTCAGGCTGTAACACGGGGCTGGCCCAGGCAGTGGTGAGGTGATGCATCCACTGGTATCTGCCTCCCCTGGCATGCTGGTGTCACCCCAGCACAAAACGGGGCTCAGTGTTTGCTGGGTGAGCAAATCTGAGACAGGCCTCCTGGAGTCATGGCCTCCTCTGAGCCTCGCTTTCCCCATGTGGACCACGGGGCTCTAAACCCCACCTCACTCCAAGGTCCAGTGGATCTGTTGGAGGGGCGGGGCCTCCAGCTGGCCACATTATCTTACTGGCTCCCCACAAACTGAGACCGGACTTGGGACTGGTCGGCCTTGGGTGCCAGAAGGGGAAAGTGAGGCTGAGAGGGAGGGCAGAGCGTGAGGAAGCAGGGGGGTTAGGGCTGGCAGGTCACAAGGCAGCGGGGTGGGACCCCAGAGGGACCCTGAGATCTAGGAAGCTGCCGGCCAGGGGTTGCCTTGGTTTCTCTCTCTGTGGGTAGCACGCCTGCGCTCTCCCTGCTCTCCTCCAATCACATTTTCCTGTTACAATTCTGTTCACCTGTGTCCCTCAGTTGGCACCGCCTCTGTGGGATGCATCACAAGGTGGGCCCTGCATCCCTTGGTCACAGCTGTGTCCCTAGCGTCTGTGTCATTGCCCAACATCCAGTAAGTGCTCAATAAACATCTGCCCATGACATGGAGGAGCAGCTCCTTCTCTGGCGTCTGGGGCGGCTTCGCTAAGGGATGCCCATTCACCAGGAGGAGCTGCTGGGTCCTGATTTCTAGAAGGAAACCTTCACCTTCCTCATCCACGTCTACGGAGGGGGAGAGCTGGGGGAAGGAAGTTAGAGCCTGGCACTGAGAGAGCGCTCAGGAGTCAATTCAGATGCAGTTATTATTGCTGCTATTATTTTATTCTTCATTGTAAGTCGGGAAAGCTGCTCACCAGGGAAAGGGCCCACGGCTAGTATGGGTCTGCGCTCCTCCCCAAATGAACTGAAGCAGAGGCGTGGGGTTTCTGCTCCTCCTGCTCCCCCTGCTCCCCCGTCCGCAGGGACCAGCGCTAGGGGTGTCCATCAGCAAACCGCGACCACCTGCTTTCCCTCCCACTTGCCCTCGTCGGCCCCCTGGGTGCCCGCGAGGCTCCTGTGCGCCGGGCCCCGGGGTGGCGCGGGGTGCGCCGCGAGGCGGGGGGCGGGGGCGGAGGCGGCGGTACTAGGGAGAATACGGCGGCGCGGCGGCCGGGCTGGGCGGTTTCCCGCCGCGGCCGGTGAATGAGTCCGACTGCGCTGCCGCCGCCGCCCTGGTGGAAGCAGCAGCCTCGGCCCCCACCCCAGACCCGGAGCCTCCGCGCCGAGACCCCGGCGAGCCCGCGGGACAGCCTCGGCCTCGGGACACCACCCCTGGCAGGTGAGTTCAGGGACCCCGCCACGATCCGCGGGGGCTGCTCGGACCCCACCCCCACCCCCAGCTGAGTTAACCCAGGGGTGGGATGGTGGGGGGGTGGAGGGGAGGGTCGGAGGGGAGGGATCAGCCGGCTGCGCGGTGGGCCCCCAGACTCCTTCCCTCTCCCTGCCCCCACCCCACTTGCCTGGACCCTCAGCCCTGGGAGAAGCCACAGGTGGGTGGGAGCCCGAGGGGGGGGCGGAGCTGGGACACGCGGGGGTCCAACCACACCCCGAGGTGTGGTCCCTGTAGACAGAGCGTGAAACCCTTTAAAAAGCGCTTTGAGATCCTCAAAACGGGGGTGGGGGTCGGAGAGGGGCCGCTCTCCCCTGGGAGCTCCCCAAGAGTCCGGGCACCCCCGCCTCCCCCGGCTGTGCCTGTAAGTTAAGCGCGACCTCTGGGGGAGGCGGGGGGGTCAAGCCCATCCCGCCCCCGCCCCCCCCCCCGGGTCCTGCTGGCCCAGGCCCCGTCCAGGTGGCCCCCCGGACAGGTGCCAGGAACCCCCGTCGGCACCCGGTGCCTGCAGGCCTGCAGCTCCTGGCCCCGCTTCCCTCCCCAGACGCTGCGCGCTCCTGGCCTCCTGCGCTGCCCCCATGAAGAAGACCAACATGTGGTTCCTGGAGCGGCTGCGGGGGTCCGGGGAGAACGGCGCGGCGGGGGGCGAGGCGGGAGACAAGGCCTCCAAGGGGCCCCTGTACAGCAACGTGCTCACGCCCGACAAGATCCCCGACTTCTTCATCCCCCCCAAGCTGCCGGCCAGCCCCGCGGAGCCGGAAGGGCCGGCGGAGCAGGGCCCGGCCGCCGAGCCGACCCCGGCCGCGGCTTCGCCCCGCCGCGCCCCGCGGAGCCCCCGGCTGCCCGCCAAGCTGGCGGCCGAGAGCAAGAGCCTGCTGAAGGCGGCCACCCGGCATGTGATCCAGATCGAGAGCGCCGAGGACTGGCCGGCCGAGGAGGCCGCCACCAACGCCGACCCCCAGGCGCAGGGGGCCATGTCCCTGCCCTCCGTGCCCAAGGCGCACACGTCCTACGGCTTCGCCACGCTGGCCGAGAGCCCGCACACGCGGCGCAAGGAGTCCCTGTTCCACAGCGAGCACGGCGCCCTGGCCCAGGTGGGCTCCCCGGGGGCGCGGCGCCGCAAGGGGGGCGGCAAGGCCAACGGGGGCGACGGCGCGTCCCGGGAGGCGGGCGGCGCGCTCATGAGCCCCAGCCGCTACTTCAGCGGCGGGGAGAGTGACACGGGGTCCTCGGCCGAGTCGTCCCCGTTCGGGTCCCCGCTGCTCTCGCGCTCCGTGTCGCTGCTCAAAGGCTTCGCCCAGGACAGCCAGGCCAAGGTGAGCCAGCTCAAGCACTCGGTGGGCCGCCACGGCTCCCTGTCGGCGGACGACAGCACGCCCGACACCAGCCCGGGCGCCCGGCGCCGCCTCACTCGCCGGGCCGCCCCGGAGCCGGGCGGCGCGGAGCCGGGCCCGGTGCCCCGCGCGGAGCACGCGGTGCGCATGGGCCCGCGGGGCAGCGTGCGGCTGCTGGCCGAGTACGAGGCGGCCCAGGCGCGGCTGCGGGTGCGCCTGCTGGCCGCCGAGGGTCTGTACGACCACCTCTGCGATGCCCGAAGCATCAACTGCTGCGTGGGCCTGTGCCTGGTCCCCGGGAAGCTCCAGAAGCAGCGCAGCACCATCATCAAGAACAGCCGCCACCCCGTCTTCAACGAGGACTTCTTTTTCGACGGCCTCGGGCCGGCCAGCGCCCGGAAACTGGCCCTCAGGATCAAGGTGGTCAACAAGGGCAGCAGCCTCAAGCGGGACACGCTGCTGGGGGAGAAGGAGCTGCCCCTGACCTCCCTGCTCCCCTTCTTGTAAAGGCCCCCCGGCTGCCGCCCTCCGTGCCTCCCGCAGGTGCCCAGGGGAGACCCACCTCCCCTCCCCACTCGGATTCCGACGGGCGGGCGGCAGGAGGCTCATTGGCTGCGCCAGGGCCCGGGGGGGGGGGGGGGGGGGGGAGGAGGAGGTGGGTTTAAGCTCAGGCTGGGCAGCTGCGGGGCCTCTTCTGGGATGCTGCATGGTGGCCAGGATACCGCTTTTCAGGGACTAAGTTACGTGGAGGAGGAGAAGAGGGGGCTGCCAGGGAAGA
Organism: Myotis daubentonii; assembly: GCF_963259705.1. Taxonomy (NCBI): domain Eukaryota; kingdom Metazoa; phylum Chordata; class Mammalia; order Chiroptera; family Vespertilionidae; genus Myotis; species Myotis daubentonii. The sequence continues at coordinate 34,236,839 of NC_081844.1, forward strand.
GAAGGCCATTTGCAGGCCTGAGCGCTACCCCTGAGCCCCCAGTTCCATGTCCCTCGGTGTGGCCTCACCACTGACAGAGTTCAGGTGGCTGGGAACCTGTGCCAGGAGGTGGCCGAGGTGGATGGAAGACCTCGAGGTCTCCAGCCCTGAGCCTGGGCGGAATCCTTTCCTGTGTGGCACGAGTGTCCTCATCCCCCAGGTCTGCCAGACGCTCCCCCCCCCCTGGCCCCCACCAAATCAGTGCCAGGCCCCAGGTTCTGCCGCCAGTGCCCCATGGGGCTGTGGGAGGCAGCAGAGCGAGGAGCTCATGGTGCAGGAAATCCCAGAGGATGAAAATGGGAACAATGATGGGAACAATGGCTCTGCTTCTGTCCCTGGAGCCAGACAGCCCTCCCGGGGCCGTTTCCCTCCGGCACCTTCTTGGCTTGCTTTTCGGGCACAGGCCGGCCTGGCTGGTCCACTGCATCTGCTTGGGAGCCCTGGTGCTGCTGGGGTTCTGGAGCCTCCCTCCCCTGGAGAGGGATGCTCTGAAAGCACCAGAGGGCAGCCCATGACTCCCCTCCCCCCTCCCTCCCACGCTACCCCCCTTCCCCCCTCCCCTGCCCAGCACCCTTGGCAACTGGACACCAGGGAGTGATGCCCAGTGACTGATGGCTGTGGCTTTTACTCCACGTGTGTAAATAGGTTTTGGTTAGGGCAGGTGGGATAAAGGGACAAAGGGGCGGGCTGGGTGTGTGTGGGGGGTACCCTGGTGTGACTTCTCATGCTGCTAGGGGGCTGCATAGCCTTGCTTAATTTTTGAGGAGGTTTTCCAGCTCAGAGAAACAAATGGTACAGTTTGAAGCAGGGGCCAGCTCGGCCAGGCCAGCTCTGTCCCTGCATTTCTCCTGGGCTGCCTGCTGGGCATGGATGGACCAGGGCAGCGCATTGAATCCTGGGGCGCCCCTCCCTGTTCAAACATTGTCCCTCGACTCTAGGTTTCCCAGCCCCACGAGGGGAGAGGTGAAGAGGCAGATTTCCCCCAGGGCTGGGGAAAGCACCAGTGCACCCTGCGCTGAGATGGAGGGGCCCTTGGAGCTGGGGTCCCTTCTAGTGCCCCCTTTGGTCTTTGTCCTGTGCCTGCTCCTTCATGCTCCTGCTCCTGCCTTCATAGGGGCTCCCCCTTCACTCTGGAACTTGGAGACCACCAGGGCCAGGCTTGTGGGCAACAGAGGGCCCTGCAAGGAGCTAGATGCTTGGAGCTCATACCCCTCCTGTTCTTTCTGACCCTGACCTCCCCTCCCGCCCCCCCCCCTCCGCCCCCCGCTTTCCCTCTGGGGCCTCCCATTTTCATATGCCCCGTGCGCTGTTTCAGACCTTTGTGTTCGAAGTTGACAGTGGGTAAGCCTTTATGACACCCTTCCCAAGTGTGTTTGTTTATAAATGCTGTTTTTAGTGCAATAAAGGTGTTTCGGGAATGCGGGGGTGGAGATTTGCCTTCTTTGCTGTTTAATAACAAGAGAGGAATCTTGAATTCCAAGGAGGATGGCGGGCGCCTTCACGGTCAGTGAAGTCCTCAGCACTTTCAGACCCTCTGCTTGGGGTGGGGAGGAAGCCAGATTGCCCAGGGCGACGCCTTGGCCTCCCTCCCCACCCCCAGGCCCTGTTATAACAGCTGCTGACATTTGCTCAGCAGGTGTCTGTGGGCACTGCTCTTACTCTCCATCTACACCAGCGGTTCTCAGCCTGTGGGTCGCGACCCCTTTGGGGGTCGAACGACCCTTTCACAAGGGTCGCCTAAGACCATTGGAAAACACATATAATTACATATTGTTTTTGTGATTAATCGCTATGCTTTAATTATGTTCAATTTGTAACAATGAAAATACATCCTGCATATCAGATATTTACATTATGATTCATAGCAGTAGCAACATTACAGTTTTGAATTAGCAACGAAAGTAATTTTATGGTTGGGGGTCACCACAACATGAGGGACTGTATTAAAGGGTCGTGGCATTAGGAAGGTTGAGAACCACTGATCTACACGAATGGCCTTCACAGCAGCCCCCGAGAAGGCTGTCCACATCCTCATCTCGCAGGTTCGGTAACCTGTCAAGGCAGCCTCGTCAATGGGAGTCTGGACTCGAACTCGCGCCCGCACTGTGGCCACCACGGAGAGAATTGGCAGGATTTGCCCCTTCCGGGTTCTGTTTCCTGGGGACAGAGACTGGACATGTGGTGCAATCATTAATGGGGACCCCCTTGGATCCCATCAGCTGCCAACACAGGAGCACCCCCACTGACCTACCCTCATCCTCATCTGGTCTGCCCAAGTCCCTGCGATCAGACAGGAATCAGAAAGCAAGTATGTCAGCCAGGAGGCCAGCCCCCACCCCTCTGTCCCTCTCACCCCCCCCCCCAGGTCAGGCTGTATCTCTCCCCACAGAGCCCCCAGTTCAGGGCCCTGTTTCCTGCCCTGACCCCAGGCCTGCTTCTTCCTCTCTCCAGGGGTCCAGGCTGTCAGGGCTGTCACAGAGCCACCAGGAGCCTTTGTGTGGGGTTGGGGTCCTAAACAGCCCTCCACTGGCTGACAACTGCCAGATGAGCTGCGCTAACAAGGCCTGGTCGGGACCCAGGATGTGTTGCCAGGGCAACCGGGCGCCTTCTCTCCTTTTTCCCACCAGCCACTCATCACTGGGCAGCCTGTGTGTGTGCATGTGGGATTGCGTGTCTCTGTGTGTGTCTGTGTGGACCGTCTGTGTGTGCATGCACACAACAGTGGGCTTCTGCACATGTGTAACTACATGTATACCTTATGCACATGCATGCATGTGCATGCTAGTGTAGTGACGTACACGTGCGAGTGCAGTTGTGTTTGTGCACAAGTGTCAGTGTGGGCACAATCATGTGAGTGCAGAATGCACATAAGTGTAGCCATGTGTGTCAGCAAGTGTGTGTGTGTGTGTGTGTGCTTGCATTTCCATGTGGGCTGTGCACATGTTTTTCTGTGTGTAACTGTGTACATGTATATAACCTTGTGAGTGTGCATAAGTATCACTATGTAATTGTGCACATGTGTGTCACCATGTGTGTGCTTGTGTGTGTGTGCTGTGGCTGCCCTCTGCCTCACAATGTCCAAAAGGACATAATCGGACCAGTGGCTCCAGAAGGCCCCCTCCCTCCTCTCTCCATGCTGGTTCCTCACTGGGGACACCCTCACCTCTGTCCTCTCACTCAGACTTCAGGTCTCGACCCACTGCCTCTTCCTCAGGGCAGCCCCCAACCCGACAAAGTCAGACCCTTTCTTAGATTGCTTGTTAGTGTAACACACCGGCTTGTACTACCGACCTGATCAGAATGATCTGTTATTTGCACCTGCATTGTCCCAGTGCTCAGCCCATGGTGCAAACACAGGTGACGTTTGCACTCTCCTTCCAGCCCGGCTATCATCTGGGGCTTCCTACTGTCAGAAGGGCCATGGGCATCCGGGGCCACCACTAACCGTGGGCACCTCATTTGGTGCAATCACAGGATGGTGCCCCTTTCCCAAAGTGGAGCCAGCACAGTGGACAGGAGAGCCAAAAGATGAGGAGTTAGATGCCTGGAGACCTTGTGGGCACCTGGATCCAGCTGTACCTGAAGTCCATAACTGCTCACCATTTCAGTTCAGAGAAGCAATAAAGTCCTTTTTTAAAAAAATATATTTTTTAAATTGATTTCAGAGAGGAAGCGAGAGAGATAGATAGAAACATCAATGATGGGAGAGAATCATTGATTGGCTGCCTCCTGCGTGCCCCCTACTGGGGGTGGGGAGAGATCGAACCTAAAACCCGGGCATGTGCCTTTGGCCGAAATCAAACCTGGGACCCTTTAGTCCGCAGGCCGATGCTCTATCCACTGAGCCGAACCGGCTAGGGCTAACGTCCTTTCCTAGCTTGACTTTTTATTTATTTATTTGCAGCCAAGGGGCACCGATACAGCGAGTCTCCAGTACAAGGAAGGAGGAAGTGCACCAAGCGAGGTGCCCCAGTCTGGTAGGAAGGAAGGCATATCCTAGAACCTGGGATTTGTAGGTCCTGGAGAGCTGGGGAATGTGGGCCTGGGGAGAGGGAGTGAGCATTAATCAAGGAAGGGTTTGCAGAAGGAACAGAACCTGAAATAGGGAAGAAGCATTGGGGTAGCAGGCACATTCCAGAGGTAAAGGGAAGGGGCTCAGGAGTCCAGCCAACTGGGGCCTCCATCCCACTCCCCCTCAGCCTCGGCCACAGCGCCTGCCCCAATCTGTCCATTGCCTTCTCCTGCTGTCCAGCTTGGGAACCTTCCATGGCTCATCATGGCCCCCCACCCTGTGCATGCCCCACAGGGAAGCCCACGCACCCTTCCTGGAGCCTTTGCTTGTGTGGTGCCCATCTCTCCAGCACACCTGAACCCTGACCGTGCCCGGTGAGCATTCCATGGTGGAATTCCAGCCTGGGACTTTCCACTCTGCAGCACAGTGTGGCCGTGGGCGAGTCATGTGACTTGTGTGGGTCTCAGGCTCCCCACGAGCAACGCTTCAGCCCTGGTGATGAGGCTCAAGCTCATGTGTGGAAAGAGCTCATGTTCTGTGGAAGCAGGCACAATATAGCAATAACATAATCACATTAGGGTGGTAATTATAGGCTGCCAGCAGACCCACTGAGGTCAGTGGCTTCCCTGGTCCTCCTGCGCTGGGGGCCTTTCCCCACTGCACCTGCCCCTCTGTCCAGCTGCTTGCACCCCCTTCCTCCAGTGTGGGATTCAATTAAGCTTTTGTTTTCTTCTCAGCTCTTCTGAGAGTGGGAGGGAGGGGCTGTCTGCAGCTGGGTCTGCTGACAGGAGGAGAAAAAATGACTCCAATAAAAAGGAACCGCTGCAGAGGGAGGCCTGCATGTGCATGCCCTCCCTCCCACCAGGGGGAAACCCAGGCCCTCACGGAGGTCAGGAGCACGGGGCGGGTGTCCAGTGTTGACCTGGAGAAAGAAGATGCCTACCAAGAAGGGCTCCTGGTGGCTCAAATGTAAAAACAGAGCCTAGCAACCATTGCTAAACCTGGGCCTCTCAGACAGGCTGCCCTTCAGGGAGACGCCTGCACTGGCCTGCCTGCCTGCTGGCTGAGCCCACTCTTATACAGGAGTTGCTGGCATTGTATTTCAACCAGTAGGAGGTTTTCCCTGTCCAATTATAGCTGCACAGCTCTATGTCAGTAGCATCTTCACTGACCAGAGTGGCTCCATTCCAACCAATCAGGACAGGGCTTTTAGGACCAATCAAACTGTGAGATTTGAAGTCCTTATTTGCATAAGGATGGACCAATCTGGAACCAGGGGCCAGGCTTCTGTCTATATAAGTCAGCTTCCCTTTGGCTAGCCCGGGAGCATACTTTCACTTGAGGACTATGTTTCCTTGGTTGAGGCTGAACCACCCAGGGTCTGGATGGAGCAGAGCTGTCTAGCTGGACAGCCACCTTGTGGATGGCCACCTTACTCTGGTGCTGTCCAGCTATTGAGCTGTCACACTACAGAGCTGTTGGCATTGAATAAAGTTTCCTTCAACACACCCCAACGAGGGGGTTCCTCTTGGTATTGAATTGCACCAATGACCATGGGTTGACACCAGGTGCAAAAGCGACAGTCCTGGGCCCACTGCTCACAGCGGGCTGCCTGGCTCTCCCCCTGGTGAATGGAGACATTACAGGCACTTCCCTCCAGGGTTCTATAAGGTATGTACACACACTACAGGACCCGCACTGGTGAGAGGATGACCCACTGCATCTGCGTCAGGACTCTGCAGGTTGTGGGCCCAATCCCCAGCGTGGGGTGTGCCAGAGGCAGCTGATCCATGATTCTCTCCCATCATTGCTGTTTCTCTCTCTCTCCCTCTCCCTTCCTCTCTGAAATCAACAAAATATATTGTTAAAAATGTATATGTATTTTTAAAGAAGAGTGAAGCACTGACACTTGTTACAACATGAATTAACCTTGAAACATATGCTCAGTGGGAGAAGCCAGACGCAAAAGGCCACACGGTGTGTGATTCCATTTCTGTGAAATGTCCAGGACGGGCACATCCACAGAGATGGGAAGTGGGTTAGTGGCTGTCAGGAGTGGGAAGGGGGAAGGGGAGCGGCTACTGACGAGGATGGGGCGTCTTTTGGGGATGATGAGAATGTCCTGGAATTAGATAATGGTGCTGGTTACACATTGTGAATGCGGTAAATGGCACTGAGTTACTCACTTTAAAATGTTTAATTTTCTGACTCTTTCAATTTTTTAAAAAAGTTCACTGTGCTTGATACATTTAAGATTTGAACACTTTACTATAAATTATATATTTTTTAAAAGGATATACAATTTCCCAGAACCTGCCTGCTTCTACCCGCTTTTCGGTCCCTGCTGGGATTGGGCCCAACTACCTGCCCCCACCATCCCTCCTGGACCAGCGCAGTGCCCTCCACCCTGGTGCCCTGTCCTGGTGCGGTCTACAGTCTGTTCTCCCTGGTAGCCACCAGAGAGCGCTGGGAGCACCTAACTCAGGTTTGGTGTTGGACCCCACAGCCTATCCTACTGTCAGTAGATACAAGAGGGCGACAGTGAGCACTGAACCCGCCCGGTCCTGCTCTGCCCACTGCCCTCCGTGGCTCCCATGTCTCTTGGGGTAAAAGCCCAAGTCGTCTCGAGCCCACGGGACCCTGGACAACCTGCCCTGTCACCTCCTTGCCCTCACCTCCTCCCTCTCTCCCTCACTCATTCCACTCCAGCCACACAGGTTTTCTGCAGTTCCTTCAACACGCCCAGCACTGTCCACCTTCATGGCCTTTCCACGGGCTGTATTCTTGTCCGGGTGCTCCCTTTCCCCAGACTTCCATAGTACCCTCGCCTTCCCTGGGTATCCCTCCACCCCTTTCCTTCCTACCCTTCTTTATTTTCTTCCTAGCACTCCAGGAGAGACATTCTAGTCCCAGGACTAGAGGGTGCTTGGCACATAGTAGGTGCTTGACAAATATTTGCTGAATGAATGACCCAGTGAGTGATGATCAAGAAGCTAAGGCGTGCCCTGGCTGATGTGGCTCAGTGGATAGAGTGTCGGCCTGTGGACTGAAGGGTCCCAGGTTCGATTCCGGTCAAGGGCACATGCCTGGGTTGCGGGCTTGATCCCCAGTAGGGGACATGCAGGAGGCAGCCAATCAATGATTCTCTCTCATTACTGATATTTCTATCTCTCTTTCCCTCTCCCTTCTTCTCTGAAATCAATAAAGATATATTTAAAAAAAGAAGAAGAAGCTAAGGTGTGCCCTGACCAATGTGGCTCAGTGGTAGAGTGGCAGAGTCTCAGGTACCATTCCCTGTCAAGGGCACATACCTGGGTTGCAGGTCCATCCCCAGCCCTGGTTGGGGTGCGTGTGGGAGACAACTGATTGATGTGTCTCTCTCACATCGATGTTTCTCTCTCTTTCTCTGTCTCTCTCCCTTCCACTCTCTCTCTCTCTCAAAAAAAAAATCAATGGAAAAAAATAACCTCGGTCGAGAAGAGTTAACAAAAAAGAAGCTAAGATGCTGCATTTTCCCGAGAAGTCGGCAAGGGTAGGGAGGGGCAGAGGCGGGCCTCCTCCCACCTGCAGAGGCAGCTGCAGACCCTCCACGTACGCTCACACTCTCAGGCTCTCTCTCTGGATGACTGGGAAGGGCTATTTTTTACTGCTTGATGGCCCACCTGAGTGTTTTCGCTGCACAATAATAAAGGATGAGCTGATGGGTGAGCCAACAAAAAATCACACGCCCAAGCAGCAGATCTGTGGGTGCCTGCTCAGCCCACATGGTCCTTCACATGTTCCCCCTTGTGTCAGCTAGGACTAGGGTCCCCAGGTCAGGGCAGCTCTAAATGTTATTACTCAATGTTATTCCTGCTAAGTGTTAGAACGTAGTGCAGTATTTTGCAGACCAGCTGTAAACAGAATGAGCTGAAGGGGCCTCACTGGGATGAAAGTAGCCAACTACAAAGAAGAAAGCAACCTGTAATTGACCAAATGGTATCTGTAACTAATGGCTAGGCCTCCCTTCTGGGAGTCAGAGCTTTGGATATAAGTCCCTGTCTTCTTTACTCGCAGCAAGTAAATAAAGCGGCAGCCCCCCTGAATTCCATAACACTCGCAACACCCCCTTCATAGGCCAGGGAAGCTCTCCCATGCAGGTGTCCGCCTGGTACGGGCATCCACCCACACACGGGGTGGCAGGCGGGTCCTGTAAAATCACAGCTGCAATACAATGGGGTCTCTTATGCCCTCCCACCCCCCTCACGCCACTCTGGCCTCACTGTTCTCAGGAGGTCCCTCCAGGCTTCAACACCCCTCACCTTTGGGCCTTTACTCTGTCTGTGCCCCCTGCCGGTGCCCTGTCCCCCGGACCCCAAAGCTTCCTCCCTCCCTGTCAGGGCCAGGCCCCCATGACCGCCTTATGTATCTGCACCCATGCCACCCTTCATCCCTGCTGGCCTTCTCTCCTCCTTCACGCTCCCCTTGTGTGTGTGTGGTCATCTTCCTGTTAAGAAGTCAGCTCCAGGTCCTAGGACCCGGCTGGAGGAAGATGGCGGGCTCGCAGTGAGCAGACATCAAACCTCTTGGTTCACCATGGCCGTATCAGCAGTGAAATGGGCGACAGCAAACAGAACTATTTTGAAACATTTATTTCCAACCCAAAATGGAGCTTTATACTGTGTTTGTCATAAATCCACATACGCTTCTCTTCCAGATGACTGTAATTGCAAAGTAGAACTTGCTTTGACATCTGGTGGCAGGACGACAGTTTGCTACCATCCTTCTGTGGATATTCCGTGTGAACACACCAAGCCTATCCCTCGGCCAGGTCCCGTGCATAATTATGAAGAAACACAGGATCAAATACTGAAAACCAGATCAGAAGTGAAAGATGAACACTTGGAGCAAGGACCCGCGATAGAACAACTTAGCAAAATGTTCTTTACTACTGAGCACCGCTGGTATCTTTATGGGCAGTATCAGACACGCCCTAGGAAACGGAATCCTCCAAAAGACAGATGATACTGAGGTTTTCCGTAAAATGCTGTCCCGTTCTCATTTGCCATTTGAGAAAATGCAATCAGATATATTCACTACTATGGCATATAGTAAAATAATAATAAAATGCCTTTTCATCTAAAAAAAGAAAAAGAAAGAAATCAGCTCCAGGGCAGAGATTTTGATCAGTTTTGTTCACCGCTGGGTCCGCCCTCTGCCAGTGTGCACAGGGTAGGTGCCCAATGTATGCTTAAAGCGGATGGGAATGAATGAGTGACTGCCCAGGGCCACGGCCAGCTCTTTCTGGAAGTGTCTGGACCTGGCCAGTGCTCCCCCGTGGGCTGAGTGGGACCCTAGGGGGTGAGGGAGTCCCGCCACTGCCTCCCTGCCCGGAATGTCCTCTGTACTCAGCTCCCGGGTGACCATCCCAAGTGCCTGCGCCCTGGGTGGCTTAAACAGCAGAAACCCTCACAGCTCTGGAGGCCAGAGGTCTGAGGTCAAAGTGTTGGCAGGGCTGCTCCTTCTGGGGGGCGTGGGGGACCATGTATTCCAGGTCCCCTCGGGCTTCTGGCATCCCTCGGCTCCAGTCTCCGCCTCTGTCTCCCATGACCTTCTCCTCCGTGTGTGTGTCTGTGTCCGTGTTTCCCCTTCTTAGGGGGACACCCGTCATTGAATTTAGGGGCCACCTGACTCCAGGATGACCTCACCTTGATTTGATTACATTTGAAAATTTCCTGTTTTCAAATAAGGTCACAGTCACAGAATTGGGACTTGAACATTTCTGTTTGGGGAACACAATTCAGCCCACAACACACTGCGGTCCTCCGCCGCTGGTTAGATCGGACCCTAGATCTGCTTAGACCTGCAGACTCGAGTCCCTGGGGGTCCAGAACTCTGCCCTTTGGTTGCTGTTTTCACAACTTTAAATTCTGATATAATTTCAAACACACAGAAAAGTTCACGGTAAGGACCATAAACTCCTGTCAATTCTGTCCAGGTTCCCCAATTGGCTGCGTGTAGCCCTGTTTGCTTGGTTATATTCTGCATCTACATTTAGCAATACCTGGGTTTCCATCCATCCGTTAGCTATGTGCATATACATATACTGATATGCATCTCCTGAGCCACTTAAGATGATGTTGGAGGTGCTACGTCTCTTCATCCATAAACACAGACCACATATTTTCTGGGGGGAAAAAAGATTTTCTTTTCTAACCTGGTGCAGTTATTAAGATTAGGAAATTTCACATAGAAACAGTATTCATATCTGACCCAATGACTAGAGGGACCTTGGTACAGAGCAGGTTGCCACGACAACAGACGGTGGCAGCCAGGCCAGCAGGCAACAGCTCAGAGGAGAGAGCCCAGCCAGCGGGGATGGGGCGAGCACCCCCCGCCGAGCTGTGGGAAAGTCAGGGTTAATGGAGCCTTGGAGACCACAAAGAGTGAAGAGGACCTCCTGGTCCTCTTAGATCAGTGAGGGAGAGAGGTGTTAGGACTTAAAACATGTGTCTTGGGGGAGAAACAACTCAAGCCAATCCAAGCAGCCTAAATTCCTGGGGCCACGGGGTTTGGACATTAGCCGCGACACCGTAGGGCTAGGCCGTGGGCATCTGGTCTGCAGTTATACGAGTAATCAGTCCATATCAGGCATCTCCAAGCTGCCCTGCGTCCTGCAGGCCCCCCATGGCTGCTCCACGCACGTGATGACACCTCCCTTTGCTCCATCCCTCGTGCTTCTAGGGTCATTGTCTGCCCACCAGCCCCCACTTTCCTTGTGGACAGAGCTTGGATACTGCTTGGGTGTCCACTCGCCACCCTGTGTGACTCAGGGAAACCCATCCTACCTGGTGCTGCTGAGAATCCTCAGTGGGGTCCTACCCCTTTGCTGAAGATTCATTTATGTGTGGACATGTGACTCCCTTCTGGCCAATGAGATGTGAGTGAGGTCAGGGGAGCAACTGCTAGAGATCACTGCATCCCCATGCATCCTGAGGCTCGTGACCCCTTCAACAACGCGGACTCGTTCCTTGTGCTGTTCTCTCTTGTTCTCTTTCTTCTGCATCCTGCTTCCACTTAGAAAGGCCCTCACGTTACACTGAGACCATCTAGATCAGTGGTTCTCAACCTTCTGGCCCTTTAAATACAGTTCCTCATGTTGGGACCCCACCATAAAATTATTTTCGTTGCTACTTCATAACTGTAATGTTGCTACTGTTATGAATCGTCATGTAAATATCTGATATGCAGGATGGTCTTAGGCGACCCCTGTGAAAGGGTCGTTCCACCGCCAAAGGGGTGGCGACCCACAGGTTGAGAACCGCTGCTCTAGATAATCCAGGATCATCTCCCATCTCAAGGTCAGTGGATCAGCAATCTTAATTCCATCTGCAACTTTGATTCCCCTTTGACGTGCAACAGGACAGATGGCCAGGTTCTGGGGAGTTAGGTGTGGACACCTTTGAGAGTTGTTAACCTGCAGGCCACAGGAGGTGTCCTTGGTCCTGAGAGGGAGGCCCAAGAAAGTGGTCCCTTTCTGCCTGTGGCCACTGCAGCTTCCTGAGGAGCTGTCTGGAGCAGCTGCAGCCATATTGATGCCCATCTGAGGACGAAGACAGTGTAAAAGGAGGCAGAGCCACAGCAAGCACAGAGCAGCAGAGTGGAGTCCAGGAGCCTCTTTTAGGAGGAGATAACACGTTGCTTCTCTACTTAAGCCCATCAGAGGCAGGCGTTTCGGTTGCTTGCTGTCAGAGGTATCTACAGAGCAGAATCCAGCTGCCCTGGAAATAGAACTCCAGCCTGTGTGTGTGTATGTGTGTGTGTGTGTGTGTGTGTAAAAAAGACTACATTTCCTAGCCTCCTTTGCAACCAAGCATGGCCCTGTGACTAAGTTCCAGCCCGTGGGATGTGAGCAAGGGTGGCTGTGCCTTCCAAAGTCAGGAGCTCACAAGACCTGGAAACCCAAGTTCCTCTGAACAGCGAAATGGACAAAAACGTCATGGTGTAGCCATTCAACTCAGTGGAATGCCCCCTAGCGGTGACAATGAACATGGAGGAATCTCACATAGTTTTGAGCAGGGGTCCTCAAACTACGGCCCGCGGGCCACAGGCAAATACAAATATTGTATTTGTTCCCGTTTTGTTTTTTTACTTCAAAATACGATATGTGCAGTGTGCATAGGAATTTGTTCATAGTTGTTTTTTTTAAAAACTGTAGTCCGGCCCTCCAGCGGTCTGAGGGACAGTGAACTGGCCCCCTGTTTAAAAAGTTTGAGGACCCCTGGTCTGGGGGCGTTGGGGCTGTTACATGGCTGTGGTCTGTTGTGAAAAGGCCTACACTTAGGATACGTGGTATTGGACACCCAAAAGGAAAAATGTTCCCAGAGGACAGGGCCCAGCCTCGTCTCCCCTTCTGTCTCGAGCTGGGCAGGCATGGGCTGCAGGTACCCCGACTTTGGGGAGGAAGAAATTCTCCTGGGTCTTTGCTGCAGCCACGAAACCGCTGCCTCTGTGGGAGAAAAGGAGACTCCCCTCATCAGGGTCCGAGTACTCGAACCCAAGCGTAGTGCCCTTTGGAGTGGAAGCTTCTTCAATATGCGAGAGATGTTCTGCTGTTTTAGACAGGAGCAGATGGAGTGCATTTCATCCCACGGTTACTCAGCGGACGGACCACACCAGGCCGTAACCCTGGTGCGTTGTTCTCACTCAGGGACACTGGGCGACGCCGGGGACATCTGTGGCTGTCATGCCTGGGGGTGCTCTTGGCATCCAGTGGGTGGGGCCAGGGGCGCCGCCCCACCTTCCATAGGATGGTCCCCGACAGAGAACTACCCAACCGTCCATGATGCCTGTAGGAGGAACCCTGCTATACACTAAGGAGCACGTGGCAGCGGGAAAGGAAAGGCCCCCGCCGCCTCCAGGGTTCTTCCAAGAAGCAAGGCACCATCCACGCCCCTCGCAGACCCCAGGGGCCCTTCTGTGTCTTCCCCACCTGAGTGGGGGCAGGTGACCGTCCCCGGCCCCCTTCCCAGGTCCCCCATGTGGACTCACTCCTAACTCATTTGCCCCTTGCATTTGGGGAGAACCAATTCAGTCTCCAGTGGAGAGCAGGGCCGGGAAGCTTCACAGCCTGGCCTCCACGCCTCGCATCTCCACAGGAACTGGGCTGGGCTTGAAATTCAGCCGGAGGGTTCGGTACTGAGTCCTTGTTTCTGCCTCCGCTGGAGCGTCCCTGCCCCAGAGGCAGGAAGGGCACTGGATCCCTCAGCTTCTGACACACACACACACACACACACACACACACACACACACACACCCAAATGCCCTTTGGTCAAGGGCCTTCCCATCATGACTGCATTTTGCAAATATCGAGATTCGCAAACGCCGGGAGCCCCGCCAGAGGCAGCCCAAGGCTCCATGCTGTGCAGTCTTGGGCAATCACTTGGCCTTTCTGGGCAACACAGGGATGATGATACCGACATCTCAGAGGATGGCTCGTGCGGGACGCAGCTAGGAGCCCACAAACCCTTGAGCGGAGCGCCCTCTGTTGGTCGCCCTGCGGTACTGCTGTTCCTCCCTGGCGCCGGCGGAAGATCAAATTCAAGGCAGTTATTGAAACTCCGCAGAGGGCGCGCCTGTTCTGGGTGTGAGTGTCCAGGCGGAGGCAAGACAGGCGCGGTTCCCGCCCAATTCGAGCCCACATACTCTAGTGGGGCAAAAAGACAGTCACAGATGCAATATAGAGTAAGCTCATGATAAATGCTGGGAGACACCACCACAAAGGTAGGAAAACACCCTACTTGAGGGAAGGGTTTTTGGAGGAGGTGATGTTTAAGGTGAACCTCAGGGGACTCAGCCACATGAAAATCGAGGGATGAGCTCACTGCACGGCGATGAGAGAGGAGACTGGTGGGCATGTGGGGTTTGAACAGGCCAACAGGAGCGGGGGCCAGTGTAGCAGATGGCAGGTGCTCGCCCTCCAGAGGCCGGAGCCTGTCAGGGACCCTGCAGGGCCCCGGGGCCGCCTTGACACATCACTCAGGACAGGATTGCTGCATAACAGACAGCCCCAAGTTAGTGGCTTAAAATCATGAAGATGCTCTGCTTCCCACCATCCTGCATCCATGGGACACTCATTCCATGTAGTGTCTGCTGAGGCTGGGACCCTGAGGGTGGCCTCTTCCCTCACCGTCTGGGACACACACATAGAAGTCTCCATGGTTGCCAAGTTCATAGGCTCGGCAATGCCACCAGAGACCCACCCTCAGCTCACGATCCTCAGACCAGCAGGTGTCATGGTCACGAGCGAGCGGCCCGAGCTCTACCACCGCAGGCGGGCTCAAAAGTAACCACGGAGAAGAGAAAGGCATTTGCTTCCTGTGCCTCCTTTCACTCGGCGGGAAGCCGTCTCTAGAAGCCCCTTGCAGGCTCCCCTCAGGCCTCATTCCTAAGTCAGTCCTGGGAAGGACCCCCGGTGAGCCGTGACCACCAGCATTGGCTTCCTCCATCTGAGCACAAGTGGAGTCTTTTACGGAGAAGAAATGTAGGCCGTGGCCAGGGTGGCTCAGTCGGTTGAGCATCATCCCATGCACCAAAGGATCCACAGACTCGATTCCTGGGCAGGGCACCTGCCCGGGTTGTGGGCTCAATCCCCAGGGGGCTTACAGGAGGGGCCAACCAATGTCTCTCTCTCACTCTCTTTCTCTCTCCCCCTCCCTCTTTCTCCCCCCCCCCTCTCATCAATAAGAACATATTTTTTTTTAATAGAAGGAATGTAGGATAGAGTCGGGTCTGCTCCAGCACTGAGCCAAGCTCCCAATCTAACCATTCATGCAACAGCCCTTTCTGAGAGCCTTCTGTGGGCCCTGCCATTCTAGGTACCAGGATGTGCAGGATGGGACACTCTCAAGCCCTCATTTGAAGAGGTGATTTCTACAAAGCAGAGGAGAAAATAAGTGAGTCAACAATGTCATTTTAGGTGATGACAAATGCCTCGGAGAAGTAAAACAAAATGCTGGGATGCAGAGGGACCCAGGACTGGGGCTGCCTTCCCGAGTAGGAGCTGGCCTGGGACTCGTGTGGGCAGAGATCGCAGGCAGAGGGACCAGCAGTGCAAAGGCCCCGAAGAGGGGTACACACCCGGCATGTTCATGGAGAAGTGACAGGAGGGGGCAAATGAGGGCGGAGGTTGGAGGAGTGAGTGGGCCCCACACAGGACCTAGTGGAGGGGCACTGGGAGGAGCTCCGGCGATACCCAGTGATGAGCACCTGCAGAGTGGAATGTGGATGCTGAGAATGCGGGCAGGCCATTCTCCTGTTGCCAGGTGACCACAGACACATTGGGTGTGTTGGGAGTAAGGTTGAAGGGCTGGCGAAGGGCCCTGTTCATGGGGGACTATCGGCAAAGTTTGCTCAACCCTTACCATACCTCGAAGGCCGAGGACAGCTCGGGAAGGGGACAGAAAGATGATGCTCTGGGCCTCCAGAACCCTGTGTACGAGGGCCTACGGTCCGCGGACCTCAAATACAAAGACCTAGATGATGGGAAACTGGGGTTCGAAGACCAGGAAGAGGAAACTCCCCCTGAGGAGGTGACCGAGGAAGAACTTACAGATGCCCAGGAGCCAGGAGAGGCCCTCCTAGCGGTGAACAGGGCCCTGGAGAAAGAGGAGGAGGGTGTGGCTGAGATGAGGTGGGTATGGGGAGCGGGGCTCAGGCGCTGGGGAGAGAGCCTATCCCCACGTCCACCCTCTGTCCCCGTGGCCTCTGTGTCACTGCTGTTAGTGTGGGTCTCCCCGCCCCCCGGCCCATGTAGTCATTCTAGGGTGAGGGTATCAGACAGAGCGGGCAGTACCCCCACTGGCCTCCGAGGTGAAGTTGGCAAACACAATCTCTGTCGAGGTAGCAGGTGAGTTACAGTGGGAAACCCTACGAAAGCTCCGATTTTGGAGTCAGACAGTGTTTAGATGCCAGAGTTGAGAAGTCAAGACAGGTGGCCCTCACTTAAGAAAGAAATGGGGACGGTCCTGGCTCAGAAGCCGCCACCATTCCCACTGTTACAAATTGCCAGAAAAGTTGAAGGTGGCTGGGAGCTCATGAGCTGGTGGAACCGAGAATTGGGGAATCAAGCATTTGGGGGACTGATTTTTGGCAATTGATGGTATCCTGGAAAGAGCCAGGTGCCCCTCACCTGTGGACTCAGTGTGTGCATCCCTCCCTCCCTCCACTAGGCCACGTTCTGGGCTCTTCCGGACTGTGGCTGTCTAGGCAGGAAGGAGGCCAGTGGGTCAGCAGGAGCTGGCCAGTGCCCTCCCCCATCGGCTGCCCTTTCTGTGGGGGAAAAGGTGCAGGCAGTGACAGGGCCCAGGGAGGACATCTGAGCCCAGGGCCAAAGGAAGTGAGGAGAAGGCCCGTTCCTTCCATAGTCTGGGGGCTGCCCGGGGCCTCTCTGTGGCTCAGTCCCCCTGGGGGCCTGGATACACACGAGATGAGAAAACGTCTCATGTAATAACTGCAGCCATCCTGCGAGGTGGGGGCGGGTCTCTATTCCATTTCACAGAGGAGGGAACGAGGCCAGCTGGCCAGGGTCACACATCTGGCTGCCGCTGGGGTGAAGGTGGCAGTCCACCTCTTTGGATGCCAGAATTCGCCCCCAGAGAGGCCCCTTCAGAGGGCGAGGAGATTCAGGGGGGCTGGAAGGCCAGAGACTCCGGCCTCACCATCCAACTCTCCCCAAGCCGGCTGTCCATCACCCAGAGGTTCCCCAGCACCTTCATGAGAAGAGGGAAGAAGAAGAAGAGGCGGCTTCTTGAGCTGGCAAAACCCAAGACCAACTGGCAGACCTTGAAAAACAAGTGAGCGCTGCAGGTGGTCTTGCTGGAGGCGGGGATGGGGGTCTGCGAGGGGGAGAGCAGCCCCTGGGGGTCCCATCTGTCACCTGCATGGTAAACTTGGGGTGAAGAGTCAGGGTACCAACCATGGGGGTTTGGGGGGGCGTGGTGGCCGGCAGTGGCCTCTGGGTGCTGGCCCAGGAGAGTGAGGCCCAGGAGAGCACGTGGGAGCTGCAGAGCAAGGCAGGGGCTGGGCTGTCTCATCGCAGGATGGGGTGCCGCTGTAAGGGCTTTGTCTGGATCTCCCCATGCATGACGAACTTGCGGTTCTGTGTCTACTGGTAAGTCCCAGAGTGTCTCCTCTCTCCACCTCCTGCCCGTGTTGGGGGGAACAGCCAGGCCCCAGGCCCCTTTCCTTAGTTACGCCTTTTCCCCAGCTCCCCACTTCGCTGCACATCAGCCTTGCTCACAGTAATCTACACTGCCCCCTGTCTCTAAGATTCTCCTCCCCATGTCCCTCTCTGACCTGCCCCTCTCTTGTGCCTCCACATTCTCTCCTTCCTTCCCACTGGTCACTCCGCCAGGTCTTCCTCCAGCCACCCTGCCTCTGCCTCGCTGTGTCCCCGTCTGCACGTGTGTCTGTGTTTGTGGGGAGCCCTGAGTTTTGTTTCAGAGCAGGGCTTAGGGAGCCTCTGCCCTGGCTTCCCTCACCCTGAGCCACGACTGGATGCATTCCAGGCCATCCGTGTATTGGACAGAGAGATTTCTGGAAGACACCACCCTCTCCATCACGCTGCCTGGTAGGTTGAGCCCACTCACCATCTCCACTTCCCCATTAGTGGCCGCCTGGCTCAGGGGTTGGCCACAGGTGGCCTTTGTCCCAGCCATGGCTCTCGGCCACTCTGTCTGACATGCTGCTCCTGGCCTCCTGGGGCTGGGTTGCCCCCATCTCACCCCAACCCGTGCCCTGTTCAGATTGGGGAGACCTTGGGGACTCCCCTAGCCCTAAGGCCCCTTGGGACTCCCTCAGGCTCCTCCCCTCTCCTCCGTATATCTCCCAGGAGTGTCTGTCCTCCACAGCGTTCCAGGGCCTCATCTCTGGACACGATAACCTCAAGAAGCCAGAGCCAGATGGAAGCTGGTCTTGGGGGTGAGGGGTGTGGGGGAAATTCTCCAAGGGAAACCCCAGTTGGCACCATAGCCAAAATGGGTGTTAGTATTCACTTTACAAAAAGGCTTTCTTCTTCCCTCTCACAATGGTTTCTATCCTCTTTGAGAGCAATGGATCCCTTCAAATAAAACATGTCAAGAAAGCTCATTATTGGAGAGAAGTGAAGGGCAGGGTCTCTCTTGGGGTTTAGAATCTCCCTCAGAGGGAACACTAAGCCCCTGGAAACCCTAGGCCTGTGCAAACTTCAGACCAAAACCCACTTTCCAAACCAGGGCGCCGTTGGAACCATCAGGGCCCTGCTGAGGAACTGGCCCAGCCCTGACGCTCCCATCTTGTGTGCTCGAATGAGACTTCAGGCTCTGAGCCTGTTGTCCCTAGAATGGGGACAGCCAAAGTCACCTCTCTGTACGGTGTCTAATACTAGCTGAACTGTTTGGGCCCATAGTTCCTCACATTTTGCCTCTTGCTTTAGCCCAGCGGTTCTCAACCTGTGGGTCGCGACCCCTTTGGGGGTCGAACGACCCTTTCACAGGGGTCGCCTAAGACCATCGGAAAACACATATATAATTACATATTGTTTTTGTGGTTAATCACTATGCTTTAATGATGTTCAATTTGTAACAATGAAATTGGGGGTCACCACAACATGAGGAACTGTATTAAAGGGTTGCGGCATTAGGAAGGTTGAGAACCACTGCTCTAGCCCATGGAAAGCTGAATTCAGTAGGAAGAGAACCCCAGGGGGTGGGCAGGTTTCAAGTTGGGGCTGTTTCCCATTTGTGTAGCAGTGTCCCGCCGAGTGGAGGAACTTGCTCGACCCAAAAAGTTCTACACGGATTATTGCGACAGCAATAGGTAAGGATAGGAGGGATGGGTAGGCACTCGGAGGGCAGAGTTTGGCAGAAAACCATTCTCTTCCCTTGACAGGCTGTAGCATGGGGGGAGGGGGGTTCAGGTTCTAGGCTAGATAACCCAAGTCTAAGCTGGATGCCTGCAGGCAGGCACATGACCCTTGGGATCTCAGTTCTCCACCTGCAGAGCAGGTGGTAGTAGAGATCACACACAAAAGCTACTTAGTACAGTGCCTGTCACAGTAAGTCCTCAGGAATGTTATTTACGACTATCATGGGTTCTGTTGGCTCTGAAAAGCTAGCAATTGTAAGACATTTTTATTTTATGTACAATGAATGACACAATTCTTTGTTATCACTTAGAACTTTTATGCTTCTCAAAAGTTATCTTCAAAGTTATTTAGACACAAATTTTAATTACCTATATTAATGTATTCAGAAAAAGGAAAATACAATGGACCTAAATTAACTGAAGTGTGTTTGAATCACTTTTTAAAAAAATATATTTTTATTGGTTTTTTTTACAGAAAGGAAGGGAGAGGGATAGAGAGTTAGAAACATCGATGAGAGAGAAACATTGATCAGCTGCCTCCTGCACACCCCCAACTGGGGATGTGCCCACAACCAAGGTATATGCCCTTGACCAGAATCGAACCTGGGACCCTTCAGTCCTCAGACCGACGTTCTATCCACTAAGCCAAACCGGTTAGGGCTGAATCACTTTTTTAAAAAATCATTTTTTATTTTTCAATGACACTTGGCATACATGATTATATTAGTTTCAGATGTACACCGTAGTGATTGGACATTACATAACTAGGTGTTCATCCTGATAAATCTTGCCCCTATTGGACACCATCCATAATTATTAGAATATTATTGACTATATTCTCTATGCTGTACTTTACATCCCCATGACTAATTTGTAACAGCCAATCTGCACTTCTTAATCCCTTCACCCTTTTCACCCTTTCCCCAATCCCCTCCCATCTGGCAACCATCAAAATGTTCTCTGTATCTGTGAGTCTGTTTCTGTTCTGCTTGTTTGTTTATTTTGGTTTTTTTTTTAGATTCAATTGTTGGTAGATATATATTTATTGCCATTCTATTGTTCATGTTTTTGGTCATTTCTGTTCTTCTTTTTCTTAAAGAAGACCTTTTAACATTTCATGTAATATTGGTTTGATGGTGATGAACTCCTTTAGCTTTTTCTTGTCTGGGAAGCTCTTTATCTGTCCTTCAATTCTAAATGACAGCTTTGTTGGGTGGCATAATCTTGGTTGTAGGTTCTTGTTTTTCATCACTTTGAATATTTCTTGCCAATCCCTTCTGACCTGCCAAGTTTCTGTTAAGAAATTGTTGAGTCTTATGGGAGCTCCCTTTAGGTAACCAACTGCTGCTTTTATTTTTAATTTTTAAAATATATTTTATTGATTATTTTACAGAGAGGAAGGGAGAGGGATAGAGAGTTAGAAACATCGATGAGAGAGAAACATTGACCAGCTGCCTCCTGCACACCCACTACTGGGGATGTGCCCGAAACCAAGGTTCATGCCCTTGACCGGAATCGAACCTGGGACCCTTCAGTCCGCAGGCCGACGCTCTATCTCAGGGGTCCTCAAACTACGGCCCGCGGGCCACATGCAAATATAAATATTGTATTTGTTCCTGTTTTGTTTTTTTACTTCAAAATAAGATACGTGCAGTGTGCATAGGAATTTGTTCATAGTTTTTTTTTAAACTATAGTCCGGCCCTCCAACGGTCTGAGGGACAGTGAACTGGCCCCCTGTTTAAAAAGTTTGAGGACGCATGCTCTATCCACTGAGCCAAACCGGTTAGGGCCCAACTGCTGCTTTTAAGATTCTCTCTTTGTTTTTAAACTTTTGCATTTTAATTATGATGGGTCTTCGTGTGGGCCGCTTTGGGCTCACCTTGTTTGGACTCTCTGTGCTTCCTGGACTTGTATGTCTATTTTCTTTATCAGGTTAGGGAAGTTTTCTGTCATTTTTTCAAATAGGTTTTCAATGTCTTGCTCTCTCTCTCTTCTCCTGATGCAAATGTTGGTACACTTGAAGTATCCCAGAGGCTCCTGACACTCTCATTTTTTTTTTGAAATCTTTTTTTCTTTTTGCTGTTCTGATTGGGTGTTTTTGCTTCCTTATATTCCAAATTACTGATTTGAGTCTCAGCTTCATCTACTCTACTATTGATTCCCTGTAAATTATTCTTCATTTCAGTTAGGGTATGCTCCATTTCTGACTGGTCCTTTTTTATGCTGTTGAAGCTCTCACTAATTCATTGAGCCTCCTTATAACCAGTGTTTCGAACTCAGCATCTAGGAGATTGCTTGTCTCCATTTTGTTTTGTTCTTTTACTGGAATGTTATTCTGTTCTCTCATTTGGGACATGTTTCTTTGTCTCCTCTTTTTGGCAGGCTCCCTGTGCTTGTTTGTATGTATTGGGTAGAGCTGCTGTGTCTCCTGGGCTTGGTAGAGTGCCTTAATGTAGGAGGTGTTCTGTACGGCCCAGTGGCACAGTCTCCATGATCACCCAGGCTGGACACTTGCGTTGTGTCTCCCTCCATGTGGGCTGTTTTCACCCTCCTGTTGTAGTTGAGCCTTGACTGCTGTTGGCATGTCAAAGGGGGGGATTTAACCCCAGGCTGATCAGCTGCAAGGACTGACTGTGACCAAAGACCTTTGACCATCCATGGAGGATGAGCGGTGCAGGGGCCCAACCCGCAGAGCAGGACTCAATTCAGCAGAGCACTGATGCCCACTGAGTCCACCCCTTGAGTGTGTCACCTGTGGGAGTGGCTGGGTGGTGATGCTTTGATGCGGTCTGAAACT
This sequence comes from Myotis daubentonii, assembly GCF_963259705.1. Lineage (NCBI taxonomy): Eukaryota > Metazoa > Chordata > Mammalia > Chiroptera > Vespertilionidae > Myotis > Myotis daubentonii. The sequence continues at coordinate 34,258,571 of NC_081844.1, forward strand.
ATCCACTTGGTGTGTTGGCCCTGGGACCTCCTGGGGAGTGCAGGCCAAGGTCAGCCACCACCTGTGTTCTGCCTGGGGCCACTCTGCATGAGCTACAAAGCGATCTGAAGATGGCTGCTACTTGTGCTGGGCTTGGAGGTGGCCAGGCGAGGCAAAGCTTTGAACCAAGGCCGGCTGCTGCTAGTGCTGGGCCTTGGGCCACTTAACAAAAGGTATGGGTTTGCTGAGGCCAAATGCTGCTTTTTTGAGATATTTTAGGAAAATGTGAAGCATGAGCCAAGACCGGACAAACATATGGAAAAGCCACTGGAAATAGCTTGGATGGGCTTGAAAGTTGGGTGGGTGAGGCCTCAGGGTGTCATGAGAGCGGGGCAACACAGAGGAGGCAGGTTGATGGTCTCAGGTATGGTACCCACATACTGGCTCTGTCGGGGGAGAGCTCATCAAAGGAACATGGCCTCTGCCAGCATGTCTGTCTGGGAAAAAGCAGCCACTGCAGCTCTTGCGCTGATGCTGGACAATTCAGTTTCTTCCTGTATGTCTTTGGTGCTTTTCAAGCTGCTGTCCCCGTGCTGGAGCACTGAGGGAGTGAGCCCGAGTAAGTCTGTATGTGAGCCCTTATTGTAAAAATTCTCAGCTAAGGATAGGTTCCACTGATTTTGGAGAGAGAGGAAGGGAGAGGGAGAGAGAGAGAGAGAGAAACATCAATGTGAGAGAAACATCGACTGGTTGCCTACTGCATGCATCCTAACCAGGGATCGAACCTGCAACCTGGTATGTGTCCCAAATGGGAATTGAACCATGACCTTTTCATATAAGGGACAATGCTCTAACCAACTGAGTCACACCATTCAGGGCCATGTGTGGGCCCTATAAGAGGAACTGCCTGGGACCCAAGCAGCCCTCTGTCTCCCTTAGTCTCAATCCCCATTGATTTCTACATCCCGAAGTTATGGGGAGTTCTCTTCTTGGCACTGGAACCCTGGGCTGAGGGGCCTGGTGTGAGGCTGGGACCTCTTGCTCCTCAGGGGAGACCTCTGCAGCCAAGATATGCCCCCCAACTTTTTTTTTACACTATCTTCGTATTTTTGGATTCTTTTTTCATTTTGCTTTTCCGGTTGGGTGTTTTTTGCTTCTTCGTATTTGAAATCATTGACTTGATTCTTGTGATCTCTAGTCCAACTTTTTTTTAAATCCTCACCTGAGGATATTTTTCTATTGATTTTTAGAGAGAGTAGAAGGGACGGAGACAGACACACAGAGAGAAACATCCATGTGAGAGAGAGACATCAATTGGTTGCCTCCTGCACATGCCCTGACTAGGGCCAGGGATCGAGTCTGCAACTGAAGTATGTGCCCTTGACTGGAATCAAACCTGGGCCCCTTCATGCCGGGGGCCAACACTCTATACACTGAGACAAACCAGCTAGGGCTCTCTCCCAGTTTTTATCTGCCACACATGGGTGTGTGACCAGCCTGTTCTGTGCCTCCACCCCTCCTACCAGTCTCGATGTGTCTCCTTCTTGAATTCCCTAGTTGTGGGACTTCCATCCAACCAGATTTCAGGTGTCTCTGAACGATGTTTGTTCTGCAGTTTAGCTGTAATTTTGATGTGGTTGTGGGAGGAGGCCAGTATTGCATTTACCTATGCTGCCATCTTGACAGGAAGTCTGAATCATTTTTGATTCAGAGATGTTGACATGTTTCACACACTGTTTTTAAGCCTGTTTTTGGTGAACATAACTTTTTTATTTTCATGCTGAATGATAACATAATCTGAAGATAATTTAAACTGCAATTAGACCACATCTGTAGAACCAAGAACACATATAACTCGACTTAGGCTATTTCAGTGAGAACAGCTACATCCACACACCAGCGAGGATGACTGTGGAGCTCCTGACGTCCGGCTGGCATGTACAAGCTGCATCCTGACCTCAGAGACGTGAAAATATAAAAAGTCTGCCTTAGATCAATGAAGCGGGGTTTTATTTCTAGAGCAGAGGCATAGCTGAGACCTGATTTTAGGAGGCGTGGGCTCAGCAAACCCAGTGGAAATTCACTTTCCCAGCTTTCTCTGACAACTGCTGGACACACTGCTATCTCTTGTGTTCAAGTCTGGACCCTGGCGATGATGTGGGAGTGGACAGACGGCCCTGGGGGAGGGGGAATGACCTCAGGACAGCATATCTCCAGCCTTGAGAATACATAAGGGCTCCTGTTATGATTCTTTTATGAATCCCTTCTTGGAGGTGTTTTCCAAACCCTCCACTTTCCCTCCCTTATCCCAGGGAACAGAGAAGAGCTGAGAAAGAGATCACACACACACACACACACACACACACACACTAACAGATATCTCCCCCTTTGGCTGAGCTAGTGTCTCAAATGTTGATGTCCCCTAGGACTACCCACAACATGCCCATTTCTCAGTGTACCTTTGACTACCAACTATCTAATCGCCTGAGGGAGCTGGCTACCCCGAAGGTCCGGAATAACATTTGGAACATAGACATGTCTGAGGTAGGTGACTGGCTCTCCTGAGAACCCCACTTCAATGGTAGGGGCACTGCCTGCCCTCAGTGGGCTGGGATCAGGGACCTAGACAGACAAGTGGGAACGGACTCCAGAGCAATAGACGAGTGGCTTTGGCCAGCTGTCTTATTTTCATCAATCTATACTTTATTTCATACACAGACCCATAAACCATAATCATCATGTTTTTAATATACATATACTAGAGGTCTGGTGCACGAAATTCATGCACGGGGGGGGAGGGGTCCCTCAGCCTGGCCTGTGCCCTCTTGCAGTCTGGGAGCCATCAGTCGGACATCCTTAGTGCTGCCATGGAGGCAGGAGAGGCTCCTGCCACCACCATTGCACTCACCAGCCATGAGCCCGGCTTCTGGCTGAGCGGCACTCCCCCTGTGGGAGCGCACCGACCACCAGGGGGCAGCTCCTGCATTGAGCGTCTGCCCCTGGTGGTCAGTGCTTGTCATAGCGACAGATCATTCTGTTCGGTCGATTTGCATATTAGCCTTTTATTATATAGGATGACATCTTCTTGCTTTTCCCCTCAATATTTGTTTTTGAGAGCACATCATGCTGATTTATATAGAAGCAACATTTTAACTGCTTGGTCATGTTCTATCCTACGAACATACCATAGCTAGTTTACTCAGTCCCCTATCAATGGACAACTAGGTTGTTTCCAGCTGCAATGAATACCACTGCCCTCAAATCCTTGTACCCCCACTAGGTGTTTCTCTATATGGTGGTTATCGAGTGTGCACATACTCAGCTTTGTTTGAGATGGACAAATGGTTCTTCAAGTGCTTGTACTAATTTACTCTCCAACCAGCAATGCATGCGGACATCTCTGCTCCCACATTCTTTTTTAAAAAATTGATTTCAGAGAGAAAGGAAGAGGGAGAGAGAGATAGAAACACCAATGAGAGAGAACCATTGATGGGCTGCCTCCTGCACGCCCCACCCTGGGGATCGAGCCTGCAACCCGGCATGTGCTGACCGGGAATTGAACCATGAACTCCTGATTCATAGGTTGACACTCAACCACCAAGCCATGCTAGCTGGGTTCCTCCCACATTCTTGCCAGGGCTTGACAATGTCAGACATTTTCATTTTTGCCTCATTTGTTTGCATTCAGTGATACTTTGTTGTCTTAATTTACATTTCCCTGGTCAACGGAGAGCATTATTGACCATTTAGGTTTACTGTCCTATATGATTAGCCTAGTCCCCTATGGATTCTTTTGGGTTATTGACCTAGAGGAGCTCTTTACATATGATAGCTACTAAGCCTTTTGTTGAACACATTGCAAACTAACTCATTTCCAGCCAGTCATCTGTCTGTTGGCATTGCTTATGGTTTGTTTGTTTTTGTTTTCTATCCAGGGGCCTCTGAGGCATTATGGACTGTTTCACTCTTTCCCCTCTCATTCTGTTTCCAGGTGTCCAAGGTGTCCAAGGCAGCCCAGATGGCCATCCCCAGTTCAAGGATCATGCAGTTGGCAAAGCCCAGGCCTCCGGCCACCCTTTTGGAAGAATGGGACCCTGTGCCAAAACCTAAGCCACATGCATTAAACTATAACCGGCTCCTTTACTTGGCCAGTAAGTAGGTCCTTGTGTCCATCCCCAATGGACATAGGCAGGGGCGGGGAGCAGTCAGAGACTTGGACTTTAGGCTTGCTTCTGCCAGATGTGTGCTTTCCTCTTCATCTCCTCCCTTAGCTGCAGACCAGTTGTTGGATTCCTGTGGGTAAGTCGTACTGTGCAGGCTCCCAGGGGAAGAGAGGCAACCGTCAGAGGGGGCCATGGTCCTGAAGCTGAGTGCTGTCTGAGTGGGTCTCCTAGCAGGACAAAGGGGTGCAGAAGAGAAAGTTGGGGGGACAGGGCCAAGAATGAGGGAGCCAAGCTGAGGCGACGGGCAGCATTGTTTTCTAAGCCTTACCCAAGGACATGCTGGAGAGAGAGAGAGAGAGAGAGAGAGAGAGAGAGAGAGAGAGAGAGAGATCAGAGAGAAACATAATTTGGTTGCCTGACCAGGAATCAAACCTGCAACCCTTTGGTGCATGGAACAGCACTCAACCAACTGAGCCACTCTGGCCAGGCATGAAGGACAGCTTTGAAGGGGAGTTGGCCTGATTCTCTTCTGTCCTTTAAAACAAATGAGATACCCAGTCTCGCCATGACAACAGTAATGTGTACCAGCTGTAGAGAATTGGAAAAATGCAGGCTAGCCTAGAGAAGAAAGGAACCCACCCAAACATAAAGCAGTTTTGTGTGTTTCCTTCTGGGTGTAACACTTGCAGAGCCACAAACGCCTGCCGTTGAGTGTGTGCCCGTTGAGTGTGCATGCGACAAGCGCTCTCCTGCCAGTCCCCTCCCGTCACACACTACATCCAATGCACTGACAACTCCTGTGGGCTTGGTCTTCTGAGCACATGAAGAACCCGCCCACAGCTCCCCCTGCCCTCCGCATGGCCCCCTAAGGTGTCCCTGGACCAGAGCAGTCACCTCCACCCTTATCCCTGGTGCCACCCTTGCCCGCTTCCCATGTGGCAGCCACAGAGGTCCTGCTAAATTTAAGTTGGATTCCCCCCTTCTCTGCTCATGACCCTCCCAGGGTCCTGTCTCACTCTGTGTGGCCCACAGGCCCTTGTGATCTGTTTGACCCTTGCCCACCCCCTCTATGTGGTTCCTCTCCCGCTGCCTAGAACACTGATCACAGACACCTGCATGGCTCACTCTGCCCCCCATGGGGCGGAGCTCCAATATGTCCTCTAGGTGAGACTCCTCTGAGCGCCCTGCTTAACCCATGAGCTATGCCCACCTCTGGACACCTGTGTGCACCGTGACTGCTCTGAGCTCTTTTTCTGCAGCATCTGCTGCATTCTAACATACATATTTACAATATATTGATGTGTCTCTTCATTCTCTGCGGTCTGTTATAAGCCAGGCCTGCAATGCCAGAGGCTTTGGAGATGCTGTGTGTCCCCTACTCCTGACAGATAATCACCAGAAGGTGTGGCTGGCCATTCTGATTCACTCTGCTCTGTCATCTCCCCAGTTTTCTATTTCCTGTGTTTTTTGGTTATTGATTTAGAGCAGCTTTTTATATAAGGTGATCCCTAATCCTTTGTTGAGCACATTGCAAAATACCTTCTCCCCAAATCCGTATTCTCTTTTAACTCTGCTTACAGGATATTTTGTTTGTTTGTTTAATCCATTCATTCATTTATCCTTTACCTTAATACTTATTAAATGATTGGTTAAATGAACAAAAACATATGAGTACATATGCACTGCTTCATAAGACCGTTTTGTTTCTCTCTCACATATACCTGGAATATAAATATATACACATTCGTACCTACACATTCATCTATATATTGATCTGTATTTCAGATGTACCTATAAATACACATCCGTGTGTGTGTGTGTAAGAATGTGTTGGGTTGTGCTTTTCAAACAGCAAACTTCCACCCACTAATGGGTGTGACCAGCATTTAAAAAATTGAAATGATGACAAACGAAGAGCATGAACTATGTGGGTATGAGTCCATTATTCTCTGTGTGACCACAAGTGTGCTGTGTGTGGTGGTGGATTTCATCAATAGTTTAATATTCCAGAGATTACAACAGTGGAAATACTCCAGAATTCTCACACAGGAGGGCAGAGAAGTCTGGGTTCTGGCCATGGTCTTCCCAGCCCCTCAAGGGGCCACTGAGGCCCAACTGCTTCGGCCTCTTCCCTTTGGAAGGAATGGTCATCGGCCCGGCAAAGCCCTGGTACAGCCTGGATGGCCTTGCCCAGCAGTGGGCCTGTGTGGGCTTGTGACTGCCTGGGGGAAGGAACCCCACTCTCTTTCATCAAGGGCCCCTCCACCGAGGCAGGGCCTGTCCGCTGAGAAGCGGGGAGATGGCCTTTTCCATTTGCACAGGGGCTCTAAACCAGTGGTTCTCAACCTTCCTAATGCTGCGACCCTTTAATACAGCTCCTCATGTTGTGGTGACCCCAACCATAAAATTATTTTTGTTGCTACTTCATAACTGTAATTTTGCTACTGTTATGAATCGTAATGTAAATATCTGATATGCAGGATGTATTTTCATTGTTACAAATTGAACAAAATTAAAGCATAGTGATTAATCACAAAAACTATATGTAATTATATATGTGTTTTCCAATGGTCTTAGGCGACCCCTGTGAAAGGGTCGTTCAACCCCCAAAGTGTCGCGACCCACAGGTTGGAACCGCTGCTCTAAACAAAGGGGTTAGAAAGGAGCCTGAGCACCCCTCAAAGCCAAGGATCCTGAGGTTTTCAGACACTGATGGCTAAGTGACCAGTAGTGATCACCTCCCTTCTAGTCCCTAAAGGAGGGGGTGGCAGTGAAAGGGACCCTGGCTGAGCCACAGTTCTCTGCACTTCAGAGCTGTCTGTCATGACAACAGCCACTGGCCATGATTTCAATGCAATTAAAATCAATCTATCAGTTGATGTAAATCAATTAATTGCTTTCATTAAAATTAAATAGAAGAAAACTCCAGCCCATATCAGGTGCTGCCGCATGTGGTTGGTAGCAGCCATGTTGCCAGCACTCCTGAGAGGGCCTGGCTGAGGCTGCAGTCATGTTGGACAGTGAGGGCAGGAACCCAGAACGAGGTGGGAGACTGAATCCTGAAAGGACCTGTGCACCCAGGAGCTGCCCTGGATCCACGCAGCAGGCCTGCAGGGCCAGCCAAGGAGAGCTGCCTCCTGTGGCCATTACTCGCCCCTTCTCCCCACCATGACATCAGAGGACGGAGGAGGGAGTGTGAACGGCCTACTGAGCCCCCAGGACACTTTTGCCTGGCCCCTCTGAGTCCCCTGTCCAGGATGTGACCATTTGAAATATTTTTTTCCTTACAATTTACCCTTTTATTATTTTTATTTTTAAAATACATTTTTATTGATTTCAGAGAGGAAGGGAAGGGGGAGAGAGAGAGATAGAAACATCAGTGATAAGAGAGAATCACTGATCAGCTGCCTCCTGTACATGCTGGGGTTGCGGGCCCCCTACTGGGGATTGAGCCTGCAACCCCAGCATGTGCCCTGACCGGGAATTGAACCCAGGACCCTGCAGTCCACAGGCCAATGCTTTATCCACTGAGCTAAACCGGCTAGGGCCAATTTATCCTTTTAAAGTGTAATTCATTATACCTCCATAAAAAAGAAAGTACATTTCAATGCTTTTTAATACACTCAGAGTTGTGTACTCATCACAATACATTTTAGAACATTTTCATCACCCCAAAGAGAAACCCCTTATTAGCAGTCACTTTCCACCCTGTCCCCAGCCCCTGACACCCACGAACCCACTTCCTGTCTCTGTGGGTGTGCCTGTTCTGGGCATTTCACATTGATGGACTCACACACCGTGTGGCCTTTTGTGTCTGGCTTCTCTCACTGAGCATCATGGTTTCAAGGTCCATCCAGGTTGTAGTGAGTGTCAGTGCTCCACTCCCTTTCATGGCCGGGTGATATTCCAGTGTGTGGATGGGACATGTTGTGTTTTTCCATTCCTTCATCACTGGAGAGGCCCTTGAACCTGGGAACTTTGACCTTGCGGGTTGCTCTCCCTCGGGGGAGTGCCTGATGCTGTCACTCTCTCCTGCCCCTGTAGTGCCCAAGGCCCAGTCAGATCAGTGTGTTCCTGACCGAGATCCACGCTGGGAGGTGCTGGACGTCACCAAGAAGGCAGTGGCCAGTGCCCGGATCCGCGTGCTGGCCAAGCCCAAAGTGCGGAAGGAGCTCAATGAGGGCTACGACCCCTACTACATTTCCCCGGCTTCCCTGAAGGCTCGGGCATCCCCTCGCCTATATGAGCTCGCCACCCCCAAAAGCATCACCAAAAAAGTGTGACTGAACCCAGGCCGGGCCTCTGAGGCCTTATTCCCAGTAAACACCCAAGTGCATCCTAACCTTGTATGTGTGGCTGGCTCTGAGAATTTTGGCCTGGAGGGGGGAGGGCAAGCTGGAAGGCCAAAAGGATGAGAAGAGGAAAAATAATAATATTTATGTTCGCATCACCTGTGATTTGTACAGTCCTTTATTTCCACAATCACTTTTCCCCGCTGTCTTGACTTTCTCAGATGTCACACGTCAGCCTCCCACAACTGCACAATTTCCCCCCGAATCTATGTCCAGACTTGCTTCTCCAGATCCGTCCGAGGAACTACCAACCACTCATTTGTGCAAGACGCCTTGGCCGAGCGAGCTTCACGCCCTTCCCGCCTGCCTGCCATCCGGGGCCTTGTGGGGTGTACCTTCCCAGCTCGCTCCACGTCTCTGCTCCCGGCCACCACCGGAGTCCTGCCGGACGCCTCCGCCTACTCACTGCCCCGTCCTCTCTGGCTCTCCATAAACCACCCGCCCGATGCTCACAGCACTTGTAAGTCTGAAATTTAAAATGTAGCGAACCCAGGCTGTACTGTTCAAATTCTCCCGCAGCGCCCACCACAGGTTCAGAACCTGCAGACGGTCCATCGTCATGAATTCAGAGCCCAACGGCCGGCCATGGGTTTGAATACACCTTTCCATCCTCAGTCGGCACTCGCGTTCCTTGGTATAGACAGGGTCGCAGTGCCCGTTAAAACTCGCCCGACGGTGCACCTCGCAAGCTCCCCGATCGGTTCTTTGGAACACGGGATGGACCATCACTGATGAAAAACTGAGGAAAGTTCCAGAACCACGCTACCGACGTCGGTCCTGGCACTACCACTTGTGCATTGGGTGCCCCATCATTCTAGGCCTCAGTTTCCTCACCTGTAACACCGGGTACTTACAGTATTTAGCGAAGCTATTGGCAGGGGCAACTAGGACCAAAGCTCCCGACACAGGTGGTGGTATCAGGAATCAATGTTTTTATTAACAGCATCCTCCACGTCCCACGCCGAGGCCGAGACCCCCAACCCTCGCTTCCCGAGCCCGCCCCGCCCCCGCACACATCCGCGCAACCCCGTCCGCGCACCTACTACGCCCCGCCCGCGCCCCGCCCTCACAGGCCACGCCCTCACCAGGCCCCGCCTTCCAAGGCGCCGCAGCCAATGAGCCCGCGGCTCCGTATCCGGGGATCCCGGTGCGGCCACCGCCTCCCGCGCACACACGGCCATGGCGGAGGTGAGTGAGCGGGCCGGGGGAGCCGGCCCCCCACCTCCGCGCACCCGTGCTCCCCGCCGCCGGACCTCAGCCACGTCGGGGCCCTGGGCGCGGAGACCCGTCCCGCCCCCGGCTCCGAGGATGCGAGGCGTTACCCAGGGCGCTGCGTCCGTTGGGACCCGAGGGGCGCGGGGCTCCGTCGATAGCCGCCCCCGGCCCTTGCCCCCCCTTCCCCGGCTGCCACATCGCGGGCTGCAGTGCGCATGTGCAGGAGCCGTGGCGCTGGCGGGGGCTGCGGAGTGGGGAGGGGGCGAGGAGGGGGCGCCCGACGGGGGCGTGGGAGGTGCGCCGGGGTGTCCCCTCCCTCCGCTGGCCCGGCGGTGCGCGTGCCGCCCCTCCCCTGCCTTGACCAACTTTGCAGAGCACTCTCTGGTCGCGCGGTCGCGCTCTCCCCGCCCAGACCCTGCTTGGGACCCAGCGCCGCCGCATCCCGCTCTCGAGCGCCCAGGTGCGGGGCACCGCGGAGTCGCCCTCCCGCCAGATGCCGGGCGGGATTCGAACTCTAGGTTTCTTGAGGGCGGGTAGAGTTAGACCAGCCTTTCCCGGGGACTCGAAGTTACTTCTAGGAGCCTCTTCTCTCCGTCCGGGAAAGCAGGCCCAAGACCCTTACCCCAAATCCTTGAGGCCTGATAGGATTTGGAATTCCGAGCTTTTCCGGTTTATGGATCTGTCTGTGGAGTTTGGAACTGTGATGCTTGACCAAACTCACCTAGGCCATCTGGGATCAGGAGCGACACCTAAGAGCTTCTTGCCAGGTCAAAGCAGGGACGAAAAACTTTCACTTTGGGGGGGTTTCTTGACTTGGGAATATTGAGTAAGACAGTGTGGACCTGCTCTCACCTTCTAGGACACTAGTGAGGATGAAATGAGGTAATGCACCTGCTAGGGGCTCAGTAAATGTGACTTTTAGTGCATGGTGATTCCTTCTGGGGACGCAGCAGTGAAGGCCCCTGCCAGACAGGTCCACAGACTCTGCAAGTGGTCCTCACCGAATGGGTGGGCGGTGCCACTGAGGCCAACGGGGAGGAAGGTACTCACTCACCCCATGAGGTGCAGCAGTTTCGCGGGATATTCGGCCTGGTCATGGCCCCACGTCTTAGCAGAACTTGGGCAGGTGTTGCGGAGGGCAGGGCTGGCCATTCTTTCCCACCAGGGACTTTCTCGGGGGCAGCAACAGGCTCTGCATTGGTGCCAAAGAGGGTGTGGGCAATTGGGTGCAAGGCTAGACCTCTCCAGCCAGTTGTGGCCCTGTGCTGGGTGCCTGGATCCAAAGGGGTCTTAGAGAGTTAATCATCCTTTCTTAAGGGGCATTTAGGGAAACAGGCCTCGTGGGGGCAGTGGCTGGCCTTACTGTTTGGAGGGAGGTGGGGTGGTTGAGAGAGAGAGAGAGAGAGAGAGAGAGAGAGAGAGAGAGTTTGTGTGTGTGTGTGTGCGCGCGCACCCGCACTCTTGGCTCAGGGGCATGGGTGGTGGTTTTCCTGGGCACCAGGTGTCATTGGGGCAGCACTCTTGGCCTGGAAGATAGCTGTGTGTCATGGATGGAAGGACAGATTCCCCAGCCAGCCTGCCTGGATTGCTGCTGGGTTTGGCTGTTGACTTTGCCTTGCCCAATGTTGAGGCTCTGGAGCCCTCACAGCAGCCAGCTGCCCTGGGTGCTCCTGTTACCCCTGTTGACAGTTTGGGGAGGTGCCCCTTTGAGTGAATTTGAGTTGGTTTCCTTGGAGAAAGCCTACATGTGGGGTCCCCTATATGCCTGGCTCTGTGGGAGGCCCTGAGGGCCTGGTTGTGAGTAGAAACCCAACAGTGACGGTCCTAAAGGGCCTTAGGGGCTGCTGGTCAATAAAGGCACAAGTGTGCAAATGTCGGACATGGTGGCCAGGGCCAGCCTCTGCCTAGGAGACTTGTGGCTCTGGAGCCTCTTATTCTTTGTGACTTGGGGCAGGTTACTGAATATCTCAGCCACGATTTCCTAATCTCTGAAATGGGAAGAGCCGAGGGCAAGAGGTTGCATGAGATCTGAGCCTCATAAAATCACTGATAACCAGCTGTGTAACCGATGAAAATGGCGATGTGTTACCTAGCAGTAAGCACTTGATCAGGATTCACTGCTTTTCGTCATCTCTAAAGTAGCCATCAGTACCCTGTCGGCACTGTGAGAGGAGAGGCGGTGCTTGAGAGTGGACGGGGTGCTTTGTACTGCTTTCCTCATACCGAAGTACATGGTCATTGCCTTGTGCTTAAACGCCCCCCATGGCTGTCATCATCCCCTCCCTGTGGTCTCCGCCTGGTGGTGTGGTCCCCACAGGTCTCTGTCACCCACACCAACCCCCTGGCTCTTCCTTTTTCTTGTGTACTCTGCACCTGGAGGCACTCTGCTACCACAGTGCTGTTCCAGTGCTCCACAGGCCCTACCTAGAAATGCCCTCGGGGGCTTTCCCTGACCCCAGCTGTGCAGGCCCCCGCCCTGTTTTCTCCTTTAATACTGTGTATATCCACTTGTTTGTATCTGTGTCACCAACTAGACTAGGAACTCATGTGGGTGGAGATGGGCAGAACCTGTTTCTGGATTGACCTCCATGCACCCAGTGCCTACTGCCTTTCCTGGCCCAGAGGAAGCACTCGGTAAACGCTGGTCTAATGGAGCAATGCAGTGCTGCCCAGTGGGACCGGCCACCTTTGCTGGTGTGGGTGAAGGATGTTTCATTTAACTATTGCTGTGAAATGAGTCACTTGGAAACTGAGTTTTTCTAACAGTCATTTTATTATTATGTTTCATAGTCCTGAGGGTTGACTGGACTCAGCTAGGCAGTTTTCATTCAGAGTTAGTCATGTGGTTGGAGTCAGGTGATGGCTGGGGCTGGAAGGAAAGCTTCCTTGCTCAGGTGTGGCTGCTGGTGCAGGCCACCTACTTGTGGCCTGTGTGGCTTGGGCTTCCTCACAGCATGGCAGCTGGGTTCCAACAGTGACTGTCTCAGAAGGTACCAGGTGGAATCTGAGTTGCATTTTACCGCCTAATCTAGAAAGTCACATAGCACCCCTCCCACCAAAGTCACAGGCCCACCCCTGCGGACAGCGAGGGGGTGCAGAACCCCACCTCTTGAAGGGAGGCAAGCATATTAGCATCACATGGGAAGAGCGTGTGGGGTGCACCAGCTTGGAGAATTGGATCTGCCACAATGTCACTGGGGGTTAAACTGGGAGGGGCTAAGTTGGATGCAGTCCTGGAAGAAGGCTGTTCTTCGCCTGAGGAGTCAAGGCTGCCCCCCTCCAGACAGGGCCGTCTTCCAGCTGATGAGCTTGTACCTCCTTCGTGCGCAAAAGACCTGGCCTGGACACCAGGTTATGCGGCCCCCGCTTGTTTGGGACTGAGTCTCTGGAATGCTATCTTTCTTCCTTCTCTCCCCCTCCCCCCACTGTTTTTACCCAGAATGCCCTTAGCCAGCTACCCATCCTTCTTTTTCCATCTTGGCAAGAGGAGCAGTGACTGCTGGAATTGTGGTGGTTGTGAACCAGGGGAAGTGCAGGCCGTGGGAATGCCATTGAGGGTGGGCTTGCACTGGAAGTCAGGGAAGGGAGAGGGAAGAAAGTTTGGAAATTCTTTCTAAACTTTTTTTTCTAAATTTAAAACTTTATTTTAGTAAATATTCTAGTATTTTTCCTTTTTTCTTTTTGCAAACTGCTTTATTGATGTATGATTTACTTGTTTTAATGTGCACAGTCCAGTGGTTCATAGAGTTGTGCAACTATCATTAATCGATTTTAAAACATTTTCATTTCCCCCAAAGAAACCTTGTATTCCTTGGTTGTCACTCCCCATCCTCCTCCCCCGTCCCCGCCACCCATGAACCCACTCTCTGTCTCTGTGGATTGCCTCTTCTGGACATGTCACATGACCTTCATGTGTTCAAGGTCCATATGTGGTAGCAGGTGTCAGTGCCTCGTTCCTTTTCATGGCTGAGTTATATTTTATTGTTTTGTTTGGTATTTCTGTTCATCAGCAGATGGACATTAGGGTTCTTTCCACCTTTGGCTGGTGTGAGAAATCCTGCTATGAATGTTTATATGCAAGTTTCAGTGTAGATGTACAGTTTTCTTTTCTCTTGGATATCACAGGGGAGGAGGAACCTAACTTGGTCCCTTTACTCTCCTAGGTTCTCCTTGAGGTTCCTGTGATTTAAACTGACAAAAGGCAGCCTAACTAATAAGAGTGAAACAAGTAGTGCCCATCACACGGAGAACTAGGTGATGGGTAACTGGGGTGGTGAGGATTTGGGCTTCAGTAGCATCTAACAGTAAACTTAGAGGAGTGACGACAAAGGAAAAAGACTGAGTTTCTAAGGGCATCAAGTTGTGGGAAGGTAAACATGGGGGAACTAGTGGAAATTCAGGCGAGTCAGTAAGGTCTTGGTGTGCAGATTCTCTCTTGGTGCCATCTTGTCCCCAGTGATGCGGGGGCTCTCTTCCTGGTTTGGGGGAGCACCCTCACAGGAGGTTATGTTCTGCTTTCAGCTCATCCCGTGTCTGGTTTTCTCAGTTGTCTTCTGTTTGAAATAATGCTTATGCCAGAGTGGTATTTTGGGGTGGCATACTCTGAACCCCTAGGAGTGAAATTGCCAGTTAACACTGTAGTAAACTTTTGGAGGAACTGTAGATTGTTTCCCAAAGTGGCTGCTCCATTTTACATTCCCTCCTGGATGGTCTGCATTCTTCCTGACACAACTTGTTCTGTCTTTTTAGTCATAGTCATTCTGTGGTTATGAAGTGGTATCTTACTGTGTTTTTTATTTGATTTCCCCTGTTGAATATTTTTTCACATGCTTATTGGCTGGCCATTTGTGCATCTCTGGAGAAATGTCTTTTCAGACCCTTAACCCATTTTAAAATAGGTTATCTTGTTATTAATGCATTGTAAGAATTCTTTATATATTCTAGATGCAAGTCCTTTTTCAGCTATATGATTTACAAGTATCTTTTCCCATTCTGTGAGCTGTCTTTTCACTTTCTTGATAATGTCCTTTGAAGCACAAAAGTCTTTTATTTTTATGAAGTCCAGTTTATCAATTTTTTTCTTTTGTTGCTTGTGCTTTTGGTGTCTTATCTCAGAAACCATTGCCTAGTCCAATGTAACAAAGATTTATCCCTATGTTTCTTTCTAAGAGTTTGATAGCTTTAGCTCTCATATTTAAGGTCTTTGACCTATTTTGAGTTAATTTTTGTATATGGTGTAAGATAGGTGTTCCGTTCTGTTCTTTTGCATGTGAATATCCTAGTGGTCCTAGCGTCATTGTTGAAAAGGCTGTTCATTCCCCATTGAATTGTTTTGTCACCTTTGTAAAAATTCAATTGATTGTATATATGTGGGTTTATTTTTGGATTCTCATTTCTATTCCTTTGATTTAAATGCCCAGCCTTATGCCAGTACCACATTGTTCTGATTGCTGTAGCTTTGTAGTAATTTTGAAATCAGGAGTGTTCTCTTTCAAGATTGTTTTGGCTACTCTGGGCCCCTGGAGTGTGCATACTATTTTTGGAATCTGTTTGTCAGTAGACAAGTAAAAGACAGCTGAGATTCTGATAGGCACCGCATTGAATCTGTAGATCAGCTGGGAATATTGACATCTTAACCGTATTAAGTCTTCTGAGCCATGAATATAGGTTATCTTTCCACTTATTTAGCTCTTTAATTTCTTAAACATGTTTTGTTTCAGAACATGTTTTGCACTTTTTAGAGTGTAAGTTTCTAACTTCTTTTGCTAAATTTATTCCTAAGTATTTTATTCTTGTTGTAAATTGTTTTCTTAATTTTATTTTTGGCTTGTTAATTGTTAATATATGAGAATAAAATTGATTTTTATATGTTGATCTTGTAATCTGCTACCTTGCTGAACTTATATATTAAATATATAAGTTTTTAGTGGATTCTTAGTACCTTCTATGCAAGATTATTTTGTCTGCAAAAAGAAATAGCTTTACTTTTCGCTTTCCATTTTGGATTCCTTTTATTCCATTTTCTTGCCCCGACTAGAACCTTCAGTGCTACTTTGAACAGACATGGTGAAGGCGGACATTCCTGTTTTGTGCCTTTCATCACTAAGGGGTGTTTTTGGATTTCATCAGCGGGTTCTTTATGAGTAGTTTCCATTCTTTCCCTAGTTTGTTGACCTTTTAAAAAAATTTGAGGTTTTTATTATACCACAAAATATACCCATTTAAAATGTGTAATTCGGTGGTTTATAATATGCTCATAAAGTTTTAAAACTGTCACCTCTATCTAGTTCTGGGACATTTTCATCACCCCAAAAGGATGCCCAACCCCATCTGTAGTCATCCTACCCCCTCTTCAGTCCTGGGCAACCATGAATCCACTTTCTGTCTCTGGGTTTGCTTGTTCTGGACATTTCACATAAATGGAATCACATACTGTGTGGCCTTTTGTGTTTTCAAGGTTTATCTACCTATTAATGTTTCACTTCTTTTCATGGCTGAGTCATATTCCAGTGTGTGCGTAGACAACACCTTGTTTATCATTCGTATGCTGTAGGACTTTTGGGTTGCTTTATCTTTTGGCCTTTGTGAATCATGCTAATGTGTGAACATGTGTGTTTAGTATGGATGCATGTTTTTAGTCTTCTTGGGTATGTACTGGGAATGGAATTAAATGCTGGGTCATTTGATAACTCTATGCTTACTTTTGGAGGAATTTCCAGGTGTCCCAAAAGTGACTATTTTGCCTTTTGAAGGCTGGGACCCTTGTGTAATGGGCATGGCTGTCAGTGAATGCCCATTGGGTGTGTGCAGTAGGACTGTGTGTGGGCCTAGGTTACCTGGTCCCTGTGTCCTGGGTGAGTGATAACCACTGTTAGCTACTGGCTGTGTCAGGCTCCTCACAGTCCCCTGTGGGTGTTGTTTTCCCCCTTGGAGATGAGGACATTGAGGTTCTGATGTTTAGAGCTGCTGTATAAGCCTACTTCAGTGCATCCTCTGTGTGCTTGACTTAGGAGCAGGGGAGTAACTTCTAGCAGCTACATGCCTAGTTCCACTATCAGTGTTCCCTCCTCAGCTCCTGGAAGTGGCTCACATGTGTAATCCCCCAGAGTCCAGATGAGGCCACTCGGAGAGCCAGGCTTGCTTTCGGTGGGCTCTAGGCTGGTTGAACTAACCTGTTTCTCTTCCTTTGTAGGCCTCCTCGCTGGAGAGGCAGAGCCCTCAAGTGGTCTCCTGCCTTACTCACAGTTTGTGCCCCAGGGAGCCCGGATTACCGACAACAGCAGGTGCCTCCTTTGCCCCTACCTTCCTCCTCCCGGGGTCGTGGGGCCACTGTCATTGTAAGAGACAGAACCTTGCTCAGCCTGGCAAGACAGAGATGGGGTGCAGATGGAGTCCAGGGACAGGGGTACAGATAGAGTGGCCAGGACTCTTTCCCATTCTATATTGGGGCCAGGCTACCCAGGGGAGGATCAGTGCCTGTGTCATGGCTGAAGGAAAATGGAGGAGCTGAGGGAGGTAGAATGGGTGCTGAGTGGGCACCACCCTTGGGTGCCCTGCACATTCCCTGAGCTGGCCACCTGCCCCCACCCTCCTGGCCCCTGCACTCCTCCTACTGCTGCTGTGTGCTTTGGACTAACTTGGAGGACCAGCCTTGGCCTTCATGGCTCCATGACTTGGGTTGATTGAGACTTTGTTATTTTGTTTGTAAAATTCAACTTACGGAAGACCAATCATGGAGCGATACCAGTGAACACATCCTGGCTCTTTTGGGAAAACTAAAAATCTGGTAACATCTACCACCCATTGGGCCGTGCATGGGATACGGCTGTGGTGAAGAGGGAGAAGAAGGGACTGGCATTTGTTGGGCCTATTGCATGCTATTCATTGGCATTCTCCCTGTACTGTGCCTGCAATGACTCCCAGAAGTGGGTGTGCAGCGTCACCCTTGTGTTTCCTGAGCTGAAGGCCTTGCCCAAGCCTTGCAGGCACCAGGAACCAGGTGTGGAGCCAGCTTTCTTGGGTCCCTGTGCTCTATTCATGCTGACTCATCTGGGGCTCATCTCTTCCTTGTCCACTTGCTTTCTCCCCAGACCCTCACAAGCATCTGTGGTCAGGAAAACACATCCCTAAAATGCCTAGAATTCATGTGCAGTTAGCCAGGTGTGCTCTTGTCAGAAGTCCTTCTGTTGGAAGTTCCCACATTGTAGACTGACATTGCTGACTACATGCATATATAGACACAGCCATACACACACAGCTTCACATATGCACACAGCCTCATAATGCATACACGTATACATGCACACACACAGCCTTACACGTACTTGTGCACACGCATCCACACACTACATTCAGATGAGCACATGTCATGCATGTAGGTATACACAGCTGCATGCACACAGCCCCACTACGAGCACACATGCAGGCACATGTGCCTGCACACAGGCGTATAAATGCACATGTACAGCCTAACACAGCTGCATTGATGCACATGTATGCACAGGCATGGCCTTTCATATATGCACGTACACACATGTGCACTGGCCCCCCACCGTGGGCTTTGTCCCTGGTGGCAGTTGGGCCACTGTTGCTTTTTCTACCTCAGCCATCTTCAGTCTCAGTGTGATGATGGAGATGGGTGGGGTGAGAGCTGATGCAGGTGGTGTCCCTCTATAGGTGTGTCAATGGGCTCTGCAGACCAGCAGTTCAACCTCGCAGAGATCCTGTCGCAGAACTACGGCATCCGGGAGGAGTGCGAAGGGACCACAAGACGCCCAGCACAGCCTGAGGAGGAGCTGGACAAGGACTTCATTTCCCAGGTACTTGGCTCAGCTGAGCCCTGTACCCCGTGTGGGTGTAGCCCTGCTGGGCAAACTCCACAGGTTCTTTTGGCTGAATTGGTCTGCAAGCTGCTCAGATTCTGCAATGACAAGTTCTACATGCACATCTGTTTGCAAAGTTCTAGGCCCTGTGCTAGAAGCTGAGGTCACAAGGGACAGGGCAGCTTGTCTTGCCTTCAAGGGGCTCTAGGGTTATAGAGTAGTGGGGTGGCTGGACATTAAATCTACCATTCTCAAACTTTTTGGCCTCAGAACTCCCCACCCTCTTAAAAATTATGAGGATCTCAAGCAACTTTGATGATGCAGTAAGCCCATTGTTAATAGAAATAACAGATTTTTATGAAAATGAAAAAATAACTTTTCCAAAACAAAAATAAAATTAAGGAAGAGTGGAATAGTTTTACATTTTTGTAAATCTCTGAATGCAGGAACAGTGTAAGAGAATCCAGCTGCTGTCCTGGCAGATGTGTCTGTTGTGATGTGTTCTTCTGGTTGAAGTGTGAAGCTGACCTCATGCAGATGATCATGAAAAAAGGGTGGAGAATTTAACAGCCTTTCAGATAGTTACAGTTATTTTTTGATGCTGGACCAAAATTCAGCAACTAGTCATTTTGTAAAGGGCGATTGCAAAGCAGGTTCAGTAGCCATATCAAATGAGCTTCCTGTACTTGGTTATGTCACAATCCAATGATCTTGAACTTTCTGTGGATCTTAACCCAGGTGTAACCTTGTCATCTCTGCACTGGTGACATGTTTGCAAAACCCTGGCTTTCTAACAAGTAGATCTTCCACATGTTGACAGTTTACAATATAAAATCTAAAACCATACATTTGTTAATACCAGAGACCTGGGGGCTTAAACACCAGACATTTATTTTCTCATAGTTCTGGAGGCCAGAAGTCCCAGATCAAGGTCTTACAGGACTGTTTGTGGGGAGGCCCCTTCCTGGTGTGCAAGACACTGTTCTTACCAGGTCCTCACATGGAGGGGAGAGAGTTTGCCTATCAGATCAGAAGTCAGGGCCCCACACTCATGATCCCGTTTAACTTTAAGTATTCCCATAAAGGCCCATCTCCAAATATAGTCAGTCAGGTTGGGGATTAGGGACCCAACATATGAATGGGGTGGGGAAACACAAACATTTAGTCCATAACAGTACCAACACTGATTTTTTTTTAAAAAATATATTTTATTGATTTTTCACAGAGAGGAAGGGAGAGAGATAGAGAGTTAGAAACATTGATGAGCGAGAAACATCGATCAGCTGCCTCCCGCACATCTCCCACTGGGGACGTGCCCGCAACCCAGGTACATGCCCTTGACCGGAATCGAACCTGGGGCCCTTCAGTCCGCAGGCCGACGCTCTATCCACTGAGCCAAACCAGCTTCGGCCCAGCACTGATTTTATGAGACGTCTTTAAGTATTGGGATTTTTTTTTAAGGACTAACCATCGGCATTTGTTTAGCTTGGTGTCATGGATCACTTGGTGCCAATTTGCTCTTATAACCAAAACAAATGTCTTCTCTTCAAAAAAGAAAAAAAAAATTTTTAAAGTTCAACATGAATTTAAAACTTCTCAGAACTCTTATACCTAAATCAGCTATTTGTTAGCTAAATTCTTAGGTCTAGATTTTCTTAAAAACTAAGGTAAAAGCAGAAACCCTTTCATTTCGTATTGCCTATTACCAGAGGCTGTGGGAATTATCAAGTTCACATTGTCAGATCCATGTTTCCCAAAATTAGAATTTTTTGCTTAAAAGCTCATTTTACTCTCACAGCAATCACAGCAGTGATTTCTTTGGACGTAGCCTTCCACTTATTTTGTGTCTGAGATGATGTCTGCCTGGTACCAGCTGACAGACTGTTGTTGTCTGCCCGCAATTTTTTTTCTTTTTTTTATAATCCTAACCCGAGGATATTTTTTCTATTAATTTTTTTAGAGAGAGTGCAAGGCGGGAAGGGAAAGAGAGAGACAGAGACAGAGAAAAACATTGATGTGAGAGAGACATCAATTGATTGCCTCCTACATGTGGCCCAACCAGGACTGGGGATTGAACCCGCAACCCAGGTACATGCCCTTGACCAGGAATCAAACCTGTGACCCTTCAGTGCTCAAACCAACGCTCTAACCACTGAACCACGGGATATTCGTAATTGAAACTAGCATCTTTTTAAAACTGAGTGGGTGGCAGTAAGGAACATGCATTGGCAACTCACACACTTTGTGCTCCTGCCTCCACTACAGGATGCTGTCCACAGACCATTGACTGCTCCATCAGCACAAGTGATGAAAGTATTGGCATCATAATGTTGTGAAGGTTCCAGGGAACCTGGGCATCTTTGGGCCACTGTGTGAACCCCTCCAACCAATGCATAATTAGAAACTGTGATGTGTTATACAAGAACTTGGTTTAGAGGAAGGGCTGGGAGGAAGCTGGGTGGTCTTCCACAGCAATGGAAGTCCCAGCACAAGGGCAGGGCAGAAGTTGGTAGGGGTGGCAGATGTTGACCCCAGAAAGAATGAGAAGGAATGCTCAGGAGGCTGGAGGCTGACAATGACCCCTGGGGTCAGGACAGAGTGTGGTCAGAAGGAGTAGAGGTTTACAGGAGGGTGAGAAACCGATTTGAAAGCAATACTGGAGAGGAAGGTGGTAATAGTTTTTGTTTCTTTCTTTCTAATAATTAAATGTCTTATTTCTGGCCCTAGCTGGTTTGGCTTAGTGGATAGAGTGTTGGCCTGCAGACAGAAGGCTCCCGGGTTTGATTCCGGTCAGGGGCATGTACTTTGGTTGCAGGCTCCTCCCCTGCCCAGACCCTGGTCAGGGCTCGTTCAGGAGGCAACCAATCAATGTGTTTATCTCACATCGATGTTTCTCTCACTTTCCCTCTCTCTCCCACTCTAAAATCAATGGAAAAATATCCTCGGTGAGGATTAAAAAAACAAAAATCCTATATAATAAAAGGCTAATATGCAAATCAACCAAATAGCAGAATGACTGGTCGGTATGACATGCACTGACCACCAGGGGGCAGATGCTCAACACAAGAGCTGCCCCCTGGTGGTCAGTGGGCTCCCATGGGGAAGTGCCGCTCACCCAGAAGCTGGGCTCATGGCTGGCGAGCGCAGTGTCGGTGGCGGGAGCCTCTCCTGCCTCTTTGGTAGCACTAAGGTTGTCTGACTGCCGGTGTAGGCCTGCTCCCTGCAGGAAGCGGGCCTAAGCTGTCAGTTGGACATCCCCTGAGGGCTCCCAGACTGCGAGAGGGCACAGGCCGGGCTGAGGGACCCCTCTGAGTGCATGAATTTCGTGCACCAGGCCTCTAGTAAATAAATGAATGTCTTATTTTCTATTGGGTGGGCTTTGAGTATGCCCTGGCTGGTGAGTTCAGTGGTTAGAGCATCGCCCCATGGACCAAAGGGTCGCAGGTTCGATTCCTGGTCATGTATCTGGGTTGCAGGTTTGATCCCAGGCCCCAGTCGGGGCATGTGTGGAGGCAATCAGTCAATGTATCTCTCACATCAATGTCTCTCCCTACTTCTCTCTCTTTCTCTTCCTCCCTCTCTTCCACTCTCTCTGAAAAAGCAATGAAAAGTATATTCTTAGCTGAGGATTTTAAAAAAAGAAAAAGAAAACAGTGTGAGTAGTTCTGGTGTTCCCAATCCTGCCTTCCTGTTCTGACTGTGCTGGGATTGTTCTGGCTGTGCATTGTTGCCCAGTGAGGGCTGACAGCATCTGTCACACAGATTGGGCATCTATCTCTTTACTTAGTGTACTGAGTGCTTTATAAAATCAGGTGGATGTTGGATTTTACCAGATGCATTTTCCACATTTGTCCAGACATTGATATGTCTTTGCCCTCCTGATTTATTGATGTCATGAGTTCTGTTAGATTTCCAGATAGCATGCCATCCTTGCTTTCCTGGAATCAAGTCTGAACGGTTTTGAGCAGGGAAGCTTTTCTGGGCAGTGCAGTGTGGACTGAGAGGCCAGTCCTGGCTCCACCCTTTAAGGCTGGTGACCTGGAGCACATACCTGACCTCTCTGGGCTCTGGTGTCTTATCTGTGCTATCCTGGGGGTTGTAAGGGAGTCCTTGGGTAAACGTCTGGACCTGGGGTCTGCCTGGGGTGAGTTGCCAGAATGTGACAAATTGCCCCTGGTTGTGGTGGCTGAAGGGGCTCAGACAGGAGGAGGGGTAGCTGAACGCCTAGACAGCCCCTCCTGACAGAGTTCTATTCCCCCTCAGAGCAGTGACATGCCCCTTGATGAGCTGCTTGCCCTCTATGGCTATGAGACAACAGACCCCATCTCGGAGCGGGAGAGTGAGGGCAGCGATGCCACAGCCACCCTCCCAGACATGACCCTGGACAAGGTGAGTGGGGTCTCTTCCTGGAACTTGAGGGAAGATTTAGGGAGGGCAGGGACGAAGGCCTCAGAAAAGAAGAAGTGCGAGGCCTAGATTACTTCTTAGAGGGGACTCTTTTGCTCCCCAGGGTCATAGCTGGTGTATTCAGGGTTAGAGTGGCCACAGAGAGGGAGCTGAGATGAAAAGACTCTGACCACTGGCCAAAGAGGGGCAGAGTGGAGACTGGGCTGGAGTCATGCAGCTGGGAAGGAAGAGAATGAGTGAGGTCCTGACTCTCCAGTCCTGACAGGTCAGGGGTGGTGCCAGGAGGAGGGCTTTATTACCA
This sequence comes from Myotis daubentonii, assembly GCF_963259705.1. Taxonomy (NCBI): domain Eukaryota; kingdom Metazoa; phylum Chordata; class Mammalia; order Chiroptera; family Vespertilionidae; genus Myotis; species Myotis daubentonii. The sequence continues at coordinate 34,281,810 of NC_081844.1, forward strand.
AAGCTGAAAACAGATGCACAGGGAGAGAGCAGTGGCTGGGGGTCTAACCATCCCAAGGCAGACATAGGCGATATTCCTTTCTGGACTGCAGGGTGTGGGCTCAGGGACACAAGCATCCATGCTGGCAGCCTGGCTGCCCTGCCCTGGCCCCTAGTCTCATCTGCAAAGTGGGAAGAGCAGCCCCACGTGAGCCCTTGCTGTTCCCAGAGGGAGGACCATCCAGTTAGTGTCACCGTTGTTGTTATTAGTGTTATCTTAAGATTGTTAAAGCAAACTGCAAAAATGTTCTTTACTTTTTGTTAAAAGGAACAAATAGCGAAGGATTTGCTTTCAGGGGAAGAAGAGGAAGAGACACAGTCCTCGGCCGATGATCTCACCCCATCTGTTACCTCCCACGAGGCTTCTGACCTTTTCCCTAGCCAGAGTGGACGTAGGTGTCCTGCCTGCTCCTCCGCTTGGGCTGGGGCGGCAAGGCTCTAGTGAGGCAGACGGGGGCCTGGGCTACGCGGGGGAAATAACTCAGACGCAGACGTACGGTGCCGCTGCGGTGCCCTGTCTCTCTCTGAGTCTCTGGGGTTTTCGTCTCCCTGGCCAGTGAGCCGAGACTCTTTGGCTTTAGTTTACAGGAGGAGGGAATGTGTTGATTCCTATAGCTTTTGGAATCAAAAGGCCTGTCAGATGTGGGGGCAGTGTCCCAGCAGCACGAGGTGCTGGGGGCTCACAGCTGGCAGTTAGCAAATCCCCACACCTTTGCCCGTGGCGCACCTGTCATCTGGCCAGGGCTTGGGACATGCCTCTTCTCAGGAGTGGCATGGTGTGGGGGTCAGGTGGATGGAGAGTGGGATGGAGGCTGCAGCAGGGAAGACCTGGGATCCACTAGCTGGGGAGCGACCCAGTGCCACAGATGCATCTCACCTGCATCCCCTTTCCCAAAGCCCGCTTCCTGACTGGCACAGAGAAAGAGCTGGGCTCTTCCACCTCATCGGACACTGAGGAGGACCCTCTTCCTGCCAACAAATGTAAGAAGGTATGTGGCCCTGACCCTGCAGTACCTTCAGTGTGGGTCTCTGCCTGGTCCTGGGGCGAAGACAAATGCACAGCCTCTGAGAAGTGGGCTGCTCTGGGACTTGGCCATGGTGTTGGGACCTTGAGCCCGTGCTGCTGTGGCATTGGCTGGCCTGGGGATGTGGCCCCAAGGTCCTGTCCTGAGTGCTCTGAGCTGGGCATCAGGACACCTGGGTCCGTGGGCCTCATCCCCTTGATACATGACTGGCTATACTGAACAGATGGACAAGTAGATGGAGACACATGGTGACTCACACACCCACACACACCCAGGTCTCTGCCTCCCATTCTCAGACCATAGGACTTGGCATCTGTGGAAAGATTGCACCGACCAACACAGCCCTGGGCTCTGAAAAGTGGCTGGGCCTCCCACCTGCCCTGACTCTCCTGTGTCTTTGCCTTTGCAGGAGATCATGGTTGGGCCTCAGTTCCAAGCCGACCTCAGCAACCTGCACTTGAACCGCCATGGTGAGAAGAGTAAGTGGGGCCTGGATCATGGTGGGGACAGGGAAAAGAAGATGAAAACCGCACTCCAGTCAAGAAGGAACTTGCTGCACATCCAGTCAGACTTAGTTCCCCAATCCTCTGAGGGCTCAGGCTGGCTCAGGTGCCTGCCCTGTGCCAGCTGTGGCAGCAGGTTTGCAGAGTGCTCAGTGGGCAGGAGGAAGTAAGGGAGACTTGCCTCCTGCCCAGGGCTTTTCACTTTTCTCTGGGCACTCATGCTCTTCCCCACTTAGCCCACAGGCCTCTCCTTTACCTTGTCTGTGTCCTGTCTCAATATCCTCCAGAACCAGTGTCCCTCTGTCCGGCTTTGTCTTTCAGGGTACTCCCTAACTTGGACTTGATATTTATATGTCTGTCTGTAGAGGCTTTTGTTTTTTAAGGTAGGAATTGTTGCCTCCATTTATAGGTGAAGAAAACAGGATGTGAAGTCATTTACCTACTGAGTCTTGTTTTTCTTGCCCCACAGCCTCTACAGGCTTGGGACTGGCACTCATTTTTCAGGAGGCTTTTCTAGATAATTCAGCAGCCAGGATTGGGGGTAGGGTGGGACAGACAAGGGAGAGAGACTCTTAGTAAAGGGTAAGGCCTCCCAGGGCAGAGGCTGGGATATTGGTGTGATGTGATGTGCTTGCTTTGTTGAAGGCAGTTTGGGCAAAGGATGGCAGACAGGATGGTGAAGTTAAGCTGGGTCACAAGGGACACTGCAAGTGAATCTCTGCATCTGACCACACCTGGGACCCTCCCCCAGAGAAACGCACCTGTACACACCTTAGCCACACCTTTAGAGGGGCCAGAGCTGTGCCAGCCTTGGTCTGGAGCCTAGCCGTGGAGTATGTCCTGCCCTTGCTCTGACCCCAAGCTTGCCTATAGGGAACAGGTCTTTGGTACTGTGGGGATGGGAGCTGGCCTCTCACTCATGTTACACTGTGAGATTAGACCCATGTGTGTGGCATGTGCATCTTGTGTGTCATGTTCCCTGTATGGATGTACTACATTGGTCAGCCCTTCTCCTATTGGCTGATACTATGGTTGTCTGCAGCTATGGTTATGAACATCCTCAGGCGTGTCTTAGTGGACACACTCATTCCTGGACAGATGACTGAGGGGCATATGGGGGCCCACATGAGGTCTGTGGATGGTGCTTAGAGGGCTCTACCAGCAGGATGCGCGTCTCCAATGCTCCACGTCCTCATCAACACTTGATATTATCTTTCTTGTTGCTTTTAGCCCTTTGGGTGGGTTAAGTCATGTCTCTTGGTAGCTTTCATTTGCATTTCTCTGATGAGTAATACTTGGTCTACTGTCTCATGCGAAGAGCCTGCTCCAGGCCTTTCCCATTTTTAAAAAAAAAATATATTTTATTGATTTTTTACAGAGAGGAGGGGAGAGGGATAGAGAGTTAGAAACATCGATGAGAGAGAAACATCGATCAGCTGCCTCCTGCACACCCCCCACTGGGGATGTGCCCGCAACCAAGGTACATGCCCTTGACCGGAACCGAACCTGGGACCCTTGAGTCTGCAGGCCGACGCTCTATCCACTGAGCCAAACCGGCCAGGGCTGTCTTCCTCTTTCTTATTTGCGGGGCTCCTCCTGCGTTCTGGATGCAGGTCCTGTGTGGGCGCTGTGCACTGCACGTTTTCTCCCAGAGTCCAGCGTCCCAGTCAGGATTTTAGCCACTGTGTGTGCTGTTGAAGGGGTCGCCACAGGTCTGGCAGATAGTCTCCTTTATTGACTTAATTTGATTTTTGTTTTATGATTGGAGGTTGGATTCTGGGTCCATTTTACTCCCCATAAGAATATTCAGTTGCTCTGGCACCACATATTGAAAAGGTAATTTTTCCTCCACTGAAGCGAAGTGGTGCCTGTGTCGAAAACTAACTGTTGGTGGTGTGTGCGCTGTTTCTGTGTTTCTGCTTCCACGTTGGGGTATGCAGGTCCTCTAGCTGTGAAGTATTGTTGCATGTTCATGTAGGTTTGTAAATTAGCTTGTCTGTTGCCGTGACACTGCCAGTCATGTTATTTTGTGTTTGTCCTTGGTAGGCTTTGTGGTCAGGTATGCTGGAAGTGCCTTTTACTAACATCAGGGAAAATTTGTGTGATTGTTACGATTTCTTCTTTATATGTTTGGAAGAATTCCTTAGTGAAGCTGTCTGGGCCTGGGTTTTACTTTAGTTTCATGTTTGTGGAAGAAGATTTTTAGTTACAAATTCAACATATTTAATAATATAGCTCTATCTAGAGTTTCTGTTTGTTTTGATATGTTGCATTTTTGAGGCATTTATCCCACTAGTAAGTTATTAACTTTATTATAAAAAAGATTGTAATATCCTATCTTTTTAATGTCTGTAGGATCTATAATGATGTCCCCTTTTTGAGTCCTGATATTGGTATTTTGCATTTTCTCCTTTTCAGTCCCTCTTGATCAGTCTTATTAGGAGTTTGTTACTTTTATTGCCCTTTACCAGGATTTTTCTCTGTTGTCTGATGGCTACTTAATTCATTTTTATCATTTTTATTTTTATCTGTATTTCTTCCCTCATAGTTTATTTCATTTTAGTTTGTTATTCTGTAGTTCACATTGTGATAACTTCTCCCACTCAGGGGTGTTTTAGAAGCATTCTGTTTAATTTCCAAACATTGGGGAATTCCTAGTTATCCTACTGTTACTGATTTCTAGTAGAAGTCCAGTGAACATACTCTGTGATTTCAGTCCTTTGAAATGAGTTGAGCCTTGTTTTATGGCCAGTATTTAGTCTATTTTGTAAATGCTGCTTTCTGTTTTTATATTTGAAGTGTATTTTCTGTGTATGGCATATTTTTGGATCTAATTTTTTTTTAATCCAGTTTGATTCTCTTTTGCCTTTTAATAGAGAGTATGTAGTCCAGTTACATTTTGGACTATTTTTCATGCAATTGTGAAAATAATTGGGATAAGTTACCATCTTCTGTGTGTTTTGGTTTTTTTTAATATATTTTATTGATTTTTCACAGAGAGGAAGGGAGAGAGATAGAGAGTTAGAAACATCGATCAGCTGCCTCCCGCAAATCTCCCACCAGGGATATGCCGGCAACCCAGGCACATGCCCTTGACCGGAATCGAACCCGGGACCTTTCAGTCCACAGGCCGATGCTCCATCCACTGAGCCAAACCAGTTTTGGCATTCTGTGTGTTTTTTCTTTGTTCTATCTGTTCCCCCCCTTTTATTTTATTTGTCTTCTTTTTGATTAGTCAAGTAGTTTTATTCTATTTTTTCCTCCTCTTTGATATGGTAAGTTTTCATTTTTATATTACCTTTTCAGTGATTATCCTACCTTATGCTGCAAGAATTTTTAAAACATCAATACTTGACTAGTCAGGGGCACTGATCTCATTTCCCTTAGATTGTCAAATAAAAAAAATGGCAACAGTCAACACAAATAATAGCTGTCTGGTGTGAATAAATCAAAATTATACAGTATATTTTAGTCAGATTGGCAAAACATATATTTTTTGGTGTGCTGTAGAATTTTAGTAACTAGTTTATGTGCGCCATGAGATGAGAAAGGTTGAGAATTGCTGCTTTAAATAAGTGCATTCTAACCCCCTCATCTGTCCTTCCTGTTGTGCTGCTGCTGCTTCTGCAGGAACTCATGTGCCACCGTGACAACGTTGTGGTTTTCATGCCTGATGTTCCCTATGCTTATTCACAACTGCCTGGATAGTACTGTTCACTCCCTCCAGCTTCCATTTGGGATAATTTCCTTCTACCTAAAGAACTTGCTCTTTAATATTTCTTGTGATGTTGATGAATTCTTTCAGCTTTTGTTTATCTGGAAAGTCTTAATCTTGATTTCACTTTTTAAAAAATATGTTTTTATTGATTTTAAAGAGAAAGGAAGGGAGAGGGATATAGCGATAGAAACATCGATGAGAGAGAAACATCAATTGACTGCTTCCCGCAAGTTGGGCATGTGCTGTGACCAGGAATTGAACCAGTGCAGTGACCTCTTGGTTCATGGGTCAATGCTCAACCACTGAGCCACACTGGTGGGCTGATTTCACTTTTGAAGGGTATTGTCATGGGTCTAGTTTTCTAGATTTGCCAGCTTTTTCTTCTCACGTGTGAACCGTTTTGTTCCATTGTCTTTGGTATCTGTTGTTTCTGTGTCAGTCAGATGTCTGTCTTACTGTTTGTGTTGGAAACCTTGTTCATTGTTTCCCTGCAGGTTGATTACATTTTCTTTTGTCTTCTAGCATTTTTACCAGATGAGCCCAGATGTAGTTTTCTTTGACTTTGTCCCTACTTTTTGTGATCTGGAGTTTGGTGTCATGCATCAGTTTCGGAGAATTCTTGGCCATTGTCTCTTCAGATTTTCTTCTGTCCCATTTTTTGTTCATGTCTTCCGTGACTCAATTATACATATGACTGTCTTCTTCATCCCCTAGCTATGTTCTCTTCAAATTCAGTTTAATTCCTTCTCTTTAATTTTTATTGAATTCTTTCAATTTAATTGATCATGTCTTCTGCTATGTCCAAGCTGCTATTAGAGCTGTTCAGTGGGTTCGTAAACTCACAGGTTGTATTTTCCAGTCCTGGAAAGTCCATGTGATTCTTTAAAGTCCTGTCTGCTAACTCTGATTTCCAGCCATTTGTGGATTTACCTCTGTTCCATGGATTTTCTCTCACATTCACATGCTAGGCAGGTGTAGGGCTAAGGTTGCAGGATGATGTTATTTTATTTTTTCCAGAGAGTGGCCTGTGGTCCTCTTGGGCCAACCACCCTGGCCAGGCTGGGACTTGAATCAATATGGAGGGGCTCTTGCATTGGGAGAGGTCACAGCTTCTGTGGTTCTTGGCACCAACCCAGGAGTTGTTGGTTCCCAGTCAATTTCCCAACCAGAGACATTCCAACACAGGAGCCATTTTTCTTAGTGTGTTTTTCACTTTCTGGCCACTGTACTGGGCAGTTTGGTTTGTGGTCCCTGTGACTCTTCCCTAGTTAGTTAAGAGGTGCTGGCACTGGGGTCTTTCCAAACTCAGCCCTGCGATCTCCCTTCTGTCTCCCCATCAGGTCCCTCCCCAGCTAGAGGTTGCCACCCACTGCCTGCATGGGACAGGACTCCCCTTCCCTGGGCAAAGTACACTCAAATGTGGCTTGTAGGATGCAGTGGTTAGAGTGGTTGTTGCCTAAGCGAGACCACTGGGACCCAAGTTCTCACTGCCATTGAGTCCAGGCTCTTCACTCAGCTTCCTTGGGACTCTGTTGTTCAAGACTTGCAAACTGTGCAAATGGCTTTACCCTCCCTGACCCGTTACCTACAACTCCCTCCCCTAAGGCCATGCTCAGAAGTCCCCCCTTCCTCAACCCAGACTACCTCCTGCCTCCTCCAGGAGGCTGCCTTGGATTTCCCAGCTGGGAAGCACCCAGTTGGCCTCCCACAGCTTCCGCCTTTTGTTGTTGCCCTGACCACCTCTGGCCTGGAGGGGTGTGTAAGGGATGGGTCCAGGTCACAAGAACTGGACATACAAATTAGCAACTGTCCTTTGGAGGTGCTGTGACAGCCAACCTGGTGGATGCTTGTGGGGAGGGAGTGTGTATTCTTTGAGGTGTGGGCATGGAATTTGTGCCCACTGCTGACCCTGGCACTCCCTCTAAACAGTTTATGAGAATGATGACCAGCTGTTGTGGGACCCCAACATCCTCCCTGAGAGGGAGGTGGAGGAGTTCCTGTACCGGGCAGTCAAGCGGAGATGGCACGAGACGACCGGGTCTCAGCTCCCAGAGGGAGAAATGGTGAAAGATAGTGAGCAGGTAGGCAGCATGCTGGGTGGTGTGAACACCCCCATATCCTTGTCCCGATGGTGGTGTAAATGCCCCTGCATGCTCCCACCTTGATGGTGAGGTAAATGTGCTCTGATAGCCCCACCCCAATAGTGATGTGAATGCCCTCATTATCCCTACCCTGATGGTGTGAACACCCTGGATATCCCTGCCCTGATGATAATGTATATATATGCCTCAAACATCCCTGCCCTGATGGGGTAAATGCCCCCAGTATATCCATCTTGGTTGTCATTTGAACACCCCCATATCACTTCCCTGATGGTGTTATAAACATTCCCCATATCCACAGCTGATGGTGGGGTGAACACCCCCATATATCCACCCAGATGATGAATTAAATCCCCCCCAATACCCCTGTCCAAATGGTGTGTGTACCCCTATATGCCTGCCCTGATGGTGGCATGATTGCGCCTATTTCCCCTCTCTGATGGTAGGGTAAACCCCCAATATCCTCGCCCTGATGGTGGTGTGAATGCCCCATATGCCTGCCCAATGGTGGGGTAAATGCTCCCGCTATTGCTGCTGGTGAGCAGGTGGGAAGAGGCTTTCCCTCCCCCAGGCGCTGTATGAGCTGGTGAAATGCAGTTTCAATGTGGAGGAGGCTCTGCGGAGACTGCGGTTTAACGTGAAGGTGATCCGAGGTGAGTGCCCTGCCTGCCCACCCCCACCCTTACTAGCTGTCCCGGTCTGGGCACTGCTGACGCCACTGCCTCCTCCTGGTTGTAGATGGGCTCTGTGCTTGGAGTGAGGAGGAGTGTAGGAACTTTGAGCATGGCTTCCGAGTGCACGGGAAAAACTTCCACCTAATCCAGGCCAACAAGGTGAGAACACAGCCCATCCTGCTCCCATTGGGCTGCACCATGGCCTCCTTGGGGCTGGAAAGAACCTGGGAGCCTGGGCACATGGCACCCTACACCCCACAACATGAGTTTGTGACTCCCTTTACCAGGCTCTTGAGGGTCCTCTGAGCTGAGGGCGAAAGCCCCGGTTTCCGCCTCTCACTCCTACATGCCTGCTCTCACGTTCTAGTCTCCTCTGTGAAGCCACTTCCTTCCCCCAAAGAAGGCTCCAGTATGGGAAATGGACATGATGGCATCTCAGTCTCAGAGAGCTCAACCACCTGTGCCAGAGCCTGTGCTGCTGTACTGACTGCCAGCCTGGACCCCACTCTCAGCCGCCAGCCATGGGGAACAAGGGTCTCTTAGTTTGATCGAACCAAGGAAATAGGCCTCTCCTGCCACCTGTGACGAATGCTCATGACCAGAGGGGCTGCTGAGTACCAAGCCCTGCCCTGCCCTGGACCTGAGCCCACCTGTTTTTCTTAGACCTGAGCTACTTTTCTTCCTCTGGACCTGAGTCCCCATGTCCTTCCTAGACGTAGGTCCCTCTCCCTGGGTTCTGGCTGGATATGCTCCTGTGACACTGTCTCAGAGTCTGAATTTCCCTTTGTCTTGCCATGGCTCGCTCTCCTCACCCATCTCCTAGTGGGTTTTTGCCCTTCTAGGGAAGCAGCCCCGGCCCCTTCCTCCTGTTCATGGTGACACAGCCTGTGGAGAAGCAGGGCCTGGCTGAAACCTAGCTCACATTCGGGGCCTCTGTCCTCTCTTGGGAGGTTGGAGTAAGTGAGAGTCTGTGCGGGGACAGAGGATGCTCAGCTGGCCTGCCCAGTGTCGTTTCAGGTGGCACTAGATTCTCCAGGCAGATCAGCTCCCGGGTGGCCTGATGCAGTGTCCTGTTCCCTGCATTTCCACTGCAGCCGAGGCTGCTTCTGTGAGCAAAACTTCACATGCATCCCTTCCACATGCCTGCCCCATGGTTACCACACACGTTTTAAGTTTGCACCTACCCTGGCCCCACGGAGGCTGTGACACTCTCACTATCAGTCAGACCCCCTGATGCACAAGGGTGTCATTGGGAAGAGGGGTCAGCTCGTGTGTGCCCTGCCTGCCCCCCTGGTTCCCAGGCCTCCCTGGGCTCTGTTGTCTGTCCCTCATCCTGGGGACCAGCAGGTTTCTCACATGTACCTGTAACAGCCCTGGCCTTGCTGTGGGGCTCATCCAAAGTGAAGATGCCCCAAGAGGTTTTGCCAGGTGGCATCCAACTCCATGCTGGACTGTCCCTTATCTTTCTAGGGTGCTGTGTATGTGACCTGAGTCGGGGTTCATGAAGCCCCAATGTGTCCTTTAATGGCATTTCATGTGCTCATAGACAGCTCTCCCTTGGGGTGTTAGTGATGTTCCGTGGGAAAAGCAAGCTTGGCCAGGTTGCATGTTGTCCTCTCTGGGTAGAGTCTCTGTCCCTGGTGTCTGCATGAGGGCTCGTTTTCCCCCTCTGCTGGGCCTGCGATGAGCAGAGGATGAGGTGGACACTTCTGGGAGCTTGGCGAGGTCTGAGGAAAGGGAAGTGGACACTGGACACATGGACCCAGAGTGAAGAAGAATGGGGTCCCATGTCAGCAGGTGGTGGAGCTCTCTGAGATTGAGGTGCCATGTTCAAGGCAAAAGGATGAGCCGTGGACATGGGGGTGGCCTGTGAGCTTTAGATGGGGGCTGGAAGTGGGTTCAGAGGACACTGGGGTTGTGGCAGATCTTTGAGAGCGCTGGTTGCTGTAACCTGTTCCCGCTGCCCTGGGAAGCGGAGGGAGCTGGGCGTGTGGGGCCCAGATGACACCACACTGTCCCTCAGGTGCGTACAAGGTCTGTGGGCGAGTGTGTGGAATACTACTACCTGTGGAAGAAGTCTGAGCGCTATGACTACTTCTCCCAGCAGACGCGGCTGGGCCGGAGGAAGTACGGCCCATCAGGAACTACGTATGTGTGGCGGGCTTCCAGCAGGACCTGGGGTCAGGGGACGACTGGGAGTCCCAGGGAGCACCTCCCGCCTGAGGCAGCTGTCTCTCTGCAGTCCCCCATGGTGACATCTTTCCACAGGGATACAGACCAGGACCTAGATGGCACTGACCCCGATGGCCTCGCCCGTCCCCGCTCCTCACCGCACCTGCCCCCTGCCGCTGATGGCCTAAGTTCTGAGCAGGACCCTCTGGCACGGATGCACATAGGTAAGAATGTGGGTGGGCCCCTATCTTTGGGGGAGCACCCTTGTAACGCACTCTGACCTGTGCCAGTGAACACTAAGGAGCAGGTGTCTGGGAACCATTGTCACTTCACCCCATGAGGTGTCACACATGTGCGTTGTCATCGGAGCTTGTTGGTTTCCCATGTGGAGAACTGTGTGCCCTGCAGCCCAAAGTAGGGTCTCCTCTCGGCCCCAGGTGGCTGGGCCCCTCTCTGGGGCTGGGGTGTGGGACTCCTCTCTGGATCCCAGGTAGTTGCAGGGACTCCTCTCTGGTCTAGGTGGTTGGGGCTCTCCTTTCTGGGCCCCAGGTTCGAGGACTTCTCTCTGCATCCCCGATGGTTGAGGGGGCTCCTTTCCGACTCCAGGTCAGAGGGCTCCTCTCTGGGTCTCTGGTGGTTGGGTGGGCTCCTTCTTGGCCTCATGCTGGGGGGCTTTTCTCCGGGCCCTGGGTGGTTGAGGAGGTGAATTTCTGGTCCCAGGTTGGGGGCTGTTCTCTGGACACCGAGTGATTGGTGGTGTGGAGGGGAGCTCTTCTCTGGGCCCCTGGTTAGGGGGCTCCTTTCCAGGTCCCAGGTTGGGGGTGGTTCTCTCTGGGCCCTCCGTGGGTGCCAGGTGGTTGGGGGGCTTCTCCCTGAGCCCCAGGTTGAGGGGCTCCTTTCTGGGTTCCAGGTTGGAGATTCCTCCCTGAGTCCGAGGTCAGGGGGCTTCTCCCCAAGCCTGGGTTGGGGGGCTTCTTTCTGGGCCTCAGGTGAGGGTTGCTTAGCCTGAGCCGCATGTGGGAGGTTTGGGATATCTGAGCCCTCCCCAGCATCCTGGGCTCAGGGCTACACCAGAGCAAGACAAGGCCCAGTTAGTAACTTCAGTTTCTGGAGGTGAACACAGAGGGAAGGACAAGGACCTTTGCTCTCTAAGTCTACTGGGCTCGGGTTTAGATTGTCCCCTGGTTCCAGAATCTGGTTGGTCCCATATTTGTCTGGGAGGACATCCACATCTACCCATCCCGGTGTTGCCTGTCATGCCCCTGTGTACAGAGCTCCACAAATTGCACGTTTACCTTGACTTGGCAGTGCGCTCAAGCATTGTGCTGTTGTTTTGAATCCGTTGTGTTCTGTTCTGTTCGAAAAACGAGTCACAACCTTCCAAGGCAGGGCCTTAGCCTGGGTACAGTTTAGTATAACTGGTTTCTTTTGTGGTCATGTGTATTTCATGTATTTGTGTGAAAACATCAGTGACGAGGGGTCTATAGGCTTTGCTTTCCCAGAGATTTGGCTGGAGCCTGCATAGGTTGCATCCTGAGGACAAAAAGTGTGATTTTTAAGCTAATGCACCTTAGCCAGGATGGTTGTGGATCCTGGGAGGGCTGTGCGTGGCTGCTGCTGGGGCCTGGCCTCAGCCGTGTTCTCCCCTTCTAGAGCCGCTGAGCATGGACGGCGTGACTGGCAGTGTTGGTGAACCTGAGGGAGGCTCCAATAGCCTCCCATCCTTGGAGCAAGAGCCCTGTCTGTTCCAGCAACTGGACACCCCGCCAACTGTGCCCGTGCCCCAGCAGCCCCCAGCCCTGGCTGAGCCGGCCTTCTGCCCTTCCGCTGCAGCTGCTCCAGAGCCCAGCACCAGCTCGAGACTGGCTGTGGACTTGGCCCTGCCAGGGGCCCTTCCTGAGGAGCTGCCCCAGGTCTCCAGCCACGTGGATATGGATGGAGAGCCCGAGGAAGCTGTGGCCCCTGCACAGGTGGCCTTGTCGGTCACTGAGTTTGGACTCATTGGCATTGGGGATGTGAATCCTTTCCTGGCTGCCCACCCAGCGTGCCCGGGCCCTGGGCTGCACTCGGAGCCCCTGTCACAGTGAGTGCAGCCCCCACCCTAGGGGCCCCCAGCCTCAGGCTGAACTGAGGAGAGCGGGAGGGGTCTGCCCTGAGGGCCCGAGGGTGGTGTGGCCCATGGAGCAGGCTGTTTGTTTCTTTAGTTTTATTCTCTTCTTTTAATTTGGCTTAATTTATTTTTTTGACTAGGTAATAACATTCATATGGTTCAAAACCCAAAAAGGTACAAATGGGGCCAGTGCTAGTCTCCTCCCACCCCTGCCCCAACCACCAGCTCTCCCAGGCCCACGTGAAAACACGGTCTGCTGGCGGGGGCAAGGTTGGGAGCCATGTGTTTGGCCCACAGCGCTCAAGCCGTGCAGTCTGTGGGACTGGACTGACCCTTTCTTGGTCTCTCTCTCGGTCTCTCCCCTCACTGCAGCTGTAACGTGATGACCTGTTGATTCCTGGCCACAGGCGGGTGTGTGTGGCCTAGACTGGACTTGGGGCCACTGTGGGTCCTGCCTCTGTCAGTCTTCCCGACCCTTTTCCTCGTGGGCCTCGGGTAACGCCATCTCTGCTTCAGAACACTTCAAGGACTAGGGTGAGCAGTGGCAGGGCTATCAGCCCTGCCCCTCGCCACACAGCCCGGCACCCTCAGCACCTGGCACCACTGTCTGGCTGCAGGCTGCCTCCGTGGGACCTGTTGGGCAGCTGGGTGCAGAGGGCCCGGCCCCCTCTGGCCAGCAGAGGCAAAGAAAGGCATCCCTGCCCGTCAGGGAGATGGGGAGACAGGGCAGGACGCCACCCCCCCACCAGCAGCCTCTGCCCAGGGAGCCCCCCAGCACCTGCTTGGCTCTGTCTCACTGCACCTGGCAGGGCCATGGGCTGCCCCAGCCCAGGGGTCGGTGAGCAGCTGCTACTCGGTGCCAAACCCCACGGGGCACAGAGCCATATACCTCGACGTTGGCCCCGCCCCACCTTTGACCTCACCCACTCTGTCCACTTCAGGAAAAGCCGCACTTTACGCCCACCTGCCTCCTCTCTATCTGCCCCAGGGCTTCTCAGCAGCCTCCTGGGTTCCAAGAGACAGGTGACTGACACCCCCTGTTGCCTGCAATGCCGAGGGGCCAGGCTCCAGCCTGTTTTTCTGACCCTGCGGGTCGTATTTCTGTTGAAGCTCCCCAGCAAGATGGTTTGGGGTCCTGGTCCGTTTCTTCCCCCCACCTCCCTCTTTTTATTTATGTTTCTGTTTACAAATTGGAGTGGGGTCCTCCAGGGGGGCAGGGCAGCACCCCCAGCCATTGGGTGTCATCAGGAGAGTTTTGGCTCGAGCCCATCTGCAGAGTTGGACTCAACCTTCCCTGTCACTCCACCAAGGACCACACTGTGAAGTGAAAACTGCCTTGAATCTCTTGCTGTTTTATTTATTAAACTTTATTTGAAGCCCCGTGGGTGCCTCGTGGTGGACTGGGCAGGGTGTGTGGAGGTGCTGGGGAACCACAGGTCATCCTCGCCACGTAGTCACTTGGTGGGCTATGTACCGGGCATCGTTGAAGGATGGGGTCATGGTCCATGTCAGGACGACCGATGTGAGGGAGGTGGTCAGTTAAACGGAGGGGACATTTAATCTGGAAGCTGAAGGAGAATCATCCTGTTTTGGTGAGGGCTGGTGTGAGCCAGGCTGAGGTCACCACCAACGCAGAGGTAGGCCGGGGCCGGAGTCCTAGGAAGGAGGTGCAGGCCGGGAAGGAGGGAGAGCAGCTGAGGGTCTGGGCCGGCCAGCAGGTTTTGTCCTGAACCCCCTGGAGGGGTAAGCAGGGGCTGGGTCAGTGTGGTTTTCAGAGCTTCCCCAGAGGAAGTGCAAACAGGCTGGGCAAGGGCAGGGGACATGCAGGAGGGCCAGCCTGGACCCAGGGTATGAAGACCAAGGGCAGATGGATCCGGGGCTGGTTGTGCCCAGATGTGTGGGAAAGTCTGGTGTCTCCTGGAATTCGGGGCTTAGTCCTTCAGAGCTGGTGGTGCCAGCGCTAGGAGCAGGTGCACTTGGGGGTGGGATGCCACGGCCTTGAGAGTGGTTTTCACTGGCGTTTTCAGTCTGTTCTCATTTGCTTGAAGTATTTGAGAGGTATTGCCCGACTATATTCTGGTTTGCTCTGCTTTCGAGAAAATTGCCCTTGTCCTTCCTTACCTTTGTGTGTGTATTTACTTGGACAGCTAAGATTTGTACCTTTCTCCCTGTTTTATTTATTTATTTTTCAGTTACAGCTCACATTTAATATGATTTTGTGTTAGTTTTAGGTGTACAATGTAGGTGGTTTTCTCCCTGGTATTGAACAGTGAGGGATGGCCTTTCAGACCGGTTTCTTTCACTTGGTGATGTGCACCTGAGGTTCCCCCGTGTCTTCTCGTGGCTGCATAGCTCATTCTTCTTATTGCTGAGGAGCATTTCATTGTCAGATGGACCACAGTTTTTCGTCCACTCACCTCCTGAAGGAAATCTCGCTTGCTTTCAGGTTTGGGCACTTATGGGTGAAGCTTCTGTGAACACTGGTGCAGATATTTGTTAGGACACAAGCTTTCACCTCATTTGGGTAAATACTGGGGAGCTGAATCTTACGGTAAGAGTGTGTTTAGTCTAGTCAGAAACCACCAAACGGTCTTCCAAAGGGGCTGCACCATTTGCACTTGCACCAGTGATCAAGGAGAGTTCCTGCAGCAGCTCCAGGGCCTGGCGGCACGTGCGCTGTCCTCGGTTTGGATTTCAGCTGTTTGGACAGGAATGTGGTGGTAGCTCATCGTTTTCTGTAGCTTTTAGAGATGGGCTCTCATTGCTTCCCACAAATGCTCTTCGCTCCCTCTCACTGGCCAGGAAGATCCTTGAGGATTCCTCCTTCATTTCTGAAACTTATTTTTCTTTTTTGGCAGGATCAGCATTTTAAAGATGTTCCCTTGACTCTCGGTTTCTAATGAGAAATAGGTCATTCTTGTGTTTTCCTACATGAGACCCACCTTTTTTCTTTGTGATTTCCTTTTTGTCTGGATGCCAGCATTTGAGTGTGATGTGCCAGGGGTAGGTCTCCACACGGAACTGGTGGGGCCTAAGGACTGCCTTGCATTGGTGTTGGGCATCTTGGCTGTTTCTTCCGATATGTCTGCTGCTGTGTTCTCTCTTCTCCATTTGGGCCTCTAGTTACACAGGAGAGCACTGGGTATTGTCCCACAGATTTCTGTGTGTTTTATTCTTTCTGGGTTTCTATTTGGATAGTTGCTGTGGACTGGTCTGTGAGGTCCCTGGTCCTCTTTTCTGCAGTTTCATACTGCCACGCAGCCTATCCCAAATCCCCACTGTTGGTTTTCTATTTCTCTGCTGAAATTCTCCACGTTTTTCATCTTTTCCTCTACATTCTTTAACCTCTTATAATGCCCTGTGGTAACACTACTCCTGGGCTGCTGTAGGGAGCACATTGAGGCAGTGGGTGCCTGGCAGATTAGTGCCCCTTGAGTGTCTGGAGGTCAGGGCCAGGCTGTGCTTTGCCTCACTGTCCAGCAGAGGCGGCTCCTGCCGCAGTACCCTGTAGGTAGACTGGAGTCTGCAGCCTCTCCTGATCTTGGGACCTAGTGGTGGGGGCTCAGAGTAAAATACCCCAAAATACCACCCCCCAACCCTGAGCAGTAGTCAGGGAAGGTGGGGTGGGGTAGGGGTGGCTCAGGGGCTGGACTCTCCATGAAGAAATAAGCTCTTGTAGAAGGAATAAGCTGCTCACGGCCTCATCCTGTGAAAGCCCAGCCCGCACCGAGCCCCTGGAGTAGCAGTCACTCTGGTGATCTCCCGCCCCGGGACTAAGTCATTCATTATTCACTAAGTCAGTGGTCGGCAAACTCGTTAGTCAATAGAGCCAAATATCAACAGTCAATGATTGAAATTTCTTTTGAGAGCCAAATTTTTTAAAACTTAAACTATATAGGTAGGTACATTGTTATTAACTTAATTAGGGTACTCCTAAGGCTTAGGAAGAGCCACACTCAAGGGGTCAAAGAGCCGCATGTGGCTTGCGAGCCGCAGTTTGCCGACCAGGGCACTAGGTCACTTTCGTTCAGGAAGCTTTGATGGATCATCTACTCTTTGGGGGACCCTGCCCTCCTGGAGCTGACTCTGGGAAGGATTCTGACTCTGATAAGTGGATAAACACACACACAAGCTGAGATGATGCCAGAGCTTAGAGGAAGGAGGTGGCAGGCTAGGGTATAGGGCCGGGAGGGCACTGCAGTAGGGGTCATCTGCAGGAAGTAACTTCATGCAGGACTGAGGGTTCCCAGGATGCTGACTCGATGCTGAAGCTGGGAAGGTTTCCTAGACTCAGGCTGTGTGGCGCTCAGGGACAGTAAAGTCCTTGGAGCAGGTCTGGGATTCTGACTTACAGGTGACCCCAAGTACCTATTCAGTTAACCTTCCAATAGTGCTTTTGAATGAGACTCAGGACCAGCCACCCACTTTGCCTTTCCTGTCCAAACATACCATCACAGCCCCCCAGAGGTACAGGCTAGACTGCAGGACCTGTAGCAGGGCTTAGAGCCCCCAGTCTGGGAGCCAACTCCCAGTATGCTCTTTGAGCCCCAAGAGAAGTATAGAAAGAGGTGAGAGTGGTGGCTGCACTCGGTGGCACCTATCGTGTGCCCAGCACCTTTCTACCCACTTGCCAGGCGTCTTTCCCTTAATCTCCACAATACTTTTGAAAACAAACTTGGAGTCCCTCAGGTTGCATTGAGGCAACAGGGGATGAGAACATAACCTTCTGAGCCGCTTGGGAGTGACCAGGCAACACGGAGTTGGTGGGATCTATAGGGCAGATGGGCATGGTTCCACCTGGTACATCAGTCTCCTTCCAGCTTTGCCATCTGCAGGTAAGGTAGAAGCCATCCAGTCCTGGCTGCCAGCCCAGGCTCTGCACCCTGAGCAGGACTCGCTGGCTCCATTTCTCTGTAAAGGGCCAGGTGTGAAAGCTTTTTTAAGTGGGGACCCCAGCTAGCAGGTGTAGAACCCTGACCCCAGTCTTAACACTAATCTTAATTCCTACTGCCCTGCTAGATTTTAATCCTGACCTTGTCCAGGTATTTTAAGAACAGGATGAGATTGAGGTCAGTGGGGAGGGGCTGACAGCCAACCAGCTCCTCCAGCCTCATGCCCCTGCTCCAGCCACTCCTGCCTCACCAGGGATCAGGCCAAGCCCCTTCCTACCCACAGTGTGTGCCTGCCGGAGCCTCCCTGGAGACCCTCCTGGATCTGACCTTGTAGCACCCACCCAGGCTGTCTCCACCACCATACCCCACTTTGGCGAGTGTCTCACAGCTAACCTCCCCCCCCCCCCCAGCACACAGTAGGTGCTCAGTAAAGAACCCCTCCATTTCCTTGATTCCAATACAATGCTGGAAGTGTTGATGAGCTATCAACACCTAGAGCGGTAGTCACTCAATTGAAGCGAGGTTAAAGTGAAAAAAAGTGCAATAAAGCTAACATTTCTGTAACATTTTTGCCCGGCTCTTCAGTATTTTATCAGGTAATTCTCACAACCCTAATTCGGTTCGTGCTGCATGAATGAACGAATGAATGACCTGGGACCAGCCTTTCCCTGGGGCCCGCCCCACCCTGTGAGTGGCAGGAGTAGAAGCCAATGAGCAGAACCCGAGCCTGCGTGGGGCGGGAGTCACGCGGGGAGGGAAGGAGCACCCGCGGGATCCAGCGGAGCCTGAAACTGGGCCCTTGCGATAGCCTCACCCCTTACCCAGACTCTAGGAAAACCCTCCGGCAATTCAATCTGATGCTCCGAGCCGCCTTGGAGGAAGTCGCGGGCGACTTGGACTCCTCCGGGCTTGCGGTTGGGAAGGGGGGTTGGTTGCTGGTGACGTCCTTTCCACACAGTCGCCACCGCAGACGGAAAATTCAGGTCCACAAGTTTCCAGGCAGGACCTTGTCATGTTCTGGGTGGGCTGAGTTGTTGTGTGTGTGTGTGTGTGTGTGTGTGTGTGTGTGTGTGTGTGTGTGTGTGTGTATTGGGGGGAGGGGGTGGTCGGGGAGTGTCTCCAGCCGCCGCTGCTTAAGGACAGTTGATTGGGGCGCAGGGGACTTGACTCAGAGACATTTATCCCCTAAGCCGGCCGTCTGGACAGTGGCCAAGATAGAGGTCTGTTGATCCCTCCAGGAAGCAGGGTCAGGGGTCTCTGTATTCAAAAGCTAGGGCCTGCCCCTCTCTGGACTTGACTCCCTTCATCTCTAAAAGGGGCCGAGAACATCCTCTGCAGGATCATTGGAGGTCGCGGGTGGTGAAGGTGGTTTAGAGGTCAAGGACATGGAACCTTGGGGCCAGGCGACCTGGGTTCCAATCCCAGCTCCTTTCTCACGGTGTCACCTTGAGGGTGACAGAACCTTTGCCTATCAAGCCTTCTGCCAGATCTAGGCAGGTCTCTCCAGGTGGTCGCACTCCCCTAGGCCCCATGTGATCCCAGCCAAAAGGATCCAGTGTGCGTGTGTGGACGCAGGCTGGACGTCATGGGCCCCTTGAGTCTGTTTCCATGGCGTGGGTGGTTTTGACCCCTCGGTGCCTCCCAACTCGCGCTCCCTGGACCTGTGTGGTGCAGGGCACAGACGCAAACTGTAGGTGTGAGGAGTGCCTACCTCCCGGCCCCTCCGCTCCTCTGTCACATGGGGTCAGTAAGTGCTACACAGCAAACTGCCTGGCACCGTCTCCAGAGCGGGTGTTGAGGAATCTGATCGTCTAACTGCCAGGGGTGGCAGATCTACAGAACCTCTGCAATTAAGCCTCAAGACACCATCAATTTAATTTTTAGGCACTTACTGACTCAGGATATTGAAATGTACACGGTATGAGTGCCGTCTCCAATGAGGAGAGGAGGCTCAGAGAGGAGGTTGGGGGACTTACCCTGTGGAGCCCAAGCTCAGCTCCCCCACACCTCACAGTTCTGCTGGGGCTGCGCATTCACCCCTCACTCCTTTTCTTTTCCTTTCTTTCTTTGCTCTCTCTCTCTCTCTTTCTTTAAATATATTTTTATTGATTTCAGAGAGGGAGGGAGAGCTAGAAATATCAATGATGAGAGAGAATCATGAACTGGCCGCCTTCTGCAGGCCCGCCATTGGGGATGGAGTCCACAACCCTGGCATGTGACCCTGACCAGAATCAAACCCAGGACCCCAAGTGGCCAAACTGGCTAGGGCACCCATTCTTTTCTTGTCACCTCACCCCACCCGGTCTCAACCGGCCCAATACGTGTGACCGGGCACTGACATTCCGGTGACCGGGGCTCAGTGTCCCTGAGCCTGAGCCTTCCGGCCCGGGGGCGGGGTAACTGGGCACTGACGACCCCCACCAGCTCAGAGACCCCTCCTCCTCCCCCGTACCCGGGTCCCCAGCCGCGGCGCGCAAGCACTCTCCACCCCGCTCCTTCCTGTGCGCCGCGGGCGGGGCGGGGGCAGAGTCCGCCCCCTCCCCTGGGGCTGCCCCGCCCCGCCTGTCGCTCCCCTCCCCTCCCCTGCAGGGCCAGGCTCTGCGGCCATGTGACCCTGCGGCCGCCCGGGACGGGACGGGACGCGCTGGGGCTGGCGTCGCGGGTCGTGGGCGCTGCCCGGGGCGGGGGTGGCATGGAGCGGAGGTGGGTCTTCGTGCTGCTCGACGTGCTGTGCGTGCTAGTCGGTAAGAGCCGCGGGAACCCGGGCGTGTGGGGGGTCCCTCCCAGGGGGTGCCCGCCCCCGCCCCAGCCCGGCCCCCCGCGAGGGTTGCTGGGCGCGCGAGGGCCGGCGGCGCCCCCGCTTCTCCGAGGCCGTCTCTAGAGGGGTGACTCGGGGAGGACCCTCGGCGCACCTTCCCGGGCCGGCGCCCGTCCAGCCTCAGTTTACCCGCTCGCGCCGGGTTCATGAGGAGGTCATGAACGGCACCGGGGTTGGCACCCCCGCCCGGGTAGCAGGAAATCACCGCAGGGGCCGCGAGCGCCCCCTCTCGCCGCGCCCCCCTTTCCCGCCGCGCCCGACCGGGCGGTGATTCACCCGGGCGGCGGCCCGGCAGGGGCGGGGCGGGGTGGGGGTGCGCCGCGGTGCGGGTCTGGAGGACCTTTACACCCGGCTCAGGGCCGGCTTTCCCAGGGGCCGGGGAGGCTGAAGCCTGGCCCGGGACGCGCAGCGCGTTGGTGGGACTTGAACCAGCGCAGCCGGGGAGACAACGGAGAGAAAGCCGGGCCCCGGGCTGCGGATGCACCGCGGGCTTCGGGGAGGCGCCACCAAACCTGTTGGGCGGCTTTTCGGGCCAGGCTGGCGGAGGGGGCAGCCCGAGGCCCCTCTCTTCCCCTTCCCTCCCCTTTCCCAGGGTCCCGGAAACAAAGGCTGAGTGTTTGCTCTGGGGCTGTGAGGGCAATGGTCCCGGAATTCTACCCGCGGCGGGGGGAGGGGCCCCTCCGGCAGAATTCGCCCCCTGCTCCCCAATCTGGTTCTTGCTCCTTAAACCTGCACGGGGGTCGGGGGTCGGGGGTGGGGCGGGGGGACCGAGAGACCGGGGGATGGAGGATTCAGTCCTGATGGATGGCAGAGGCCAGGCCCTTCTCCCATGTCCCAGATGAGACCCTTTTTGGGGTGTGCCAGGTGGCAGCAGGAAGTCCCCTGGTCACCATATCCCGAGCATCTGTTATTTATTTAAATATCTGTGTGGAACTTACTGTATGCCAGACGCTAAGCAACATGCAAATAACCCTTTTTCTCCAAACAGCCCGTGGAGGATGAGCTCTTATAATCCCCAATTTCATTCCGGAGAGGTCACAGCGGGGCAGAGCTAAGATTAGGTCGTGTGCTGCTGCTGTGTGCCAGAAGTCGGCTCAGGCAGACTGTACCCCCATTCTAGAAGATTCAGCACATAAACAGTTCCGTTTCAAATGCTTACAAAGGCCCTGACCAAACACTGGAGGTCATGGGAGCTGAGCGGAGGGAGGCCCTGATTTCAGTGCCCAGAGCTCTGCTTCCCAAACCCCAGGAAAGCCGAGCTCTGGTTCTGATGGGTGTGGGAATGTCCAGTGGAAGGGGCTGGGGCAGCAGTTGGGAGGCGGACTTCTCCTCCCAGGCGCCCTGGGTGACTTGATTTCTCAGCATCTTCTAGCTCTGCCCCCACACCAATGCGCACACACACAACTTTGAGAGACTCCTCCTTGGCCTCTCTACCCCCACCCTTGCCCTCACTCACAGCAGCCAGAGGGATCCTATGAAAACAGGCTCCATTCCTCTCTCCAAACCCTCCTGTGCCTCCCGCCTCACAGCAAGGTTCACATTCTTAGAATGTCCTCCATCCTCCAACCCCCAACACAGTCCTTCTTCCCAGTGCTCCAGCTCCCAGGCACGGTGGCACCTGCGGAGCTTTGCGCTGGCTGTTCCCGGGGCCCGGCACTCTTCCCCAGATGTCCCCCGAACTTCCTCATCTCCTCCAAGCCGCCTCCTCTGGGGCCTACTCTGCAATCCCTGCTGAAACCTGCAGCCACCTCTCTGGTTCCAGTCACATTTACTTTCTCTTCATTTCTAACCCCTCAGCTCCCTGAGGCGGACCTCTGTTTTCCTCATGGCGTCTTTCCCCAGGCTCTGCATCCGAGGTGCTCAATACCATCACTAAAGGGTCCCTGGGACCCTACGATTTGTTGGGAGGAGTTGGCTCTACTGTCCCCAGAAGACACACCCTTTTACACTTGTCACCTGCCCTGCCAGGGGCAAAGGACACCCTGCTGGAGTTTGTCTCTGCACCGGCTCCATAGAGCAGGGAGCCCTTCATGGGAAGGGGGAAGGGTTCCGGCTCAGCAGGGCCCCAGTGCCTGGGTGACTTACCCTTTCATAATTTGGTTTTGTCTGTGCCTCCTGAATGTGTCTTTGGACTGAGCTCCCAGGTCTGGTCTGTCTTGGTCACTGTGTGGCCAGCTCAGGGACAAATGAGAACTGTGGGCATCTCAGATCCAAGAGCAGAAAGCCCTTATAACAGACTAGAGGCCCGGTGCACAAAAATTTGTGCACTTGGGGTGGGGGGGCGTTCCTCATCCCGGCTCGTGCCCTCTCGCAGTCTGGGACCCCTTGGGGGATGTCCACCTGCTGGCTTAGGCCTGCTCCCTGGGGGGATGGGGCCTAAGCTGGCAGTCAGACATCCCTCTGGCAGCCCGGGAGCCCTCAGGGGATGTCCACTTGCCAGCAGGGAGCAGGCCTAAGCTGCAGTCAGACATCCTTAGTGCTGCTGAGGAGGCGGGAGAGGCTCCCGCTGCCACCACCACCACTGTGCTGGCAGCCGTCAGCCTGGCTTGTGGCTAAGCAGAGCGCCCCCATGTGGGAGTGCACTGACCACCAGGGGGCAGCTCCTGCATTGAGCATCTGCCCCCTGGTGGTCAGTGTGTGTCATAGTGACCAGTCATTCCCAGTTGTTCTGCTGTTGGGGTCAATTTGCATATTACCCTTTTACTATATAGGATGTTTATTAAATGCCTGGGACTCAGCCTTGAGCATGACAGCCTCCCGCTCAGGTGCTCACAGATGGGTGGGGGGGGGAGGTTAATCAAGTATCAATGATTATATAATTATATAAAAGGACAAGAAACAGGAAGAACTGAAATTTCCTTCTAGGAGAGTGATTACTTGGGTGGGACAGTCAGGAGGGGGGAATGGAACTGAGACCAGAGGGAAGTTAACACATTGTTTGCGGGTAGTTTTTATCGCACCCTAACAGGTGGCGCGGGCCATTTTTGCTAATTTTTTGCGCAAATGGCAACGTTCAGTAAAATTGCAATAACTTTAGTTTACGTATTTATACGTTACCCGCATTCTACCGCTAGTCTATAAAAAGCGTATTAATACGTGTCCCGCGCTCTACTACACTGGTAGAACGTATAAATATGTTTCCCGCATACAATGTGTTAAAGATGTTTTGGGTAGAGAGAAGGACATGTGCAAAGGTCCTGGGGTGGGTGCTTTCTGGGTTTGTTCCAGGAGCAGGAAGGAGGATGGAGGGAAGTGGGGTGAGGGGTAGGAGGTGTGGGGTGGGAATGGTCCTGGGGAGGACATTGCTGTTAGTATCTAAGGATGATGGGGAACCCTGAGGGGGTTTTCATGGTGGGCATGAAGGTGAGGAAACCAGGAGGGAGGCTGAGGCAGGTGTGCAAACTCCAGAAGGCTGGTCTGTGTGGCCCTAGGGCTGGTGCTCGGGGAGAAACATGTGACTACATGGTTTCTCTCCTCCGCTCCCAGCCTCTCTGCCTTTCGCCATCCTGACGCTCGTGAATGCCCCGTACAAGCGAGGGTTCTACTGTGGTGATGACTCCATCCGGTACCCCTACCGTCCAGACACCATCACTCATGGGCTCATGGCCGGGGTCACCATCACTACCACCGTCATCCTTGTAAGGCAGGAGGGGCTGGTAGGGCGGGAGCATCAAGTATCTGCCCTGGGTGGTATTTGTGGGGAAGAGGACCCCCTTCAGAGTTCCCAGTTCCCTCGTGGCCTCAGGGAAGCCAGAAATCCTAAATCCCTTTCAGTGGGTCGGACTGAGTAAGTGCCTGGCAGAGACCCCACGGTTGCTGCTCTGGTCCTGCCCTGAGGCGACTTGGCTGATCCCTTTGCAGGTCTCGGCCGGAGAAGCCTACCTGGTGTACACGGACCGGCTCTATTCCCGCTCCAACTTCAACAATTACCTGGCCGCTGTCTACAAGGTGCTGGGGACATTCCTGTTTGGGGCTGCAGTGAGCCAGTCCCTAACAGACCTGGCCAAGTACATGATTGGCCGGCTGAGGCCCAACTTCCTGGCAGTGTGTGACCCTGATTGGAGCCGTGTCAATTGCTCCGTCTATGTACAGGTGGAGAAGGTGTGCAGGGGAAGCCCTGCCAACGTCACTGAGTCCAGGTGGGTGGTGGATTAGCAGCCTTCGCTCTGGGTGATGCTGGGGGAGCTCAAGCCATAGACACTCCCACTCCCTGGGGGAGAATGGGGGCTGGAGAAGGGCCCTCAGAAGCTGGATGTTGAAGAATGAATTGCCAAATGGAGAAGGATAAAGAGGTACCTCATTGGGCAACGGACAGGGAGGGAGCAGGGCCGGGAGGTGCCTGTGGGCCTGGGCCCTGCAGACAGGGAGGTGAGGTGGGGCTGGGGTGCCAGGCCCTGGAGCAGAGCAGCCAGTGTTAGGAGGGGTTACCCATCTCCCCTACATTTCAGGTCCATTTTCATGCTTTTGCTCTGTCCTCTCATCATCTCTATTGATAAACTTTTCACATAACGGACTTCCTTATTTTCTTTTAAAAAACTTGAAATAAAGTTCACATAGCATAAATTCACTATGTAACCACTTTAATGTGTACAGTTCATTGGGTTTTAGTACATTTGCAATGTTGTGCAGCCATCTCCACTATCCTATTTCAAAATATGTTCATCACACCAGGAAGAAACTCCATGCCCATTAGCTACCCCCCCTTCCCCTAGCCCTTGTTAAGGACTAACCTATTCTCTGTCTCTGGATTTACCTATTTTGGACATTTCATATACATGGAATCATATACTGTGTGGCCTTCCTTGCCTGGCTTCTTTATTATTATTTTTTTAATCCTCACCCAAGGATATTTTTTCCATTGCTTTTTAGAGAGAGTGGAAGGAAGGAAGGGAGGAGAGAGAGGAGAGAGAAACATTGATGTGAAAGAGACACACCAATTGGTTGCTTCCAGCATGAGGCCTGACTGGGGCCGGGGATCAAACCTGCAACCCAGGTACATGCCCTTGACCAGGAATCGAGCCTGCAGCCCTTTGGTGTGTGGGCGGACACTCTGATCACAGCCACACTGGCTAGGGCTTGCCTGGCCTCTGTAATGTTCTGAAGGTCGTCACCCGTACTGTAGCTTCTGTCAGTTTTTGCTTCATGTATTTAGGTTCTGTTGTTAGATGCATATATCTTTGTACTTATGATATTTCTTTGACCCCTTTATCACTCTAATGTCCTTTCTTTCTCCTAACATTTTTTTGTCTTAAAGTCTGTTTTGCCTGATAGTAATATAGCATAGCTGCCCTGCCAGTCTTTTGGTTACTGTTTGCATGGAATATTTTTTCCCATTCTTATACTTTCAACCTATTTGTGTCTTTGAATCTAAAGTGAGTCTCTTATGCACATCATAAAGTTAGATATTTTAAAAATCCATTCTCTAATCTCTGCCTTTTAGATAATTTAATACATTCAACATGAATGCAATTACTGATAAGGAAAGACTTTTATTATTTGTTACCTATACATTATATATGTTTTTATTTTGCTTTGCTTTTAATTTCTCCATTACTGTCTTCTTTCCTGTTAAATAGGTATTTCTTATGCAAAAAGTTTGCAGATATATAGTTACATATATATATACACACACACACACACACTAGTAGCCCTGTGCACAAATCCGTGTGCCAGTAGCTTGCTGCTGCTCCCAGTAGCTCTCCACCCACTGCCCTGCCCTCCTGTAGCTCCCCCCTACTCCTCCCCCCCGTCCCCCCCCAGCCATAGCCATAGCTTGCTGTCCTGCCCCCTCTTATAGCTCTCCGCCGCTCGCTTGTAGCTCATTGCCCACCCTCCTGCTGATCCATGATCCGGTCGTTACGCATCACGGCGTAATGACCATTTGCATATTACATCTTTATTATATAAGATATATATATATATATATATATATATATATATATATATATGTATGTATGTATATATACACACACACACACACACACACACACATACATACACACACACACACACCAGGCGTCCTCAAACTACGGCCCGCAGGCCACATGCGGCCCGCCGAAAGCATTTATCCGGCCTGCTGGGTGTTTTTGCCGCCGCTGCCTGTCCTGCTTAGCAGCCAACTCGTCCCGGGCGCGCAGTGCGCATGTGTGGAATGTCTGAGGGACAGTGAACTGGCCCCTGTTTAAAAAGTTTGAGGACCTCTGATACACACACACACACACACACACACACACACACACACACTATTGTGCACCCCCTTTGAGGTTATTGTCACAAATTATATCTTTATACATTGTGTCCTATCAACATAGATTTATATATACTGTTTTATGCAGTTTTTAAAATTGAGGTGTAATAACATATTAGTTCAGGTGTACAACATAATCATATGATAGTTGTATTTATTGTGAAATAATCACAGTAAGTCTTATTTACATTGTTAGTGTTTCTTTTTTAATCATATAGGAAAAAACCCAGGAATTATAAACCAAAAGTACATTAATACTGACGTTTCTATTTTGTAGCTACCTTTACTGGTGTTTTTTGTGTCTTTGTGTGGATTTGAGTTACTGTCTAGTAGTACCCTTCATTTCTCCCTGAGAGAGCCTCCCTCTTAGCATTCCTCTCAGGGCGGGTGTACAAGCATTGAATTCTCTAGATCTTTGCTTATCTGGGAATGTCTTAATTTCTCCATTTTTAGAGGATAATTTTGCTAGATATAGAATTCTTGGTTGACAGGTTTTTTTCTGTTTTAATTATTTGAATATGTAATCTAGCACCGTCTGACTGGCATGGTTTCTGATAAGACAACTGCTAATCTTATTGAGGGTCCCATGTGCACAATGAGTCCTTTCTCTTGTCTGCTTTTAAGAATGTCTCTTGGCTTTTTTTTGGTAGCGTGATTATAATGTGTCTCTGTGTAGATGTCTTTGAATTTATCCTACTTGGAGTTTATTGAGCTTCCTGAGTGTGTAAAGTTTTTCATCATGTTTGGGGATTTTTCAACCACTATTTCTTCAGATACTCTATCTGCCCCTTCTCTCTCTCCTCTTCTGTTGGGACTCTCATTATGTCTAACACTGGCCATGTTGCCAAGGAAAATTCTCCCTTAGATTGTGGGAAGGTCAGTGGAAGAGGACAGAAGACCAGGAGGGTATTGAAGGTAGAGATGCAGTCTGGGCTCAGAGCATGGGCCCTCCTGATGCCCGCTGCCCTCTCCTCTCTTAGGTTATCTTTCTACTCTGGACACTCCTCCTTTGGCATGTACTGCATGGTGTTCTTGGCGGTGAGTTGGTTTTCCTGTGCCTCGCTTGGTGTGGAACCGTGGCCAAGTCACTCCCCTTTGCTGGCCCTCAGTTTCTGCATCCATAAAACAGGGTGGGTGGAGGAGGGGATTGGTTGGGCTAAGTGGTTTGTTCATAAAAACTGGAGGCCCTGGGCCTTCTGTACTCTTGGCCTCGGGCTCCCATCTGTGCCTTGGCCGTGGGGTGAACCTGGCAGGCTCCTGAGCTCATGGCTGCCCTCTGCACCCCCAGCTCTATGTGCAGGCGCGGCTCTGCTGGAAGTGGGCACGGCTGCTGCGGCCGACGGTGCAGTTCTTCCTGGTGGCCTTTGCCCTCTATGTGGGCTACACCCGCGTATCTGACCACAAACACCACTGGAGTGATGTCCTCGTGGGCCTCCTGCAGGGGGCACTGGTGGCCTGCCTCACTGTGAGCTCCTGGGCCCCAACATTTTGCCCTGGGACCCGCTTACCCTCTTCCTCCCTTTTATAGTCCCTCGTTCTCTACTCCCGTCTTTCCCCTAAGATCCCAGTCTTCCCACCCCAGGTTCTGCTTTTCTTATTGCCCCCAGCACAGCTCTCATCCCCTCGTGGGGTCTACCACCCCCCCCCCCACTCGCTTCCCAGGGTCCCATTCCCCACCCCTCTCACCTGGGTCCGGTCCGGCCCCGCCCAGCCCACTTTTGCCTCTTTTCCTCGCCCAGGTTCGCTACATCTCGGACTTCTTCAAAACCCGGCCCCCACAGCACGGCCTGGAAGGAGGGGAGCTGGAACGGAAGCCTAGCCTGTCACTGACGCTGACCCTGGGTGAGGCTGACCGCAACCACTATGGGTACCCAGTCTCCAACTCCTGAGGCAGGAAGCCGCCCAGGCAGGGCCCCAGCTGGAACTCAGGCTGTGGGTCAGGACGTCCGCGGTGCCGGCAGGGCCCTCGCCTGGGATGGCCATGAAGTGCTCCAGGCTCCAGGTGCTCCAGGCTGGTTCCCAGAGGGGTTTCTATGGAACCCACCTCCTGTGCACTGGACAAGGGGCCTGGCCTGGTGGTGACCCTCCTTTATGAATAGAGCTCCCTCAGTACCCTTTCTTTTGTTGGCTTAAGGAAGGGACCAAGAGATCTAGATAAATGCTGTTTTTGTAAAATGTATTATGTGGATTTTTAGTAAATTAGGGCATTTGCTTGACAAATGTTATCAGCACCTCTGTTCCTCACGGCCATTCTGAGGACTGTTCCTACAGCAGCGGGGAGAGCCCGCCCTTGGCAGCGGCTCAGCTGAGCTGTGTTGTGAAGTCAACAAGTGGTTGCGACGTCAACAAGCCAAATGAAAGTCACAGCCACGCCTTCCGTCGGTCATTTCTTTCGAGGGCCCTGGTTCCTGTTCGTACCGAATGGCATTAAAAACCTACATCATGTGGGAGCTAATGTGCTCAGGTGACCGTGCAAGGAAATGTGTGCATGCATCCCCACCTGTGTATACGCACCTAAATATAAAGGTTTCTATGTGGAACTGTCTGTATCTATATTAAGCTAAAGATGCATTTATACTGTTGTCTCCAGCCTGATCCATTATCACATGGACAGTGTAACCTCCCCTTGACCGGGGTTCGAACCTGCAACCTTGGTGTATCGGGAAGACCCTCTAACCCAGTGGTTCTCATCCTTGGCTGCACATTAAGAATCCCCTGGGAATCTTTTTTTAAAATCCTGATTTCTGGGCCTCATCCTCCGGAAATTCTGTTTCTTTGTTATGGGGTGGGGCCACAGCATTAGTAACAAAGAAACAGAATCCTGGAGGATGAGGCCCAGAAATCAGGATTTTAAAAAAGATTCCCAGGGGATTCGAATGTGCGGCCAAGGTCGAGAACCACTGCTCTAACCAATTGAGCTACCCAGGTAGGGTTGTCTGCCGCGTACTTGATTCGTCGCTCCATTCCAGATTATATAGAGAGTGGTTTCAGGTTTGTAAACTACACCAAGGGAAATGACTATAAAATAGAGCGCACTGTGTCCATACAGTACATTCTGCTTTAGTCTATAGATTCTGTTCCTTTTCAGAGTTATGTAGGTCAGCACCTTTGGCCCCACCACCTACAGTGACTTCCTTGTCTACATTTCTAATACGGTTACATTCTTCGGCATACTCTGTATTCCATTCTGTGACACTCCCACATCCTAAATAACTTAATTTGAATAGGTTATGATTTAGTCTCTGGGCTGTAAAAAACTATGGGTTTTCATAAATGCACAATGGCTGATATCCGTCACTAAAATATTCTGTGGAACATTTGAACCCTCCACACCGTGGTCTACCATCTCTGTAGTTTTGCCTTTCCCAGAATGATATAGAAATGGGGTCATACAGTGTGTGGCCTCTTCATACAGGTTCTTTTACTTGGCGATATACATGTAAGATTCAGCCATATCTTTACATGGGTTTGTTTACATAAGGAACGTTCAAGCCTGTAGAGAATTTCTGTAAGAGATTATTTGAGCCAGAACTGGCTATAGTTGCCAGGAAGCACGCTCTCAAATGCACCTGAGAAGCACAGTTTTGCAGCGTCTCATGCCTTTGGAACTAAGGAGGGAATGGAAGGGAGATTACATGAGCCAGGAGGTTGGAGGAAGGGGGGTGGATTCAGATATTTAATAAGATTACGTTCTCTCTGGAGGGTAGTTATTTCAAAAGCATGTTTCAGCTTACTTCAAAGGTGTGTTAACCAGGATGCACAAAAACAATGGCTAGGGCTTGCTTAAGGCAAAGAGATAAAAAACCTTTTACTAGAAAAGTTATATGCCTGGGGCGTGGCTACCCACCGAGACCTTCTGAGTTAGGAATTTGCAATCAGATCTCCCCGTGAGGTTACTTTGGGTAGAACCCCCTCCTTCTCCAGGTTGGGGTTCATTCCTTTCTGTTTTGAATTGTGTTCCACTGCTTGTGTAGCCGAGGGAAGTAATTTCCCTCTACCAGGTTGGTGGAGACTCCCCTGTAATAAAGACAGATTAACAGGAGAAAACCAAGTTTATCTCCCTGACCCGTGAAGGATAGGAAAACTGAGTAGTTCCCTGAAGTAGCCCAAGTCACACTACCTTAGATACCATCTTGAGCTAAAAACAAAAGAGAGATGTTGGGGTGGGGGAAGCCCTTTAAGGCAGGTTGTCCAGCAGAACAGTAAACGAGGGTATGGTTGTTAACGCAGATTTAAGTCGGGGCCTTCACTGAGAATGTAGGCGGTGGGAACGCACCAGGTGTCTGGCCCGTGGGCTCAGACCAAACCTGGGTTCGGCAACCTGGGTACTTGGGTTCTGGCTAGGAAAGAATTCAGAGCCAAGACCCAAACTGTAAGAGAACGTTTATTTGGGAAATCGCAGAGGGAGAAGAAGTCATTCCCAGAAGAAATGGGCTTAGGAAGTAAGTTCTAGAGGTAAAGGAGTGTGGGAGTGAGGAAGCTAACGCTAAAACGGTAACGAGCCTGGAACAGCGAGCCGGAAGGGGAAGGCGGGTGTGTGCTCCTGGGAGGGAGAGCGCACTGGGTCCGCTGCTGAGGGTTTTAGGGGTGCTTTCCAGGTGCGGCCATTCAGGACTGTGCTCTGCACTGATTGGCTGGCAGGCACCAGGGCAGGAGGTCACTATTCAATGCAGCGGGGCCTGAGGGCAGCCATGGCTGGTCTGTTGCTTACCTGGGCTGGAGCTGAGATACAACATTTCCCCAGGCAGGAAAGGATAGTTGTGGGTGCGTTTTGGTGTCTGTTGTAAAGTTTGTGTCTGCGTTCATTTCATCCCATATGGTCTCCAATTAATTACACTTCATGTGTTTTTGGAGGTCATGAGATGGATGATTTTATTTAGCTTCAATTTCCCAAATTTAATGGATTCAGCTGGATTGCCTCAAGGGGGCGTGGCCTCCACTGAACTGTGAGCACCGCGCATCCTGTGCTGGGCGCCCAGCTGAGCCCACCTTGAAGACCCCACTGGCGCATGCGCGTTCTGACCGCTGCATGCCTTCTCCCCCAGCAAGCTGAGCTCCGTCTCCTCAGGGTGCACAGGAGACCCCACCAGACCTTCCGGAGAATGTGGGGACAGTGGGAGCCGTGTCTGTGCAGAGGACGCGGGTTTACCTCAGCACCCGCCCTGGAGGCTCTGCTATGAGAGGAGAGTTGTTTATTTTTTCTTTCGTTTTTTAATTTTTTTTTTATTTTGTTGGTTTGTTTTTCTGTGTGGTGTAACCAGTGTGTTGATTTTTTGTTGTTTTGTGTGTGGCTGTCCGTTGTTACCACCACCATTTATGAAGGTTCATGTCTCTGTTCTCTGCTCTGCTCACATTGGCCCGTGTCTGTTTTTATGCCAATACCAACACCTGTTTTGGTGATGATCGCTTTGTAATGTAGCTTGAAGTCAGGGATCCTGATGCCTCCAGTGTTCTTTTTCGAGATTGCTTTGGCTCTTTGTGATTTCAAAAAATGTTAGGAATGTGTGTTCTATTTCTGTGAAAATGCCATTGGAATTTTGATCAGGATTGCCGTAAATCTGAGGATCCCTGTGGGTAATAAGGGCATTTTAACGATATTAATTCTTCTCATCCATGAGCACGGGATATCTTTTTATTCATTTGTGTCTTCCATTTCTTTCATCAGTGTCTTGCAGTTTTCAGTGTATGAGTCTTTTGCCTCCGTAGCTAAATTTATTTCTAGTTATTTTGTTCTTTTTAATACAGTTGTAAGTGGGATTATTTTTTACTTTCTCTTTCTGGTGGTCCATTATTAGTGTATAGAAACACAACTGATTTGGGTATGTTGGTTTTATATTCTGCAAATGTACTGGATTTTGGATTCTGCAAACAAACAGCGTTTTGGATGTGGAGTGAGGATGTGGGAAATTGGAATTAAAAAGTTCTGCTGTACCTACCACATCCCAGGGCATCTGTGATCCCCAAGGCATCGTGGCCACTAAGATAATCTTCCCATAATGCCTCTCCCTGACATGGGGACTGCGACGTGGGCGATTAGCTTCACCACGCTGGGGGAACTGGGTCTGCGTAGGACTTGGCCTCTAACAAACTTGGCTCTTCTCTGTTTCTCTGGCTTGGTATTGACACAGGTGTTTTGAATATTGATTTACTTTCCAGTAATTTTAAAAGTCTAGAAAAGGCCCTGGCCAGGAGGCTCAATTAGTTGGAGCGTTGTTCTGTACACCAAAAGGTTGTGTGTTCAATTCTGGTCAGGAGGCAACCAATTGCTCTGTCTCCCTCTCTCTACCCCCCTTTCTCCCCGCCCCCCCTCCTGTTTAAAAAAACCCCACAGCCCTAACTGGTTTGGCTCAGTGCATACAGTGGAGAGAGCTTCGGCCTGCGGACTGAAAGGTCCCAGGTTCGATTCCTGTCAAGGGCATGTACCTTGGTTGCGGGCACCTCCCCCGGAGGGAGTGTGCAGGAGGCAGCTGATCGATGTTTCTCTCTCATCGGTGTTTCTAACTCTCTATCCCTCTCCCTTCCTCTCTGTAAAAAATCAATAAAATATATATTTTTAAAAACACACAAAACAACAAAAAAAACCGCACATATCCACGGGTGAGGATTTAAAAAAAAAAAGTCCGGAGGATTTTCAGTAGCAGCACCGACATGTACCCGTCTCTGCACTCAGTTCCGCAGCCGTCATGGCTTCGCCACATTCGCTGTTTCGCATGAAGCACTGCGGTGTGTTCTATGCAGAGTAAGTGCTCTGTCCCAGAAGATCGTGCTGGTTTCCATGTTGTAATCTCATCCATGGTCCCAAGGTCTTTCTCCATTTGAGACCATCCTGTTTTTCTGGTCTGTTACCGAGACTTACCCTCATTTTCACAAACCTGATGGAGTTAAAGTTCACAGATGACTCTGACCTGGGTGCCTGTTTCTGCCCAGCTTCCTTCACTCCGGATGGATGTTTCTTTCAGTGTTGTAACATGTGTCAGTACTTCGTTTTTTTTCATTGTGATTTATTATATGCACCATGACATTTACAGCTTAAACCATTTGAGGTGTAGAGTTCTATGGCATTAACTGCATTTACAGTGTGTGCAACTATCAACACCATCCATCTTCAGAACTTTATTTTCCTCAAGTGGAACTGTATCCATTAAACACTTCCTTTCTCCTTTCCCCCTATCCCCTGACTACATTCCACTGTCTCTGAATTTGATTTCTGCAGGTACCTCCTATAAGTGGAATCATTTAATATTTGTCTTTCTGTGACTGGCTTATTTCACTTAGCATGATGACCTCAGGGTTGATCCATGTCGTAGCCGGAGTCAGAATTTCCTCAGTTTTGAGGCTGAACAATATCTCTCTGTGCATATACCACGTTGTGTTTGTCCATTCGTTCATTGATGGACACTTGGGTTGCTTCCAGCCCTGGCTACTGTGAATCTGCTGCTATGAATATGGGTGCACAAATGTCTGTTCAGGTCCCTGCTTTCAGATCTTTGGGGTATGTACCCTGAAGCAGAATTGCTGGATTCTACATTAATTCTGTGTTTAAGTGTTTGAGGAACTGCCAGTGGAGTTGTTGAACTATTTGGTAATTCTTTTGAGGAAACACCAAACTATTGTACACAAAGTAAAATGGCCGCACCATTTTACATTTGCACAAGCAATGTCTAAGGGTTCGAATTTCTCTATGTCATTGTTAACATTTATTATTTGTAGTTTTCTGGATTATAGCCATTCTAGTGAGTGTGAAGGTTTACCATTGTGGGTTTAATTTGCATTTCATCACGACGAAGGATGTATAACATCGTTTCCTGTGCTTGTTGACCATTTGTGTGTCTTCTCGGGAGAAGGGTCTCTCCGAGTCCATTTTAAAGATTTAGTTGATGAGTTGTACAGGTCCTTGTGTGTTCCGGATAACAGTTATCAGAGCTACAATGTGCAACTATTTTGTTCCATTCTGTGGCCTGTCGATTCACTCTCTAGATAGCTTCTTTTGATGCACAAAAGGTTTTAATTGTGAGGAGATCTCATCTATTTTTTTCTTTCATTGCCTGTGCTTTTTGTAAGATCCAAAGTCATGAAGATTCATGTTTTCTTTGAGAGTTTATTTTACCTACTACATTTAAACCTGTTATATATTTTGAGTTAATTTCTGTATGTGCTGTGAGGTAAGGGTCCAGTTTCATTGCTCTGCTGGTGAATAGTCAGCACCATTTGTTGGAAAGACCTTTCTTGACCCAATTTGATGATGTCTGCCCCTGTCGAACATCAGGTGTCTGTGGACGGATGGGCTTATTTCTGGGCTCTCACTTCAGTTCTATTCATTTATATGTGTAGTCGTGTGTCACATAATCACATTTTGGTCAACGACAGACCACATGTACAATCATGATCCCATAATATTATACTGGAGCTGAAAAATTCCTATGGTCTAGTGATGATGCAGCTATTCTCATGTATTTGTGGTGCTTCTGGTGTGAACACACCTACTGACAGTCATATAAAAGTGTAGCAGATATAATTAAGTACAGCACATAATGCTTGAAAATGATAATAAATGACCGTGTTACTGGTTAATGCATTTACTATATAATACTTTTATCATTATTTTAGTGTCCTCTTTCTACTTACAAAGTTTCCTGTGAGACATTATGCTGTGTGACACCAACACCAGCCTCATACATCTCATTTCTACTCTCTCTTTTTAAAAGTTATATTTTTAAATTAAATTTATTTTTATTTAAAAATGTATACATTTTATTAAAATTAAAATGACATTTAACAATTTCTAACTTACTGGTTTATGTTACAATGTAGTGTTGAACTTTAATTTTCCTTATGTAAATATTTAAATTTTAAATCTTTTTTATTGTGGTAAGGTACATAATATGAAGTTTACCATTTTAGTCATTTCTAACTATACAGTTCAATGGCTTTGAGCACCTATTTTTGTGCAACCATCATTCATCTCCAGAACTTTTTACCTCCCACACTGAAACCCTGTAGCCATTAAACAACTCCCCTTTCTCTCTCCCTCTACCTTTTGGCAACCACTGTTCTACTTTTTATCTGTATGAATGTGACAATTCTCAGTACGCCGTACAATATTTGTCCTTTTTAACTGTTTTCCCCACACTTAGCATAATGTCTTTGAGGTTCATTCATATTGTGGCATATTGGAATTTACTTCCCTTTTTAAGGCTGAATAGTATTCCATTGTGTGTTTATACCACATTTACAAATTTTAAGTCTTTATGCTTTGTCTCTCAAATTAGATTGTAAACTTCATAAGAATAGACACTTCATATTGTTAATATTTTTAGCCCATAATATAATATTTAATGTTTTATAAATGTTTGGTGGTAAACAAACCAATTGGAAGTAATCTGATAAATTAGGAATACTATTATTATTCTCTCATTATTCTTTTTTTACAGAGGAGAAAACTGAATCTTGGGCAGTCTAAGTTTTTTTAAAATCATTTTTTTATTTTTCAGTTACAGTTGACATACAGTATTATTATATGAGTTTCAGGTATACACCCAGTGACTGGACAATGTGGTCATCCCGATAAATCTTGTACCCATCTGACACCATACATACTTATTAGAATATTGACTATATTCTCAATGCTTTACATCCTCATGACTATTCTGTAACCAATCTGTACTTCTTAATCCCTTCACCTTTTTCATCCTTTCCCCAACCTCCTCCCATCTGGCAACTGTCAAAATGTTCTCTGTATCTATGGAGTCTGTTTCTGTTCTGCTAGTTTATTTTGTTTTTAGATTCCATAGTTGATAGATATTTATTGCCATTTTATTGTTCATCATTTTTATAGATTTTCTACTTTCTTCTTAAGACCCTTCAGCATTTCATGTAATACTAATTTGGTGGTGATGAACTCCTTTAGCTTTTTCTTGTCTAGGAAGTTCTTTATCTATCCTTAGATTCTAAATGATAGCTTCGCTGGGTAATCTTGGTTGTAGGTCCTTGCTATTCATCACTTTGAATATTTATTGCCATTCCCTCTGGCCTGCAGTTTCTGTTGAGAAACCAGCTGACAGTCGTATGGGCACTCCCTTGTAGGTAACTAACTGCTTTTAAGATTCTTTGTTTTTAACCTTTTGCATTTTAATTATGATGTATCTTGGTGTGTGCCTCTTTGGGTTCATCTTGTTTGGGACTCTGAACTTCCTGGACTTGTATGTCTATTTCCTTCACCAGGTTAGGGAAGTTTTCTGTCATTTTTTTCAAATAGGTTTTCACCTTCTTGCTCTCCCTCTTCTCCTTTCTGCAATCCCATGATGCAAATGTTGGTTCACTTGAAGTTGTCCCAGAGGTCCTGATACTCATTTTTTATTTTGGATTCTTTTTCTTTTTGCTCTTCTGATTGGGTGTTTTTGCTTCCTTATATTCCAAATGACTGATTTGATTATTAGCTTCATCTACTGTACTGTTGATTCCCTATAGATTATTCTTCATTTCAGTTAGGGCAGCGGTTCTCAACCTGTGGGTTGCGACCCCTTTGGGGGGTCGAATGACCCTTTCACAGGGGTCGCCTAAGACCATCGGAAAACACATATATAATTACATATTGTTTTTGTGATTAATCACTATGCTTTAATTATGTTCAATTTGTAACAATGAAATTGGGGGTTACCACAACATGAGGAACTGTATTAAAGGGTCACGGCATTAGGAAGGTTGAGAACCACTGAGTTAGGGTATGTTTCACTTCTGACTGGTCCTTTTTTATGCTGTTGAAGCTCTCACTACGTTCATTGAGCATCCTTATAACCAGCATTTTGAACTCTGCATCTTTTTCTGGAGTTTTGCTTTTTCCTTTGGGACATGTTTCTTTGTCCCTTCATTTTGGCAGCTTCCCTGTGTTTGTTTCTATGTATTAGGTAGAGCTGCTGTGTCTCCTGGGCTTGGTAGAATGGCCTAATGTAGTAGGTGTTCTGTAGGGTCCAGTGGCACAGCCTTCATGATCACCCAAGCTGGGCACTTGAGGTGTATCTCCCCACCTCTCCCCTACCCCCCTGTGGGCTATCTACAACTTCCTGTTGTAGTTGATTGAACCTAGATTACTGTTGGCATGTCAATGGGAGGGATTTATCCCCCAGGCTGATCAGCAGCAAGGACTGGCTACTACCACCAACCACCATGGAGGATCAGCTGTGCAGGGGCCCACCCCACAGAGTAGGACTTAATTCAGCAGGGCTCTGATGTCTGCTGAGTCCACCCCTCGAGTGTATCATTTGTGGAGGTG
This sequence comes from Myotis daubentonii, assembly GCF_963259705.1. Classification (NCBI taxonomy): domain Eukaryota; kingdom Metazoa; phylum Chordata; class Mammalia; order Chiroptera; family Vespertilionidae; genus Myotis; species Myotis daubentonii. The sequence continues at coordinate 34,319,378 of NC_081844.1, forward strand.
GTTGGATGTTGCTGTAATGTGGCCGGAAGCTGTTTACAAGGTGCCCTGGCTCTGGGGCTTCCCAGGAGGTGCCAGCCAAGATCAGCCACCACTATTGTCCTGCCTGGGGCCCCCTGGCATGAGCTACAAAGTGATCTGAAGATGGCTGCTACTTGTGTTGGGCTTGGAGGTGCCCAAGTGAGGCCAAGCTGCTGACTGAGGCTGGCTGTGGCTAGTGCCTGGTCTGGGGCCAGAGGTATGGTGCAAGCCATTTGTATTGAAAAACTACTGGATAGGCCTGCAATTTGGCGGGGCAGGGTCTCAGGGAATCACCATGGCGGGGGCACACCGTGTGAGCCAGGTCGATGGAGACTCAGATATGGTGCCCATTTGCTGGCTCTTTGGGGCAGTTGTCTCAGAAAAGGAACAATAGCCTCTGCCAGCACTTTTGTCTGGCAGAAAGTTGCCCCCTCCCAAGCTCTCAGTTTGATGCCAGACAATTCAGTTTCTTCCTCTTTGTCCCTGGTTTCTTTCAAGCTGTTGCCCCAGCACGAGTCCAGAGGGAGTGAGTCTAAATAAATCCGTGCATGGGCTCTTTATGAGGAACTTCCTGGGATCCCAGCGGCTCTTTGTCTCCCTCAGCTGCAACCCTGCTGGTTCTTACAGCCAGAAGGTATGGGAACTTCTCTTCCTGGTACTGGAGCCCTGGCTGGGGGAGGCGGGGGTGGGAAGCAGGTGCAGCTTGTTCTGTCTTTGTCCCTCCTACCGTTCTCAATGTGGCTGATTAAGTTTAGAAAGTTAGATTTAATGTTAGTGTTAGGTTGAGTTTAAGTATAAGGTTAAGGTTTATGTTAAGGTTAGGTTTATGGCTATAGAGAGCATCAGGTATAGGGTTAGGGCTAGGATTGTGGTTAGGTAGAGTTAGAATTAGTTTAGGATTAGGATTGGGTTTAAGATTAGGTATAGGGTAATGTTTAAAGTGAGGATCAGGTTTAGGGTTGAAGTTAGGTATAGGGTTAAGGTTAAAGTAGGTTTTGATTTAGGTTTGAGGCTAGCTATAGGTTTAGGGTTAGTGTAGAGATAAGGTGAGGTAGAGATTATGTATAAAATTAGGTTTAAGATTAGTGTTAGGTTTAAGTTTTAATTTAGGATTAGGCTGAGGATTAAAATTAGGGTTTTAGGTTTGGTATAGGGTTAAATTTAGTGTTAGGTTTAAAATTAAGGGTAGGGTTAGGTTTAGGGTAAGGGTTAGAATTAGGGTTCATGTTAGATATAGGCTTAGGCCTAGGGTTAGATTAAGATTATGGTTAGGTTTGAGGTTATATATTTAGGTTGAGGGTGTTAGCATTTGGTTTGGGGTTAGCACTAGATTTATGTTTATGGTATAAGGCTAAGGGTTAGAGTTAGTTTTAGAATTGAGATTGGGTGTATGGTTAAGATTAAGGTTAGGATTAGGTTAAGGGTTAGGATTAGGTATAGACAGGCATAATATTAGGGTTAAAGTTAGCATTAGAGTTGAGGTTTAAATTAAGGTAGGGTTAGGGTTAACAATAGGGTTAGGGTTTATGTGAAAATTAGGTTTGAATGTTAGGGTTATGGTTAGTGTTGAGATTAGGTGTAGGGTTAGGATAAGGATTAGGTTTAGGGTTAGTATTAGGTTAAGAGTAGTATATGGTTAGGGATAGGGTTCCAATTGGATATAACATTAAACAGTTAAGATTAAGTTTAGTGTTGAATTTTGGTATAGGTTTAGGGTTAGGTTTGATGTTAGTAGTAGTGCTCAATTAAGGTTATGATTGAAATTAGTATGTCTTTGGGTTAGGGTTGGTTTTGAGATTAGAATTTGGTCTGGTTTCATTTGGTATAGCTGCTACCTTTGATGTCAATGGCTTCTCATCTGAAGGAGTCTTTAATATCCATTATTGAGTGTCAGAGACAAGGGAAGATGTTCATTTGCAGTTAGACATCTGATAAGGTTCCTCCCAATGAGGTTGGAGAGTGAGTGGATTTTATTTGATTTTCTTTTTTCTTTAATAGAGAGGAAGGGAGAGGGATAGAGAGTTAGAAACATCAATCAGCTGCCTCTTGCACACCCCCTACTGGGGATGTGCCCGCAACCAAGGTACATGCCCTTGCCTGGAATCGAACCTGGGACCCTTCAGTCCGCAGGCTGACACTCTATCCACTGAGCCAAACCGGTCAGGGCTGATTTTCTTAAAAACACACACACACAAAAACAATATCTAAAGTCTGTGCCTTCTGCAACCTTTCTGTGAAAGGAGTGATTAATTACCAACTTGGCAGTTTCTTAAAGTGACTCTATCAAACACTGGCAATAATGTAAGATGTCTCCTTTCAATAATTTCAGCTCATAAGTTTCTTCCATCTAATTTAAGTCAGCTTAAATGCACTATGATGCATGAAAGAATGCAAAAACTCTAATCTGGGCAGCCAGGGATCATTAAAGAACCAAGTGGTTGTCTTGGGTTTCTTATAGCCCTGTTTGTTTAATTTACAACCATTGTTTATCCATACAATATACCTTAAAAGTTTTTTTTTTTTATCACTTATTTTACAATGCTTCCCATAAAATTTAACACAAAAGACAAATCTTTTGAGTGGTTCCAGAGGTCCTTCTGCAATACTGCAATGTTACTTCTACATGTAGTACTGAGATTTTAACCCATAAAACCTCAATTTCTAATGAAAACTAAGATGTAAGCAATTAGCATTCTTTATATTGGACATTTTATAACCTCTAGAAACATATTTCATAGACATCAAAGTCAATGATTATAGACTTATTTTTGTAAGACCTGGGTAAAATATTAATGATTCAAAAATTTAAAGTAACAAAAATTTAAACTAACTTTTATTTGTTAAAGTTTAATTTTAGATCATGTAAACTTGAAAAAGCATTTGAGCTCATTTCTATATTTTAGAATACCCACTCCTTACTAGTGCTTGCCTTTAAATTAATTTTAACAATACCATCTGGAGGTAGAAAATTATCTCACATTTAAACATACATATATAAATAGGCACAAAGAGAGAACAGTTGGATCACAATTTTGGGAGACATTTTATTTATTTACACACACACACACACACACACACACACACACACGAGGCCCAGTGCACGTGCACGGGTGGGGTCCGGCAGGCCCGGCCCCAATTGAGGTGGATCAGGGCTGGGCCTGTTGGGAGAAGATGGCGGGAGGTTGGCCAGCTGGCCCACCCCCATCGGGCCTGATCAGGGCTGGGCCAGCTGGGGGGACGGGCTGCAGGCAATTGGTGGGCCCTGCCCCTGATTGGGTTGGGGGGCCAACTGGGGGTGGGCTGGCCATGGGGAGGGGCTGTGGGCCAGCCGGCCATGCCCCTGACAGGGATGGGGGTGCCGATCTGGGGTGGGGCTGGGTCAAGAGAGGGGCTGCAGGAGGTTGGCTGGCCAGCCCTGCCCCCTATTGGGGGCAGGGGGGGCAACCAAGGGTGGGGCCAGCCGGGGGAGGGGCTGTGGGCCGACCAGGGTAGTCGGGGCCATTGGGGGTGGGGCTGGCTAAGGGGAGAGGCTACAGGAGGTTGGCCGATTGGCCCTGCTACCTATTGGGGTGGGGGGTGCGATCAGGGGCGGGGCAGCTGGGGGGAGGGGCTGCAGGTTGGCTGGCCGGCCCCACCCCCTATTGGAGTGGGAGGGGTGCCATCAGGGGCGGGGCTGGCCAGGGGAATGGGGGAGCATTTGGCCAGCTGGCCCTGCCCTTGATCAGGGGCAGGCCAGCCCTGATAGGGCCGGTTCGCCGGCCATAGTGGGAGTCATAGCAACCGGTCATTCTGGTCATTCCGGTGTTACGGTTGCTGGCTTTTTATATATATGGATATGTGTGTATGTATGTCCTTGACAAGTCAAGTGCCAAATGACCTTCCCCCTTTTAAAATAAGGTCAGCCATCCGACATAATAAAAGGCTAATATGCAAATCGACTGAACAGTGGAATGACTGGTTGCTATGACATGCACTGACTACCAGACACTCAACGCAGGAGCTGCCCCCTGGTGGTCAGTGTGCTCCCACAAGGGGAGTGCTGCTCAGCCAGAAGCCAGGCTCACAGCTGGCGAGTGCAGTGGCAATGGTGGGAACCTCTCCCACCTCCGCGGCAGTTGGACATCCCCCAAGGACTCCCGGACTGCGAGAGAGCGCAGGCAAGAATTTCATGCACTGGGCCTCTATAATATTCAGTAAAGAGGCAGTGGTTAAGTGCACAGACTGGGTTCAAATCTGGGCTCTATCATTTACTAGCCAGTAACTCAGGCAAGTAACATTAAGTGTACCATACCAGTTTTCTCATCTGTAAAATGGGGATATTAATAGCACATACTTTTGAAACTTACATTGAGTACTCAATAAGTTAATATTCATAAGGCATTCAGAAGAGTGTCCAGTATATAGAAAGAGCTATATAAGTGACTGATCATTTATTAATGTATTGAAATACTTGGCTATAAAAATATGGCCCCTACATAAAAAGAAGAAATTCACAAGAAAATAATCCTGTTGCTTAGTTACATTGCATCAACATACGTAAATAAAAGTTACAAAATTACAAAAATGAATGTTAATTTATAACCAAAATGGAAGACTTGAATACACATCTATTACTAAATGTAAATAAGTTTGAGGAAAAAACTTTGTGCATACTATATAAAAAAATGAGCTTGAGTTAATGGGCATCCTATATAATAAAAGGCTAATATGCAAATAGACTAAACGGTGGAACAACCGAACAACCAGTCGCTATGATGTGCACTGACACCATGGGGAGTGCACAGAACATGGTGGGCGTCGGCTGCAGTGGGATGGTGGAGCAGGAGAGCAGGGGTGGCAGACCAAGGCGGGACACCGGTCACTGTCATCGGGGCGAGCCTCTGGTCGTTACTGAAAATTCTTTGCTCCCATGTGCTGTGATCCCACCAGGCACTTGCACCCACTGCCAGCGACAGCCCAGCTTGTACCAGCTGTGGGTGCTGGAGCCGTTGCTCGCATCTACTGCCAGTGCCCAGCGCTGGTCCCAATTGCTTGGCACCATCAGTGGGAGCAAGCAGCTGCCAGCCCTGATCACTTCTCCAACTCCCTCTGCTCCTGAGGGGCGATTGGGGCAGCAACTGCTGCTCACACCCGTTAACAGTGCCGGCCACAATCGCGCCTTCAGTGGGTGGGAGTGGCAGCGGCGGGAGTGGGGCTGCAGGCAGACAGGTGACCGGGGGTGCGGAGGATGGGCCGAGACCCACTCCTGTGCCTACTGCAGCCTCACAGCCCACAGTTCTTTTCAAGGTGCATGAATTCGTGCACTGGGCCCCTAGTATACTCTGTATTTAAAAATTACAGAATGCACAATGTTTTTAAACAAATATGAAACATTTATAAAATCTGACTAATAGGTTTACCAGTAAAATATTGCATTCAGGTGGATATTAACACACCTCCTCAAAACTAAATCCCCAAAATCACTCAGAGGTTACTTTTAATAATTTAAGGAGAAGCCTAAGAAAAAGCAATCTAGAGTTGATATAGCCAATCAGAAGTTTCTGGGGAGCCCATATCATTGTGATTTTAAAAATCATCATAATCAAAATATAGCTTTTTCAATTCTAGGCTTTGAGCCCACTTTCAAGGGAACAATTAGTAAAGGTGAAGAGAATATAGTGAGGCAAACAAGCCAGATGATGTTCCACCCAGTGGCTTCTACCTACTTACGGCCAGAAGAGGAGGTCAACACATCCTTGGGCTTCAGGAAAGCTTACATACTGAGTGTTTTCAATACTGCCTGACAGCTTGAACAAAATGTTTCTTTAAGTGAGTAAGTAGGGGAGGATGGGCACTGAAGAAGCAGCTAAAAGTAACTGCTATATTAGGATATAAATATAAAAAAGAATCAACATCATAAAGTCCACTTGACAAAAATGCCATTAAATGAGAAGAAAAGTATATAACATATAGTGTTTCATTATGATAAATGAAATCACTCAGGAGACATTCAGAAATACCTTTGTCATGTATTGATATCTTCAAAGAGTAAATATTATATACCAAACTATGGAATAAAACTTCAGGTTTATTTTAGGGTATAGCTATCGACATAAATGTTTATACTAAAACAACTGAAAATAAATAAATAATGGACCAACCTAAGGATTAGACACTGTTAAAGGTAATATACCACACTCTTAAGGTTTACATTTTCCATTCCCAGTTTAAATTATTTTGTGGCTACTCCGTGAAGAGGTGAGGCTGAGCCATCCTCGTACCGATTACATTCCTAGGGTCTCCCTCTACTGTGAATCCTCACAAGTCAACAAAGACAGGAATCATGGAAAGATCTTCAAAATTAATACACTGACAGGTTTTGCATCCAGGGAGTATTTAATATTTTCCTAATGTAAAGGGTATCATTAAAGGCATTCCCTCAATCTTTATATTCTGTGCAGTGAGTTCTCAGTTTCCTAAGAATGGGAAAAATGGAAGACTTTCCAGTACTGATTACATTTAAGAGGACTTTCTCCCCAGAATAAATCCTCACCTCTCTCAAAAACTGAGAGAACATTAAGGCTTTACTGTTGCATTCAGAGTACCTCACCAGTGTTTTCTCAGTAATGTGAATGTGCTGTGGGGTTTTCACATTCCTTATATGAGTATTCCTCTACTGATTTATCACGTGTACTGGGCACATTAAGGTGAGTTTGAGCTGAAAGCTTTCCACAAAGATTGCACTCATAAGGTTTTTCTCCAGAGTGAATTAACCTGAGAGTTGCTCAATGATACTTCATATCAAATCAATGTGGAAAGCTGAAGGCCTTTCTTCACCGAGTTCATGACAAGCATCTCAGATGTTTCCCAAGGATCTCTCTCTCCTGGTATACACTCCTTGTGTAGGCTTCTTCCACACTGTATCAGGATTGGTCTGTGCGTCCAATACAATATGGAAGTGATAACATGCCCTTCCAAGGCTAGATTATAAAAGACAACATGGCTTCGGCATTAGCTCTCCCTCAGTCAGATGCTTTGGAGGGAACCTGGTGCTACACATAAAAATGCTCAGGCCCATGGAAAATCCTACATGGTGAGGAAATGAAGGTTCCCTGGCAACATCCAGCACTAACTTTCCAGGCATGTGAGTCAGCCATTTTAGAAAAGACTCTTCAGCAGTAAAAATACAGATGATTGTAGCTTCTAATGACAATCTTGACTGGATCCTCATGAGAGACACTGAGCCAGAACTACAAAATTAAGCCATTTATGAACTTCTGACTTTCAGAAATTGTGAGATAATAAGTGTTTGTTGTTTGAAGCCACTATGTTTTGGAGGGAAATTGGGTAGGCAGCAACAGGTAACTCTAACACCTGGCATGAGTTACCACAAGTTGTCTGAGGGATTAAAAAATCAATGAATGCTTTCCCAGTTACTGTATTCAAATCCACCTATTATGTATTTTCTTATGCACAGAAAGGTAAGAATTAGTGGTGAAAGACTTTCCACAATGGTTACATTCATAGGGTTTTTCTCCAGTGTGAGTTCTCACATGTTTCTTAACAGCCGAGAGATTATTAAAAGCTTTTCCACAGTTACTGCATTCATAGGGTTTCTCTCCAGTATGAATTCTTTTGTGCACAGTAAGAGAAAAGCTACTGCTGAAGGATTTGCCACACTGATTACACATATAGGGTTTTTCTCCAGTATGAGTTCTCATATGCTGTGTCAGATAGGAGCTCTTTCTGAAGGTTTTCCCACAATCATGGCACTCATAAGGCTTCTCCCCTGTATGGATACTATTGTGCCCAGTAAGAGAGGACCTCGTGCTGAAGGCCTTTCCACACAGATTACATTCATGATGATTCTCTCTCGTATGAATTCTCTTGTGGCTTTTGAGGTTACAACTAGTACGGAAAACATGAAAACACTGGTTACATTCATAAGGTTTTTCTCCAGTGTGAATTCTTACATGCAGTCTGAGGGATGAGGGATCATTGAAGGCTTTCCCACAGTCATTGCATTCATAAGGTTTCTCCCCATTATGTATTCTCTTATGAATAGTAAGATAAGATCTACTGCTGAAAGATTTTCCACATTGATTACAGTCATAAGGTTTTTCTCCAGTATGAATTCTCTTGTGCTGAGTAAGGTTAGATTTTGTGCTGAAGACTTTAAAACACTGATTACATTCATTAAGTTTCATTCCAACATGATTTCTTTCCTGTTGATAGAGATAAATAACTATAATTCATAATATTTTTAATATTCAGTGTTGTCATACAAATTCTCTCCCAGGAATTATGCTAATTAATATAATTGATGTTTTCACTATTTTCAGTGCTTGTATAAGATATGTGCCCAGTTTGAGCTCGTAGAAGTTAAAAAAGATACAAGTCCTTACCATACAAGAGCATTTTTTGATAAATTTAAGACCACTTTATGATTCAACAGACAATATCTTAGTCACATTTAAGGAAATAATTTACTTCTGGAAACTCTCAGTGAAAAAACTAGTTTGAAGCTAACTTATAATTTTCTCCAAATTCACAATTTTCCCACAACATCTCTCCAGAGACACCATTTTATCTTGTGTAAATGATACTCCTTTTTATCTTGTGGTTTTCTAACTTAGAGAATTCTTCTACTGTGAAAAACCAAGAATCACCATGTTAGTCTTACCGCTTTTACACCATTAGAACGTTTTTTCCTAAAAACATGCTTCTTAGGTGTTAACCATTTGGCTTTAAGTATAGTCTCCACATCTGAAACAAATTGAAAAGGAATTTAAGTTGGTAGAGAAAAGAAATAGTATACACATGAGTAAAGCTAGACTCTGAGAGATTAGGGTTTTTTAGGAGATTTGCAGTGAAAGGGATGAGTATGCAAATTGTAGGTTTTAAGAAAGGATTCTAGAAGGATTAAGATTTGTCAGAGATTTCTAAGAGAAGGAATTATCAGGGATGTAAAGTAGAAAGAAATTGGACAAAAAGTTAAAAAAAGACTTAAACAAAACAAGACAAAACAAAAACAAGGGGAGACGAAAGCCTATGAGTCCAAAGTAAAGTATAAGATGCTGAACAGCAAGTTAAAAGGGAAAAAATGCTCATATCAAATGTTCTTGGCCATCTCCATCAGAAAAAAAAAGGACATTTTACAAAGTTCTCTGATATTTCTTAATGTAATACGTACTTCCATGTCCCAAATCACTGGCCACAGCTATTCCTCACAAACAGTCATATCCTCCTGGTGCTCACCTGAACAAATGCCTGGGAGAATTCCTCTTTCTTCTGTCATCACCTTGTCTTCTTGCCCCAACTGAGAGATTAGGCTGAGTTTATCAACATGATACCCTAATCATGGAGAAAAGACATGCTGAAGGGGACTGTGCTGGTGACAAGCAACTCCATGAAAATGAAGCCAACAATTCCATAGAGGCCAAGTGAGACTTTTAGAGTAATGGAATAATTATACCTAAATTCTAATAATTACTATAACTCCCAAGGAACAAAAATACAAGATCCTTATTCAATATCTAGGTGACAGGGCATAAATATCTAGGGGTTGACCTTTGAATGAGGGGATTAGGGGAACTGACTACCTGCACAGTCAAAACTCTGCATTTAATTTGATTCCCCCAAAACTTTAGTTGTCCCTTGGTATCCGTGGGAGATGGGACCTCCTGTGGATACCAAAATCCACAGATGCTCAAGTCCTTTATATAAAATGGCATAGAACAATGCATACAGTTTGCTTTCTACATTCACAGATTCCCAACCCATGGATCAAAAATACTGTTTTTGATCGGTGGTTAGCTGAATCTTCAGGTGTGAAGCCTGGGGTATGATGGGCCAACTGTATAATTATTGAAAAAATATCTATGTATATCTATGTATAAATGGACCCATACAGTTTAAACCTGTTATTCAAGGGTCAACTATAGTCCCAAAGCCCATGTCAAAGTCTAAATTACACACATCAGAAGCTCTAAAGATTTTAACCATGGAGATAATAAAGTCAGGGTAAGAAACATATTCAGTTCATAGGGTAGGCATCAGTCACAAAGCTCTGTGAAGGTGGAGAACATGTTTGTCTCATTCATGTAATGAGTACAGACCCAGGAACACAGACTGAGGAACACAGAAGTGTGTAAGAAATTCTAGTGAGAAGTCATGACATTGAAAACAAGAAATACTAAATTCCAAAAGCCCATCCCTATACAATGAATAAACTGGCAAAAACTTTAAGAGTTAACTTTATTAGATTATAGCAACCAGGAAAATGCTTAATCAAGGAAAAAAAAACAGCTGATATTTTAACTGATCCTTGATTAATTCTCCATTTCATGCTTTGGCCGTGACCTTGAAGACAACAGCCCACATTCCTAATACTGGAGGGAGCAGAACGGACCATTATCTCAAGGAACTGTGATTGTTTGTTTAGACCTTTCTGAAGGTTTGGCTCAAAGGGCTTGCCTTTATTTATCTAATCCCAAACTCTCCAAGGGCTGAGCTATGCTAAACACATTTAAAGGCAAATATATCAGCCGCCGCCACCTGAAGCGAGGGAAAACCGTAGAAGAAAACAAAAGACTGACCGAAAACTTGGGAGGAAAAGTGTGGAACAATGTATTTTTGAGAATTTTTGAAAAGCTCTTTCCTTCATATTCCTTTTGTAGTTGAAAAAAGGGTGCTGTAATAAATCATAAATTCCTCCCCTCGCTGGTTTGGCTCAGTGGATAGAGCATCAGCCTGAGAACTGAAGGGTCCTGGGTTCGATTCTGGTCAAGGGGTTGCAGCCTCGATTCCCAGAAGGGAGTATGCAGGAGGCAGCCTATCAATGATTCTCTCTTATCATTGATGTTTCTATATTTAAAAAAATAGATCATCCCACTTCTAGGAATATATCCCAAGAAACCAGAAACACCAATCAGAAAGGATATATGCACCCCTATGTTCATAGCAGCACAATTCACCATAGCTAAGATCTGGAAACAGCCTAAGTGCCCATCAGTAGATGAATGGATTAGAAAACTGTGGTACATCTACACGATGGAATACTATGCTGCTGTAAAAAGGAAGGAACTCTTACCATTTGCAATGTCATGGATGGAACTGGAGAGCACTATGCTAAGTGAAATAAGCCAGTCAATAAAGGAAAAATACCACATGATCTCACTCATTCATGGACATAGAGACCATTATAAACTTTTGAACAATAATAGATACAGAGGCAGAGCTGCCTCAAACAGATTGTCAAACTGCAGCGGGAAGGCCGGGGAGGGTTGGGGGGCAGGAGGTAGTGGGGTAAGAGATCAACTAAAGGACTTGTATGCATGCATATAAGCATAACCAATGGACATAAGACACTGGGTGATAGGGGAGGCTAGGGGACTGTCTAGGGCGGGGGGATAAAATGGATACATATGTAATACCCTTTGTAATACTTTAAGCAATAAAAAAAAAAAATAAAGTAAAAAAAAAAAATAGATCATAAATTCCTAATTGGACAGGTCATGGTGGGTAGTCATACAACACAACTTTGTTTTTTTAAAATAGTTTATTGATTTTTAGCGAGAGGAAGGGAGGAGAGAAATGTCGATGTGAGAGTGCAACATCAATTGGCTGCCTCCTGCACGATGACCCCTACCGGGATCAAGCCCACCACCTGAGCATAGATGCCTTTGACCGGGAATAGAACCGGGGACCCCCTGGTGCATGGGACAATGCCTAACCAACTAAGCAACACTGGCCAGGGCACAACGTAACTTCTTCTTCTTCTTTTTTTTTTTTTTATTAACATAACTTCTTTAGTGAGAGGTTTTTAAGCAAGCCCTGCCCGTTGGTCTTGAGCATCTAAATTAATACAGCTTACTCCCCGAAGGCATGACCACCCTAAAGAAAGCGCATAATCTTAACCATCCTGTAATTTGATCTACACCTTGCTTGCTTCCATTTTCCTGTAATCTTCCTTGTGTTCCCTCCTTAATATCAAATGCATAAAAGAAACTGAAAAACTGCTATTCTCCAGAGCATTTGAGATTTTGATTCCTGGTAATTGTCATCAGTTTTGCTCAAATGAACTCTCATAAAAATTCTTTACTGCTGAACCGGTTTGGCTCAGTGGATAGAGCGTCAACCTGTGACCTGCGGACTGAAGGGTCCCAGGTTCGATTCCGGTCAAGGGCATGTATCTTGGTTTCGGGCACATCCCCACTGGGGGGCATGCAGGAGGCAACTGATCGATCTCTCTCATTGATGTTTCTAACTATCTCTCTCCCTTCTCTGTAAAAAATCAATAGAATATATATATAAAAAAATTCTATTCTATTGATTAAAAAATCAATAGAATATATAAAAAATATATATATAAAAAAATATAAAAAAATTCCCTTCTCTGTAAAAAATCAATAGAATATATAAAAAAATCAATAGAATATATAAAAAAAATTCTCTGTAAAAAATCAATAGAATATATATAAAAAAAATAGAATATATAAAAAAAGATTTTAACCAAACTTGATGAAAAAACATGGCCATTTTTGACATTGACACTTTTAATCTGGTAGCCTTGTGCATACTCGGGGTGGGCACATGCTCAGAAAAGACGTGAAAAAGCACTAAGTCCTCAGCTTTGGCTGACCTTTAGGCTTTATTCATAAGCAGGCTGTGAAGGCTATGGCGAGTGTAAACCCCATTATATACTCTGAGCCCATCTGCAGAGACTAGGAGACGTTTGTTTCTGTTCCAGGTATACAAGGCGTTTTCAACATAGCAGTCTTCAGTAGCCACACACAACAAATACAGACATTACCAAATTAGTTCAGAAACATCACTAAACATACAGCAAAAACAAACCCTGGGGATGAGAAAAAGCTGATTCCAGAATTGCCATATGATAGTATCACAAATGTCTAATTTTCAGCCAGTAAAATTACAAGGCAGGCAAAGAAATAAATTTATGGCCCATTATAGGAAAAATATAGAAATGGTCCCTGGGGAAACCTAAACATTAAGCTTAGTAGATAGAGAATTTTTAAAAATATACTTTATTGATTTTAGAGAGAGAGGAAAGGAGAGGGAGGAAGGGAGGGCGGGCGAGAGAGAGAAGCATCAATGTGTGAGGGAAACATTGCTTGGTTGCCTCCCACAACCTGGGTATATGCCCTGACTGGAATCAAACCAGTGACCTTTTGGTGCACAGGATGATGCTCAAGCAACTGAGCCATACTGGCCAGGGCTAGATAAAGAATTTAAAACACCTATTTTAAATATGGTTAAAGACGCCGAAACCGGTTTGGCTCCGTGGATAGAGCGTCGGCCTGCAGACTCAAGGGTCCCAAGTTCGATTCCGGTCAAGGGCATGTACCTTGGTTGCGGGCACATCCCCAGTAGGGGGTGTGCAAGAGGCAGCTGGTTGATGTTTCTCTCTCATCGATGTTTCTAACTCTATATCCCTCTCCCTTCCTCTCTGTAAAAAATCAATAAAATATATTTTTAAAAAAAGAATATTTGAAGAGATAATGGCTAAAGACTTAACCAAACTTGATGAAAAAACATAAATATACACTACCAAGACTGAAAAACCCCAGATAGGTTAAACTGAAAGAGACAGAGATCACTCCCAGCAGTAATGTATCTATTTTATAAGAAATGCTATTGGGACACTTTCAGACTGAAATAAAATGACAATGAATATTACTCAAATCCACAAAAAGAAATAAACAACACTGATAAGGAAAATACATAGGTAAATATAATTGTCAATGACAATTGCTTTTTGAGGGGTTTATAACGCCTTCATTTCTGTTCTGTAACTCTTTTTTCCTATATGACTTATAAGAAATGCTGCCCTAGCCAGTTTGGCTCTGTGGATAGAGCATCGGCCTGTGGACTGAAGGGTCCTGGGTTCGATTCCAGTCAAGGGCATGTACCTCAGTTGCAGGCTCCTCCCTGACCCAGGCCCTGGGTGGGGAGCATGCAAGAGGTAACCCTCTCTCTCACATTGATGTTTCTCTCTTTTTCTGTCTCTTCCCCTTCCACTCTCTCTAAACATCAATGGAAAAATATCCTTGGGTGAGGATTAAAAAAAAAGAGAGAGAAATGCTTAAACCAATAATTGTAAATCTATGTTAATAGCCACACAATGTATAAGATATAAGGGGTGATAAAGCATTATAAAGTGAGGGAGGGGATATGCATGGTATAGCTATATAGGAACAAAACTTTGGTATGCTAATGAACAAAGTTGGTATTAAATCAAAATAATTATAAATTAAAATGTTAATTATAATCCCCAGGACAGCCACTAAAAATAACTAAAAAAAAATGCCAATGTTACCCCAATAAATTCAATAAAAAACTAAAACTAAACTGAACAAAAAATGAGCAGGGAATTAAAATGGCCCACTAGAAAATACAGAACACAAAAAAATAAATAATAATGGAGGAATTGAGGAACAAATAGAACACAAATAACAAAATGACATAAACAGGTTCTTCATCAGTAACTACAGGCCCAGTGCATGAATTTGTGCACAGGTGGGGTCCCTTGACCTGGCCGGCAATTGGGGCCCTCTTGCCCAGTCCCCATCAGCTGGACCCCAGCAGCAAGCTAACCTACTGGTCAGAACGTCTTCCCCTTTGTGGTCAGTGTGCATCATAGCAACTGGTCGGACACTCAGAATATTACACTTTTATTATATAGGATTATCTTACATGTAAATGGATTAATCTGTGTCCAACTAAAAGGCAGATTTTGGTAGAGTGGACAAAACAATCATCCAATTATATGCTATCTATAGGACACTCACTTTACATGTAAAGACATTAATTGGTTGAAAGTCAACTGCTGGGAAAAAATTTTTTTTAAAATATATTTTACTGATTTTTTACAGAGAGGAAGGGAGAGAGATAGAGAGTTAGAAACATCGATGAGAGAGAAACATCGATCAGCTGCCTCCTGCACATATCCTACTGGGGATATGCCTGCAATCAAGGTACATGCCCTTGACCGGAATCAAACCTGGGACTTTTCAGTCCGCAGACCGACGCTCTATCCACTGAGCCAAACCGGTTTTGGCAACTGCTGGGAAAATTTATTCCATGAAAACAGCAGATAAAAGAGAGATTGTGAAGCTATATTAAGTTCAGGCAAAATAGACTTTTAGACAAAAATTTCTATAAGACACAAAGAAAGATATTAATAATAAAAAGACAACTTCATCAAGAAGATATAACAGAGACATATATGTACCTAACAACAGAGCTCAAAAATATATAAATTCAAAATTGACAGAATTGAAGGGAGAAATAAAGACTACAGTAATAGTTGCAGACTTCAACATACCACATTGAATAATAGGCAGAAAGTAGTTAGAAGACCAACAAGGAAACAGAGGACTTCGCTAATCCTATACACTAACTGGACCTAATCCTATCGAATAATAGACAAACATGGTAATTAACCGTACCTCTGACACGCTTCCCATTGACTAATCAGGGTGATATGCAAATTAACTGCCAATCAAGATAGCGGCTGGCAGCCAGGCAGCTGAAGCAAACAGGAGGCTTGCTTGCTCCAGTGATGGAGGAAGCCAAGGTTCTCCGCCTGCCGCTGCTGGGCTCTGAGCTTGCACTCTAAGAAACAATGTTGAAATTATAGACGCTAAACAAACCCCATGCTTTCAGCCAGCCGGCCAAGCTGGAGTTGCAACAGAGTTTCGATTATAGAAGCCAAACAAACCAGATACCTGCTTTCAGCAGCCGAGGCCTCAGAGCTGGAGCCGAGCCTCAGAGCTAAAGCTGGCTCTCAGTTCCAGTGAGAGCCATAGAAGGTAAATAAATCCCAGAATAAAAAGAAAAAAGAAAAAAAGGAGGGGTTGGGAGCTTCAGTCACCCGCCAGCCTGAAAACGGCCCTCAGCCCCTCACCCAGACTGGCCAGGCACCCCAGTGGGGACCCCCACCCTGAAGGGTGTGTGACCAGCTGCAAACAGCCATCATCCCCTCATCCAGGCTGGGCAGGCACCTAAGCGGGACCCCCACCCTGATCCGGACACCCTTCAGGGCAAACCAGCCGGCCCCCACCCGTGCACCAGGCCTCTATCCTATATAGTAAAAGGGTAATATGCCTCCAGGCACTGGGATCAGCGGAGCTGCGAGGCCTCCTGGCACCGGGATCAGTGGAGCCGCGAGGCCTCCTGGCACCGGGATCAGTGGAGCCGCGAGGCCTCCTGGCACAGGGATCAGTGGAGCCGCGAGGCCTCCTGGCACCGGGATCAGTGGAGCCGCGAGGCCTCCTGGCACAGGGATCAGTGAAGCCTCCCAGCCCCAGGATCAGCGAAGCAGTGAGGCCTCACTGCCCGTGTCAAGCAGAGCCACGAGGCCTCGCAGCACTGGGATCAGCGGAGCTGCAAGGCCTCCTGGTCCCTGGAGCAGCGTGACAGGGGGAAGAGCCCAAACCCCTGATCACCCTGCGGCTCTGTGTGTGACAGGGGGTGGGGCCACACCTCCCTATCCGCCCTGCTCTGTTCATGACAGGGGAAGGCGCCCCAACCCCTGATCGGCCCTGCTCTGTGTGTGACAGGGTGCAGTGCCCCAACCACCCCATGGGCCCTGCTCTGTGTGTGACGGGGTGGAGCCGCAACCTCCCCATCAGCCCTGCCCTGAGTGTGACAGGGGGGAGTGCCCCAACCCCCTGATCGGCCCTGCTCTGTGGGTGACAGCGGGCAGCGCCCCAACCCCCTGATCCACCCTGCTCTGTGTGTGACGGGGTGGAGCTGCAACCTCCCCATCGGCCCTACTCTGTGTGTGACAGGGGGGAGCTCCCCAAACCCCTGATCGGCCCTGCTCTGTGCGTGACAGGGGTAGCTCCCCAACCCCCCTGATCGGCCCTGCTCTGTGTGTGACAGGGTAAGGAGCCCCAACAACCCTGATGGGCCCTGCTCTGTGAGTGACAGGGGGCAGCGCCCCAACCCCCTGATCGGCCCTGCTCTGTGCATGACAGGGGGTGGCGCTGCAACCTCCCCATCGACCCTGCCTTGAATGTGACAGGAGCGGCGCCCCAACCCCCCAATCGGCCCTACCCTGAGTGTGACTGGGGGTGGCATCGCAACCTCCCGATCCGCCCTGCTCTGTACATGACAGAGGGCGGCACCCCAACTCCCCAATCAGCCCTGCTCTGAGCCCGACCAGGGGCTGCACCTAGCGATTGGGCCTGCCCTCTGCCACCTGGGAGCGGGCCTAAGCCAGCAGGTCGTTATCTCCCGAGGGGTCCCAGACTGTGAGAGGGCACAAGTGGGGCTGAGGGACATCCCCCCCCACCAGTGCACAAATTTTTGTGCACTGGGCCTCTAGTCCTATATAATAAAAGGCTAATATGCAAATCGACCGAATGGCAGAATGACCACTCACTATGACATGCACTGACCACCAGGGGCAGACGCTCAACACAGGAGCTGCCCCCTGGTGGTCAGTGCACTCCCACAGGAAGGGAGAGCAGCTCAGCCAGAAGCCAGGCTCATGGGTAGCGAGTGCAGCAGTGGTGGTGGGAGCCTCTCCCGCCTCTGCAGCCGTCGGACATCCCCGAGGGCTCCCAGACTGAAGAGGGTACAGGCTGGGCTGAGGGACACCCCCACCCCAGTGCACAAATTTCATGCACTGGGCCTCTAGTAGACATATAAAACAATCCATCCAACAACAGAATACATATTCATCTCAAGTGTATATGGAACATTCTTCAGAAGAGACCATATGTTAGGACACAAAACAAGTCTGAATAAAAAATAACAAAGAAATCATACAAAGTATCTTATCTGACCATAGTAGAATCTTATTACAGATGAATAACAAAAGGATATGTAATTGGAAAACTTAATATTGTTAAGATGACAATACCCAATCACATTGATCTACAGATTCAATGTAATCACTATCAAAATTCCAACAGCTTTTTTTTTTTGCAAAAATGGACAAGCTGATCCTAAAATTCATATGAAATTGCAAGGGATCCTTAACAGACAAAACAGTTTTGAAAAAGAAAAAAGAGACACTCATGCTTCCTGATATCAAAACTTACTTTACATTACAAAGAAATGGTAATGAAGACAGGAGGTACTAGCACAAGGACAAACATATAGATCAATGGAATAGAATTGAGTGTACAAAAACTCATACGACTATGGTCAAATAATTTTTGACAAGGGTGCAAAAAACTGTAATGAGGAAAAGAATAGTCTCTTCTTCAAAGTTTTGGGGCAACTTTTGCAAAACAGTGGAGTTGACACTTCCTCCAAACCATGTAAAAATTAACTTAAAGCCCTGGCCAAGTGGCTCAGGTGGTTGAAGCATCATGCCATCTATATATATATAAAAGGCTAATATGCAAAGTGTCCCCTCGGGAGTTCGAGTGGGAGTTTGATCGTTCGCTATGATGTGCACTGACCACCAGGGGATGGTGTGGAACAAAGGAAGGCCCTGGATGGCAGCTGGCAGCCAGGAAAGGAGAGCCCTGGCTGAGAGCCGGCAGTCGGGAAAGGAAGGCCCCAATCAGCCCTGATCACCAGCCAGGCCTAGGGACCCTACCCATGCACAAACTTCGTGCACCGGGCCTCTAGTATACATAAAATCTTCTAAAACTGAATCAAAAGAAACAGAAAATCTGAGCAGACTGATTATAGCTAATGAGATCAAAGGAATAATAAAAATACTTCCAACAAACAAAAGTCCTGGACCCTTTTGTGCACTTGCTGGGACTGCAAACTGATGCAGCCCCTATGGAAAATAGTATGGAGACTCCTCAAAAATCTAAAAATAGATATACCATACAACCCAGCAATTCCATTCCTGGGTATTTACCCAAAGAAACCAAAAACACTAATTTGAAAAGATACATGCATCCCTATGCCCACTGCAGCATTATTTACAATAGCCACAATATATATCGAAGCTACCTAGGTGTCCATCAACAGAAGAATGAATAACAAAAATGAGGTACATATATACAATGGAATATTATGCAGCAATAAAAAAGAATAAAATCTTGCATTTGTGACAACATGGATGACTCTAGAGCAGTGATGGTGAACCTTTTGAGCTCGGCGTGTCAGCATTTTGAAAAACCCTAACTTAACTCTGGTGCCGTGTCACATATAGAAATTTTTTGAAATTTGCAACCATAGTAAAACAAAGACTTATATTTTTGATATTTATTTTATACTAGAGGCCCGGTACACAAAATTTGTGCACTCAGGGGGAAGAGGGGGGTCCCTCAGCCTGGCCTGTGCCCTCTCGCAGTCTGGGACCCCTCGGGAGATAACGACCTGCTGGCTTAGGCCTGCTCCCAGGTGGCAGAGGACAGGCCCAATCCCTAGGTGCAGCCCCTGGTTGGGCTCAGAGCAGGGCCTATTGGGGAGTTGGGGCGCCGCCCCCTGTCATGCACAGAGCAGGGCGGATCGGGAGGTTGCGATGCCACCCTCATTCATGCTCAGGGTAAGGCCGATAGGGGGTTGGGGCGCCGCCCCCTGTCACACTCAAGGCAGGGTCGATGGGGAGGTTGCGGCGCCACCCCCTGTCATGCACAGAGCAGGGTCAATCAGGGGGTTGGGGCTCTGCCCCCTGTCACACACAGAGCAGGGCCCATCAGGGTTGTTGGGGCTCCTTACCCTGACACGCACAGAGCAGGGTCAATCAGGGGGTTGGGGAGCTCCCCCCTGTCATGCACAGAGCAGGGCCCATCAGGGGGTTGAGGAGCTCCCCCCTGTCACACACAGAGCAGGGCGGATCAGGGGGTTGGGGCGCCGCCCTCTATCACCCACAGAGCAGGGCCGATCAGGGGGTTGGGACGCCGCACCCTGTCACACACAGAGCCGCAGGGCGATCAGGGGGTTGGGGAGCTCCCCCGTATCAGGCACAGAGGAGGGCTGATCAGGAGGTTGGGGTGCCTTCCCCTGTCACAAACAGAGCAGGGCAGATAGGGAGGTTGTGGCCCTGCCCCCTGTCACACACAGAGCGGCAGGGCGATCAGGGGGTTTGGGCGCTGCCTCGTCACGCTGATCCCAGTGCCGGGAGGCCTCTCGGCTCTGCTGATCCCGGTGCTGGGAGGCATATTACCCTTTTACTATATAGGATAGAGGCCTGGTGCATGGGTGGGGCTGGCTGGTTTGCCCTGAAGGGTGTCCTGGATCAGGGTGGGAGTCCCCACTGGGGTGCCTAGCCAGCCTGGATGAGGGGATGATGGCTGTTTGCAGCTGGTCACACGCCCTTCATGGTGGGGGTCCCCACTGGGGTGCCTGGCCAGTCTGGGTGAGGGGCTGAGGGCTGAAGCTCCCAACTGCTCCTTTTTTTCTTTTTCTTTTTATTCTGGGCCAGCTTTAGCTCTGGCTCCAGCTCTCAGGCCTCTGCTGCTGAAAGCAGGAATCTGGTTTGTTTGTGTTCTATAATCGAAACAATGTATAACTCCAGCTCTGAGATCCCAGCTCGCTGAAAGCAGGTTTCTGGGGTTTTGTTTAGCTTCTATATTTGTTACAATGTTTCAAACTGCAGGCTCAGAGGCCTGCAAGGCAGGCGGGGAACGTTGGTTTCCTCTGTCACTGAAACAACCAAGCCTCATGTTAGTTTCAAGCTGCCTGGCTGCCGGCCGCCATCTTGGCTGGCAGTTAATTTGCATATCACCCTGATTAGCCAATGGGAAGGGTAGCGGTCGTACGCTAATTACCATGTTTCTCTTTTATTAGATAGGATATTTAAATGCCATTTAACAAAGAAAAATCAACCAAAAAAATGAGTTCGCGTGTCACCTCTGACACACGTGTCATAGGTTCGCCATCACTGCTCTAAGAGGGTATTATGCTATATGAAATAAGTCAGGCAGAGAAAGGCAAATACTGTATGGTTACACTTATACATGGAATCTCAAAAACAAAGGAACAAACAAAACAAAAACAGACTCATAGAAACATAGACCAAAGGGATGGTTGCCAGAAGGAAGGGGGTTGGGAGGATGGATAAAAAGGGGGAGTATAGCCAATAATATTGTGATAGGTTTGTATGGTGACAGATTATTACTAGAATTAGTGGGGTGATCACATTGTAAGGTATAGAAATATCAAATCATTATACTGTACCCTAAAACTCATATAACCAATATAATATTACATACCAGCTGTACTAAAATTTAAAAAATTAAATTAAAAAAAGAAAATGGAAAGACACCACAGAATGGGAGAAATTATTTGCAAATCATATTCTGAATAAGGGTATAGTATTCAAGATATATTATGAACTTTTACAACCCAAGAACAAAAAGATAACCAAATTTGAAAGGACCTGAATAAACATTTCTTCAAAGAAGATATACAAATAGTTAACAAGGAAAGGGAAAAATGTTCAAGGTCATCAGGACGAAATGCAAATCAAAACAAGATGCCACTTCATACCCATATGAATGGCTATAATAAAAAAACAAAAACAAATGTTGGGGAAGATGTGGAGAAATCTGAACTCATATGTTGGTACAGATGCTGGGGGAACAGTTTGGCTGTTTCTTAATAAGCTAAATATCGTAATACTACAGGCCTGTTGCACGAAAAGATTCGTGCAATAGGCCTTCCCTTCTCCTGGCTGCCAGCACCAGTTTTCCTCCAGCACCCGGCACCCAGGCCTTCCCTCTGGGGGAGCCGCCTTCAGTCTTCACTGCTCCGGCAGGAGCCGCCTTTAGTCTTTGCTCTGCCGCTTCACACCTATGTATGCAAATTAACTGCCATCTTTGTTGGCGGTTAATTTGCATATCTTGCTGATTAGCCAATGGGAGGCATAGCGAAGGTACAGTTAATAACCATGTTTGTCTATTATTAGATAGGATGTGACCCAGTATTCCATTCCTAGATATATACCCAAGAGACATGAAAACATAGGTTTAAATAAAAACTTGTATATAAAAATGCATAGCAGTATTATTTATAACAACCTGTTATGTGGCAACAACCCAAATGTTTATCAACCATTGAATGGGTAAACAAAAAATTGTATACCCACAAAATGAAATATTATTCAGTCATACAAAGGCATAAATAACTGAGATACATACTATAACACAGCCAAACCTTTATACATTATACTGCCTGAAAGAAGCCAGACACAAAGATCACGTATTTTATGAGCCGATGATATAAAATGTTCTAAAATAGGCAAATTCATAGAGACAGAAAGCAAATTAGTGGTTGCCAGCAGCTGGGAGTGGGGAATGTAATGAGTATTGGCACTTAATGGGTGTGAGTTTCTTTTAGTGGTGAAGACAATTAGTGCTGATGGTTGCACAACACTGTGAATACACCAAAGCCACTGAATTGTATATTTTAAAATGGTTATGACAGTAAATTTTATGTTATATGAATGGTGCCTCAATTTTAAAAAAAAGGAAAGACTTGTTGCTTGAGTTAAGAAATAAATGCAGGAATGGTGTCAGGCTTACCAAGCGATGCCAGGTTCCTGCAGTTCTCCAGCATCACATCTTTGTACAGTGTTTTTTGAGAAGGTTCCAGCAATGCCCACTCTTCTTGGGTAAACTCTACGGCCACATCTTTGAAGGTCACCATGTCCTAAAGTCATCGAAAACAATATGGCTTAGCCAAGGACCACTGATGTTATATAGGAAAAGGGCCAAGATGGCAAGAGTGGGGACCGGCAATTCGAAGCAGAAGGTGTATTTTGTATCTCAGAGTTCTGGGCTCTACTCTAATTTGCTTTTGGACTCAGCCCTCACTCTCAAAGGTTGAACATAGGCCTGAGAAATTGCAGAAATCAGAAATATTTGGTAAACATATGAATGATTTCCTAATGGCCACCATCAATTGCTTGAGTTTAGGAAACAGTCATGTCTTTCCTTAATGTCCCCTTAGAAACTATCAGCAGAACCTGAGAGAGTGACCCTGCAGGAAACTTTGCAATGTAGTAAATACTGGCATATACTGACTTTGTTTGAGCAGTCTCTCACCCTCCATTAGATGCTCAGAGATCCTGGATGCCTGAAGATCTGGTTTGGCTGTGAGGCTGCAGGTCATTGAAAGATAATAAGTTCAACTTTGGCCAAAAAATAATGATATGGAAAAAGAAACATATGACTCACCGGTAACCAGCTTGTCGGGAAGCCATTAACAAACCCTTCCTCCTCTGTGCATCCTTTTTGAGGGGGTGTTGGGTACAGGGAAGACTGAACTGGAGAAGTAGAAATGAGTCATAAATAAGTCACAAGAATCCAGGTGTATCTATACTCTAACACTCACAAACTCCCCTCCTACCTGTGAATAAACACACACACACACACACACACACACACACACACACACACACACACACACACACCCCTTTCATTAAAAAACCAGAGCAGAGCCCTGTCTTACCAGGGCCAGAAAACAGAGCTCAAGAGTCGTATTGCACTTGAGGAAGAGATTCTTCACGTTTCACAGAATTTGAAAATCCAAGGGACATCATTGTCATTTAATCAGGTTTATAAAAAGAATTAGAGATGAAATTCAAAAGCTCCTGCACATTTACCACACAGATAACATCTCCACAGTCACAAAAACTATGGAAATCCCAAATACCCAAAACCTAATTAGGGACCAGTGACCTCTGAGCTCCACTCCTGCCTCACCTGCTCAGCCCCTCCCCTACCGCCTCGGTGGTACAGGGGCCTTTAACACCTGGCCTCTGAGAGCTGCTGGGACCCCACAACTTACCAGAGGTGGGGAATAGAACCATGACAAGATCCTATGATTCAGCCAGTAACTTTTCCTAAACAACAGAGCAATGGAAAAACCAGGAAGCTTCTCTTCTTACTCCCACAATGCAGTCTGGAATAAATAAGATAATATGAAAAAGTCATAGCTTCTCTCTTTCTCTAGGTTACTGAGGACAAATCTATCTTAGCCGCCCATCATGTTCTCCTTCAAAATGCAATGTCTGCTATTGGGCCTTTATTTTGCCTAGCAGTTGATAAACCCAGGGCTGTTGATGGCAAAACTTGTCTTCTGTCCACCATGGTAAGACCAGTACATTACTGCCCCACCCCATTTTATTATTTACTTATTTTAATCCTCACCCGAGGCAATATTTTCTTTAAAAAAAATTTATTTCAGAGAGAGAGGGAAAGAGAGAGAGAGAGGAACATGGATGTGAGACAGAAACATTGATCGGTTGCCTTCCATATGCGTTCTTACTAGGGATTGAACCCAAAACCTGGGTATGTGCTCTGACCAAGAATCGAACCCGTGACCCTCCAGTGCACGGGACAACTCTCCAACCAACTGAGCCATACCAGCCAGGGGCTGCTCCACCTCCTTTTAAATTCTCAGATTCACTTAGTCTCATCCATGTGGTTGTCACAATCACATTCCCACCTTCAAACCCTATTCACTTGAGACTTGGGCACCTGACTTCCATTATTCTTTCAGCTCCAGTCCCATTTCACTCAGATGATCTCAGACTCACTGTGTTATGAGTTTGCTTTACTCCACCTTTGCCACACATTTCTATGGGCACCACCCTGGGCTTGCTCATCACCTGACACTGCTTCACTATCCAGAACAGTAGTTCAGAAATTTCCCTCTTTCTGAACACAACCTCCCCAACTTTTACTTTGTTCACTCATTTTTTCCTTTCACTACATGTGTCTTCTACTACATAAAGAACTCAGTCCACCTACTGTCCTCCCTTCTTGCTACCCTCAGTCACCTTCTCTCCTCATTTCATGCTTACCCAGCCTGGATTACAATGTCCCTCATTTCCACAAATTTCCTTATCCCTAACCCCCACCTTCACAGTGCTCCGGCAGAACTCTGACCACATGATTCCAATCATCTGCCTGCTCTGTGACAGCTCTTGGGCAGACCAGCCTGCAGGAGAACTGAGCTATTGTCACCTTTAGACAAATATGATCACCAACATGAAAAGAGCCCTCAACCCTGCAGGACAATCCTGTAAGTCAATGGAGCTTCCTACTAATCAAACCTTTCTAATCTCTTTAAATCTCACCTTTTCCCTCTATGGCAATCAGCTTCCTATGTAGCCTTAATGATTCAAGCCTCCTGATAGTCACGCCTGCATTCAACTAGGGCTGAGCTGTGTGACTAATAAAATACTGTGGAGGTGACTTCTAAGTCTGCGTCCTAAAAGGCACAGCAGTTTCCACCTTGGTCTCTTGCACTGCTTGCTCTAGGGCAGCGGTTCTCAACCTGTGGGTCGCGACCCCTTTGGCGGTCGAACGATCCTTTCACAGGGGTCGCCTAAGACCATCCTGCATATCAGATATTTACATTACAATTCATAACAGTAGCAACATTACAGTGATGAAGTAGCAACGAAAATAATTTTAAGGTTGGGTGACAACATGAGGAACTGTATTTAAAGGGCCAGAAGGTTGAAAACTACTGCTCAAGGGGTAGCCGTGCTGCAAGCACACGCACGTGGTCCTGTGGTGAGAGATACTTGGAGAGGAACTGAGGCCTCTCTCCAACAGCCAGCACAAATGCCAGCATGTGCGTGAACCACCTTGAAAGCGAATCTTTCAGCACCCGTCAAGCCTTCAGATGACTGCAGTTTCAGCTGATACCTGGCTAAGAAATCATGAAAGAGGGGGTTGGGGGGCAATGGGGGGGGGGATAAGGACACATATGTAATACATTAATCAATAAAGAAAAAAAACAGAGCATAAAAAAAAAAAGAATTCTTCAGAAAAAAAGAAAAAGAAATCACCGAAGTCCCTGAGCCAGAACCTTGAACCTAAGATGAATTCCTGAACTACAAAACCTGTGAGACAGGAAATGACTACTATTATTTTAAGTGACTAAGCTTAGCAGCAACAGGTAAGGAATATACCCTGACCTTCAGCAGATGGCCCCACATCCTACTTCTCAAAGTGATCATCATGAGAGGACTCTACCTTCCTGATGTCAAAATGACAATCTGAACGTTGTTTCCTGCCGCTCTTCTGTTAGAAACCAGGAGCTGTCTCCCCTTTACAAGGCCAGAGTCTACAGCTTTGTTGTGTCCCATCCCACCTGCCCTTAGGAGCTGCACACTATTGATGACTTCTTGTTTACCCTTCCCTCCAAGCTCTCCCACTCTACTAGACTCTCTCACCATTAAATCCAATGCAGTATTTAGTAATGAAATACGTCTAATAGCAGTTTTCTTTCCAGTTACTGCTCCATCTCTGCCTCTCAGTGTTTTCACTCTCTGTCTCATTTCCTCATGTCCCACTCACTCCTCAACACAGTATAATTTGTTTCTACCACTACCAATCCAACTGGTAGAACCACCAATAATCTTATTCACAGAGATGTAGACTGCAACTACACTGATACCAGTTCTTATCAGTCAGATCAACAAAGACATGGCGGGCCACTTCTTTTATTGGCAAGGCTGTATGGAAGGAAATGCACTCTCATACATTGCTGGGGTACAACTCCTATGGAAGGAATTTGTCAATGTCAAGCAAAATCAAAAACATTTACTCTTTCACTGTCAATGGAACCTCTAGGGATCTATTGCAACAGTAACACACATGCTAAAAGACCTGGGTGAGTTTAGTGTAAACCCTGACATTTTTTTCTTTTTTTGTAATGCAAATGCCTGACTTAAGCTTTGATTCCAAGACAACATCCATTTCAAAGAGGCATCCAGTACAAATACAGCTGTCTCTAAAAAACACATCTGGCAGTCTCAGGACTGTATAAAGAGGCCAGCTGCCTCCGATACAGAGGCTCTTTATTTTAGAGCTCTTGATTGATTTTAATTACTGACCATTTGGACTACCTGTTTGTTTTCTCTTCCTGCACTTCAAATTCTTGTTCTTATGTTTTAAATTCACCAATAAAGAGTGAATCCATGAACCTTAGGCTCCCACCCTACATCCCAATAAAAGCAGAACCCTAGTCCCATGAACTCTCTTTACCTATGACATTCCTGTGTGGGCTAAGGTGTGCTTTCTAGGTCTTGTAAGTCATTAACCTGTATCTTTTCAGTTTCCTTATAGTTATTGGTGAAGGGCAATCATAATCAGAACCACAAGGGCTGGTCTGGAACTTCTAGGAATCTATTTCAACATTGGTTATTAATAGGCTGAGATCAGCACAGAACAGCGAGAGTATTCACTGTGGCCTTATTATACCGTAATATCAAAGGATTGGAAACAACACAAATGACCATCAATAGGGAATCAGTTCAATAAACTATGGGATACCCAC
Organism: Myotis daubentonii; assembly: GCF_963259705.1. NCBI lineage: Eukaryota > Metazoa > Chordata > Mammalia > Chiroptera > Vespertilionidae > Myotis > Myotis daubentonii. The sequence continues at coordinate 34,346,618 of NC_081844.1, forward strand.
ATCATGAAGAAACATGCAGCCAAAAAAAGAAAAAGACAATTTCTATGTATTGATAAATTCTTATCTTCAATAAATTTAAGTGGAAAAAAAAATCAAAATACCAAGCAGCATATATAGAATGTAGTAACAGAATAAAATATAATTCCATAAAACTAGCTTCTTGAGGTCTCTATGTGTATCCTCCCTGCACCTAAGAGATGAAAGCAATAAATGGTGTGAGTGTGTACAGAGAGGGGAACATAAGACACTAAGAGTGAGTGTGGGCCAGGTGAAAAGGAGTTGTAGGGAGTCGATGACTCCTGGGCCTGTATGATAGACGGGTTAACACTCCTGCTCCAAAGATGTCCACTGCGCAGAACCTGTGAATGTGCTACCTTAGAAGGCAAAGAATTTTACAGATGTGATCAAGGTAAAGATCTTGAGATGGGGAGAGGATCCTGAATTAGCCAGGTGGGCCCAATGTCATCACAAGGGTCCTTATAAAAGAGAAGCAGGAGGGTCCGGATCTGCAAAAGAGATGTGATGATGAAAACAGAGGTCAGAGAGAGAGAGAGAGACTGGAAGATGCTACACTGCTAGCTCTGAAGATGAAAAGAGAAGCATTAAGCCAAGGAAAGAATGCAGGCAGCCTCTATATGAAGATCAAGGCAAGGGAATGGATTCTCCCCAGAGACTCTTGAAGGAATGCAGTCCAGCCAACTCATTTAGGATTTCTGACCTCCAGAACCACAGGAAAATAAATTTGCAATGCATTAAGCCACAAAGTTTATGATAATTTTACAGCAGCTATAGGAAACTAATACAGCCTCTCAATCAAACCCTCCCTGAGCCTTGGTGTGAGTCCAGCAGACCCACATGACTGTGGCAGAATTTCCTTACCTGCTGCAGGTGGAGGATGGCTCCTTTCTCCTCACCAGGCACCCAATTTGTAGTTAGGAAGAGTCACAGTCACTGAGCTGAGGAGAAAGAGAAGAGGTAGGATCTGCTGGGGTCCAACCCCAGCAGGTCCAGGGGTCCCCAAAGGTGTGGACGGAGTCTGCGAAGAAGGAATGACACGGAGACAGCGTTCAGTTGATCAGCAGCCTAGCCAGGATCTCTAGCCAAGTTCTGGTTAGGATCTCCAGCCAAGTTCTGTCTAGGATCTCCAGCCAAGTTCTGTGTCTAGGTTCTCTAGCCATGTTCTCTCGCTAGGTTCTCCAGCCAGGTTCTGTGTCTAGGTTCTCCAGCCAAGTTCTGTCACCAGGTTCTCTAGCCAGGTTCTCCAGCCAGGTTCTATCCAGGTTCTCCTGCCATGTTCTGTTGCCAGGTTCTGTTGCCATGTTCTCTCGCCAGGTTCTGTGTCTAGGTTCTGTGTCTGTGTTCTGTGTCCTGTTGTCTTGTTACATCTGTATTTATACCAGTTGATTCCAATCCTATCAATCTCTATTCTAAAGGTTAGGGCGTTTCTTATCTCCATTCCAGGGAGTAAAGATTATGTAGCTTAAGCATGATTGTTCGTAGTTGAAGTGATTAACTACCCGCCTAGCACTTAGTTAAGGGGTTTTATTCCCTCCCTAACTTCAGGGAAAAATCCCTACCTGGGGAAACAACCTTTCTCGGAGAGGTGACCTTGGTTAAAACACATAGCGCCAAGAAGGTGAGCAAACATATTAAGAACAGTATGCCATATACACCAGGTCCCTTGAAACATATGCTGTGCAGATGTTTCTTCCCTGCAGCGACTGTGTCAAGCAGCAAGGATGGACTGGCTCCCGGCAAGGATCCACCCAGCTCACAGAGCCCCAAGAGGAGAGGACACTGGCAAGTTGCCTGGGACACTCTCAGACCCCAAGTACCCCTTCAAGGTCTTTCAGCAGTTGGAGTTCACGTGAGGGCAGAAGGGGACTCTGCTCAGGTTACAGATTCAGAGACTCCTATCTCCTCTTGGATATGCTGGTGCTGGGAAGGTCACAGAGAACGGGCCTCTTCACACCAGTGTTGCCTAACAGAACTGTCAGTGACAGAAATGTTCTTTAATTCTGCTCTGTCCAGTGTGGCAGCCACTAGCCACAGGTGGCTACTGATCACTTGAAATATGGTCATTGGGACTGAGAAGATGAGTTTTTAGTTGTATTTTTCATTGGTTTAACTGAAATGGCGGCACGTGGCTAATGGCCACCGTGGTGGACAGAGGAGTCCTACATATACTCAGGCCTGACTTTCTTTCGGATGTGGAGGGGCGGACCTGTGAGTGGCAAAGTGGGGTGAAAACATGGACCTGGGAGAGGGTGATGCCTGCAGGTCTGCATGGACAGGAGCTAGGAGCATAGTAAATGCTCTGTGCTACCTGACAAATGCATGCATGAATGGAAGCATTATAATATTCTCTTAGTTCTAAACTCTAAGGTCTCTTTTTTTTTTCTACTTCTTTCCTCCTCCACAGCCATTATCCAGGCCTGGGGTACAACCATCTTAATCCTAAACTTCTTCCTATCACCTTCTATCTTCCCTCTTAAGTCCTCGTTCTTAATCCTGAAGTCCATTTTAATCGGCATGCAAAAACCAAGTGCTAACCACACATCCTCTTCAGCGTCTGCTCACTGGCTTTAAAACAGAGTCAAAAGTAATGCCTGACCTGCTCCTGCCTGCCATCTGTCCAGCCTGGCTCACATTCCTTCCCTAGGTTGTTGTCCTGGCTTCAGCCACCCCTGTCTTCCCAGTTTATGGAGAACCCCAGGCTCTCCTGCGTTTGGGGTTGTTTTCAGGCAGTTCTCTCTGCCCAAAGTGCTCTCTTAAATGTACTCCCACACCTTCACGCTAGTCTAGTTCTATGACTAGCAAAATCCAGCCCCAATTTTAGCTCAAGCTAAATATCAGGCCTTCTCAAAGTGACTTCCTTGTTCCCTCAGGTTGAGTCCTCTGTGCCAAGCTCCCACATCACTTACGTAATTAATTGTTTAGAATGTAAATTCCATGGAGGCAAGACAAGGTCTGCTTGGTTCTCCAGGGTCCCTCTGCATCTGGCTCAGGGCCTCGCTCATGGAGATGATGAACCATCCTGGTTTGCCTATGACTGTCCTGATTTGAACACTAAATGTCCTATATCCTGGCAAATTCCTCATAGCCGAATAAATGAGGATGGCTGGTCCCCTAAATTGCACACTCAAAAAGGATCTGTTGTATGACAAGCAAATATTACCCTCAACAATGATACAGGAAAGCTAATGAAAAAGGCACGGATATATATATATATATATATATATATATATATATATATATACTCCCCCCCCCACACACACACCCACACACACACAATGATTAAAGCCCAACAATTGAATATAAAATTACTTAAAATGCTTCTCTTCAATATGAATCACCAGACTGTTATTTCAGAAAAGTTTCAAGAAACAAAGTTAATTTCTATTAGAAGGCAAGTTGTGGAGGACAGTCTTTGGAAACTGGCACCCTACCCTTCAATCTGTAAGTTGTTGTTTAATATTCCTCCAAATGATTTTAAATCTCATTGAGAAAAAATTCCACTTGTCCAAAATACATTTGTTTGTTGGTCAATTTAAATTTATGTTACTAATATAAAAAAGTTAAAAACTTTTTGTCTCCCTGATGCCCTCAAATCTTTGTGGAGGATTTATAGAGCTTTAGAAGTCAAACTCAACAGGACTGAGGAATGTTGCTAAATATTCCTGCTAGTCTGTAGTTGGATGACTTGTCATACTTCATATACATGTAAAAATTATATATTATACTTATATATAAAATACCAACATTTTTAGTATATAATGTGAGCAAATACATATCTCTGTACTCTTACACATTTTGTTATTTACCTATTTAATGTGTATTTATTTTCAGGTAACTGTATTTATTGAATTATTTACATACATATAGCCACACACACCTTACTATCTTTCCCTTGAATATAATGCATCAAACGTAAGAAATTTTTCTTAAGATTCTCTCATTCTTGCCCTGGCCGGTTTGGCTCAGTAGATAAAGCCTCAGCCTGTGGACTGAAGGGTCCTGAGTTCGATTCCTGTCAGGAGCACATGCTGGGGTTGGGGGTTCGATTCCTAGTGCGGGGCAGCCGATCAATGATTCTCTCTCATCATTGATGTTCCTATCTCTCTCTCCCTCTCCCTTCCTTTCTGAAATCAATAAAAATATATTTTAAAAAAAGATTCTCTCATTCTTAGTGACTCTGTGTGTTTCCGATCTGAGCTCAAGAAAGTCCATTAGCAGTTTCTCTGCCCAGTGGAGGCAGGTGGAACCTGTTGTCACAAGTTCCACACAGCCCTCACCTGGTCACACAGGACTCTTAAATCAGTGAGGAAAGGTGAGCCTCAAACCTGGTTTCAACTCAAACCTGAACTCTAGAGGTGCTTTTCTTGTCTGAGGAGGAGAAAAAAAAAAGCACAAAGATTGCCTTTGAGGCCTTTTACAGAGCATAATACAGTTACTGAATGGCAAAGCCATCCCATTCACGTTTCTTTTCTGAATTTGCTGATGAACGTGTAATTGTTGGCTGTGACTGGAATTTCCTGAGTCCCATCCAGCCAGCTGCTCCCCAAGCGGGAAAGCAGGTTCATGCTGTGTGCAATTGGCTCGCTCAGCTCATTTGGCTGCAGAGTTTTGGGCGACTCCAGTCACTTTCAACGCGGCTTGTCACTTGGGGGCCCTATCCATGACTCAGCTGACTTTTAACAATTTCCACAGTTCGTTCAGAGCCCCAGAGGCTGTAAGGCCCTAGGGCAGGGCTTCCTAAGCTCAGCCCTACTGACGTTTGGGGCTGGATAATTCTTTGTTGCGAAGGTTGTGCATGGAGGTCGTGGAGCGGCATCCCCGGTCTCCGCCCTCCAGATGCCAATGGTACCCGCCCCGCCCCCTTGTAATAACCCGAACACAGCCTCCGGACTAGGCTGCAAGTCCGCTGGGGGCCATCATCACACCCGGCGAGGGGGAAGGGGGCTGGGGTGGGTGGAAGCTCGGAAGGAGGGAAGCGGCGCGCAGAGCTGGGAGGTACCAGCAGCTCCCGGCAGACAACGGTCCCGGGCGGGACAGCCAGTCCCCGGGCCGTGACGGGGTGCCCTCAGCCCACGCCCCTCCCTGCAGCGCCCCGACCACCCGCAGCTCACCGCGTCCTCCCCTCGCACTGCGGCCAACCGTACCACGTGGACGCCGTCCCACCCAGAGAAGACGGAGCACACACCACGAAGCCAGCCGCCACGGCAGCCTCCGCGGCGCCTCCCCGCGCTCCTACTTCCGGTCTCGGGCTGGCGGCTCCGCACGGGCTTCCGGTCACGGGCTGCCCACCGCGGAGAGCGAGAATCTTGGGGGCTCGGGGCAGAGGTGGTGATCCAGGCGAGCGGGGGCCGGGAGAGACCCACGGGCGGTGTGTGAGCAGAGACTAGTTTCTGGGGTCGGGACTAGGCTCTGGGAGACGCCAGACACAGAGGGCGTGGCTGTGGGCGAGGACCTGTTCAAGGGGTGGGGGCTGGTCAGGGGCCAGGGGGCGTGGCCGCAGATGGTACCAGGGGCCAGGGGGCGTGGCCTCAGGTGGTACCGGGGGCCAGGGGGCGAGGCCGTGAGTGGTACTAGGACCAGAGGGCGTGGCCGCAGATGGTACCAGGGGCCAGGGGGCGTGGCCGAGGGTGGTACCAGGGGCCAGGGGGCGTGGCCGAGGGCGGTACCAGGGACCAGGGGGCGTGGCCGCAGATGGTACCGGGGGCCAGGGGGCGTGGCCGCAGATGGTACCTGGGGCCAGGGGGCGAGGCCGTGAGTGGTACTAGGACCAGAGGGCGTGGCCGCAGATGGTACCAGGGACCAGGGGGCGTGGCCGCAGATGGTACCAGGGGCCAGGGGGCGTGGCCTCAGGTGGTACCGGGGGCCAGGGGGCGAGGCCGTGAGTGGTACTAGGACCAGAGGGCGTGGCCGCAGATGGTACCAGGGGGCGTGGCCTCAGGTGGTACCGGGGCCAGGGGGCGTGGCCGAGGGTGGTACCAGGACCAGGGGGCGTGGCCGTGGTTGGAGGCCAGTTTGCCCCTGGGGCTGTGAAGGGGACCGGCATGCAGGTGGTACCAGGCGGAGAGGACTGGGTGATGGGTGGGGACCAGATTCCCGGTTAAGGCTGTGGGCGGGAACCAGACCTGAGGGTGAGGCGGGAGTAGACGGGCAGGATGGTGGACAAGACCCATTCCAGGGGCGGGGATGAGGCAGGGATGGGGCTGGAATAGGTGAGGGGGGCTGAACAGTGGGTAGAAAGCTCTAGGGGCGGGCCAACGTGGGGCTTTCCTGGATCCCTGGACTTTACAGTAAACCCTCGGTTTTGCGAATCTCCATTTAAAGGACTTCAGATTTTTAAAAAATATATATATTTTATTGATTTTTTTACAGAGAGGAAGGGAGAGGGATAGAGAGTTAGAAACATCAATCAGCCGCCTCCTGCACACTCCCCACTGGGCATGTGCCCACAACCAAGGTACATGCCCTTGACCAGAATCGAACCTGGGACCCTTGAGTCTACAGGCCGACCCTCTATCCATTGAGCCAAACCAGCCAGGGCGAGACTTCAGATTTAAGGGACAAAATTTCCAGTCCATATGTCATATGTGACAGCACCCTGTTAATTGTAAAATGCTTTTAACCAACATTGGCTTATAATTAACAGGGTTTTTTTTCTTTTTTGTTTTTTTGGTTATTCACTATTTTAAACAAATTTTAGTGAATAGGCCATATGTTGGGAAAAAAAAAAAACACTAGTTAAATTTTGCTGACATGATTAAATTATTACGTATCTACGGCTCTAGTTTACGTATTAAATTCAAGTCACTGCCAATAAACAATGTTGGGCGAATGATTAGCACATAACCACAGTGCATCACCTATGGTACCTGGTTCTGTTGTTGCATGGGGTGACTGTCTGCAGCAGTTTTAACCCTGCCGGCTGATGTTCCCACTTGCCCTAAGCCACACCCCCGTTGTGTGCATTTGTTTACTTTCAGTGACTAGTGAATGCACTCTTATTAGACCTATTCATTATAAACTAAAATTATTGTAATACATATAGAAAATTTTCTGGGAAATTAAGCTTTTCATACATACTTGATTTTAATTACACAAACGTGTCTATATAAGTAAAAAGAGGTAAACTAATTTGTCAATTTTTTAACATCCATTTGGAAAACATACTTTATTATATAATGACTTTCAGCTTTAACAGACCCACACCTGAATTAGTCCGTTATATCTTCCATTATGTCCAGGTTTTACTGTACAGGAAAGGTAACAAATTTCCTTCAATTTTTTCAACGCGTTCACACAACCTCACAAATCCTAATAGAACAAGAAGCACATGTTTAGGATTTTAATTTTGGGGGTGCATGTTTTTGTTATTAATTTCTTTTTTAAAGTGGATTATATATTCGAATTTCTTGCTGTCCCAAACCAATAGAGAGGGATCTAATTCTATAGCTGCAGGGGAGAGGGACTACATCATAGAGAAACATACAGGAATACTTCAAAGATGGGTATAAAGTCAGTAAAATATCCTCACTCCCACTCCTGTCTCCCAGTCCTTTTATCCTGACATAAACATTCTTTTCTCCTTTGCCCTTCCAGATAGTGTGCATACGTATACACATGTCTCTATGTTCAAACCCAAGGGGAATGTTACCAAGGAAAAATTGAAGCTGGTAAATTGTCTCATGCATCTGGATATACTGAAAACATCTTTATATTTCTGGTGGAGAGAGATGAACCAGTGATGAATTGAGAGGAACACACAAGGGAAGTTTACCATTGCAAAGGTCAAAAGAAAAAATTAGGAAGAAAATGTATTCATATTATCCTACATGGTACTTCTCTGGATAAGATTTATGTCATGAAAAGGTAGACATTTATGTGACAAGACAATCGACATTAAATTTTGATTTATCCAGATTCTTTAAATAAATATACTGGGCAAGGTAAAGAGAAATACATGCTAATTTTTTTCAAGGAAGAAAGTGATGAGAAAAAATTAAAAGCTGAAAAATGAAAAAGATGCATAAGTAGCTCATGTAGAAATAGGGTTACAACCAGAAAAATGAAGTGGTTTCTGGGAGTCTGAGTAAAGGGTGGAGAAGGTAGATTTTTATTATAAGTCTCATACAGTATTATTTGAGATATATGTGGAGAGAGAGAGGTATTGTATTCCAAAGGGATCATCAAACTCTAAGAGGAATTTATAAAATGATTCACTTTGCAACAATGGAATGTATCTTGAAAATGGCACACTTCAAGAATAAAAGTGATAAGGCTATGATCATTTTGGTGGAAAAATGAATGGGGCATTACTTTCCAGTAGACATGATGATAACCATTTTATATACATTATTTCTAAGTATTTTCATAGCAACTCATATGGAAGATGCCATTACCTATCCCATTTTACGGATGAGAAAGTTGATGGCAGCATATTGCTTAAATGTTCATATTATATAGAACTTCTCAGGAGATATTTTTAAATTGTTTATTGAATTTTCATTTCATTATCATAATATGCATCATTCTTCCGAGAAAAACAAGTACATGTATTTCACTCATGTGGAATCTAATGAACTAATAAAATAGAGACAAAATCATAGAAAGAGAGCAGGCTGACACCTGTTGGGTCGGGGGGTTGGTAGGGGTGATGGAGGGTTTGAGCAAAAATGAAAAAAGAGAAGAAACTCATGGACATGGACAACAGTGTGGTGATTGCAGAGTGGGGAAGTGGAGGAAGGTACAGGAAAGAAATGGTGATGGACAGAGACTTATCTTGGGATGGTGAACACAATACAGTATACAGATGACTTGTAGAATTGTGCACATGAAACCAGTGTAATTGTGTCAACCAGTATCGCCCCAATAAATTAATAAACAAAAACCACATAATATGCACCATTCTAACACATAAGCAAAGAGAATATAGAAAACAATAAAACTACAGTTTTCTCCTGACATAGTTAAATATATCAATCACTTTATTAATTTCCAGCTGTATTTAGGAAGATACTTCCTATCCTAAAGGTTTATTTAAAAACTCTACTAAATATTCATGAGCTTATATCAATGCAAATCATAATTAGGCAAGATGAATCTGGAGAGTGACAAATATTAAAATTTTAGTAATTTAGAAAGGTAATTTATTACATTAACTAATGAATATAAAAGTTATTTTTTTTCAATCTCATTAAATACCAGGAAAACATTTGAGGAAATGCATTGCAGCATTATTCACAAGAGCCAAGAATTGGAAACAACCTAAATGTATGTTGATAGATGAAAGGATAAGGAAATGTGATATATGTATGTGTGTGTGTGTGTGTGTGTGTGTGTGTGTATAAATATATATATATAATTATTCAGCCTTAAAAAAAAAAGGGAATCCTGTCATTTGTTGCAATAGGCATGTACCATGAGAGTATTATGCTAAGGGAAATCAGCCAGGCACAAAAGGACAAATATTGCATGATTCTACTTAGATGAGGTGTCAAAAGTAGTCAAACTCATAAAAACAAAGTGGAATGGTGGTTGCCACGGGCTGGGGGCACAGGAGGCGGGGAGCTGTTCGGTGTGTGAAGAGTTTTAGTTACGCAGGGTGCAGCGTAGTCCTGAGAATCTGCTGCATAGCAATGTGCATGTGCTGACAATATTGTAATGTACACTTGGGAATGTTGGCAGGGGGAATTTTGTGTATTTTTCTTTCCCACAGGAAACAAATTAAAATAACGATATTTATTCCTAATATATAATTCACAGAATGAAAAGACATTTTTTAATTTGGAAAACATTAGAAGGGCCTTAAAACCTGTGCTGTATTAGTTTGCTAGGGCTGTTATAACAAAGGACCACGGGCTGGTGGCTTAAACAATAGAAATGGACAAATTCCTAGAAGTATAACCTACTAAAACTAAATCATGAAGAAATAGGGAATTTGAATATTCCTAAAACTAGCAAGAGGATAGAATCAGTAATAAAAACTTTCCAACAAAGAAAAGCTCTGGACCACATGACTTCACTGTTGAATTCTATCAAATATGTAAAAAATGGTTAGCACCACTCCTCCTCAAGTGTTCCCAAAAAGTGAAGAGGAAACACTTTGTAGTTTATGAAGCTGGTATTACCCTAATACCAAAGTCAGAAAAAGACAATACAAGAAAAGAAAGCTATAGACCAATATCCTTTATGAATATTCATTAATATTTATCATTCTCTAAAAAGCTAGCAAACCGAATTCAGTAGCCTCTTAAAATGATCACACACCATAAGCAAAATGGGATTGATTGTTGGAATCCAGGGATGGGCCAACATATGAAAACCAGTGTAACACACCACATTAACAAAATGATGGGGGTGGGGCAGAACACGCTCATCTCCATTGATACAGGAAAAGCATCTGAAAAAAATTCAACACCCTTTTGTGATAAAAATATTCCACAAAGTAGGAATACAAGCAAATTTCCTCAACATAATAAAAACCAGGTATGGAAACCCAACAGCTATCTTCACACTCAATGCTAAAAGTCTGAAAACTTTTCCCTTAAGGTTGGGAACAAGAGAAGGATGTCTGCTTTTGTCACTTGCAGTCAGCATAGTATTGGAAATCCTAGCCAAAACAATTAAGGTAAAAAGAAGAAATAAAAAGGTATCTAAATTGGAAAGGAGGCCCGGGCCAGTGTGACTCGGTTGGGCACCATCTCGTGCACCAAATGGTTGACGGTTTGATTCTCAGGGCACATGCCAGGTTGCGGGCTGGGTCCATGATAGAGAGCGTGCAGGGGCCAGCTGATTGACATTTCACTCACACATTGATGTTTCTCCCTCTCTCTTCCTCTCTGTCTAAAAATAAAATAAATTAAAAAAATAAATTAAAAAAATAAATTAGAAAGGAGGAAGTACACTTATTTTTGTTCGCAGATGACATGATCTTATATGTAGGAACTCCTAAAGTATATGCACACATGCATGTACACACACAAACACATGTACATGCACAACACAGCTAACAAACGAATTCAACACAGTTGCAGGACATAAAATAAAAATGCAAAAACTGTGTTTCTATACACTAACAATTAACAGATCCAAAAAGAAATTAAGGAAATAATTCCATTTACAGTAGCATAGAAAAGAATACAATTTTTAGGAATAAACAACTACTGAGACAAAAGAATTGTACACTGAAAACTACAAAATAATGTTGGAAGAAATTAAAGGAGATATAAATAAATAGAAAAACATTTCATGTCATGGGTTGGAAGACAATACTGTAATAATGAAAATACAACATAAAGTGATCTACAAATTCAATGCAATATGTATTAAAATTCAATGACCTTTCTACAGAAATAAAAAATTTATCCTAAAACTCATATTGAGCCCCGACTGGTTTGGCTCAGTGGATAGAGCATCAGCCTGCGAACTCAAGGGTCCCAGGTTCGATTCTGGTCAAGGGCATGTGCCTTGGTTGCAGGCACATCCCCGGTGGCGGGTGTGCGGGAGGCAGCTGATCGATGTTTCTCTCTCATTGATGTTTCCAACTCTCTATCTCTCTCCCTTCCTCTCTGTAAAAAATCAGTAAAATATATTAAAAAAACAAAAAACAAAAAAACAACTCATATTGAGTCTCAAGGCACTCCGAATATGCAAAACAATCTTAAAAAAAGACCAAAGTTGGAGGTAACACACTTCTTAATTTCAAAACTTACTATAAAGTTACAATAATTAAAACAGTGTGGTACTACCTGAAACTAATATAAAATAATATTGAATATCAACTATAATTGAAAAATAAAAAGATAAATAAGTTACATAATTCTTTTTAAAAATTTATCTTTTTTGTTTTGTTTGTTTTGTTAATCCTTACCTGAGGATATTTTTCCATTGATTTTTAGGGAGAGTGGAAGAGACAGGGAAAGACACAGAGAAACATCTATGTGAGAGAAACACATTGATTGGTTGCCTCCTGCATGAGTCCTGACCGGGGCCCAGGGCTGGGGAGGAGCTTGCAACGGAGGTATGAGTGGCCCTGACCAGAATCAAACCTGGGACCCTTGGGTCCATAGGCTGATGCTCTATCCACTGAGCCAAACCAGCTCAGGCTAAAATTTATCTTATTGTTGACAGTATTACAGATATCCTCTTTTTTCCCCCATTGACCCCTCTCCTGCCCCCTCCCCAGCCCTTCACAGCATTATGGGTTAAGCATATATGCATGTAAGGTCTTTGATTAATCTCTTCCTGCCCCACCCCTTCTCTCTGAAATACATCAGTCTGTTGCATGCTTCTGGGTCTATTTTGTTTGCCAGTTTATTTTGTTCCTTAGATTCGGTGGCCAGCTTCGTATGTGTATGTACGATGTTGAAGGCAGCAGCGACACTGAGCTTTGGCAGATGTGAATGTGCAGGGAGAGACCATAAACTTGAGCTGTAGTGCCACCTTCAGGAAAACAAAAGAGCAGCTGTCAGCACATCTGAAAGCACGCAAACTTAAGAATCCTACTATAGAAGGAGCGCATAGTATGGAGCTGCTATAATCACAGAATACCTGATAAAGGCTTAGAATCTCTAGCAAGGCTGATATTATTACTTCATATGTGATGACAGCAATGCAAAAATTTAAGAAACATAAAAATAAGCAAGGGCCCGAACTGGTTTGGCTCAGTGGATAGAGCGTCGGCCTGCGGACTGAAGGGTCCCAGGTTTGATTTTGGTCAAGGGCATGTACCTTGGTTGCAGGCACATCCCCAGTAGGGAGTGTGCAGGAGGCAGCTGATCGATGTTTCTCTCTCATCCATGTTTCTAACTCTATCCCTCTCCCTTCCTCTCTGTAAAAAAATCAACAAAATAAAACAAATAAGCAGGGAAAAAGGACACCACTAAAGCATCACGATACGATTAGGAACCAATGACAAAGACATGGAGACCTATGATTTACCTGGTAAAGAACTAATGGTAGCTTTTTAAAAAACACTCAATGAGCACACACAAAAAAATACACAGAAAGACAATTCAGCAGAATCAGGAACACAATGCATGAACAAATTGTGAAGTTTAACAGAGATGGATATCATAAAAAAAACCATATTCTGGCCGAACCGGTTTGGCTCAGTGGATAGAGCGTTGGCCTGCGGACTGAAGGGTCCCAGGTTCGATTCCGGTCAAGGGCATGTACGTTGGTCTGGGGATGTGCAGGAGACAGCTGATCGATCTCTCTCATCAATGTTTCTGACTTTCTATCCCTCTCCCTTCTTCTCTGTAAAAAATCAATAAAATATATTAAAAAAAACCCATATTCTGAAGCTTATGTATTCAATGAATAAAATATAAAATGCATGAAAGAGTATCGACAGCAGAATGGTCCAAGCAGAAGACAGAATCTGTGAGACACAAAAGGCAGGAACTTTGAAATTATCCAGTCAGAGGAGAACAAAGAAAAATAAACAAGAAAGTGTAAAAAAAAAAAAAGCCTATGTGATTTATCAGATAGGACGAATTTGCCAGATATTGACATTACATAAGGAGAAGAGAGGCAAACCCTTATTTTAAAAAAAATAATAGATGAGAACTTCCCAAATCTGGGGAGATATTTGATATCCAAGTTCATGAAGCTCATAGGTCACCAAACAAACCAAACCTGCACAGGTCCTCAGCAAGACATAGAAAATTGTCAAAAATCCAAGGCAAGGAAAGTTATGAGCAGCAAGAGAAAAGAAGATTTTGTCCTCCAAGGGATTTCTCAGGCAAGGAGAGAGTAGCATAAAATATCCAAAGTGCTGAAAGAACAAAAACCACCAAATAGAAATACTCTACTCTGACAAAGTTATCGTTCAGAAATGAAGGGAAAATAAGGACATTCCTAGGCAAACAAGAGCTGAGGGGATCCATCGCCAGGAGACCTGACTTACAAGACGTGCTGAAAGGGATTCTGTGAGCTGAAAGGGAAAGATACTAATTGGTAACATGAAAACATATTAAATGTTTAAAAGCCTGGTAGTTAAAAACACTCTAATACTGTAATAAGGTGGTGTGTAAACTATTTAAACTGGAGTATCCTATATAATGAGGAGCTAATACGCTAATTAGACCGAGCAGCCGAACAACCTTCCGGACAAAGCCGGGGCCTCAAGGGCCGAGCCCCGAGCACGAATTTTGTGCATTGGGCCTCTAGTAAATGATAAAAGACAAGAGTATCAAAGATAACTAAAGTTACAATAATTTGTTCATGAATACACAATGTAAAAAGAGGTAAATTGTGCCATCAAAAATATAAAGAGCGTATAAAGAGTGCAGTTTATAAAAGAACAACAAAGGAAAGAAATAATAAAAGTCAGAGTGGGAATAAACAAAATAGAGTCTGAAAAAACAATACAAAAGAACAATGAAATAAGAGCTAGTTCTTTGAAAAGATAAAGAGATTGATAAACCTTTAACTAAACTCATCAAGAAAAAAGAGAGAACCCAAATAAATAGAAATGAAAGAGAAGTAACAACTGACACTACAGAAATTCAAAGGGCAAAAAAATCAGAACAACTAAATGCCAACAAATTGGACAATCAGGAAGAAATGGATAAATTCCTAAACACATACAATCTCTTAACACTGAATTTAAAACAACAACAACAGAAATTCTAAATAGACTGATTACAACGAATGAAATTGAAGCAGTAGGCTTCACAGGTGAATTTTACAATGCATTCAAAGAAAAACTAACACGTATCCTTCTGAAATTATTCCAAAAAATTCAAGAGGAGAAAAGACTCATTTGGAAAAGCTCATTTTACAAAGCCAACATTATCCTAACTCCAAAACTAGATAAAAACACTACAAAGGAAGAAAATTATAGGCCAATATCCCTGATGAACATAAATGCTAAAATCCTCAACAAAATACTAGCAAACCTGATCCAGCAATACATGAAAAAGCTCCCACACCATGATAAAGTGGGTTGGTACAATATCCACAAATCAATTAATGTGACACACCACATAAACAAAATAAGGGATAAACATTATATAATAATACGAATAGATGCTACAAGAGCATTTGACAAAACCCAGCACCTTTTTATGATTAAAAAAGTCTCAGCAAAGTAGGAATAGAGGGAACATACCTCAACATAATAAAGGCCACATAGGACAAACTCACAACTAATTTCATACACAATAGGTAAATCTAAGATCAGGGACAGGATAAGGTGCTTACTCTCAACACTCCTATTTAACATGCTACTGGATGTCTTAGCCAGAGAAATTAGGCAAGAGAAAGAAATAAAAGGTACCCAAATTTTAAAGAAAGAAGTAAAATCTCTTTTTGCAAATGATATGATTTTTATGTGTAGAAAATTCTAGAGACTATAAAAAATTGTTAGAACTAATTAACCAATTCATTAAGGTTGCAGGATGAAAAATCAATATGCAAAAATTAGTTGCGTTTCTATATATAACAATGAACAATCTGAAGAAGAAATAAAATAACCCTATTGACAGTAATATAAAAAACAGTAATCACAAAATAAATTGTACTAACAAATCCATAGAAAATTCATATATTAGAAGTTTTCTTGTGAGTATCTTGTAGACATCAGCAGTTGCAGCTCCTGCGTGACTGAGGAATGACCCTGGCCATAAGAATTGGGCAAGTGTCAGCAATTCACGTCAGAACCAGTGGAAACATGGTCTGCATGGCCTGTTCCCGGACATCAGCAGTACAATTGCAGATAGAGAAATGAAACAATTCACACAGGAGAAAACACTGAAACCACCCAAGAGCAGAGCTGAGAAACTGCACATCGTTAGAGATTCCTTAGTTCCCCTCCTCCCCTGTTTCTTCTATATAACCCAACCGAGATGCTGGGATGGTTTTGAAGGCATGAGCCAGCTGTCTCGTCCTGTTATTGAGTCCTGAATAAGCCTCTTTTCTTCTCAGTCAGAACCTGTCTCACAAGTTTGGCTTTAGTGGCAGCAGGCAGCTGGACCTGTGAGTCATTTTCTTCTTTTTAGTCTAGCTCCATTTTCTTCTTTGGCATGTATCTGTCCAATATTCCCAACACCATTTATCTTTACCCCATTGCATGTTTTTGCCTCCTTTGTCAAATATGAATTGACCATATAGGCATGGGTTGATTTCTGGGCTCTCTATTCTGTTCCATGGAGCTATAGTAGTATGTCTGTTTTTATGCCAGTACCATGCTGTTTTGATTACTATGGCTTGGTAGTATATTTTGATATCAGGTAGTGTGATTCCTCCAACTTTGTTCTTTTTTCTTTAGATTGCTGTGGCTATTTGAAGTCTTTTATGGTTCCATATACATTTTTGGAATATTTGTTCTAGTTCTGTGAAATATGCCATTGGTGTCATGATAGAAATGGCATTGAATCTGTAGATTGCTTTGGATAGTATGAGCGTATTAATGATGTTAATGCCTCCTATCCATGAACATAGTATATGCTTCCACTTGTTTGTATCTTCTTCAATTTCTTTCTTTTTAAAAAAAATATATTTTATTGATTTTTTACAGAGAGGAAGGGAGAGAGATAGAGAGTTAGAAACATCAATGAGAGAGAAACACCGATTAGCTGCCTCCTGCACATCTCCCACTGGGGATGTGCCCGCAACCAAGGTACATGCCCTTGACCGGAATCGAACCTGGGACCCTTCAGTCCACAGGCCGACTCTCTATCCACTGAGCCAAACGGGTTTTGGCCAATTTCTTTCTTGTATCTTATAATTTTCTGAGTACAGGTCTTTTACATCCTTGGTTAAATTTATTGTCTAGGTATTCTTTTTGAAGCAATTGTGAATGGAATTTTTTTCTTGGTTTATTTTTCTGATAGTTCATTACTGGTGTATAAAAATGTGACAGATTCCTGGATATTTATTTTGTATCTTGATCCTTCATTGAATTCACTTATCAGTTTTAGTAGTCCTTTGGTAGAATTTTTAGGGTTCTCTCTATATACATTATCATGTCATCTGCAAATAATGACAGTTTTACTTTTTCATTTCCAATTTGGATGCCTTTTATTTCTTTTGGTTGTCTGTTGCTATGGCTAGAAATTCTAGTAGTATGTTGAATCAGAGTGGTGAAAGCGACCATCCCTGTCTTGTTCCCCATCTTAAGGGAAATACTTTTAGTTTATTCCAGTTAAGTATGATGTTGGCTGTGGGTTTGTCATATATGACTTTTATAATATAGAGATATAATCTCTCTATTCTCACTTTGCTGAGAGGTTTTATAACAAACTAGAGGCCCGGTGCACAAAAATTTGTGCACTGGGGGGGGTGTCCCTCAGCCTGGCCTATGCCCTCTTGCAGTCTGGGACCCCTCAGAGGATATCCACCGGCTGGCTTAGGCCTGCTCCCTGGGGGATCAGGCCCAAGCTGGCAGTCAGACATCCCTCTGGCAGCCTGGCAGCCCTCAGGGGATGTCCATTTGCCAGCAGGGAGCAGACCTAAACTGCAGTTGGACATCCTTAGTGCTGCTGAGGAGGCAGGAGAGGCTCCCACCACCGCTGTGCTGGCAGCCATCAGCCTGGCTTGTGGCTGAGCAGAGCTCCCCCTGTGGGAGCACACTGACCACCAGGGGGCAGCTCCTGCATTGAGCATCTGCCCCCTGGTGGTCAGTGTGTGTCATAGTGACCAGTCATTCCCAGTTGTTCTGCTGTTAGGGTCAATTTTCATATTACCCTTTTATTATATAGAATAGAGGCCTGGTGCACGGGTGGGGGCCACTGGTTTGCCCTGAAGAGTGTCCTGGATCAGGGTGGGGGTCCCGCTGGGGTGCCTGTCCAGCCTAGGTGAGGGGCTGATGGCTGTTTGCAGTCTGGTCAAGCCCTCCAGTGGGGACCCTCACCCCATGGGGGTTTGGCCATCCTGGGTGAGGAGTTGAGGGCCATCTTCAGGCTGCCCACACCCCCTTTAGGGTGGGGGTTCCCACTGGGGTGCCTGGCCAGCCTGGGTGAGGGGCTGATGGCTGTTTTCAGACTGACCAAGCCCCCCGGCAACCAGAGCTCCCAGCCTTTCCTTTTTATTTTAATTTTTTATTCGCTCCAGCTTCGTGGCCATGGCGACTGGAAGCAGGTATCTGGGGTTTATTTACCTTCTATAATTGAAACTTTGTTGCCTAGAGAGGAGGCAGCAGCCGGCTGGGAAGCTTGGCTTCCTCCATCATTGGGGCAACCAAGCCTCCTGCTCACTCCAGCTCCGTGGCTGCCAGCCGCCATCTTGGTTGGGTTAATTTGCATATAGTCTCTCTGATTGGCTGGTGGGCATGGCTTAAGGCATAGTGAAGGTAAGGTCAATTTGTATGTTTGTCTTTTACTAGTGTAGATTAGAGTCCCAGTGCATGAAATTCATGCATGAATAGGGTCCCTAGCAGCTGCCAGCTGCTGCCTGGGGCCTCCCTTCCCCTGGCTGCCGGCTGGGGCGGAGCCATCTGGGGGAGGGGGGTGCAGGTGGTTGGCCAGCCAACCTTACCCCCTGGTCAAACTCCTGGTTGAGGGGGTAATTTGCATATTAGGCTTTTATTATATAGGATGGGTGCTGGATTTTATCAAATGCTTGTTCTACATCTATTGATATGATCATGTGGTTTTCATCCTTCAGTTTCTTTGTTTTGTTAATCATCACCTGAGGATACTTTTCTGTTGGTTTTTAGAGAGAGTGGAAGAGAGGGGGAGAGAAGAGAGAAACAGAAATGTGAGAGAGACACATCAATTGGTTGCCTCCCACACGTACCCTGACCAGGGCCAGGAATCAACCTGCAACCAAGGTATGTGACCTTGACCCAAATTGAACCTGGGACCCTTCAGTCATCAGGCCGATGATCTATCCATCGAGCAAAACTGGTTAGAGTTCCTTCATTTTGTTTATGAGGTGTATCACATTTATTGATTTGGTGGATATTGTATCAACCTTGCATCCCCTGAATAAATTCCTCTTGATCATGGTGTTTGATCTTTTTAATGTATTGCTGGATCAGGTTTGCTAATATGTTGTTGAGGATTTTAGCATCTATGTTCATCAGGGATATTGGCTTATAATTTTCTTTCTTTGTAGTGTCTTTATCTGGTTTTGGAATTAGGATAATGCTGGCCTTGTAAAATGACCTTGGGGGTGTCCCCTCCCCTTGAATTTTTTGGAATAGTTTGAGAGGATAGATGTCAGTTCTTCTTTGAATGTTTGGTAAAATTCACCTGTGAAACCATTAGGTCCAGGCCTTTTGTTTGTTCGGAGATTTTTTATTATTGCTTCACTTTCACTGGTTGTAATCTGTCTATCTAGATTCTCTGATTCTTCCTGATTCAGTTTTGGAAAATTGTATGTTTCTAGGAATGCATCCATTTCATTCAGACTCTCCCATCCATTTCATCCAGATTATCCAATTTGTTGGCATACAATATCCAATATATTGATCTTAAAACATTGAGAAAAGGTAATAAATGGAAAATAAATGGTAAGTAGAGGCAAAAGTGCTTTAATCCTTGGCCCTTTCATGAGAATGTAGTCATAATTTAATGCTAAGTTACAAATGACATCATTATTGCTGTTGCCTATGTCTTGGTGTTGGATACATTTCCCCACTAAAACTATAATTAGTGTTTATAAATAACAATTACAGTCAATAATATCCATGGATAGATAATTTAATTAAAATATTTCTTAGGAGCCCATGAATAACAATTAACATTTATGAAGCCTCCAATATGCACTAAGCCTTTGCTGAGTCCATGCCACAGAAAAGAACTCAACACCTGTTGGGAAGACCTACATAAACATATTAAATTATAATTGAACCCATTCTTTTAAAAATATTTTTATTGATTTCAGAGAGGAAGAGAGAGGGAGAGAGAGATAGAAACATCAATGATGAGAGAGAATCATTGATTGGCTGCCTCTTGCATGTCCCATTCTGGGGATCAAGCCCACAACCCAGGCATGTGCCCTTGACTGGAATCGAACCTGGGACCCTTCAGTCCGCAGGCCGACGCTCTATCCACTGAGCAAAACCAGCTAGGGCTAATCCATTCTTAATAGCATAGTCATTAATATCTTAGGAACAAAATGAGAATGGGTTCCCTACATGTTAATGAATATTCTACTAAAATGGGTTCAATTGTCATATGATATTTTGGAAACAAAGCTGGACTTTGCATAGATTTTAACATACTGGTCTGTATTGTAGATCTCTGAGAGTAGCATGCTGTCTTTCCCAAACCTGTTAGACCAGCATATCTTTCTTCATGGAGTATTTTAATGAAAAACGCATTGAGAAATTCTGGCGATGGGGAGAAAACATATATGGAAAATGTCTAAAATACAATGTGGAATAAGATAAACATGCTAAAAAGAGCACATTCTGTCACTCTTGGCAGTCCAGCTACAGTCCATAAATCACGGAAGAACACAGAAAGAATAGTGAATGCAGTTTGCACAATCTTAGGGAATTTTCATGACTTTGCTGTGCCAGCCATTATCATCAAAGGAAGCCATCTGATGGTTCATAAGCGTTGGCTCTGACAATAGCATAAACATCCCAATCACTATAACAACCCTCTTCCTAATTACTAATTGTGGGAGCTCTGGCTCAGCGACCTCTGTTTTTGCAGAATATTGCTCAAGCCTCCAGAGTGAACACATCAAGAGCCAAGAGCACCACCTGGTGGCTAATCCTCTGTCCAGCATGCTGCAGGCGGGTTTGCAATGCAGCTCCAGGCTATCAGGACGGCAAGACCTGCCCACTGCAAGCATCCTGCCGATTTCTAGGAAGAAAAGCATCCCAATCACACACCATTTGCACAGTAATAAGCTCCCATTCTTCCCTGAATGGGAAAAGTCCCAGACCCACTAGTGATGAATCTATGTTGAATTTTCAAAACATCATAGCAAGACAAGACAGAAAAGTAGAAACTAGAATGTGGGAATCGGTTCACATTTGGTCTTTAAGTAAATGTATAGAAAGCAAGTCTTCCCAGACCCTCTTCTGAAAATCTACCTTAACTGCATTCAATACTGTCAACGAGAAATGAGTAAATAAGTAAATAAATGTCCTCTTTAAAATGAATGTGTAGCCTGGCCGGTATAGCTCAGTGATTGAGCGTCAACCTATGAGCCAGGAGGTCACAGTTCGATTCCTGGTCTGGGCACATGCCCAGGTTGTGGGCTCCATCCCCAGTGGGGGGCGTGCAGGAGGCAGCCCTTCAATGATTCTCTCTCATCATTGATGTCTCTATCTCTCTCTCCGTCTTCCTTCCTCTCTGAAGTAAATAAAAAAATATTTTTAAAAAATAAAATAAAACTGCCAACAAGAAAAAAGTGCACGAATGCTGTATTTCCTTCCCATGAGAAACATAATAACCAGTGTGCCTCATTCTAAGGTTCCCAGGAGCCTCTCCCTGGGAATTCAAAGTGTAACTCAGGAGAGTGACGTCAGCACGATGGCAGAGCGGCAGAGTGTAACTTAGTTCACCTGCTGAAGGCTGCACCACATGCCCGAGTTCTCGCAGCTTGTGAAAGACATCGCCAGAACGTTCTTGGAGTTGTGGAATGTGCGGCTTCTGGAGTCAAGCTGATTAGAATCCAAATCCCGGTTCTGCCACTGAGAAGAAACCTGGGCGCGACCCTCAGTCTCTGAGACCCTCAGCTTCTTCTGTAAAAGAGGTGCGTGATGCTGACCTCAGAGTTATAGTGATGAGCAAGCCAAGTCAGGTAATGCAGGCAAAGCGCCAGCCGCATTATCGGCACATGGCAGGCGCTTCGAGTCTGCTTTCTTCTCCTGAAATACAATTTTGAGATTATAAAATGCCCCTTGGGTATTACTAAAGAAAAAAAATCTGAAATTAAACCAATATCAGATATAATATTTCTAGAAACTCAATTAAAAGGATATTTAACATCTAGTACCATTAACCTGCAGAGAGGCCTCAAAAACAGACCGAGGAAAAAAGTGTGAGGATCTTGTCACAAATAAATCTAGAGACAGTTTCCTCTTTCCTTAGGCAGCAAATGTCCCATGGTCTTAATTAAACTTCCAAATTCATCTTGATTCTTCCTCCCATTCCTTCGAAAATCTTTTCTGATGTAGGTCTTCAGGCTTTCTTCTCTCCCGTAATTACCAGCTGGAAGGTCTATCAAATATGCACACACACATTCCCTCTGTCTCTCTATTCCTCTCTCTCTCTCTCTCTCTCTCTCTCTCTCTCTCTCTCCCTTCCTTCCTCCCTCCCTCCCTTCCCACTTCCCTCCTTTCCTTCCCCCAACCCCACCCCTTGCCCCCCGAATTGTTTGAGTCCTTTGGGAAAAAATTGTAATGACACTGTATTTCTATAGGGAGTCCCTTCACTGTTTTGTTGGCCAAAGAGTAATGTTCTGAACATGGAACTGTGTGGTCATTGTCTGGCCCACCATGCGTAGACTTCTTATCTTTGCAGATCACTGGGTGGCTCTTAATTACCTGTAGATTAAGTCCAAATTCCTTAGTTTGATCATCGAAGCCCTTCCCAAAGGCCCAATCATCCAGGCTCCTCTTCTGCCAACCCCATTCACGTGGTGTTCTGGTTACTCTGGATACCGTACTATCCCCTAAACACACTAACCTTCCAGGGAACACCGCCTAAGAGTTGTACACACCGTTGCCTTTCATGCCGCATGATCCTTGGAATGCCCTCTCCCCACACCCCTCCCAGGCCTGGCAATAGCCTCCTTATGTTGAGGATCCATCTTAAATGTCACCCTCACTCAGCCTGGGCTAATGACTCCCTCTTCCATGCCCCAGCAGACAACAAGAATGGACCCTATCACCTGTTGTTTAATTGGTGAGTGTGAATCATCCCCCATAGAACCAAGTTTCATGGTCCTTTTATCTAGATCCATTGTTCCAGTGCCTTTGGTGCATTATTATTTTTAAATATATATATTCCTTTATTGATTTCAGAGAGGAAGAAAGAGGGAGAGAAAGATAGAAACATCAATGATGAGAATCATTGATTGGCTGCCTCCTGCATGCCCCCGACTGGGGATCAAGCCTGCAACCCAGGCATGTGCCCTTGACTGGAATCGAACCCGGGACCCTCGGGTCTGCAGGCCGATGCTCTGTTCACTGAGCCAAACCGGCTAGGGCAGGACAAAAATTTTATATAAATGTTACTGTTGAAAACAGAAATTAAATCCAATATGATTAGATTCCATTGTGACTGACAGACAAAAAAAATCTCAAAAACAGGGTTTACTTCTCTTTTAAGTACCTGAAGTACGTTTGGTGCCCATCATGTGAAGGATCCAGGCTTCTGCCACTCTGTTATGCCCCAGGCACACTTCTTTTCTAATCTGCACTTCAGGATCCGAAGTGGTTGCTACACCTCCATCCATCACACCCACATTCAATCCAGCAAGAGACAGGAAAGGGAAGAAAAAGGGCACATTCCTTCAGTTCAAAACCCTTCCCAGAAGCCATATGCTCTCTTTCCATGTCCTGGCCAGAAATGAGTAAACTGACAACACCTAGCAATAGGGGAGCTTGGGAAGTGCAGCGTCTTTATCTCAAGTTTCACTTTGCAAACAAAAGCACGTACCCACGAAACAGACTCCCTGCAACTGTTGATGACATGAGCATTTGAACTTGTGCTCAAGGCAGAGTAGTTAATGCAATGCACTTAGCATTCATTATTGTGATTCAAGCACATATTTTCATATGCATTATGGCTAGGACTTAGGCTTAACTCAGGCATGTGTGAGTATGTTATTGCCATCACTGCCTCTGAGATTGTCTCCGTCTACTGTGAGCAGGATTGCTCTGCGCAGCTTGGGCTGTTAGACACAGAGCCCCATACCTCGTTAATGGTGTTAATGGAAAACAGTTCATAAGCAAGTTATGTAACTTAATTGTAGTCAAGAAATCACCTCAGTTATATTATTCAAAGAAGTCACATCTTAAATTTAAGGACGCAAATGGAGTCCTTCCCTAGGGAAGTGTCCCCTCCTCTCATAGTCTCATCTTAATGGCAGCACCGCCATCTTCCCACCTGTTCAACCAGGAGCCTGGACATGTCTCTATTTAGTCACCAAATTCTGTTGATTCTTCCTGTTTCGGTTCTTCCCTCTACCCTCTGCCCCTGGCCTTGGGCATTCCCCTGGAAAGATGGAGTCTCTGATGGGGTGAATTTGTGGGACTAGACCCTTGAGGGCATCAGTATCTCCTTTTACTCAGAAGCAGACAGTTCTTGTGACATGGCCACAGCTTCTCACTCTCTTAAGCACAGCAGCGTCCTGAAGCCCCCGGGCTGTAGCTCCGGCCTCCAAGTTCATTCTAGGGCACTGACTTTCGAAGGGTTTTGATTGCAACCCCCCAGTAAGAAACACATTTTATGCTGCGACCTAGAACATAAAGACACAAATATAAAATGGAAACATAATTTCCACAAAACTTTCGCTGTTACCTGGAATCACTTTGATGTTTTGTTTTCTACTCTATTCTATTTCTAAAATTGAAGTTGGGTGGCACCCACTAAGTGGATTTCACAATGCAGTGAGTCACAGCTCATAGTTTGAGGAACCTTTTCCTAGGGCTCACATCCTAGTTTGGGAGCGCAAGACCCAGCACAGTGCAGTGACTAAGAACTCACACTCTGGGACACACTGCCAGAATTAAAGTCCTTGTTCTAAGTGTGGCCTTGGGCAAGTTAACTAACTTTTCTATACCTCCGTTTCCTTGTCTTCAAAATGGGAGAATAGCCGAAACCGGTTTGGCTCAGTGGATAGAGCGTCGGCCTGCGGACTGAAAGGTCCCAGGTTCGATTCCGGTCAAGGGCATGTACCTGGGTTGCAGGCACATCCCCAGTAGGAGATGAGCAGGAGGCAGCTGATCGATGTTTCTCTCTCATCGATGTTTCTAACTCTCTATCTCTCTCCCTTCCTCTCTGTAAAAAATCAATAAGAAATATATATATAAAAAAGGGAGAATAACAGAACCTATGTTGTAGGTATGTTATGAAGATTGATACATATACATATGTGTGTGTGTGTGTATACACACACATACACACACACACACACACATATACATATATATACCCACTAGTGGCCTGGTGCATGAAATTTGTGCAGTGGAGGGGGGTTTCCTCAGCCCATCCTGCACCCTCTCCAATAGGGGACCCCTGGAGGATGTCTGACTGCTGGTTTAGGACCTGGATTGGTTCTAAACCGGCAGTCAAACATCCCTCTCACAATCTGGGACTGCTGGCTCCTAACTGCTCACTTGCCTGCCTGCCTGATTGCCCCTAACTGCCTCTGCCTGACTGCCTGATTGCCCCTAATGCCTCTGCCTGCCTGCCTGATCGCCCCTAACCTCTCTGCCTGCCTGCCTGCCTGATCACCCCTAACTGCTTCTGCCTGCCTGCCTGATTGTCCCTAACTGCTCTTCCCTGCCGGCCTAATCTCACCCCCAACTGCCCTCCCCTGGCGGCCTGATCTTGCCCAGTCTCTGCCTCTCTTTGTTTTTCTCAGCAGTCCTCCAGGCCTTCCTGCCTCCCTCTCCCTCTTTCCCGGCTGGGAGGGGGCGGGGCCAGTGGGGCCGCTCCACCCTCTGCCTGCCCTCCCTTCCATCCAGGCCTCTTCAGGCCAAGTCTGTTTCATTTCCTCATTCTGAGAGAGGCTCCGAGAGCGAGCAGGGAGGGAGGGAAAGGAAGGGAGAAAAGGCTGTGAGCTGGTGGGCGCTGTGTGTGTCTGTGCGTGTGTGCAGTTGTGAGTGAGTATGAGTGCCGGCCCCGCCTTCCCCATCCCCGTCTCTGCTGCCACAAGTCCCCACCCACCAGAGCCTGCTGCGCATGCAGCCTGGGCATTAGGTTGAGCCTCCGGTTGTTGTGGATGTGATGGACCCAGGGTTTTTATGTATTAGGATAGCCTATATAATAAAAGGCTAATATGCAAATCAACTGAATGGTAGAACGATGGGTTTCTATGACACGCACTGACCACCAGGGGGCAGACACTTAACGCAGGAGCTGCTCCCTGGTGGTCAGTGTGCTCCCACAGGGGGAGCACCACTCAGCCAGAAGCCAGGCTCACATCTGGCGAGCGCAGTGGCGGTGGCAGAGGCCTCTCCCGCCTCTGCGGCAGCACTAAGGATATCTGACTGCTGGCTTGGGAGTGGGCCTAAGCCATCAGTCGGACATCCCCTGAGGGCTCCTGGACTGCAAGAGGGCGCAGCCTGGACTGAAGGGACCCCCCGCCCCCCGAGTGCATGAATTTCATGCCCTGGGCCTCTAATATATACATATATATATGTAATTTCCAGACAATTGCCAGGCATCTAGTAAGTGCTTCCTAAGTGTCATCTGCCATTATTATTATTACCATCATTATTTTCAAAATCACCTTTGATCTCTCCTGCTAGCCCATCCTATAATGAAGCTAAGTTGTAGTACCACTGGTGGGGGCACAAAAAGTACCAAACAGTTTATTCACAAAGCTGTACAAACTACACAGTGTGTGGGGCACGGAGGAGAGATGCCCTGGGACCCTGTCCACACAGGCTGCACCCCTGGCTCCTTTCAGCAGGAGAGTAGAGGAGGGAACGCCTTTACCCGCCATGGCTGGTGTTCTGACTGCTGGGTCTGCAATGAGTCCCTCTGCTTTTCACTAACAAACATTTTATTTCCTCACTTGCTCTTTGTGATCACCTAGAATCCCACACCCTTCTTACTGTGCATCTTGGGGACCATATTAGAATGTCAGTCCATAGAAAGGAAGATTGGGTTTCTTTTCTCATTAATTCAGTGCACCAAATCCAATAAGGGACCAGCCCACAAAAAGGAGGAGGAGGAGGGAGAGAGGAGAAGGGGGAAGGGAAGCAGCAAACTTTTCAGTTATGCCAAAGGCTGGCATGTTTCAACCCACCTCAGCATCGCAGATGCTCTGATGGTCAAACTGAGGGACCAAAGGGATATCTGTCACGTGGAGGGTGGGAACCAAATCCAAGAACATTCTACCCATCACCCAAAGGACCGATCAGGAAATAAAGAACGGGAGACTGGGAATCAATGTTTCATTGGTCATGATGATCAAAAGATGATGGTTAACACACACACACTCAGACCTCATCCCACCTGTTGCAGGGCTGAAGCAACACCTCCGGAGCCCCCCACCCCTTGCTGGGCACCGTGGCCGCACCCTGCAGCCGCTGCCCCACTCAGGACTCTGCCCTTCCCTCAGACTTCTCTGTTTTCAACTTCTCAACATGGTGCCTGGGCTTGACCTGAGTCTGCGGTGGGCAGGGTTGCAATGTCCATGAATCCGTCTCCATCTCCCTTTCCCACCTCTCTCCTCTCCCCTCTCCCACCCCATCATTGTTCCCCAGAAACAAATAGGATGGCTTCACTGATCAATTCTTTACATGTACAAACACCAAAAGCAGAGGGAACACCCCCGGTCGCCCCCCTCCCCCCAAACCCCAGTGCTGCGAGAGCAGCCAGCGGCGGGCGAGGCTGCCTCGGGAACGCGGAGCTGCTGGAGCTGTCCGGCTGTTCTGGAAACTTCTTTGGCCTCTGGGCTTTACCTGGAGGCCTCTTCCTTCAGCTCCTTGTTTTTCCGCACCTCTTCCGCGTGCTTGTCCTGGGAGGGAGGGAAGGGAAAGGACAGGTTACACCCGAGGGGATAAAGGGAGGGACAAGAGAACCCAAAGGATGGCCACCACCGGAAGTGAAGAGCAGGGTCTCAAGGAGCCTGAGAAGGGACAGAAGGTGGCAGGTGAGACTGGCAGGAGGCCGGTGAGTGAGTCTGCTGGTGTGGCCCCAGGTGGTTCACTGACTGGGGCCAACCTCCCTGGGGGCCCACCTCACAATGACCCGGTGCCCACCAGCCTCGTCCTCCCTCACCTGGCCATCCTGGGGTTTGCACTGAAGATGCTACTTGACTTAATAGAAGCAGCCGCTCCGTGTAGCTGCTAAAGGAACGGGCAGAGCAGAGGGGCCTCGTTGCAGGTGTCCCCTACACGCACCTTGACTGCCACTTTCATTTCTTGTCTGTCTCCTTAGGAGAGTTGTCTGACCCCCTAGGTGGAAGATGAGGGCTCTTCAAGTCTAAATGGACTGAAGAATTCTTGGAAGTGCCGTCCAGCTCCAATAGGCGAGCTTTCTTACAGGTGTATTAAGAGGACCCTCTTTTGTTTCCCAGCATGATGAAGCCACAGACGGGCCCTGACTTCAGAGGCCTGTGAGCTGTGTGGCCGTGACCAGCTCGCGTCACTGATCAGGCCCGAGCTCTCTGGTCTTTTAAGAGAGGGGCACGCATGGGAAGCTCCTTTACCGCTAGAATTCTGCGATTTTAGCGTTTACCTCTAGGGCTTAGCGTTACAACTCATTCATTGTGCACAGATCCGGGTCCTCTACTCAGGGACTTCCTTGTGGGCAGGGAGCATGCCCTGTTCGTTTTTGTATTTTCCAATCCCTCCTGTGGCACCTTGCTCATATAAATATTGTCACTGCCAGACCCTGGCATCCATCCAGATATCATCACACCCAGATATCAAGAAGCAACCTAGAACACGCCCACTAGGATATACCTTAAACTACCAATCTGTCCCTGCAGAGGCCCTAGAATTTTCCATGGTCCTGGGTAAGTATGGGGAGGGGTGCATCTAAGGCTGTGGTTCTCAACCTTGCTATGTTACCAGCATGACCTAAATAGAATGCTGAATTGCAGTCCTCAGGCACCATCCCTAGAGAAACAGCATGAGTAGATCTAAGATATGACCCACGTACCTGTAGTGCTAAACTTGGCACCAGGTGAGTCTGGTGCAGGTGGTCAATGACCTCACACAAATACTGACACAGGCATTGTTGAAAGTGTCCCTGGCCGGAGCCAGGGCAGAAACCACACGCCCACCCCTTTCCTTCATTAGTGGGCAAGGTAGAATAGAGGTCAAGATCCCAGAGAAGTGAGGCCCACTGGAATGTCTGCTCCAACATCTTGCTTCTTTGTGTCTTACCCGACCTCCAAAGCTATTACCCCAGAGTCTGGGTCTTCCTAATCTCTCAAAATCTACCTCCATGTCCAGGTGAGCTCCCTGGGCAGAACCCTAGGTTTCTGGACTCCATTTCCTTGGCCTCCAATGAACCCCTGTCTCTGACAAAAGGTCAGCAGGACAACCGGGTGCTGGTTTCCCTGCAATAAACATTGAAAGAGCCACCTGGATGCATAGCCAAAGAACTGGGTTCCCGTCCAGCTGAGTGGCTGTGTGCCACTGGGCAAGTCACTTGACCTTCTCTGACACGGTTTCCTCTGACACAGGCATTGTTGAAGGCTTTCGTAAAACAAGGATAAGATCTGTCCTGCTTACCTCATGGACTGGTTGTGGAAAGAGGGGTATGATGAAGTAAGAAGTGTCGGGCAGTCTTTCAAATACCATATCATGCTCTAAGCCTCAATCATTTCTTCTCGGTTTGGCCCGAGAGCCATGCCTCATCCTATCCCAGTCCCAGATTTTTTTTTTCTCCTGCAAGAGTTTGCTCCTAGCCATCCTTCAACAACTGGGGAAGTTTGAAATTAGACAAGAGCACTTCCCTCCTATCTGGTACATAATGGAGGCCTTGCTGCCCCAGAAATATAAGAGCAGAGGGGCTGCCACATGCTGGCCCACTGCAGGGCCTATGGGACATACAGATCCCCTGTGCAGAAACTAGATCTTTCTAGTAGCTGTTGTGAGGGAGCTGAGACTCTAGGTGGACAGGCAGGAAGGAGTGGGGACCACGCTGCTCACCATGGGACGAGGCCACCGATCGGGTCCCGGGAGTCACCGCGCAGCAGGCGGCTCCTGGAAATAAAACACAGAGCTGGAGCGCTCCCAGGGGCTGCAGGAGAAACTGGGGCAGCCTTGAGACTCAGGAAACGAGGCCAACGTGTTCTTAGCAGAACGGGCTGTTATTCTGCTGACACGGAGACCAACCTCAGCTTCTCACGTTTCTCATATTTAGGTGACACCATTTGGTTTATTGACAAAAGGCAGCCTATTGGAAAGACTCATGACTCCCTCGGTCCATATCAATAGAGTTGGGAAGAATCATGTTTCCTGCTTAACAGGCAGCTCAGGCCATCGTGCCCCTGGCTGAGAGCCAAGAGCTCCAGTCAGCATCTCTCACTGAGTTGAATTGGTCCATTCAAGGATAAAGCCAGGCGTGTACAGCGGCTTGTTTATTCCTCCTCCCTTGCGTTCTCTAGATGATAAGAGCTCGAATCTCCCTGAGACAACGAGAGGGTTCCACTGTGTGGCTGTGCAGCACGTCCTCCAAGGAATTCCAAAGCTCCACGTATGTTTCTTGCCTATGACTTCCCAAACCATCCCTCGGAACTCGTAAAGGACCCAGCCTAGCGGAATATTCCCATTCCTGCCGGAGGCTGCCTGCTCCCGGAAATGACAAATAGGTCTATAGCACTTGCCATGGACGGAAGACCGTGTCCTAGGAGTCTCCTCTCTGGTCAAGGCCGCTTACCTTCTCTTGCAGCCGTTCCAACATGGCAGCAAGGTGGGCCTCCCGGTTCTCCTTATTGGATTCCATCTTCTGGGCCAGTTTTTCTTTAGCCATCTTGATGAAGTTATTGTTCTCCTCGATGGCTTTTTGGATCACCTCCCGCTCATGTTCCCGTTTCTCGGCGAGGTGCTTCAGGAGCTCAGCTTCCTGGTACTAGGGACGCACAAAGGGAGAGAGAGACTCTTGAAGGTGAGCACGCAGGGGATGTTTTTATCATCTGACTTAAAAGCTCCACACCCAGAACACATGCCTCCCTGAACCTGGTCCCCAGCCTATGTCCTAGATTCTCCACCATACTGTCAGTTCTCTTTTCCTCATGGCCATCATTCATTCATTCGTTTGTTCATCCATCCATTCATTCAGGCATTCACAAATACTAAATGACCATATACTATGTGCCTGGCACTCATCTACCAACTTGGGAAAGAAAAAAAGCCTAGTAGAGAGAACATAGATAAATAACTCAAACCAAACTAGCACGTGACATATGCCCTAAGAGGAATCCAAGGGAGGAGAAGGTTATTTTCTGTTTGAAAAATGAAGAAAAACTTACACAAAAATTGGCATCAGAGGTGGGCCATGAGAATCAATAGGAAACAGCAGACACACCGGGGGGCCTTCTCCCCCTCCCCAGTGAAGGAGCCCCCTTTTTAACTTGTCTAGTCTTTTCCTAAATCCTTATTGTTTGTCCATGTCTTACTCTTGTTGCTGTGCATATCCGGCCACCACTTGGAGGTAGGTAATGCAGTGCCTGAGCCCCCTAACCAAACTGTAAGCTCCTAGAGACCAGGGACGTTTACTTCTCGTTTCTCTCCATGACGCCCCATTCTCTGCCCTGGGGATGGGAAGTGCTGTCGACATATCTGTAGGTCGGTGGTGACCTGACCCCGGCTCAGAGCCACCACTGGTCTTCTCCAGCTCCTTCCCCCTCCTGCTAAGACGGAGGGGAGAAAGGACAGCACTTACCTTCCTTCGCTCTTCAGCTGCTTCTAGTTTCTTCTGTATCTCTTCCAGCGATGGGTCTCTCCGCCTGGGGAGGGAGGCATTGAACTCGGGCACCCCATCAAAGGAGGGCGGCTTCAGGATGACCTCAAAGGACTGGCCGGAGGTGCATTTGTTCAGCTCGATGACTTCCATGTCGGAGATCACACACCAGTTCAGGTCCACCGTGTCAGCTGCAGAGAGAAGAAGAGGGGCTGCTCACCCCCTGAAGACCGCGTGGGCACCCGTAAAGCATACACACATGCACACATCCGTGGGAGACCTGGGTGCCCCAGGCAAACCCATGGCCAACGTTCTGGGTCTGTCCTCAACGGGGCACCTACGTTCCATGGGCTCTGATGGGGCTAAGGAGAGGGTAGCCACGATGAGGGCTCAGGCTCCAAGTTTAAGGTCCCAAGATATGTGATTCCTGACAATGGCTGTAGCAACGGTGTTTGCTTCTGCCACACGGCTCCTCCCATAGTTGAGCTCTTGCTCAGGTTGTCATCGATGGTGGCCAACAGTGTGCACTTACCCACCACCCACCACCCATCCACGTCTTCACTCCTCCTCCCGCTACCAGTCTGATGGCTCAGCCTGTTGACACCTCTCCCCCTCTCCCTCCTACCCTGCTCTCTTCTTTCTCTCCAGTCAGCACTGTCTTTCCGCTGGCTTTGATCTTTTCTCCTACACTGTCTCCCACACCAGCCTAAACAACGGAAAAAAACATTCTCAGGTAACCCAAACACCCCCATCTCTCATTTTCAGACCAAATCCAACCCTTCCTTTAACCCCCAGGAAATTAGGAGGCGACTTGTGCTCTGACCACCCCCAGTCAGGATGTAGCCATTCAGTGCTCCCTGCCAGCACCCAGGGACACCTGTTCAGGGACCCACCAGCTATCACAGAGCCTCCTTGGGCAAAAGTCCTCTTCCCACCTCTGGGCTCTCCCCCAGCATTCCCTACCCTTCCCAGAGGAGGCTCGATAACTATGGAGTCTACGGATGTAAGCCTGTCTTGCCTCCTCTCCCAGGCTCAGTGTTCCCTGAGGGCATCATCTCTGCTTCGCCTCTGCACCCTCCGCAGCATCATTCAAGTGAATGAACAAAAGCTGAGCTCAAGATCATTCTGCACAGGGCCCGTGTCAGACCTTCGCCCGCCGCCTACTCCCAGGCCAGCCCCACGCCTGCCTTCACCTGGTGCTTAGACCCTCGGAGTCAGCTGTGGTGGTTCTATTGGTCCTGGGAAAGCAATGGTGATGGGGGGGGGGGGCAGAGGTTCAGGGAACTGGGGTGGGGGTGCTGTGGTGTGGCTGTGAGCCACAGGAACCCTCCACCCATTACTTTCCTAGCGGGGGCCCTCGCTTACCTTCATAGTTATAGGATGACTTATTCAGGGGGTCGGCCAGGAAACAGGAGCAGAACAGAGACACCAGCGGGAGCTCCTTCATCTTCTCCTTGTAGGCTGTGGGAACACCGCAGGTGAAGACGGCCGCCCTCCCCTAGTCTCCGGGCCAGCATCTGTGGGAGTCTGGGTGCCCCAGGCCCACCCCTTGGCTGGGGACCCAGCCCCCTTTGCCCCAAGCGGCCCTGTGTAGGACTCCTGTGTGTGATTTGGACCCAATTCTGCCCACCTACTAGAACCTGAGCCTTCCAGAGCACGCAGATGACACCATCTTTTCCTTAGTACATCGTCCCCCTTCCTAGTGCCGAATGGAAAATGCTCGCAGGGAAAGATGCCACGCACCAGCCCCACCCAGCCAGGATCCAGGACCACGCTCTCTAGCTCCCCACAGGCACCCAGGATTCTCCATTTCTTATGCTCCAGGCAGTGTTTTCCTGGAAACAGGGGAGGTAAAGAAGTGGGAGAAAAAGCCCACCTTCCCTGACCTTCCCAGTACAGCAGTCACAGCCAGAGGGGCTGATGTCCATGACAGCCCAAGGGGTACCCCTACCACTGTCCAGTCTTTCTGTCTGAGCGGTTTTGAAAACCAGAAGGTCACAGATCATAGCACACTCCACCCCACCCCTGGCATGTGTTCCTGGCATGGACCCACCCCCCACCCCCCACCCCCCACCTTGTTTTAAGCTCAGGTACACTCAGGCTCTCGCAGCTAATGCCCAGCACGATGCCTAGGCACTCTCCTCCTCATTTCCTTTTACAAATTGAAAACATAATTGACTTAAAAATAATACACATGGCCCTAGATGGTTTGGCTCAGTGGATAGAACATCGGCCTGCAGACTGAAGGGTCCCAACATTGATTCCAGTCAAGAGCACATGCCCAGGTTGTGAGCTCAGTCCCCAGAGGGGGGCATGCAGGAGGCAGCCAATCAATGATTCTCTCTCATCATTGATGTTTCTATCTCTCTCTCCCTCTCCCAAATCAATAAAAATATATTTAAAAAATAATACATGTGCATGGCAAATCCTTTTTAAAGCACACACACACAGAAGAGCAAAAGGAAGAAGAACTCAGCTGCGATCCCACCCACCGTCTAGAGATAACCTTTTGCAACCCCGGGTGTAATTCTCTTATCTTCTGTGCATATGTAGGTACATACATGCGTGTACAGAAATAACCTGTGCTGTGGTGCCCCATCACATAAATAAGTTTGTACCTACCAGCGAGGGTCATGTTTTCTGGAAGGTGAGAGCTGAATCCGACTGAGAGCCACAGAGTAGGTCTGTCACCAGCTCAGGACGCTGTTACAACTGGAGAAAAAGAGAGTATTTTACCACTGACAGGTTATTTGCACAAGGAAGCGGGGAGGGAACCCCAGGAGGCACCTCATCTGCTCCCACCTCCAGGCCCTCTCCACACACCAACCTTTCCCATACACCAGCCGCCGCCTCCGCACAACCCAGTCAGGTTCAGTTTCGAGGCACCTGTGATGATTTCGGAATTGGTTTCCCAGTCTCAAGTCCCCTGAGAAGGCAGCATGGGTTTCCCCAAACTGTATGGATCAAAGGTTGTTTGTCTGTCTCCCTGCGCAGCTCTTTGGCTTGGCCCAAAGCAAGGGTTAGGGTGAGAGACAAATCCTAAATCAGAATTACCTTGGAGAGGTTGGCAAAATAACTGTGGTGCTTCCCAATGACCCGTTCTCATATAGGAGAGTGGGAGTTGGACAGAAGATGATAAAAGAGCTCTCCAGGTGCCCTCTCACTCCCTCCCCCCAGGAACCACTGTCCTAAGCACTCCTCAACCCCACTTAACACAACCCCAGACTATGAGAAGGACAAACGTTACTAAGGAATAATGACATCAAAATGTAGTGCAGAGCCCTACAGTTTGGCTCAGTGGTCAGAGCATCAGCCTGTGGACCCAAGGGTGTCGGGTTCGATTCCTGGTCGAGGGCATGTACCTCGGTTGCAGGCTCAATCCTGGGCCCTGCTCAGGGTGTGTGGGAGGCAACCAATTATGTGTCTCTCTCACATTGATGTTTTTCTCACTCCCCTCCTCCCTCCCTTTCTTTATTTTTAAATATTTTTATTATTTTCAGAGAGGAAGGGAGAGGGAGAGAGAGAGAGAAACATCAATGATGAGAGAGAATCACTGATCGGCTGTCCTTGCATGCCCCCCACTGGGGATCGAGCCTGCAACCCGGGCATGTGCCCTGACCAGAAATCGAACTGTGATATCATGGTTTGTAGGTCAACACTCAACTACCGAGCCACGCTGGCCGGGCCTCCCTCCCTTTCACTCTCTCTGAATATCAATGGAAAAAATGTCCTCTGGTGAGGATTAAAAAAAATAAAAGTAGTACAGAGGTGGTAACCGGTGTGTGGGATTACCGTGGGAGCAGAGATGGGACCGTATACTCCGCACCAGGCCTGGAGAGCCAGATAGGGTTCTCTGGTGTTCGCAGCACACAGCAGAGTCTTAAATAATAAGTCAGAATTGGCCAGGAGATGGCAGGGGGCTTTCTGCCAAGGAACAGCACATATAAAGGGCGGAGGTGAGAAAACTTGGTCTCAAGTGACCTCAAGCCGGCTGATGCTGCACCAGAAAGCGTGAAGGAGGAAGAGGTGGAGAAACAGGAGAGGTGGGGAGGGAGCAGACTGGGGAGTGTCTGGGGACAGTCGGGGACAGGGCTCCCCTGAAGGCTACTGTTGGGTGGAGAAATAGCCAACAGTGAGTGGCCATCATGGGGACCACTCGTTCCTTGGCTACCGTGATGGTTAACTTTTGTGTCAACTTGACTGGGCTAACGGATGCCCACAGAGCCGGTAAACATTCTTTCTGGATATGTCTGTGAGGATGTCTCTGAAAGAAATCAGCATTTGAATCAATAGACTGAGTAAAGATCGCTCTCATCGATAAAGCTGGGCCTCACACGACCCATTGACCCATTGAGGGCCGGATAGAACAAAAAGGTGGAGAAAGTGCGAATTTGCTCTCTCTGGGTGAGTTGGGACTTCCATGTTCTCCTGCCCTTGGACTTGGGAGCTCCTGGTTCTCAGGTCTTCTGACTGGCCTGAATCACCCCAGCAGCTTTCCTGGGCCTCCAGCTTGTAGGCGGCTGATCGTGGGCCTTCTTGGCCTCCGTAATTGCATGAGCCAATCCCTCATAATAAATCTCTTTCTATGTATCAATATATACCCTATTGGTTCTGTTTCTCTGGAGAACCCTGACTGATACCGACGCCCTCAGTGCTCACTGTGCCAGCAGAGGGTGGCATGAGCCAACAGCTTCCCTGCCAGCATCCTCACAAGACAAAGGACCCCGAGACTCACTTAGCACCCCGAGACTCACTTAGCACCCCTTTCCTTCCTTAATGAAGTGTTTTCCATCTGGGAGCCAGGTCTGTACTGGCTGGGGATGGGCAGGGAAGCCATGGGAAGCATTAGGCTCAGCTCCAGTTTTAGGGCTCAACCAGCGAGGAGTCAAACACAGACTTCAGCTCTCTTACTACCTGTCACCGGTCACGTCACATGTCTAACTTTGCTTTCCCCATCTTAATGCGTCAGAGTTTTACAAATTAGATGAGAAAAGCGTAAGTACAGCATCCAGCCAAACTGAGGTGCTTCATAAATGTTAGTTTCCGTTCCTTGGACTTTTCCTCAGGGTGGTTACCAGGTGCCACACGCCGGCTTCAGAGTCATGGCCTCTGGTTCCCACCGGCCCTGCAGACACTGTCATCCCCATTTGCAGATGAGGAGATGGAGGCTCAGAGGGTCCATGTGGCTAGAAAGTAAAAGAATGGAGATTTGAAGCCGGGTCAGCTGGCCTTGAAGGGCTCTACTCCTGCAGCGTCTCCTTATGCCCCTCCCAGTGCAGCACAATGGGCCTCTCTCCTCGAGTCAAGCGGATCCTGACAGTACCAGCGAGTCTCTGAACAGGGCGCGGGCCTCCGAGCCTGGGAGCCTGGATGCGACATCCAGAGTCATGAGCCTCCATTCTACACCATCTCTGCTCATGACTCGGGCGGATTGTGAAGGTAGAGTGAGCGAGCCCTGCCAGGAGAGGGAGCGGCCTCCGACTTTACCCTGAGAAAGAAGGAGGCTGAGCTGAGCTTTTTCTCGAGGAGCAGGTGCCTGGAGTCAGGGACCATGCTCCTCAGTGTGAGCGGAGAACGGTAATGAAGACCCCGCATTTATGGAGCACTTTGCAGGTTACAGTTTCTGTCACCCACATCGTCCCAGTTGATCTTTGCATGAGGTTGGGCTCGGCTGACAAGAGAGGCATCATCAACTTCATTTTCAGACGAAGAGTCTGGGGCTCAGAGAAGTTCAGACTTTTGGCGAAGGTCACACAGCCAGTTGGGGGTAGAGATGGTTCTCTGATCCAGGTCGTCTGTTTTGTCCATTCTTCCTCATGGGCAGTGGAAGGACTGGATGTTAACTGCTCATTCTTCCATGGTGCTGAGGACTCGGGAAAAGCCAGTCCGGCCTGAAGATATGATTTAATTAAAATGTGCAATGAGTGCTGCCTCTACTCCGATGGAAGATACTGTGCTCAGAGTTTTAGGACAGGAAGAACCAGGTAGAGAACACAGGTCAGAGGGGCAGAGAAGGAAGGGCAGGGCAGGGAACAGGAATCACCCAAGATACAGATGGGCAGAGGTATGCGTGGCCAAGGGCTTCGGAAGTGAGAGCACTCAGTTTCCCAGGGTTGGAATCTGCCTCCTAAGTTAAAAATATGTATTTATAGAGCATCTACTATGTGACAAATGCTTTCACTTTAATTTTCATAATAACCTTGTGACATAGGAATTGCTGTCCCTGTCTTGTAGACATGGGAATCGAGGCTCAGAGAGGCTGTGACTTCCTAAGATCACTCAGTGTCGTGGGTTGAATGGTGTCCTCCAATGAGGTATATCCAAGTCCTAACCCTGCACGTTATAAATGTGACTTTATTTGGAAAAGGTCTTTACAGTTTAATTAAGTGAAGGATCTCAAGATGAGATCCCTCCAGATTAACTGGGTGGCTCCTAAATCTGCTGGTGTGTCCTTATAAGAGACACACAAAGGAGAGACACGCCGAGAAGAAGAGCATGGAAAGATGGAGGCAGAGGTTGGAGTGATGCCGCCACAAGCCAGGGGATGGCCAAAGCCACAGAAGCCACTGGAATCTTCGGAGGGAGTATGTCCCTGCTGACAACTTGATTGTGGACTTCTGGACACCAGAACTGTGAGAGAATGAATTTCCGTTTTTGAAGCCACTAAGTTTGGGGTCATTTGTCCCAGTTGCCATAGGAAACGAATGCACCCAGTAAGTGACAGAGCCGGGGTT
This sequence comes from Myotis daubentonii, assembly GCF_963259705.1. Lineage (NCBI taxonomy): Eukaryota > Metazoa > Chordata > Mammalia > Chiroptera > Vespertilionidae > Myotis > Myotis daubentonii. The sequence goes on from NC_081844.1 coordinate 34,384,872, forward strand.
CAAAACCCATCATTCTTTTACCCTATCTCACTACCAGTGTTTTTACACAGTCTGATGTTTTCCTCATGATGATCTGGGTACATGTGCCTGTGGGTACACGGGGCTCTTTTAAATCTTTGTAGCAATAGTTACATCATTTCTTTCTATTGCACTCAAGACCCAAAAGATGTTGCTGCCCATGGAATATTGTTTTTTAAAAAATATGTTTTATTGACTTTTTACAGAGAGGAAGGGAGAGAGATAGAGAGTTAGAAACATCGATGAGAGAGAAACATCGATCAGCTGCCTCCTGCACACCTCCTACTGGGGATGTGCCCGCAACCAAGGTATATGCCCTTGACCGGAATCGAACCTGGGACCCTTGAGTCCGCAGGCCGATGCTCTATCCACTGAGCCAAACCGGTTAGGGTGCCCATGGAATATTCTGAGAAAGGAGATAAGGGGTCAGTGAGGAGGGTATGACTCTTCTGAAGGGCCCAGCAATGCAAAGGGGCCCTAAGCCATTGGCTGGCGGTAGCCACAGCAGGGAGCCTGACTTTACCCCAAATTAACCTGTGGCATCAGTGTTGGGTGGGGCTGGTCATACAGCCTCCCCAGCACTCAGCCCGGCTGTGAGAACTGCAGGTCATCGATGGGTTGGACCCAGAATGAAGGCACACCACTCGGAAGATCTAGTGATGTTAACCCTTGGCCCGAAGGCCCTTAAGAGCAGTTCTTAGGCCTCCCATCTTAGACACCAGGGGCCCAGGCCATTCTTTTGGGCATGTCCAATCAACCCTAAGGCCCACAACCAGCCTTAGTCCTGGAGGCCGGGGCCCTACAAGCTTCTCACGTGCTGTGGGATCTGCTAAGTGGCTTGGTGGTGTGGGTCATGTTGTCATGCCTGCAGCACCAGCAATGGCCTGGGGCCAGCAGGTCTGTCCTGGGACTGTCAGAGAGGGGGTAGTAAGGGTGTTATTGCCCAAGGTCAGAGAGAACAGAATGCCAGGAATTCCAGGAGGCAGGACAGAGATTGAGATCATGGAGGCCAGCGGCAGGCATGAGGCCATGAGGTCAGGCTCATCAGTGGGAGATTCTAGGAGGACATCATGCATCAGAGCATCATAAGGCAAAACCCCAGCTGAGGCAAACCTCTAGCCCTTGCATGTTTTCTGTTAAGGCAGAGGCCAATCCCAGGCCTTGGGCAGCCCTAAGAAAGCCCAGCAAACTGAAGGCATTCAGTGGTAGCAAAGATCAAAGGGACCCCTTTTGATCAAAGATCAAAGGTTGATGTGTCACAAAAACTCAGGTGGTAACTACAGAACCAGAGCTAGAGCTCAGGATGGCGGCTTCCTGACCCTCTCCCAGTGCTCGCTCCCACGCACTTCTGATGGATGCAGACAAGAGGTAGGGCCATCCTGGGCAGCCCAGTCGCTGTGCTGCCAGTGAGGGTCCAGCATTGCAGGTGGTGAGAGTGACTCAAGCTTCAGTTGCTAAAGGTGAGCGTGTGATGGGCTTATTATGCCCTTTAGTTTCTGCAATGCCTCTAATCCTGGAAGGGCTTTGGAACTTGACTGTGTGATGGCTGCGCACCTGAGTTTCTTGGCGGTCAGAGGGGGCCCATTGGGCTGCATGCAGGGCGCACTGGGGCCAATTGCTAGAATAGGAAGGGGACGATCAGAGACCTCCAGACCAGGGAAAGAGTTTGTGCTTCATCTTCAATTTGGTCCGAAGCCACTGACATCTTTTGAATAAGGGAGCGGAAATGGTGATGCTGGTAATAACAGCAATAATAATGGCTACCGTTTCTTGAGCACCTGCTTTGTACGAGGAAAATCACAGGCATTATCTCAGTTTATTCCCTGAGGCTCTTTTATAATGAGGAGATGGCAGCCCAGCAGAGTCAAGTTAATTGCATCATGTCCTACAGGGAGTAAGGGGCAGAGCTGGGATTTTCATTCTGAAGCCTGGCTCTACCTTTAGGTTATACTGCTAGTGCGAAAAGATTCATCTAGCTCTGGCCGGTGTGGCTTAATTGGTTGGGATCATGCACCAAAAGTTTGCTGGTTCGATTCCCAGTCAGGGCACACGCCCAGGTTGAGGACTCACTCTCCTGTAGGGGGAGTATAGGAGGCTGCTGGTCAATGTCTCACTCTTGAATCCCTCTCTCTCCCTCTCTTTCTCTCTCTCTTTCTCTCTGCCCCCCTTCTCCTCTCTCTAAAATAAAAAAGGTTCATCTGGGTCAGCTTTAGCTCAAGCGGTTACTTCGGATTCTGCTTGTTGCAGACACATAAAAAAGGTTCATCTGGCAGCATGATCTTAGGGGAAGATGCAGAGGGGAAGGCTAGAAGTTGAGGACCTGCCTAGAACAAGTTAACCCCTGGACTGTTGGCAACCCACCCAGCACTGTTTTACTGTTTACAAACTGATCCATACCTTTTCCCCAGCTCCAGCCTTTAAGAATCTGTGTATGGAAAAGCAAATCATCACGTATTCTTTTCCTGAAGAGCTAAACCATTCGCATCATTAATTAGTGATAGTCCCGCCAGCAGCGATCCAGGACCATCAGGAGATAAGATGCAATGAGTAAGTTTTCATTTTCTGTCCTCACCTGAGGATATGTTTACTGATTTTGAGAGAGAGAGGAAGGGGGCGTGGCGGGGGGGTGGGAGAGAGAGAGAGAGAGAGAGAGAGAGAGAGAGAGAGAGAGAGAGAGAGAAACATAGATCAGTTGCTCCTGTATGTGCCCTGATGGGGGATTGTGCCTTGACTGAACACACCTAGGTTTCGGGTTTGAGCACAACCTTTTGGTGCATGGGAAGCTCCAACCACCTGAGCCACCCAGCCAGGGTGGAACAGTAAGTTATTTTTTTTAAAAATACTAATAAGTTTTGATTGGGGGTGAGGGCGGCTGAAATTGAAGGTCTAGAATCAGCTGTTGACTGATGAGAGATCTCATGGATCCCCCAGTTTCCCCTAGGGCCGTGGTCGGCAAACTGTGGCTCTTGAGCCACATGCGGCTCTTTGGCCCCTTGAATGTGGCTCTTCCTAAGCCTTAGGAGTACCCTAATTAAGTTAATAACAATGTACCTTCCTATATAGTTTAAGTTTAAAAAATTTGGCTCTCAAAAGAAATTTTGATCGTTGTACTGTTGATATTTGGCTCTGTTGATGAATGAGTTTGCCGACCACTGCCCCAGAACATCCGAATGTCAGAGCTGGAGAGACCCAGCCATTACCAGCCAGTGGTTTTCAACTGGGGGCAGCTTCACTCCCAGGAAATATGTGGGACTTTCTGCTGGTCACTAAACGGGAGCGGGAGTGGGGGGTGGTACTTGGGGACATTTAGTGGGCAGGGGCCAGGTAGGTTAAGTATCCTGCATTGCACACAACAACCAACAATAATCCCTTCCCCCAGGAACCAAAGACCCTGAGATCATACTGAGTTGGCGGCAGAGATAAGATCGGAATCTGAGCCTCTGGATTCCAGTGCCAGTACCCTCCCCCTCACACTGACCCCTTCTCTCTCCCCCAGACCAGGATGCACGTGAACAGCCCACATGGAGGCCACCAGAGCAACAATACCAAGATGGGAATGCAGAAGGGACACCACAGCAGGCGGGCTTATTAAATGACCAGAAACAGTGACCCACACTCCCAGGCTTTCTGTAATGCAGTCAATGACCAGACGCTGACAGAGAAGAGCAACCAATTCTCAGATGCCAGGTGGCCATTGATCGGGTGCCCACCTGACCTCCTCAGGTGCCTCTGACTGCCCACAGGCTGGCGTGAGCAAGCACGCTATTTGTCACGGCAAGAAATGCCTGGAGAGGGCCAGCAGGATGTGTCAATTCCCCCGAGGGCTATTTTTGAGGGATAAGAAGCTCATGCATAGCTAAATGGTTTGAGTAAATTGCTTCCTGGCAGGCGTGTTCAGAGGCTGTACGGGAACTCTGCACAGAGTCAAGGCCTGGAAGCAATGAATTCCGACCCAGGCCCTCTGACCACAAGCAGCACAGGAAGGTGGCTGTTACGACCGAGCCAATTATCAGTCTTTTTAAAGGTCCTGTTGCAGTAACTAGTATATATTTACCTGAAATAAGCTACCCAAATGTCACAGAGTCATAGCATCTCTGTACGGTAACCCTGGTTATTTCATGCTGATCAGAGACTCGGATGGGCAGGCATATTTTATTTCGGTTAAATAATAATAATTTTTTCATGAATGTGTTTTCATTCTTTCCACAATTACTATTGAATATTTAATTCTGTGCCAAGCCCTCAGCTAGGTCCTAAAATAGCCACAGAGTGTGTTTTGTGTATTTGTTTGTTTTTTGATGATAAAAAGTGAAACAGGTCCCCTGGGTGGGAATCTGGAGCCCCCAGAGGTTTCACAGATGCTCTGCGGGCCTCGGGCAGTTCTCCGGCAGTCACACAGAACGCGCTATGAAGGGACAGGAGTAGGTGTCAGCGCACAGGCCGAGGTGGGCTAGTGAGACACACGGAGGGAAACCGGGCAACACAGAATAGCAAGCGACTGGCTGGCTTTGGGGGACTAACCACCCCCCTCCGGGTGGCTTCAAGAGGAAGAGACAGTGGGCGCCGCAGTCAAGATCCACTTCCAGCCAGGAGCTAAGAGACTCAGAAATGCAGCCTCAGTCGTGCTTCTAGGAATCAGGGAGGTGTCACCTGTTGGCAAACACAGAGCTCTGGGGTTTGTGTTTACACTGGGAGGCAAGCCAGAGACGGCAAATGAAGCCTGGATCACCGACAGCCCCAAGTAACCCAAGTGATGGCACTTGCTGGGCGATTTCTATTTCGAGTCAATGTATACAGAAGAACCAGCGTAGCGGAAGCCAAGTTCAGGGGCACAGACCTCCATTCAGTGTCGCTGGACGGAGTGCAAGGCTTTGGAGGAATCAGCATAATCTTACTGTCGTCACTACGTTAGGCATATTCTGTAGTATTTTACAGTTTACTGGGCACTTTCATAGGCATATGTGTGCATATATACATTTTGTAAGTCATGTTTTAATTACAAACATAGTGACATCATATTGCAGAACAGCTATGTGACAGAGAAAGGAAAATCCCTGTCATCTTGCTACTTTTTGCTATTGGCATTTTCTTGTAGTTTTTTTCTTGTGCCTATTTTCTGTAATCTGGGCATGTATATTTTATCATCTCACTCTCCCCAAATCCTATGAAAGAGATACTGCTATACCCACTCTATAGAAAGCCAGTTCAGGTAGGTGACTTGATTTGCCCAGCAGTCATAGGAGTAATAAATACTGAAGATGGGATTTGAACCCAAGCCTTCTCATACCAAAGGCCATGTGGTTTCCAGTAGAGTTCCATGGTACTACCTCAAATCCAAGGCCAAGCATAAATGGAAGCAAGACGGATGATTGCCAGGGCGTGTGGCTGAAGGGTGCACAGAGGCACATTTGCCCCAAGTCTGCCTCTCAACTGTGGGGGACCTAAGTGCTTACACCTCTCACCATTTCGCTCTCCTTCGTCTCAAGCATTGCCTCAGGAAGCCCCTGTTAAAATATGCACACACGACCTACCAAGTGTCATGAATTAAATCACTTTCCTATGAGAAGAGCACAGGCAATAGAACTTGGAAACATTTTCAGAAGTCAAGTTCTCAGTCCTTAGATGGGAGGAGCCATGGAGGTTTCTAGCATTTTCACTCCCCAACCTTTTTCAGATGAGGAGACAGAGGGTCCAAGAGAACCAGTGCCTTCCCCAAGATTAAGTAGCAGTGACAGAGCCTGTGTTCAGGCCTGTAATTAGCTATGCTAAAGGGAGACTCCTATCTTTTGCAGTAATACTCGCGCTTTCTTTGTTCTTTCATTCATCTCCAATGCTTTGTAAGTCTTACATCTTGTGTTCATCTTGTAGTTAATATCATTTATACCTACATTTCACTGCTTTGAGAATAAAACACTACCTAATGATTTTCATGGTGTGAGATGGTTTTGTCAGAGTGGCCTGGATTTTCAGTTATGATTTACCGCGATTGATTTACTTATTGAGAACTGACTATGAGCACTATGTGAGGTACTAGGAAGGAATACAATGATGAATTGAACAGACATATTTCCTAGCCTCAAGATATTTGAAAATTGCATTCAGCTTTATAAACATACGAGAAGCCTGGTGCGTGAATTTGTGCACAGGTGGGGTCCCTTGGCCTGGCCAGAGATCAGGGCAATTGGGGCCATCTCCCCCAGTTCCAATCAGGCTGATGGGGGTGGGCGGCCCGGGAGGGACCGCGGGAGGGCTCTAAGGCATGTCTGGCCTGTATCACCCAGTCCCCATTGGCCGGATCCCAGCAGCAAGCTAACTTATCGGTCAGAGCGTTTACCTCCTGGTGGTCAGTGTGCATCATAGCGACTGGTTGACAGAGCAGTCGACTGATCAGTTGAACACTTAGCATATTAGGCTTTTATACATATAGATGGATTACAATTAGACAATGACTCTAAATTCTAATGTTTTCTTTCTTCATGATCATTATCAATATTCTTTTTGTACTAGAGTTCTGTAATTTGATAAAAAAAAATATTTGCTAAAAAATTAGCAAGACTACTTCAACAGTAATTTTTTTCTAGGAGGGACTCATGGAATACTTGCCGAGTCCTTACATATCTGGTTTGATGGTAGGAGCAGAAGACAGACAGACCTGTCCCAGTATCAATAGTCAAGTTGTGTTTGCATCATCAGCAGACAGAGCCTCTCACCTGTTTCCACATACGCTGGTCCTCCCTTAACCGCCAGGAGAAGCTCCAAGACCCCAGTTAATGCTTGAAACGGCGGATAGCACTAACACTATATACACTATGTGTTTTCCCTATACATGCATACCTTTCACTTGCAGGAAACACCTTATGTCTTCTTTTGACATATATTCACTGACAGCATCACCACCCTTGCACTTTGGGGTCATTACTAAGTAAAATAAAGGTTACTTGAACACAAGCACCAAGATACCATGACAGTCGACCTGATAACTGAGACAGCTACTAAGTGACGAATGGGTGGGAGCAAACACAGCGTGGAAATTCTGGACAAAGGGATGATCCACATCCCAGGCAGGACAGAGCGGGGCAGAGTGAGATTTCATCACGCTACTCAGAATGGCACGCAAGGTAAAACTTATGAATTGCTTATTTCTGGAATTTTCCATTTGATATTTTCAAATGACGGTTGATCAAGTGTAATTAAAACCGTGGAAAGCAAAACAGCAGATAAGGTGGGAGGTGGGGGGGCGGGGCACTACTGTACTCAATTTGAACCTTGCTTCCTACCTGGTCTGGATTTCTGGGCACTGACACCTAAATTACCCACTGGAATTCTGCACTCTGCCCCCGCCCCCTCCCCTACTCCCCCACTGGACCTTTTACTCTAGTGTCTGAGCTCAGATCTTTTTTCTGATTCACATTCTCTGGTTTGTTCTCTGAACTCCCAGGTTGCCTGGGCCCTGTCATATGTTAGGCCAACCAGCCCAGACTCTGCCCCTTCTGATCTGTTCTGTCCTCCTGCTTCCCACCACCCACCTCTGACAGCAGGACCCTGAGGGGGTGGATACATGGCTGTCAGTTTATTTTTATTTTTATTTTTATTGATTTCAGAAAGGAAGGGAGAAGGAGAGAGAGATAGAAACATCAATGATGAGAGAGAATCATTGATTGGCTGCCTCCTGCATGCCCCATGCTGGGAATTGAGCCCACAACCCAGGCATGTGCCCTTGACCAGAATCAAATCTGGTACCCTTCAGTCCGTAGGCCGATGCTCTTTCCACTGAGCCAAATGGGCTAGGGCTGGCTGTCAGTTGGTTTTTAAAAAATATATTTTATTGATTTTTTACAGAGAGGAAGGGAGAGAGATAGAGAGTTAGAAACATCGATGATAGAGAAATATTGATCAGCTGCCTCTTGCACACCCCCTATTGGGGATGTGCCCACAACCGAGGTACATGCCCTTGACCAGAATCAAACCTGGGACCCTTGAGTCCGCAAGCTGATGCTCTACCCACTGAGCCAAACCAGTTAGGGCTGGCTGTCAGTTTTAATTGATGAAAAAGCCAGTGAGCTTTTGTGGGGGAAATGGAGTGGGGTATATGGGGCAGGGTTAATATAACCACATCTGTCTTTCTGTCTTTCTAGTGGGATTAAAAATGCAAATAATAAATAAATAAATAAATAAATAAATAAATAAATAAATAAATAAACAACCCCCAAAATGCTTTTTTAAACAGCAGAAGAAAATTTTTTGGTCTTTATTCCTCCCCAAAGAAAAGTAGAAAAAGTAACCTTTTCCAGACTATCACATCTCTAAATATAGCAAATTCTCACTTTATGAGCACACTGAATTGTACATGATGAATGTTTATTTCCCAAGCTGAGAGAGAGAGAGAAGAAAGTTTGATTCTTATAAAAATTATAAAATAAAAATTACAGGGCATTATGAAAATTACATTTTGTATATTTTATAATTCCCATCCCCCTGCAAAAAAAAAGTCTCATTTCTAACCATCCGTGACTTCAAAATATCTGGGAATCCTATGCCTCCAAACGGGAATCTCCAGGTAAGTTGAAAATAATATAAAATATCCAGGGAGAACATCTTAGGGGTCCAGGAAAAATGTAAACCTTTCTTTGGTTGTGATCTTTATTTTTTTAAAATATCCAATTATTTAAAATCAAGAACATAAAAGATCTGAATTTTACTCTTCTTTCTATATTGTTGGGTTAATGTAGTCTCTCTCTCTCTCTCTCTCTCTCTCTCTCTCTCTCTCTCTCTCTCTCTCCTCCCTCTTCTGGTCCACTGCCTTTCTCTCTGGATCTCAGTTCATCAGGCTTTGTTGCTCTATTTTCAATCTTATCAGTCATCCCATCTCTGTCCCATAGAGAGAACGTGGTTCCAATGGCCTGGTTGAATGAAAGAAGGCAGCCAACCCCACTTGGCTCTTGGATTTCTTTTTTTTTTTAATTTAATATGTTTTTATTGATTTCAGAGAGGAAGGGAGAGGGAGAGAGAGATAGAAACATCAATGATGAGAGGGAATCATTGATTGGCTGCCCCCTGTACACCCTCTATTGGGGATCCAGCCCAAAACCTGGGCATGTGCCCTGACTGGGAATCGAACCGTGACGTCCTGGTTCATAGGTCAACACTCAACCACTGAGTCACACCGGCTGGGCTCTTGGATTTCTTTTATGAAGCCAAATGAAATCTAAATATTAAGCAAAAATGGAAGACACTCCCATTACTCCAAGGCCAATAGTATGTCTCCTCAACAGTTTGCTCAGGCCACAAGATTTCTCTCGCTTTGATGGGTCCTTAGAAAAAAGTATCTCCCTAAAGATGGAGTTTTTTCCAGTTAAAAAATACTTGGATTTAGTTGGACCTTTGGGCCCTTATTTTGTACCTGGGAATAAGGGCACATGAATAAGACAGTTCTCCTTGCAAGAAATTCAGTCTACAACATGCGTGGACCTTGAGGACATTATGCTAAGCAAAATAAGCCAGTCACAAAAAGACAAATATTGTGTGACCCCACTTACATGACAGAATATAGAATGACGGTTGCCATGGGCAGGGGGTGGGGGGCAAAGGGGGGGGGTGAGGAATAGGCAGCTATTGTTTAATGGGGACAAAGTTTTAGTTTGAAAAGATGAAAAAGTTCTGAAGATGATTGGTGATGATGGCTGCACAACAATGTGAATGTACTTAATGCTACTGCACTGAACACTTACAAATGATTAAAATGGTAAATTTCACATTATGTGCATTTTACCATGCTTAAACATTAAAAAAGAAGCTTATGGTCTAGTAAGAGTTATCAATAGGGCTACAATCTTACAGTTAGAAAAAGGAATTAGAAGTCTCTCAGCCCAATGTTTCTCAAACCTTTTTCTTACTGGGATCCATCATAAGGAATTGCATTTATATCATGATCCAGTATGTATATGTCATGCTACTGATATATACATGTGTGTATATATATATATCATACATATATCAGTGCATATATGTATACATGTGTATATATATGTCTGTGCATATATATAGTCACTGATACATACACATATGTATAGACAAACGTATACATAGATGTATACATAACTGACATACAAGCATAAGTATATAATTTATATTTACTTATATTTATAAATATATATATAACTGAAAATATATAACTAGCAAATGGTATAGGAAACATTATTTACTCTACTATATAGAATGTGTTCTGACTTATTTTTACACAATTTTATCCCATTTCATTTTAAAAAAATCAGTTATAATCCACAAATCAATTTCACAATCCACTAATAGGTCTCAATCTACAGTTTGAAAAACATTAACCTAGACCAGTCTCTAACACAACACAGGAATCACTATAGCCACCCTGCTGGGTGGAAATCCAATTCCTGCTTGAGTGCTTTTCGTGTTGGAGAACTCACTCCCTACCATGCTCTATGGTGGGTCCATCTAGCGATGAAAGAGTCTCACCCACTGCAAACCTGTCCCAGAAAGGCTGGGACCCACGGGCAGGTGCGCAGGCGCTGGCCAGGATGAATGGGCTTCCAGGAGAGGGGAAGGGATAGTTCCAGAAAGCAAGGTGAGGGCCTGAGGGCAGCTGAGGAGGGGGGAGTTGGCTGGCCCTAGAGCAGTGGTTCTCAACCTTCTGGCCCTTTAAATACAGTTCCTCATGTTGTCACCCAACCATAAAATTATTTTCGTTGCTACTTCATCACTGTCATGTTGCTACTGTTATGAATCGTCATGTAAATATCTGATATGCAGGATGGTCTTAGGCGACCCCTGTGAACGGGTTGTTCGACCGCCAAAGGGGTCGCGACCCACAGGTTGAGAACCGCTGCCCTAGAGGCTAGAGCGGGCTCTCTGAGAGACTCAGCGGCGCTGATCAGACCTCTCGCCTCTGCCTCCTCGCTGCTCCTCGGCACTGTGATTACTTCCTCATCTGACAGATGATCTCACTCCCCGGCACCCTGACTCCCTGCCTGTGGGAGGGGTTTCCTCCCCCTCGAGGGGCCTCAGCCTCGGGAGACACAGATTCCCCCACCTTCCCTCTCAACCTCCCCCCGCCCTGCAGGACTCCCGCAGCCACCGCTGGCCAGCCCCCTGCTACTCTCTTGGTCTTGAAACACAGGGTATCCCTGCCCCAATGTGCAGACATGCGCGGCCTGAGCCCCCACCAGGGGCTGGGGAGACCTGCCCTTCTTCAGGACAATGGGACTGCTCCACACCGGACGGGGTCTTCCCGGGAGGAATAAAACCAAAACAGCACCACCGCGTGGGGATAGCCGGCCGCTGGACATCCACGCCCGGGGTCCTGCGTGAGAAGAGGGCTGTGCCTCAGCCACAGGCGAGGGGGGTGGGCTGAAGGCGGCGTGGACTGGCTGGGCCACAGGCAGGGACCAGGGCGTGGCAGTTTGCAGCCTCACAGCCAGCCACCCTGCCCAGGTAGGATCAGGTTGACCTCAGCGTGGGGCGGGGCGGGGAAGAGGTGGTGATCTCATTGCATCCTTAGAAGCAAGAGAAAAAAGTAACTTGGTGCCGATAGAGGATAAAGAACGGGTGATACAAAGGGAAAGGGAGAGGAGAAAAGCTGGGGCTGAGAAAAGAAATGTAGAACACAGAGCAGCCTCTAGCCTGAAAGGGTCTGGGTCAGAGCCCGCTCCAGGGAAGCCAGACGCGGAGCAAGACCGTTCTCCCAGCCCCAACACATCTTGATGCAGGAAAAAAACCTCACCGTGGGCATCTGACCCAGGCCGTTCCCGCCCACCCTCTCTCCCCTGAGCTCTGGAAGGGGAGGAACGCCGGCAGCCCACCCTCTCCCCTCTGCGGAGACCATTCTTTCCCCCTCACCCAATCCCCCCCCCCCCCCCCCCCCGGGTTTGACAAAGTTTAATTGATTGCGTGAAACCAAAGGCAACACAATAGGTGCCAGACGCCCTGCTGCTTCTCCTCTTTGAAGCGGCCGGTGTCCTTTTTCTTTTATCTGAAGAGCTTCGCATAATTTGCATTCCATTTCTACTTACCTGCAGTCCGGTTAGAAGCGAGCTGCTCCCTTCCTCACTCCCTCAATTAGTGGTACCCTGGGCTTCTCTCCACATCAGCACCACTGCTCGGCTCTCGCCATGACATCACCTCCGAGCTCTCTGATTGGCCAACAGTGGGTTGCTTGGCAATTGGACAGTTTCCTCGGGCGGCGGAGCAGGGATTGCCTGAGTGAGTAACTCTTAGCAGGCCAGGGAGTGGAAGATGATGTCAGACAAATAGCCTGCTTGCCATGCAGCCTGTAGAGTGGGGGGACCCGCGGGGTGAGGGTGGGGATGAAGAAAGAAAGAGGGAGTGGTACGGGAAGGTGGGGGTGAAGGCACAGCTTGCAGGCTGAGCGGCGGCACCTGGAGAGGGGGGATGATGAATGATTTCCAGAATCGTTAGCTCTTTCAGATCTGGGGGTGGGAGACTATGGAATCTAGAGAAGTCAGAAAGCACAGATGACTCCTAAAAATAGCTTCCTGGAGGGCTTGGTGCCGGGTTTCCATCTTGGTCAGAAGGCCTGGTGGGTTTGCCTAGGGACTCAGAAGGCAAGGAGGGGCTGCAGGTGCCTCAGACCATGGGGGTGGGGAAGGTGCAGTACGGGGGTCCCTGGAGAGCAGGGCTTCCCTCTCCCCACCTCGCTGTGCTGTTGGCCGCTCCTGTGCTGTGGCTATTTGACCAGAGTGGGTGGGTCTGCACCGCCCAGTCAGCCCTCCCGATATTCCCGATTGGGACTGAAGCTGAGGTCATCACTGCCTGGGGGACTCCTAAATGAGGCGGACCCCTGAGGGGAGGCAATGGGTCATCCAGCCGTAGCTTCTTTAGTTCCCTCAGGGAATGGGGACAGGCAGCCCCAGGTGTAACCTCTCAACCTGCTCACCCTGAGCCAGGCAGCTGGAGGTGCAGGGTGAGGAGGCTGAGCGGGAGACAGGCCGTGGGGCAAGCCCCCCCACCCCCTCTCCAGAATGCTCCTCCTTGTCAAAGCTCCCTGGGTGTGCCCTCCATCCCGCACTCCCACGGCAGGCGGGACTGCTCCACCACCCAGCTCTGCCTCACCCCCTTTTGGCTGGGGTGGGGACACATTTCTGTGTGTGTAGTAAAATATATATAACATAAAGTTTATTATTTTAACCATTGTAAGTGTGCGGTTCAGGGGCATTAACTACATTCACACTGCTGTGCTACCATCACCACCATCTATCTTAGAACTTTATCTTTCCAAACGGAAACTCTGTACCCATTAAACAATGGCTCCCCATTTGCCCTTCTCACCCCCACCCCCAACTCTAATCTACCTTTTGTCTCAGTGAGTTTGCCTAGTCTAGCAATTTCATTACCTCATGTATTACCTCATGGAGTGAAATCATACAAGGTTCACCCTTTTGTTTCTGGCTTATCTCATTTAGCATCATGTCCTCAAGGTTCATCCAACACTGAAGCAGTGTCAGAATGTCATGGCCTCGCCCTCTTCAGGGAGGGTCAGTTCAACCACAATCAATTTCACGGACCCCCACGGTCTACCACCACGCCCCTGCTGCCTGAGAATACGCATAATGACAAAAGGTTACCTTGCTTTTAAGTTATGTTTTCAAACTACAAGAGCACCGGTGAGCATCTGCACACTGCAGTCCATGCATGTATGAGGGCAGTGCGGTCACTGCAGGCAGCCGGGGAAGCAGTAGGTTCTCAGGCCCCGGCATGACCCTGGCCTGCACCCCGCAGCTGAGACCCACCGCGTGGCTCATCAGGTGGGGAGAGCACCGGTTAGGCTGCCCCCTCTGACCAACCACGCTCAGGGGTGGCCAGAATAAGCAATGACCCCGACGTCTTGGGAGGCTTCAGAGCTCCCCCGCGCTGGGGCTTTTGTGTCACCCCCATCAGTGCCGGAAGGCCACCAGCAGGAAACCGGTCTTCTGTTTGAACAACACTCTTCTCATGGCGGCCTCATGCCACGAACCAGGGGCCCTGGGGCCCTGGGCTGGCCCATGTCAGAGCGGATCAGGAGTGCCTATGAATAGCAGAGTGGTTTCTCAACATGGAGAGACAACGGAGGCCACACTGGTCACCAGGCTGCAATGGGAATCCAGGCAGATGGGAACCTTGCGGCTGCCCTTGCAGTCAGGGGAGCCTCTCTCCCCTCCCCCGACTCTCTTTCGTCTTCCCTCCCAGCCCTGGAAGTCTGGAATTCCACAAATCTGCAGGCTCTGGAAAGGGAGGGGGTGGGGGAGGAGACAGTGAGTTGCCATGGTGATGGCAGCCAATGAGAGATCCTCCACTACTAGGCGAGGGGAGCACTCTGTCTGCATCCCCCCCCAACTGACTGATAGGAGGGTGTGGCTGGGACAGGGTGGGGGAATGGACAGGAGAGAACGTCATGACCTGAGGGCAGAGACCAAGGTGGGGGGCTAAGGGTAGTGAGGAGGGCTGCCCCATTTCTAGAATTCGCTAGCTACCATCTGAGTGCTAAGCTATGATGGGAGGTGGATATATATCAGTTGCCCCCACAATGTTTTGCTCCCATCACCACTGTTCAGAACTTTTCATCTTCCCAAACTAAAACTCTGTACCCATGAAACAACAGCACCCCTTTCCCTCTTCCCTGGTAATAGATACAGTAATCGGCAAAGCTCACACCAGCCCTGCGAGAAAGGGCTTCCCCTGCCACCCCAGAGCCAGAAAGGAAAGGTAAATTGCAAACAGCCTGGCTGCTGAGTAGTGAGGCTAGATTTGAACTGACGTGGGGGAGGGGAAATAGTAACGGGAAGAGGGCGGAGAGGTAGAGCCACAGCCACTGGACCCTCCTAAACGCAGTGGCGACGCATCAGTCAGAGGGACGTGGGCCTCCAATGCACACACCTGTGACTTCGCTCTGTTAACGCCACCTTTCACGGCGCAGGTTGCACTGTGGCAACGACACTGGGGTGGGGCAGGTGTGGTCATTCCCTGATGCCCGTGTGCTGCCTGGCTGCCCCGCAGGCTCGCCATCATTGACCTCTTCCAAGGGTGAAACATGACCAACGTGTGGGAACGGGGACTCCACAGCCTCTTGTCAGTTTCCAAGTGTGGAAAGCAGCAGCAGCAAACAATCAGTAGATGATTGACTATCCAGAAGGCAGGCATTGACTTGACTCACAATAACTCACATGTACAGCCCCCAGGCCACAGGGGGCAGTGCCCAGCCCCTCAGGGACCTGCCCGTCACAGAGGTAGCTCTGCTGTAGGGCCAACTGCACACTCACCTAGGGAACCCTCAGGAAATACTGTCCTAGCCGCACACAGGCATTCAGAATATATCTGAACACTGCGTGTGTGTCAGCTTCATTCACACTCTTGTGGTTTATAGAAACTACCCAATGTAAATGGGCATTTATTTTCTGCTTTTATTTTAGGAGGAGACAGAAGCTTGGAGGATTTTTTTCCCCCTGTAGAATGTGTTGAACTGAACATTGTCAGGGATTGACTTAAAACAAATAAAAACGTTTGCACTGTGAAATGTTTTTTTAAACTGTGAACGCTGTTTCACTTGAAGAGCAGCTGTTGTGATTCTTGCACTCTTGTGACATTAGTGGCTTAGATATTTTTCAATCAACACAAACTCAGTCAGTTGGAATTTAGGCAATGGATTGCGGGAGCCATTTGTTTATGCTAATTATTTATAAACTGCATTGTAATGGCAGTTAATGATTAGAACAATACCATATGATGTTTATAAAAACAACATATATAAAGTGAGCTAAAACCTGTGAGTCACTTACATGCCTGCTGCAAAGTATGTGCTCAATAAATGTTAGCTATTGTTATGATTGTCACTAAAGACAAAAGCAGAATACCCATGAGTTGCAAGGAATGGAAGCCCATTTCAAACTTGTTAACAAAACAAGATAATTTATATTAAAACTTGACAGTAACCCCCCCCCCCGCCCCCATTAGAAAATGGGCAAAGATATGAAGGGACACATCAATGAGGATATACAGATAACAAATAAACACATGGGGGGGGGAGTTCACTTACTGGCAATTTTAAAAGGCAATTTATAACAATGAGCCATGGTTGGTGTGGCTTACTTGGTTGCAGGTTAGATTCCTGGTCAGGGCACATACCCAGGATTTGGGTTCAATCTCCAGTTTGGTTGCATGTTGTAGGCAACCGATTGATGTTTCTCTCTCACATTGATATTTCTCCCTTGTGCTTTCCCTCTCCCTTCCTCTATCTCTCTAAAATCAATAAAAACATATCCTTGGGTGAGGGTAAAAAGAAAAAGAATATTCTCAAAATGACAAAATTATAGAGATGGAAATAGTTTAGAAGTTGCCACGGATTAGGAGTGGTGAAAGGAGGGGTGAATATATAGGGAAAACAGTAAGAAGATCTTTATGGCATACAGTGTACCAATGTCCATTTCCTGGTTTGATAGTATACTAGTGTTATGGAAGTTCTAACCATGTGAGAAATAGTGCAGGGTACATGGGACCCTTCTGCAACTTACTCTATACCTATAATTATTTCAAAATTAAAGGTATTTCTTTTTTTGGAGCTTGAGGAAGTGTCAGAGATATTTCATGGAATATAAAGCAAAAATGCAACCCTTCCTCCTGAGAAGCAAGAACCAGGAAGGTACTCATGAATCAGCTACCCCACCAAACCCCAGCCTCTCTGCAAAGCTGCTTCCTTTCTGTTTGTAGATAACTTCCCTCTGTAGGCACCATCCCTGCTATAGGCACCATCCCTGCTGTAGGCACCTTCCCTGCTGTAGGCACCATCCCTGCTGTAGGCACCTTCCCTGCTGTAGGCACCATCCCTGCTGTAGGCACCATCCCTGCTATAGGCACCATCCCTGCTGTAGACACCATCCCTGCTGTAGACACCATCCCTGCTGTAGGCACCATCCCTGCTATAGGCACCATCCCTGCTGTAGGCACCATCCCTGCTGTAGGCACCTTCCCTGCTGTAGGCACCATCCCTGCTGTAGGCACCATCCCTGCTATAGGCACCATCCCTGCTGTAGGCACCATCCCTGCTGTAGGCACCATCCCTGCTGTGGGCACCATCCCTGCTGTAGGCACCATCCCTGCTGTGGACACCATCCCTGTTGTAGGCACCATCTCTGGTCCTCCAGGCACATGGCTACTTCACAACCATGAAAAACTCCTTGCTTACCTGGCAGCAGTGCTGAAATTCTTTGTAGTTTAGCCACACAGAGAAATCCATTCGTTCTCTCTTTGATTCAATTCAAAATCCTCAGGAAAATAAAGTCAACCAGCCCTACTCCTCATCCCATGACAGTGGGGTCACACAGCACAGACGTGTCTGCCAACACAAACATCTTCGCCATCCCCCATGGAGGCCCTGACCCCAGGCCATGTCCTTTCCCCTCCAAGTCAGTCTCCAGGTGGTCTAGTCTATGGAGGAGTGATAAACCTGCCACCTGTGTCCCGCCGGACCAAGAACACGAGGAGAGAGAGTGGACAATGAGCTCCCATAAGAACGAAGAGGGAAGGGCCCTGACAAAGCTCGCGGCAGCTCACGGTGACTCCGGCCGGCCTCTGGGGGAGCCCTTGGTTAGCCAGTGCAGCCACTCCAGGATCTGCTCCTGGGGACACGGTCCTTGTGTGGGGTCCTCCTGGGCCACCCCTGGGAGGAGGTTGGAGATGAACTGGCTGTGGAGTTAGCAGCCTCTGAGCTTGGGCCTACGCTCGCCTGAGGGACTGAGAAGCTCCTAATGTGGATCTGTGTCACTTTAAAAACGCTGTTCTCGAGGCTTGAAGTTTTCCTGGCAGCATAAATCCTGTAAAACCTTCATTAGCAGTCCTTCGACTTAATTTAGGGAGATTCGATTTGCTGGAAGCCGTTTCTAGACAGTTCGGAAAGCTGGCCAGCCAGAGGCAGGCTGTGTCTAAGGGACTTCCGTTTCTTAGGACGCCTGCTATATATTTTGCTTAATGGGTTTCACTTTAGGATGTAGAGGCCTCATTAGCCCAGTGGGGCATCCTCAGCCTGGTCCTCAAGGGTGCTGTGCAGGGGAGGCACCGCCACCTCTGTCCAGCAAGAGGACGCAGCAGACGGACTTGGCAAAAGTGTTGAAGGATCAGGGTTCCCCAAAGCCCCTAGTGCAGCGGTTCTCAACCTGTGGGTCGCCACCCCTCTGGGGGTCGAACGACCCTTTCACAGGGGTCGCCTAAGACCATCGGAAAACACATAGGTAATTAAATATTGTTTTTGTGATTAATCACTATGCTTTAATTATGTTCAATTTGTAACAATGAAATTGGGGGTCACCACAACATGAGGAACTGTATTAAAGGGTCACGGCATTAGGAAGGTTGAGAACCACTGCTCTAGTGTGTCTCAACGGACCTGGTTTCAATGGCCAGGGCCTGGCTGCTTCGTTATTGGTGGCCACATTAGTGCTCAGGTGCGGCAGCTCAGGAAGTCCCACGGTGAATTTTGAGAATGAACTCGCAGTGTTCTTAGCTCCTATACTATCAGCATAATGAACGCCAGGGGCAGGGTTGCATAACTGACCTGTTTTCCGTTACCGACTTTAAGTCAGGCAGCGTCGGGCTGCTTCATGTCTCCCGTGCGCCTTACTGAAGTCCCGGGGAGGAGCTGGCACAGCCGGACACCCTCGAGGTGGCCTTTCAAGCCCCCTAAAGCCTCAGATTCAGGACAAAGTTGTCCAAGTTCCCAAAACAACAGACACTAATTTCACCGGTGGCTTCAGTCTGTGTTCCACAAACATTCCTCCCCCTGCGGGAGAGGGGGGATCCTTGTTCCCAAGCCGTGAAATGAGCCAGTTATGTGATTAGGGGCAGCTTCATTTCCTGGTCCCAGGTTGCATCTTATTCAGAGTCTTTTTCCTGTAAACGAACAGGAAACGATTCCAAATTACCTTAAGCAAAACCAAGAAGTTCATTCAAGTTTACAGGGGGATCACATAGAAACCAACACAAAAGGACAGCTGGGTTGAACCTGGAACTGGAAACCAACAGACTCTGGGAACCTCCCCCTCCCCCCGCACCCCCATTCACCCCTCACCCTGCCAGTCTTGCTCTCTTCCTCTCTCCTTCTCCCTGTACGTGGATGTGCCTCCCGCTGCTGACACCATGTGGTCACTCATGTCCACATCTGCATCTGTCCACAAGGCCATATCTGCCCATCTCCCTGACAGAGACTCTACTCTCTGAGCACTGGCCATCCCGCCTTTCTTGGGGGTGAAAAAGAGACAAACCAACCCTCCTTCAATCCCAATTTCAAATGTCCACGCAAGAGAACCCACCTGGCCCAATTTCAGTCAGGCGCGCGTGTCTGATGGCAAGGATTTTGGCAGGGGGGTGGGGGTGGGGGTTGCACAGTGCAAATCCGCATGGAGTAGGGGATACTGTTCTCAGAGTGGGCATTGGGAAGCGCTGAGCAGACATCTCACACCTTACGCCATCAGGGGTAGTGACTAATAATAAAACAGCAACATTGTGCTCCCTGCCTTTGAACAAAAGGCAATTGCCAACAACAGAACAATTGAATCAGGTTAGGAAAAAAGAGAAGAGCTGGGAACAGGAAAAGGATTTGCCTTATGCATATCCTGGCCTCTAGCACTACAGCTGTCCCTTCCCCAGTGCAAAATTCCCAGGGGCTGAAACCCCTAGAAGGGGAACTCACAAAGGATGCTGTAAACACGGGATGTCTGTGGGAAGGGCTGGGTGCTGGGAGATGAGGGGGCCGCCTGCCCCCTCAGCGAAGGTCACGGCTGGCCAGCCACTGACCTGTGTGCTGCGTGCTGCTTTGTGTGTGGACGGTGCTGGAGCCAGGGAGCTGGGATCACCTCTCGGTCATCCTGGTACATTCCCTCCTTGACCCGCTCAGGAGCACAGAGAGAACAGTGGAAAAAGAGCTGATTCGCTCTCACCTGCAGAATTTAGGTTTAAAGGGACAGTAGAGACTGGGAGGACTGTAAAGGTAGCCTTAAAAGAAGGGCAGAATAGGAAGAAACACATACAATCCTGCCACAATGACGAAAGCCACGGTGACTTTCATTCACCACGTAGGTTAGGATCTGCCTCGTTCTGCTCCATGGCTTTGCAACCATTTTAGATCAATGAATGGGCCAAATTCAAGCCAAGGAATCTTGAAGATGAAATTAGCCCGCGAAAAATCAATTTGTATCCCAAGGTTAAAGGAAACTAGAAATACCCATAAGCATAACATCAATAACACTTTCAAATTCTAGCAAAATAAACAAGACATCAGAGGAAAATGGAAACATAAAATGAAGGAGGGGTGAGGAGGGAGGAGGCAGAGATTTTGAACTAATTGAAATATATAGTCAAGAAAATTATTTACAGTATGTTCACTTTCCAGAGAGAATGAATAGTGGTTTGCTTGTTAGAAGGAAACAACTCACACTTTAAATGGATTTTCTTTAAAAAAAATTTTTTAAATTTATTGATGAGAGAGAGAGAGAGAGAGAGAGAGAGAGAGAGAGAGAGAGGTTTGTTGTTCCACTTATTTATGCAGTCACTGGTTGATTTTTGTATGTGCACTGACCAGAGATCTAACCTGAAACCGTAGCATTTCAGAAGGACGCTCTAACCAATGACAGAGTGGCCAAGGTTAAATGGATTTTCTTATTTTCTAGGAAAATAAAAAACTGGTTTCTTCTTATCTAGAGAGATTTTTCCTGAGTAAGCCTGGGTTGTCCTGCATGATTCCATTTATACGAAGCTCTGGAGGAAAGACAGGTCACATCTGCAGTGATGGGAAGCGTGTCAGGGGCTGCCTGGGCTGGGTGTGTGAGGGCCACGGGGACCTCTGGGGTGGCGGAAATGTTCCCTACCTTGGTTGTGGCAGCGGTGGCATGGGCCTGTATATCTGTCAAAACTCATTGAACTTAACATGAGTTTATTGTTGGTAAATTGTATCTCAATAAAGTTAATTAAAAAACAACAACTACTGTGTGGGAATGGCAGAAAAAATTATAAAAGAACAGCATCTTCCCCCCAAGCTGGGGCATTGCCCTCCTGGAATAAAAAAAAAAAAAGCACTTCTCTCTCTGTAAGGAAAGCGGGTAGAGAGAAGTTCAAGAGACTCTGGAAAGGCAAGGCTTAGCTTGATTCAGATAGGGAACAGGGTTTCCCTAGGAGGGCAGGGGTGGGAAGAGCATGTCAGGCCGAGATCAGCTGTGTAAGGCTCTGAGCTTACTGAGTGGCGTATTCAGTGAGCTATATAATAGTAAAATCATCATGAAGTTAAACAAGCAAGACCTGAGAGAGGCAACAAATTGTTCCTGGATGAAAATCCTGGCAAAGCCCATGACTGCCTGCTTACACTCTTAATTCCCAAAGCAGCCTCATCAGGAATTAGTACATCCCATCAACATGTCCAACTTTGTTAGAACGTACCGTTTTCTCCCTGCCTCCCACCAGGGGTGTTTGGGGCCGGGGTCAGCTCCTTCCCCACCCCTCTGCCCTGCGTTCTTCCCCTGCTGCCAGAATGGGGATGAGGGGGTGGGGAGGAGAGTGGGGAAAGTAGGGTCTTCTGAGGCTGCCCTGGTCCGGATGGTGAATTGCTGCCCTCGGGAACTCAGCTGTTCAGGGCTGACTTTGCCTTGCAGCACTTTGGAGGGTTCCTTAGAGAGCCAGGCATGCCCCATTTCTGGCTCCTCTTACTTGCAGCTCCCTTGTAGTGGGTGGGTGTGGGGGGGGTGCCTTCCTAACAGATTGCTCTGGCTCTAGCCGTCTCTGGGCAGGAGTGGAGGGCACATGCCAGCTTATTTTTGTTGGGGCCCGTCTCCCTTCCAGATGGCTCCTTGGGACAGAAGTTGAGACAACTCCAGGCAGGTCATCACAAGGTCATCTGGTCCTCAGAAGATTCACACATCCGCTTTGTTCCAACAAAGTTTGTGGCTCAGGCTGTCCCCGAGGCAGCAGCCTCTCTCTATTCTGTCATCAGAACAGGTAACCCGCCCAGTATGATTCTTCAAGCACTAATCAGATGCCAGCCCACTGTGACCTCCAAGATCCAGAGGTCACGTAGGAGGTATTCCAGGTTGTCCCGGTGAAATTCCTTTCCTTAGTGCTGGGGTAAGTGAAAGACATGCTCTTGATTCCCCTGTGGTCATAGAAGTGCATGTAGGGAGCTGGGGAATTGGGGGGAGAAGGTGGGACCCACAGCACCCTAATAATGCTCCTCAGAGAAATACTCCCATTAATCCCAGCCCTGCTCATGGTGTTCAACTTCTCTTATAGGCTGGGAAAGAGGGAAGTCAGCTTGTAACAGTGGGGGGTTATAACCCACCCAATCATTCATTTGATATTGTTTCTGTAAATGCTGACTCTGGCTAATATGTAGCTTGTAGATAAACAGCAGCCTATATAATAAAAGGCTAATATGCAAATTGTTCCCTCAGGAGTTCAACCAACAATGGGAGTTCCACTGCTCCCTATGACATGTGCTGACCACCAGGGGGTGGTGTGGAAGGAAGGAAGGCCCCAATCGGCCCTGATCACTGGCCAGGCCTAAGGACCCTACCCATGCACAAATTTCATGCACTGGGCCTCTAGTGTTTGTATAAGATTCCTAGGAATTAACTTCAGAAGATGCAGGCTCTGACCTTCAGTCATCACAGTTCCAGGAGATTTGCTGACCTTCAACTGTATAACCAGGAAAACATAAAATGAGATGATAAAAACCAGGATGATGCACAACAGACTATCACTTGACCAGTTTTGAGATCCTTATCAGCATGGACTGTGCTGGTCTGCATGTAGAGAACTTTTCAACCCCTCCCTTGATCTCTCTGCTCTGCTTTCCTTCTCCCTCCTTATAAAATCCTCTGTCTGCTCTGAGATGTTCAGACGGGCTTTGTAACAACAGTCCCCCATCTTCTTAGGTGGCCGACACTTTCACCAATACCTATCACAGGAGTTTGGCTTTTGTGGTGACAGGCAGCTGAACCTTGGATTCAGTTACAAGCTGAGGTTTGCAAAACAGGCTGTCAGTCCCTTTACATACCTGCATTGGGTTCCCCCCTCCCTCACTTTTGGGTGTGGAAATGGTGGGCCCTATTTTCTTGGAGTCACAGCCTGAACCAATACAGTACCAACATGAGCTGTTACATAATGGATTCCTACAAGGACCGGGTACTCTGCTGGGCTCTTGACATAGATGATCTCGTTTAATGTTCACAATAAACCTGTATGTTGGGAATGACTAAAGCCATTTTGCACATGAAGAAACTGAGTCTCAAGGAGGATAACGGACTTGGCCAAGGTCACATTGCTACCTAAGACGAATCCAGCTTTTCTGGTTCTATGCTGAGCTGGACCCAGAACGAAATACTCTATGTTGATATTACGGAAACAAAACTCATGAATTCGGAAGCCTGTGAGGAGTTCACAATCCTGACAGTGCAGGTGTGACCCCACTTGCCTTCCAGCCCCAGCCTTCTCCTGTTCATCCTTCCTTCCTCCTATGGGACACCCCCTGCCTTCCCATCCCACTCCTCCTCTCTGGCCTCAGACAGATTGTTGACACTCAGTGCTCCCAATGTATTTTAATGACCTCTCTCTCCCTTGGACTATGAGTTTCTTGAGAGCAAGGACTTAGCTTGTTATCTTTTGCAAGAATCTTAGCACCAGGCTGAGTTTCAAAAATTGTGGAATTAAGGCAGACATGAAAAAGCCATGCACA
Organism: Myotis daubentonii; assembly: GCF_963259705.1. Classification (NCBI taxonomy): domain Eukaryota; kingdom Metazoa; phylum Chordata; class Mammalia; order Chiroptera; family Vespertilionidae; genus Myotis; species Myotis daubentonii. The sequence continues at coordinate 34,408,618 of NC_081844.1, forward strand.
AATAAACGACGGGGAATGAATTGCCCTGGCAAATCCCAATCTGCACAAGAATTTGGACATAAAACTTCATGCCGGGTGGTCCTATGTGTTCTCTGGGATGAAGAAAGGAAGTGGGGATGTAGGCTGCCAGCCTGTAAGGTGAGAGTTGAGCTGGGTTATATCTAAGGCCCCTTTCTGGGGCATTGCTGTAACTCTTAAAAGAGTCCAGGGGAAGAAAAGGAAGACAGTGCACTGCCTCTGTCTGTTCCTTTCTTTCCTGGGGCTGGGTGTGCATTTCAAAGGAAATATAGGGTGTCCCAAAATTCACGCAAGATTTGAATTTTGCGTGAGCATTAACAACAAAAAATAAAAGCCTAATTTTACTTGGTTTATTGAATCAGATTCTAATATCTGTTGCCCTTTGATTTCAATCCCTTCAATTTGACAAGCATTACCAAGTACCAATTATGGCCCAGGAGCAGGGACAATGAAGACTGATGAAGACCATGGCTTTGCATATATGCCAGCAAAGCCATGGAGGCCATTTACCTAATGTGCTATTCCATACATAACCCTATACTGTATACTTTATGAATCAATAAAAAATTTACAATTTTAAAAGATATTTTATTGAATTTTTTACAGAGAGGAAGGGAGAGGGATAGAGAGTTAGAAACATCGATGAGAGAGAAACATCGATGCAGCTGCCTCCTGCACACTCCCTACTGGGTATGTGCCCGCAACCAAGGTACATGCCCTTGACCGAAATCGAACCTGGGACCCTTCAGTCCGCAGGCTGACGCTCTATCCACTGAGCCAAACCGGTTAGGGCAAAAAATTTACAATTTTTAATTATAAACCTGTGTGTTCTATCAAAATTACTTCTTGCGTGAATTTTGGAACACCCTATATATGTGCTGGTGTTGGGGATTAGCTCAGCAGACTGTGAGCCCAGAGAACACCAGAAACACCCCAAGGAGAAGGAAACAAAGAAGATAACTTTTGGGGATAGAGGCTAGCAAATGGACGCATTCCAAGGAAATAGAAGCACTGTTATTACTTCATTGGTTGAGTTTCAAGTTTTGAACACCTATCCCCCAGATGAGCTGTTAGAACTCAACCTATTATAATTTAAGGTCTGCCTTCATGGACTCTGAGGAAGGCTATACAGGAATAGAGGGTGCATTCCAATGGGCCAAAAGGAAACAGGACCCATCTCAGAGGTCTGGTGTTGCTTCACCATTTCCCTAACAGAGCTGATCTAGAAACGGAAAAAATGGAAGCCACTGCCAGCCTCATGCTTGAGGTTCAGAAAGCAACACAAGCCATCTCTGGCCTTTATCTCCACCTGCAGCTCAGCTCACCGGCCTTGTGAGAATGACCTCTGCCCGGGGAGAGGCTTACAGGTAACAGGCACAGTGAATACTGTTCCTGGGGGAAGGGGACTCAGATCACATTGAGCATGACATCATCCTGGTCCCTGAGGTTCTGAGGACTCTAATGATGCCTTCAGCTCCCCAGGGACAAGCAGGGACAAGCAGGCCCTGCAAGGACCACAGTGCTGCAGTTCTTTAAGTAATGAGCATCATAGCTGTGAAATTGAGGACAAATATTGGCACCTTTTCCTCATACAAAGAATTGTAGGGAGTGGCTATAGGATCAAGCCTCGGACTGACCTGTGGCAGAGCCACATAGTCCCAGCTTGGAGGGCAGAGCCCTCCTAGCGCAATTAAGCTTGACCTTATAGTCCTCCCTTGTTCCTAGGTAGCTAATGGGCTGTGGGAGGTGCAGCAAGTGCTGCCAAAACAAGGCTTGAGTAACGAAATAGACTTGAAACTCACAAGAACATTGTAAACATCTTGCCCTTGTTTTGCTTCCTGTGCTCTGACTATACAATAAGGCTTTGGCTTACGCAGCGGTTCTCAACCTGTGGGTCCCGACCCCTTTGGTGGTCGAACGACCCTTTCACAGGGGTCACCTAAGACCATTCTGCATATCAGATATTTACATTATGATTCATAACAGTAGCAATATTACAGTTATGAAGTAGCAACGACAATAATTTTATGGTTGGGGGTCACCACAACATGAGGAACTGTATTGAAAGGGCCAGAAGGTTGAGAGCCACTGGCTTATAGGCTGTCACTGTTTCCTCATCCAGGCACAGTGATCTTACCTGGCCCCAGCTGTATTCTCTTGTCTGTCTTCTTTAATCCTTCACTGCCCCTCCTCAGGTTCACCCCTGTAATTATACCTTGATCCTCCTTTAAAACCTTCAATGGCTCCCTAGCACCTACAGGACAATGTCCAAATCTCTCTGTGTGTCCTGGAGGCCTCCACTCCTGTGCCCCACCCCTGCCACACACACACACACACACACACACACACACACACACACACAGACCCACCCCACACACTGAACTCCTTTTTGAACTGCAACAAACTATAGTTGGCTTCTCAAAGAAGTCACACCATTTCCAACCATCCACCTTTGAATACACTGTCCTTCCTCATGGCTGGGCTGACATCTCACCACCTCTGTCTGGCCAGCTCCTACTCATTTTTTAAGTCCCAGCATACATGTCACCTCCTCTGGGGGGCTTTCCCTGACTCAGGAAACAGTTGTTCTTATCCTGTGTTTCCCAAAGCACATGATAAAGATAATGATTAAGAATAGCGTAATAAGAGAGCTGAACATGAATCTAGCATTTTTAAAGGGAACATGGAATTCTTAAATTATAGAAAGGATAGGGTGAAAGTTTAGATGCTGAAGTACAAAGTGGAAAAGATTTTCAACAAGGGAGGGGTGTGCTGTAGTTCTCATTCTACATCATTGCTCAGCCACTCAGTTGTTTTGCAGATTTTTGTTATAAGGCTTAGAGTTTTGTTTTCTAATTTTTAAGGCAATCCATATTCATTGTAGCAAGTTTAAAAAATGTGGATTTACGCCCTCGCTGTTTTGACTCACTGCATAGAGCATCAGCGTGTGGACTGAAGGGTCCCAGGTTCAATTCCGGTCAAGGGTACATGCCTGGGTTTTGAAAGGTTCGGAGTGGGCTGGGGTCGTGCACCTATGACACAAGGCCATAATGTATCAAAAAAGATTTTATTTCGACCACCTAGGTGCAGGTGGGCTGAGACCGAGAAAAGCATCAGCGAAGAGAGCAGGGAGAGAGAGAATTTTACTAATTTTTGCTGGCTGTAAGCTGCGCTGCTGACTTAGCGGTCTGGTCTGTCCTTGGTCCCTCCCATGCCATGTGTCTTCTGGTTATCTGAGCTATGCTGTGCTCAAGGCTGCAAGCTTTCTTCAAGATATCTGCTCAGCACAATAAGTCTTTCTCTGCCCTGTTTTATTCTCTTTAACCCTTTTGGGTTTGGGGCTCGATCCCCAGTGTGGGGCCTGCAGAAGGAAGCTGATCAATGATTCTCTCTCATCATTGGTGTTTCTATCTCTGAAATCAATAAAAATATATTTTAAAAAAGTGGATTTACAAAATTAGAAGATTAAGTTGTTCATAATTCCAGCTTCCAGGTACCTTCATACAAGCAGAGAGCAGTGCACCACGCTGGAGAGAGGTGAGCAGCCACACCAGCCCCAGCTTGTTCCTGAGGACCAGATGACCAGTGCTCGACTGTCCAATCCTCGTGTTCCTGTGCGAATTGGAGACGTTTTATCTTGGTAACTGCAGACAGCAAAGGTGTTCGAACAGGCCTTCGGCTTCCATATCTCATACGCTGCAGTGTCCGGCTAATTTGCCTACAAACGTCAGGTGGTCATACTAATCTGGCCACTCAGTGTATGTGTATATATAGTATATATATACACTATATATGTGTGTGTGTGTGTGTGTGTGTATAGTATATATATATATATATATATATATATATATATATATATATATATAAAATTTCCTCTAACTTTTTTGTACATATCCATTTATCAGATTCAGAAAGTTTTCTTCTATCCTAGCTTTCAAAGAATTTTTTAATGAATGGCTGTTGAATTTGATCAGATGATTATTCTGCATCTACTGAGACAATCTATACTTTCTTCTCTTTTAATGTGATGAAATAGTTGATTGATTTTGAACGTTAAAAGCAAAACCTGAAATATATTCTTGAAATAAAATGATTATATACCATTTTAGAATACTTTAAGATTTGGTTCACTATTTGCTTAGGACTTATTTTTTTCAAGATCTTTGGTTTTGAATAAAATTGGTCTATAGTTATCATTCTTATAATGTTTCTCTCAGGTTTTGATTTGTAATGCTAATTTCATAAAATAGGAAGTGTTAGTTATGTTTTCTCATAAAACTAAAGATAATAACTATTAAAACCACAAATAATGGAAGTACTTACCAAATTTCTAGAGGAAAAAATGTAAGAAAATACACTTTACAGAGCAAAATGTGTGTGTGTGTGGGGGGGGAAGGAATGAAACAAAGAAGTATAAAACAGAGTGACAGCCCAGCTGGTGTGGCTCAGTGGTTGAGCATCGGCCCATGAACCAGGAGGTCAGGGTTTGATTCCCAGTCAGGGCACATGCCCGTGTTGTGGGCTCAATCCCCAGTAGGGGGAGTGCAGGAGGCAGTCATTCAATTATATTTCTCTCTCATCAATGTTTCTATCTCTCTATCCCTCTCCCTTCCTCTCTCTAAATCAATAAAAATATATTGAAAACAGAGTGATAGTAAAAGTAAGTTTTAAACTTTTCTATGAAAAACAATGTCTGAAAAATCTCATCTATTTTACTACAGGGATTTAAAAAATGACACAGAAAGTTAAAATGAAAAGGATGGACCAATATATAGTAGACAAACAGACACAAAAATAATGAGAGTAGCAATATTATGTCAGATAATGAAATTCAAGGGGCAACACAGAGTGTATTTGTCATCTATTGTTGTGAAAACATTACTTCAAAACTTTAAATGGCAAACATTTACCATCTGACAGTTTCTGATGGTCAGTACCCAGCGGTGGCTCTGGGTTTCTCACAGGGCTGTGGTCATCGGAAGGTTTGACTGGGGCTGGAGGATCTGCTTCCAAAAATGTTCTCGAGATACAGCAGTTAGTGACTCAAGAGGGAAAGAGCAGCTGCAATGGAAGCTGCAGTCCCTTTATGTGACTTACGTTAGAAAGTTTCACACCATCACTTCTGCTTCATTCTATTCCTCAGAACTGAGTTACTGAGTCCAATCCACACTTAGGGAGAGAGGAATTAGATCCCTTCCTTCATAGGAGGAGCATCAAAGAATTTGCGAACACATTTTTAAACCACTACATGAAGCACAGGGCAAATTAAAAAATGGTTATATACAAAACCCAAAGGAAGCATCAACAACGCAAACAGCAGACGTTATACAAGCTTCATTCTTTGGCTTCAATAAATAAAAACAGCTGAAAGTTTATGTTATAAGGATAACCAGCAGACCAGAAATAAAAACCTTCCAGATTATCAGAAGCAACACATGCATGCTCACAAACAGATACATAGTAAAGTAGTTAAAATTCAGAAGAAATAAAAACCGAACTCATAAAATTGAAGACATAATTAAGTCTAAGCATATTTGTCATGATAATTACTGCAAGTACACTAAGCTTGCTTAATTAAAAAAAACAGCTCACAGATTTGATAGTTATGTGTAAGGATAGTTATTGCAGCATTATTTATAACGAGAGGCTCAGTGCACAAAATCGTACGTAGATAGGGTCCCTAGGCCTAGCCTGCGATCAGGACCATCTTCTGCCTGCTCGCCAGTCCCCAGTCCCACCCCATCACCACCTCCCAGTTCACAGTGGTTCCCTGATTGCAGCATGGCTCCCGTTCCCCAGAGCCTGTGGGCCAGGGGGAGGGACCAAGAGGTCAGCCATTCCGCCCGCTCACCAGTCCCGCCCAGCTGCCACTCACCTTGGTTCGCCGTGGTTCCCTGTTCACCATGCTGCGATCAGAGCCTGCGGCCGGGGGTGGGTGATGGGGGGAGGGACCAAGAGGTGGTCAATGCACCTCATGGTGACTGGTTGAGCAGTCATTCTGGTCATTACGCTTATGGTCGCTGGCTTTTTATTATATAGGACTAGGGGCCCGGTGCACGAAATTCGTGCACTGGGTGTGTGTGGGGGGGTGTGTCCCTCAGCCCAGCCTGCCCCCTCTCACATACTGGGAGCCCTCAGGCGTTGACCCCCATCACCCTCCAATCGCAGGATCGGCCCCTTGCCCAGGCCTGACGCCTCTGGCTGAGGCGTCCGGCCCGGGCAGTGGGGACCCGCAGCTGCAGCGGCCCCGCGATCGTGGGCTTCGCTTTAGGCCCAGGCAAGGGACCCCTAGCTCCCAGGACTGCCAGCTTCGACCGTGCCCAGCTCCCATCGCTGGCTCCACCCCTACTTCCTGCTATCACTGGCCAGGGTGGAAAAGGTGCCTGATTCTCCTAACATGGCTGGGGGGCAGGGCAAAGGCGGCCCCAGGGCCGCCTTTGCCCTGCCCCCCAGCTCTTAGCTCCCCCCGGGTTTCCGATCACTGTCAGTGGCAGGGGGCTTCTTCCTGCTTTCCCTTTCGCCTCCCTGCATTGTGCCTACATATGCAAATTAACCGCCATCTTATTGGCAGTTAACTGCCAATCTTAGTTGTCAGTTAACTGCCAATCATAGTTGTCAGTTAACTGCCAATCTTAGTTGTCAGTTAACTGCCAATCATAGTTGTCAGTTAACTGCCAATCATAGTTGTCAGTTAACTGCCAATCTTAGTTGGCAGTTAACTGCCAATCTTAGTTGGCAGTTAATTTGCATATAGCCCTGATTAGCCAATGAAAAGGGTAGCTTGTACGCCAATTACCATTTTTCTCTTTTATTAGTGTTGATAGTAAATATTAGAAATAACCTTAATTTTTCTCACAAATGAGGTGGCTAAGTAAATTATAAGTTTCATACAATGGGACAATACACAGCCCTTAAAATGAGTGAGGTAACTGTGTATGTATTAAATAAGACAATCTCCAAAATGTATCATTTTTAAAAAGCAAGATAAAACATTTAAAGTCTGTTATTATGTTGTGGTTTAAAAAAGAGAAAGAATGTGCTTATTTTTAGTATATCTCTGGAAAGATCCATAACAAACCAGTAAGAGTGGTTCTTTATGGAGAGAGAAGGTAGATGATTGGGGCAGAGAGGAGAGAGAAACTAACATTGTACTGTCTTCCTTTTGAACTCTGTATTTGTACCCAAGCGTATATTACTAATTTAAACATTTTAGTAAAAATTTTAAATAAAGTTTTAATTAAAACTTTAATTATTTTAACTAAGAATAATTAAAAATTTAAAATTTAATAAAGAAAAGACTAATTGAATTGACTAGTAATTATTAAAGATATTTTATGTCTTATTTATTTTTTGTTAATCCTCAACCAAGGATATTTTTCCATTAATTTTTCTTTTTAGAGAGAGGGAGGGAGGGAGGGAGGATGAGAGAGAAAGAGAAACATTGATGTGTCTTGGTTGCCTCCCACATGTGCCCTGACCAGGGCTGGGAATGGTACCTGGGTTGCAGGTTCATGCCCTTGACTGGGAATAGAACCTGGGACCCTTGGGTGCACAGGGTGATGCTCTAATCACTGAGCACACAGGCCAGGGCGTATGTAAGATATTTTAAAAGTGGTCAAAAAATTACCTCTAATAATGGTTCTGGCTCCTTAAAGCTCCCAGGAACATACTACATAAACTATTCCACACAGAAAAAGTAGGAAAACTGTCTAGGTGCAGCACAAAAATAATGGAGCAATGAAACAAAAACCCGACAAAACAGTATGATTAAAAAACCCTGTGTATTCACTATGTACCTATGAAAAAAGATTCAGGAAAATACTGTCAGGTTGAAATTAAAGATCTTGCTAATGGATTAGTCAACAATAAACTTCCGGGTGTAAAAATGGGCAGAGAAGACAGATAATTCATAAAGATATATGAGGCACTGCATACATAAAATTGTGGTCAACATCACCAGTAATAAGGAAATGGGGGGAATGATTAATGAGCTATCATCTTGTACTAGATTATCAAAGACATAAAAGATTAAAAACACCCAAGTCTGCTTAGGCTGTGAAGAACTGGACGCACTCATGGACTGTCTACAACGTTTCTGGACAACAATCCGGCAACATGTATTTTAATCTTTGCCACAGGCATTTTGCTCCTAAGAATTTATCCTAAGGAATGAATTGGTCAAGAGTCCTACAATACGATGTATGTTCGATAGCATTCATTGCAGCAGTGACCTGGGCACTTTGAAAATAAATTATAATATATTCATACAATACAATTCCTTATCTAGTAAAAATGAGAGTATAGGTCAGTGAGGGCGAACCTTTTGAGCTCGGCATGTCAGCATTTTGAAAAACCCTAACTTAACTCTGGTACTATGTCACATATAGAAAAATTTTGAGCCGAACCGGTTTGGCTCAGTGGATAGAGCATCGGCCTGCGGACTCAGGGGTCCCAGGTTCAAGTCCAGTCAGGGGCATGTACCTTGGTTGTGTGCACATCCCCACTGGGGGGTGTGCAGGAGGCAGCTGATCGAGCTCTCTCATCAATGTTTCTGGCTCTCTATCCCTCTCCCTTCTTCTCTGTAAAAAATCAATAAAATATATATTAAAAAAAGAAAAATTTTGATATTTGCAACCATAGTAAAACAAAGATTTATATTTTTGATATTTATTTTATATATTTAAATGCCATTTAACAAAGAAAAATCAACCAAAAAAATGAGTTCGCGTGTCACCTCTGACACACATGTCATAGGTTCGCCATCACTGGTATAGGTGTATATCCTGGGAAATGATGCTCTTACGAAGTGGCCATTTAGTTGAAAAGTTTTGCAGTCAAATACTATGCATTTGAAGATTATTTATTTATTTATTTAATTACAAATTCACAGTAAATGAATTTTTTAAAAGGCTGCAAAAATATAATGAGGTAATTTCCGTTAAAATCTCATACTTTTTAGTTTAAAAATATAGAAAGAAACTGCATCGAAAAGCTTAAGAGTATTAAGTTTGGGTGGTGTGATTCTTTTTACAATTTTCTCAATGAACATGCATTACTTTTATACTATAACAATTCTATCTATACCCACTATACAAACCTGGCACTGTTTTCTCTAATTCCGTTTATTTCCATCGCCCCTCCTCACTTCCCTACCCTGGAGAAGAGAGTAAAAAAAGATGAGAGGCACTGTTTTTGCTAGTTCCTAAGGCTCAGGAAGAGTTAACTCCTAATTAACTCCTAATCTGGGAGGAGAAACTGACTTCAGATTGGATGATGGTGACATCATGCCAGTAGCAGGGGCCAATAGTAGCAAACCTGCTCAGGAAGTTTCCTTAAGACCCGGATGCCTTAGCGAGGCCTTTGGACCAGTGAGGCATCTGGACCAGCTCCGTAGACACCTCTACCTGCAGATCTGGACCTCCTCCCGGCTCTCCAGGCAGGCGCCACCCTGGGGGCTTCTCCAAGCGGGTTCTGGCTCCCTCTCCCAGCCCCTCTGTCCCAGAGCTTCACCACTTCCTTTTCGGACTCTCTGCTGCCAGCATCCTGCTGAAAAAAACTCGAGGATTCACAATGAGTCAATGCAAATGTTTCTGTTTGTCCCCATGTCGTCACCCCTCCTCTCTCTGGGGACTCAGCCCAGCGGGGATGCCCTCTCTCCCAGGTCGCTGTTCAGGCTTCCCCCTCCTAACCTCACAGTTCTGAAAACAGAACCCTGCAGCAAGGGCACCAGTAACCGCTTAATAGCCACATTATTAGGTATATGCTTTCTTTCTTTAGAAAACAAAGGAGGAGGAGGAAAAAAACAAAAGTCACAGTGTAACCACCTCATCCAAAGATGGCCATGGTTAACAATGCTGGGTATTTGTTTCTAAAATACAGTAGATTTATAAAATTGGAATTGGTCTGATTGTACTTTGTTTCCTTAATTTGGCTTTGGTCAAATATTTCATGTCTTTAAATATTCTTTATTTATTTAGTGGCTTCATAGTATGACTGCATATGGAATAATTTATTTACTGTTCCCCTTCTCTTATATATTAGATTATTTCCAACTATTCCCTCTTCTAAATAATTCTGTGATGAACATGAATTGTACATAAATTGCCCCATATATCTAAATATTTCCTCAAGTTGCAATCTGAGGGATAAGATCACCCCCCCCCCACACACACACACACAAAGAAATTTTTTGTTTAACCCTCTGTTATCCCAAATGAAATTAAAAATCACTTTGTCTAATTTCAAAACCAAACAGTGAGAAATTTTGATTTATGACTGCTTATTCTAGTCAATTTCTTATATATATATGTATATATATATATATATACGCACACACACATATATATATATTATATCAATTATATATATAATTAATTTCAGAGAGGGAGAGAAAGAATGAGAGAGAAATAGAAACATTACTGATTAGAGAGAATCATTGATTGGCTGCCACTGGGGATCGAGCCTGCAACCCAGGCATGTTCCTGACTGGGAATCGAACCATGACTTCCTGGCTCACAGGTCGACACTCAGCCACTGAGCCACACCAGCTGGGCGCAGATGGCCTTTAAAAGGGATATATGCTCCCACTGCGTCTTCGGATGATTCTTCTCCTTTGTTCTATGGTATTTTGTCATGCCCCATGTTGTTTTTTAAACCAATGGGCTCATCCTCAAAGGAAGTAATACCTAACTAGACACATGGATTCCATCAGCCCCACACAAGATCCAATGAGCTGATGATGTGTACAACTGAGGCCAGCTTCTCTCAGACAAAAAAAAAGAGGCAAAGTCTGGGAGGGTGCTCCCCTGGCTTTATAAGTAGAGGGCATTCCTCCTAATTTCTGCCAACAGGTTGGTCACCCATCACTTTTCATTGATACGAGTTTTCAACTTTTCTTGTCTTCACTGATATTGGGAGAAGCTGTGTCAGGGGTTGCAATTAAATCAGAGCAGGTGAATTATTTTCCACCTTCATTTGACCAGACTTTCTGGGTCTTTTGACAATGATGTTCACTCGCTTCTACCTTCAACATGGTGTTTTGTTTTGTTTTGTTTTCTTTCCCATCACCTTCTCTGCTTCTGCTTCTCTATTCACTTCTTGAGTCTTTAACCCAGAGATCTCGGCCCACCTCTAAATGTATCAATGCTCCCAAGACCTGTCCCGCTCCTTTTACTCTAAACCAGCGGTTGCCAACCAACCGTTCGGACCTCACAGACCACCGGTTGGCGACCGCTGCTCTAGACAACCGCCATGTGAGAGCGCAGACTCCAGTAGCTTCAACAAGACAACCCTGCCAACTCCTCACTCTGCATCTCCCATACAGATGCAGAGCTACAGAGCTGTATCTAACGGTCTTCTCTTCCACCACAATGTTCCCACACAGAACACTAAACCCGCCTGCTTCCTCCAGTCTCTGACACACCACAAAAGCCTCCGTGACGAACACACCACGAAAGCCAGAAACCAGGTCACCATGGCTCTCCTGACTTCCTTCACCTGGTCCATTCTTCACAATCGTCCTGACCGTCTTACCTCCAGTATTTCTAGCTCCCATCTCTTTTTATCCACACTCCCTTTCCCATACAAGCTGAACTGCCACAATCATGTCACATTTATTGCTGTAAAACCTAGATGTTTTGGGATTTGTGGATGTCACTATAGGCCTGGGATTGAGGTCTGGCTCTGCTATCAATCACTCATGTGACCTTGGACTTGTCTTCCAGCCTCTTGAGCCTATCTCACATAGTCATTAGGTGGCAGAGGAGATTAATATGAGAGGGCACATGTGGAATGCTTTGTAAGTAAACAAGGAAATTTCATAGGCTAGTAGAGTTCATCAAGGACCCCTCTAGCCCAGGGCTGACATAAAGGGGGAGGCAAGAGCCTGAGCATTTGTTGAGCCCCAAGTGTGTGCTGTGCCCTGTGGGGGACGCTGTTCATCCACTGCCTCCCTTGATCCTCAGGGCTCCACGTTGCCACCTCTCCAAAGAAAGAGGGTTGGATCCCAGGCTGTCCCTGGAGGAGGGCTGCAATGGAGCCTGACCACCCAACTTGTTTCCATGTGCCGGTATGTTCCTCCTGGGTCCACATTGTTCCCAGATTGTCTGTTCTCCGAAATATATTATGCAAATCCAAGCTATCCCAGTATCCATAGAAACCAAAGCCTCCCATCTTCCCCAGCCTGTTCCCTAGCAAAAGAAACCCACCGAGTGACACCCACCACCAAGGACAAAGAGCATCCAGCGCAGGAGGGCTTCCTTCCGCCTGAAGGCATCGGGCTGTAAGGGTCATTGACTCTGTCTTGCCTGGTCCTCCAATCGTCGCCAGGGGAAGGAATGGGAGGCACAGGTCAGTGTAAGACGCTGCATTTTCTTTCTGAAAGCTTGAAGGGAGATGCTACAACCCCCACCACAAACAGTCATCGTTTGGCCCGATCCAAATAGCTCTGCTGCCGCTGAGATCATATTCATGGTAGATGTGAGTCAGTATCTGACATCCACAGTCTGGCACATACAGGCAAGCACATGAGCCATCACTGGGACATGACAATACAGTTGTATTGTGCACGGCTGGCTACTAATTTAAGGAACGATTTCCCGAGACCTGCTCCTCTCTAGAAGAACCTTTTCTATACGTCAGACGTTAAGACTCCGTAGGCTTCTTTTTCTCTAGACTCAAAACTGGAGGCAAAGCTCCTGGCACCACACCGAGGTTGCTGAATATTGGTCAGCGGCACTCCCTGCTGCATGCAAGAAACTAGGCTTTTGCTAGTGACACAATACACAGGACTTTAGAATTGGAAAAGACCTCGAAAACAATATGCAAGTGGCCTAGTTTCCCTGCTTACCGAAGTTTATCTGAAGTCTCACAGCTCTTTAGTAGCAGGGCCAGGTCACACAATAGGAGACTCACAACTGCCAAGCATGAACCAGACCCTATTCTAAGTGTTTCACACATTTGCCCATTTAATCTCATAACCACCTTAGGAGGTAGGTTGTCTCCATGAATCTTAAGGTATCATATTATCTCCCTCTTTCACGCGAGGAAACTAAGGCACTGAGAGGTTAAGTAACTCTCCCAAGGTCACAGTGGTTGAGTGAGTGAACCCAGCTTGTCCAATCCCATATCCCAACCTCCTAACCACTAGCCTATTTAGGTCACTAGATATTTTTGTGAGGACTGAGCTTTTCTAAATGTAAATTGAGGTCTCAGGTTTGAGGTTTATCTTCTAATGTCAGGGGCAACTAGATTCCACCTAGTTTTTCCCCGTTTTAAAACCCTAGGGTGTGCCCGGTTGGCATGGCTCAGAGGTTGAGCGTCAACCAGCAGGTCACGGTTCGATTCCCAGTCAGGGTACATGCCTGGGTTGCAGGTTTGGTCATCAGGGTGGAACATGCAGGAGGCAGCCAATCAGTGATTCTCTCTCATCATTGATGTTTCTACCTCTCTACATTTCCCTTCTCTCTGAAATCAATAAAAATATATTAAAAAAAAACAACAACCCTCAGGTGAAATAGTTAAAATGAGAACAAAAAGCTCAATCCACCAGTGGAACTTACTACATGAAGATACCCATGATGAAATTATTTTAATATCCCTTATTTTTCTCCTCTTGTTGGGTTGCTTAGAGATACAGATCTAGAATATCTGCTTTTAAATTACAGTGTTTTGGGAGAACCAGATATACTCATAAACCATATTACTGTGCACAGAATCTATCTGGAAGGATTTTTTTAAATGGTAGTATGATTGTCCACAAGGAGGGGAGCTGAGTGGGAAAAAGTGGGAGACTGTTCTAGTACTTTCTGTACTTTTGGAATTTACAGCCACATAAATGAATGCTCTAATCAAATAGTACCCAAAAATTAGAGACAAGATCCCACCTGTCTTTTAAAAAAAATCTTCACCCAAGGATGTGCTTTTATTGCTTTTAGAGAGGAAAGGAAAGGGAGAGAAACAGAAACATTGATGTGAGAGAGAAACATCAATCAGTTGCCTCCTGTACATGCCCAGAACAGGGATCAAACCCACAACCTGGGTATTTCCCTGACTGGGAATCAAACCTGTGACCCTTCGATGCACAGGACGATGCTCCAATCAACTGAGCCACACTGGCCAGGGCCCGCTTGTCTTTTTTGTGTGTGTTGAATGTCTGTAGGCATAACTCTGAATCCTGTTTTTCTTGGTTAGTACAACATAACCATTTCCCATGTTATTGAAATTTTTCAGAAACGTAAGTTTTATGTACACATCCTTGTTAAAAATCTCAAGAAATTGGGGCACTCCTAATACAGATAACTTAGATGTCTCAATTTCCTTTGGGATTCTTTATTAACGTGAAACACAACATCAACATTCAGAACGTCCCACCTTCCGAAGGATTAGCCAACATCTATCATTAAGTCTATACTATTTAAGATAGCACACATGGCATTTGTACCAAAAGAACTGCCTGATTTAATCCTCACAACAGCCTGAGGTGAAATCGTAATCCTCATCTTAGATGGGAGCAGAGGTTCTAAAGGTCCAGGCAGCTCCTGATACAGTTGGTGTCTGGAACCAGGAAACGGAGTTTTAGGCTCTGGGCCATGTTCTCCTTACTGAAGACGCTGCCGGTCCTGTGGAGTTTTCAGGGACAGCCTCCCCAACCTCGGCTATACAACTCAGTACGCATTTGCTACGCCCGGCAGCGTCTCTGGAACTGGCAGGAGATGAAGAGGGCTGCTTCCTGCACCCGTTTCCATGGGGGAGGACAGCAGAAGCAGCTCTGCCACCAAGGAACCTTTCAGCAGAACGGACAACGTGCAGTGGCAGCCCAGGGAGGTCTCAGAAGGCACCACTTCAAGGACAACTGAAGGCATATTTGGGAGGGCACAGGCCCTGCGGGCATAACTACCAAGCAGCTCCCAGGGATGCGCATGTGCCTGGGGCTCTGGGAGGCTGGGCAGTCTGTGCAGAGAATGGTGGCAAAGGTGAGAGGGCTCTGAATGTCACTTTAAGGGTAAACTCCAGGATGGCACAGTCACTCCGTGCTGAAGATCCTGGTACTGCCACTTCACAAACTACGGGGGTCATGAGAGAGTTCCAGTATTCTCATCAACAGATTCTTGAGAGAAATTTCACCCACCACACACAGGAGGAAGCAAGGAAGATGCCCACAGCACACTTAATTCTGACCCAACACATAACTGGTGGCTGATGTGGGCGTGATGGGGAGTTAGGCGGGGGGCCGGGGGGGGGGGGTGGTCAATGAGGGAAAATACATGATCTCCTCTGTCCGCTTCCAGTGGCTGCCACTGTGAAGTGCTCACGTGGGACAGCACCGTGCAGGCAGCTGCACCAGACCTTTACAAGGTGGGGGTGGCCCCCCTTTTACAGACGGGGACATGAACTCAGGAAAGTAAAGCGTGTGCCCAAGGAGACACAGCACGGACGCGGTGGAGCCAATATGAGAACAGACAGAAGAACCGGTGTCAGGACATTCCAACTCAAACCACCAGCTGTATGCAGGAAGCCAGGCGGCTGGGTCTGAAGGGTCAGAAGTCCGGCCGGAAGGGGGAGTGTGTGTGATGGAAGGCCGGGCAGTGTGGGTCCAAAGGCAGAGCTGGGGAAAGATGAGCTCCAAACACTGCCCTGGAGGACTAACTGCACCTGGGCAGGGAGGACTGGGGGTCACTCAGGTGACGGGTGAGGCTGAAGCTAATGTCTGGCAGCAGCACATGGGACGAGCTGAAGTTGGGAGAAGCAGAGGCTGCATCTTCAGTCAGAATGCAGTGATGAGCAGGAGAGTGAACCAGGGACAAGTGAGAGTGGAAGATGAGGATAGGAGAGGGTTCGAGGGAAGATAAATGGATAACTAAAATGTAGTCTATGCATACGACAGAATATTATCCTATATAAGAAAAGGCTAATATGCAAATCGACTGAACGATGGAATGACCGGTCGCTATGACGTGCACTGACCATCAGGGGGCAGACGCTCAACTCAGGAGCTGCTCCCTGGTGGTCAGTGTGCTCCCACAGGGGGAGTGCTGCTCAGAAACCGGGCCCATGGCTGGGGAATGCAGCAGCAGTGGTGGCAGTGCTAAAGATGTCTGACTGCCGGCTTAGGCCCACTCAGGGAGCAAGCCTAAGCCAGCAGTCAGACATCCCCCAAGGGCTCCTGGACTGTGAGAGGGCACAGGCTGGGCTGAGGGACACCCCCCACCCCCAGTGCACAAATTTTGTGCACTGGGCCTCTAGTCCAATAATAAAAAGGAATAAAGTTGAATACATGCTACAACATGGATGAACTTTTGCTTACGAGAACACTAAAAGGAAAATGTCAAAACAAGTGGGTTTTAGCTCAAATATTTTTATTTTCATAAAAGGGACCTAGTCTATCCAAATCAAGCTGTAAAAACACACAACTTTTCCAACATGTAAGATGGAAATAAAAAACATTTTTAAAAGTTTACTATAACTAACAAAACTTCCAGTCAAGATAATTACATGGAAATTATATTAGAAGGGCTTGATAAATACTTTGTTGTAGAGTGCGCACTGGCCTCACGTGTTTAGTATCAAAGTGCTTTGAGCTTTTCCAAGTCTGAGTCCTCTGGAGGGGCCGCTCATGAGTGTGTCAGCATCCCCACTCCCGACCTGCTTGCCTTTACTCAGCGGTATTTCCTACCACATCCTTCCCATGGCCCCCTGCCAAAGTACTCACCACATTTATAACCAATTTATAGTTTTGAGTCATCATGTCTGTATAAAATATCCGTTTCTGTGAACCGGGGGCGCAGGCAGGAGAAAGAATGTCAATCCTCGGTCAGGAACGCACTCCCCCAGAGAGAACATCGCTACTATAAAAAATTATTTTCCTTTTACAATGCTGTCCCCGGGACATGGTGATTTGACCATTAAAATTACCTGTAGGCATGCATGAGGAAAAAAAGATGGAGGTACATAGCTGGCAGGCATGGCAGAGGGAGAAGAAATCGGGATAAAAACACAAAAGGCAGCAGAACAAGAACGAGCATCTCCTTCCCTTCTCACTCCCTGCGCATTGGACTGCACCCTCTTTCCTCCCCTTCTCCTACCTTTGTAACAGCGACGAGGAGTTTCCTCCACAGCAGTTACGGAAGCACGTCATCCTCCAGTCCCGCTGCCTCATTTACGGACGGGGAAACCCAGGACCAGAGAGGGAACGGGCCTAAACCATGGTTCTAAAATTTGTTTTAAGTGCTCTGGAACCCTCTGTTCAGAGGAAATCATCCAAGAAATATAAAGAGTTAAATAAGAGTTGATCGGATGGGCATCCTCGCCTCGGGCCTCGAGGACCCCCAGGGAGGCTCTGTGGCAGTGTTAAAATACTGGTTTAAAGTGACAGGTGAGCCGAGTCCTGGTCCTGCCCCAAAGCCACAGCCATGGTTCTGTATTTATATCTATCTATCTATATCTATCTATATCTATATCTATATAGATATCTATATAGATATAGATAGATATAGATAATTATATATTTCTACATTCTTGATACTCTGAAATCTGGAGCTCACCGACTATGGGAACTGCCCCTCCCAGGGTTAGCTAAACCAACCAATCCTAAACCTGTCCACCCTGTACCTGCCTCATCTGTTCCTTCCTGTGAAAACACTAGTCTCCTGCTTATGCACCCCCGTCACTCCCGCTGCCTCCTAGGGCAGTGGTCGGCAAACGGTGTCTCGCGAGCCACATGCAGCTCTTTGACCGCTTGAGTGTGGCTCTTCCACAAAATACCGACTTTTGCGCACAGGCCACCAAGTTTAAATCACACTGTACATGCGCGCCCGCACGTGGTATTTTGTGGAAGAGCCACACTGAAGGGGCCAAAGAGCCGCATGTGGCTCGTGAGCCGCAGTTTGCCGACCACTGTCCTAGGGGGACTTGGTGCTTCCCTCTGTGTCCCCCACCCCATAGCACGGCCCTTCCTCTTAGGAACAATAAGTAACAAACTCTTCTCAATGGCAGCTGACTCCTGGTCTGTTGGCCTCCTCATACCTGAATAATAAAACCTACATTAAAAACATTTTTAAAACAGGTCTTACTCTAGAGGCAAACTTTGTCTCCAGAAATCCTGGAGTTAGAAGGAAGGAAATTCACATCCCGAAGATGCCAGGACTCTGGGGAGAGCCTGGCCCGTGAGCTATCTCCTGGATGATGTTCAACTGTGGGTACAGAAAAGGCCAAAGATGAAGAGGGGGGCTTGGGGCCTGGAGCCACGGAAAAGGGTTAGACAGTTAGTAGCCAGATCCCGGCAAGAAAGCAGGACGGAGAGGTGTCCAGGTGAGTGTGGGCTTGAGAAAGAGGGACAGAAAGAAAGCAGGACCATGGCAGAACACCCGGGCAGCATCTGGCAGGCTCCCCGCCGGCCTCAGGTATCCAGCTCCTTCTTGACAGTGATGCGCAGGGGACAGATGCGCAGAGGCTCCGGGGGGCCGTTCCCCCGGGTGCCCCCCAGGTAGAAGTAGGGCCGCACCTCCCCAAAGCGGGCATGGAAGGTGTAGAGGTGGCACTGGCGCTCAGCATCGTAGAAGGACAGCTCGCCCTCCTCACATTCCAGCTCCACACGCAGGCGGCGCGGGATGGAGGGGACCAGTGGTGATGTGGCCGGGTCTGAGGTCACGCAGTGGTCGCCCTCCACTCCCTGCGTGCGGCACAGGTACCAGAAACCAGAGCGAGTGTCCTGGTAGCAGCTGTGGGAGTAGCCCTCGGGGCCAGTTTCTAGGCACATGCGCACCACGCCCACCCGCCAGCTGGGCAGCCCCCCCAGGTCCACCTCCCAGGCGTGGGAGCCATGGGAGAAGGAGCGGGAGCCCAGCAGGCAGGGCGCCGAGGAGAAGCGCTCCGGGTTCTCCACCTGCACTCGGTAGCCGTGGTTGGTGACACTGGTGAGGTCCTCGGACACAGCCAGCCAGCCCGCCGCGGTGTTGGGATCAAAGCTGAAGGGCACTGAGAGCAGAGGGAGAGAGTGGGGTAAATCAGCGAACCTCACATCCTGCCCTTCTGCCATGCCAGCTGATGCCCCGGCCCCCCAGACTGACCAAGGGTGTCCCACCTGGCCCAGTGCAGGGAGGGAGCTGCCCTGGGCTGAGGGACAGGGTTATGAGTTGAAACCTGCCCCACTAAGAAAGATATGCGTAAGTCCTAACCCCTAGTACCTCAGAAGGTGACCTTATTTGTTTCAGATGTAATTAGACTGGAATATAGTGGGGCCTTAATACAATGACTGTTGTCCTTACAAAGAGAGAAGCAACACAGTGAGGGGAGAAGGTCATGTGACCACAAAGGTGGAGATAAAAGTGCTGTGGCCCCAACCCCGGATTGCCTGCAAACACCAGGAGTTAAGAAGAGACAAAGACCTTCCCCCACGGGGTTGAGAGGGTGCAGGACCCTGCTGACACCTAGATTTTGGACTCCTTAGCCTCTGGCCATGTGAGAATGAATTTCTGCCATTTTAAGGCATCCAGTTTGCAGTCTGATTATGTCAGCCATCGGGAGCAATACAGGCAGGGATCCTGATGCTCACACAACTCCCATGCCGCCTTAGAAAAGCACGGAACATCCCCCGGGTCACCGACATTTCTCCCTAAAAGAGTCAGTCAGTTTGGGCGGCTGCAACAAAAGCACCGTAGACTGGGTGGCTCAAACAACAGAACTTTATTTCTCATGGTTCTAGAGGCTGGAAGTCCAAGATCAGGGTGCTCCCATGGCCAAGTCATGGTGAGGGCCCTCTTTTTGGTTTACAGATGGTCACTTTCCTGCTGTGTCCTCACAAGATGGAATGAGAGAGAAGTCAGCTCTCTCGTGTCTCTTCTTGTAAGGGCACAGATCCCACCATAGGGCACCACCCTTATGACCTCATCCGATCCTAATCACCTCCCAGAGGCCCTGCTTCCAAACACCATCACATAGAAGGTTAGGGCTTCAACATAAGATCTGGGTGGGGAGGAAGGCATACAAACATTCAGCCACAGCACATGACCTAGTGATCGTGTGGGCTGGAATCACCTTGAAAGAGGCAATTCTGAACTGAGGAAGATTTGTATACACAATCCAGTTCTGAATAGAGGGAAGTCAGTTTCTTTTTCTGAAGAGGTGGCCACATGTCAGGACCCAAAGAGGAAGGCGTCCTGCTAAGAGCAGTGGGGCAAGGAGTGGAGGAGGAGTTGGGGTGCTGGGGCCTTGTCTGAACGAGGCTGGAGTTTAGTGAGCTCTCTGCCTTGCGTGAAGTGCCTCCCATGCCTGTACCACCTGCCCGCGCGTTCCCACTCACCAGTTTCAACAGACATGACCATCTTCTTCCAGACACGGTACTGCAGGGAGTCTAGGTACTTGCAAACGTTGATCAGCATGCCAGGCTGCACAGGCTCTGGCTCCATGGTGCAGAAGAGGCTGGGGAAGGAGAATTGGGTCTGGTGGGCAGGGCCGGGGTCATGCATCTGGGCCTAACTGGGTCAGCTGGATTTAACAAACAATAGGACTTCTTCCCTTATCACAGGCCTAAATTCCCCACCACCTCACCCAGGACAAACCCAAACTGGGCTCTGATGAAGAGGATGAGCCAGGAAGCATCTGGGCAGCTCATACCGCTTCAAGATTCAGTATTAGGGCTCATCCTGCCCCAGCTGAGATAAATATAAATAGGAGGTACTCAGACATGGTTGCCTTCTTTGGGGGCAGAAATTGCACTCATACATCTGCTCAAAGGATGTCTGAGTCAAAAGGGATCATAAAGGCCCTCTAGTTCAACAGTATGAGGTGTCACTGGCCTTTGCTTAACACCTACAGTGACAGGGAACTCACTACTGCCCAAAGCACTCTCTTCCATCTTCGCACAGCTCTGTCTGAGACACAGTTCTTCCTTACTCATCCCTGTGTTCAACCATCAACATCAGCCAGTATATGTCCAGAGGCTCTCGGAGGGAGGGTGCTGACCAAGAAACAAGCTTAAATGTTGGGACGACCTACTGAGAACTACGAGCCACGTGCAGGATGGCCCTCTCTCTCCCTACCCCGTGGATAACAACACTGCACCAGTGGGATGCCTTGAAAGAGGGCTCTGTACACCTGGCCAGTCCCCATCACGCCCTCTGTCTTACACCCAGTTGGCTTTATTACATGCCTGGCCCTGGAGCCACGGGAGTTTGCACCCCAGGTATTTCTGCCTGCTCTTTCCCTCCCCTCCATCAGCCTTGGCAACTTACCGGCGTTTTCGGCTCTTGTGTTTCTGAAAGAGAAAAAATCAGACACAAACATAGACACAGAGAAAACATGTCAGTTTCTGACCTCAAAAGGAGCCATACACCTAATGTTCATGGGTCAGAAGACTTCATAGCATTAAGATGGCCATAATCCCCAAAGTGATCTAAGATTCAATGTAATTTCTATCAAAATTTCAGAAACTGATAAGCTGTTCTAAAATTCATATGAAAATTCAAGGGACTCAAAATAGCTAAAACAATCTTGGAAAAGAACAAAGCTGGTGGCTCACACTTCCCTACTAAAAACTTAATAAAAGCAACAGTAAACAAGTTAGTGTGGTATTAACATAAGGATAGACATATGGGCCAGTGGACATTGAAAGTCTACGAATAAACCGTCACATTTACCGGCAATTGGTTATCTACAGGGTGCCAAGAACATTCAATGGGGAAAGAATGGTCTAACAAATGGTGCTGGGACAACTGGATATCCACATGCAAAAGAATAAAGTTGGATTCCCTTACACCGTTATTAAAAAATTAACTCAAAATGGGTCAAAGACTTAAATGTAGAGATAAAACTAGAAAAATCATGAACTTGGCTTAGGCTATGGCTTCTTAGATATGACACCAACTGCACAAAGCAGCAGCAAAAGAAAACAGTTAAGGAGCACTTCATCAAAATGAAAAGTCTCTGTGCTTCAAAGGATGTCATCAAGAAAGTGAAAAAATAACTCAGAGATTGGAAGAAAATATTTATACATTATATAGCTGATAAAGGTCTAGTAGCCATAATCTACACTAATAAAAGAGAAAAATGGTAATTGGCGTACGACGATACCCTTTTCATTGGCTAATCAGGGCTATATGCAAATTAACTGCCAACTAAGATTGGCAGTTAACTGCCAACAAGATGGCGGTTAATTTGCATATGTAGGCACAATGCAGGGAGGCGAAAGGGAAAGCAGGAAGAAGCCCCCTGCCACTGACAGTGATCGGAAACCCAGGGGGGAGCTAAGAACTGGGGGGCAGGACAAAGGCGGCCCTGGGGCCGCCTTTGCCCTGCCCCCCAGCCATGATCCGAGAATCAGGCGCCTTTTCCACCCTGGCCAGTGATAGCAGGAAGTAGGGGTGGAGCCAGCGATGGGAGCTGGGCACGGTCGAAGCTGGCAGTCCCGGGAGCTAGGGGTCCCTTGCCTGGGCCTAAAGCAGAGCCCACGATCGCGGGATCGCTGCAGCTGTGGGTCCCCGCTGCCCGGGCCGGACGCCTAGGCCAGAGGCGTCAGGCCTGGGCAAGGGGCCGATCCTGCGATTGGAGGGTGATGGGGGTCAACACCTGAGGGCTCCCAGTATGTGAGAGGGGGCAGGTTGGGCTGAGGGACACTCCCCCCCGCCCCACACCCAGTGCACGAATTTCGTGCACCGGGCCCCTAGTATATATATAAAAATTCTTACAATTCAACAACAGAAAGACAAACAGCCCAATTTTTAAAATGGCTAAAGGACTTGAATGTACATTTCTCCAAAGAAGATACACACAAATGGCCAACAACTACATGAAAAGGTGCTCAATGTCACTAGCCATCAGGGAAATGCGAATCAAAATCGTATGGGAGCCCTGGCCGGTGTGGCTCAGTTGGTTGAACATTGTCCCATGCACCCAAAGGTCGCTGGTTTGATTCCCGGTCAGGGCACAGTAGGGGGTATCCAAGAGGCAGCCAATCTCACATGGATGTTTCTCTCTCTCTCTCTCTCTCTCTCTCTCTCCAATAAAAACATATTGGGCTGCCCGGGGCTGCTGGTCTCAGGCTCCCACTGGTTCCTGAACATCTGGTCCCTGTCACTGAGATGATGAGCTCCTCACCATGAGAAAAGAAATATCATCTTCCTTCATCTCCATCTGCAGCCGCTCAATCTCATGGGCTAGAGTCTCTGTGTCTTTCTTGAGCTGCTTCATCTTCTCCTCCACCAAATGCTGCTTCTGCCTCGCCTCCTCGGCCATGACATCCAGGATGGCCTGCTCCTCCCCTCTTAAGAACTCTCGAAGCTTTTCAAACTCCTGCCGGATTCTCCGTTCCAGCCAGGTAGCCTCCACCTGCAGCAGAGAGCGGGAAGGAGGCACAGAGGATCAGACTGTGGAGGGAACCTAAGCTGTCACCTAACCCAGAGACTCAGATTTTTAGCAAAGGAACTCGACTTTCAAAAGAAACCTATGCAGAACCCAAATGGATAAAATATAGATGAAGTTTTCTTATCACAAATTTACAAGTTTAAATTTGAAATAAGTCAAACAGCAAAATGAAGTTGTTTTTGATTAATTTTTTAAAAGCTGAAATTGCTGCTTATATATGACGACTGTGGTCTTGTAACTTCCTCAATCGGTAATATTCTGCATCTTGTTTAAGCTGCACAACAGCAAAAGAAATCCCGAGTCACAGGAAAGAATTGATGCAAACAGCAACTATTTAAAACAATTAACTGCTTTCCAATCTTAGGATTTCAAATTTGTTTGATCAAGAGGCTTATCAAAAGAACAGCAGGAAACATTTATTTAAAAATAGAATCATTGCCCTGGCTGGGGAATTCAGTTGGTTAGAGCATCATCCCGATATGCCAAGGTTGCAGGATCAATCCCCAGTCAGGGCACATACAAGAATCAACCAATGAATACATAAATAAGTGGAACAACAAATCAATGTTTCTCTCTCCCCCTCTCTTAAATCAACAAACAAAAACTGGAATCATTAATAATATGCATACTTAATCATAACCACAAAAAGCTTTAAAAAAGTAATAAAGGTAAATACTAATAAAGGTAAATACTTATTGACTAAAATATACAAATTGTATAGTTCATGATGACTATCGGAAAAACACCTCAAAATGTGTGCTCTAGCAATGGAAGGTTAGTAATCCATATATATATATTTTTAAATATATTTTATTGATTTCTTACAAAGAGGAAGGGAGAGGGATAGAGAGTTAGAAACATCGATGAGAGAGAAACATCGATCAACTGCCTCCTGCACACTCCCTATGGGTATGTGCCTGCAACCAAGGTACATGCCCTTGACCGGAATCGAACCTGGGACCCTTGAGTCCCCAGGCCGACGCTCTATCCATTGAGCCAAACCAGTTAGGGCAGTAATCCATATCTTTGGATTGAAAATTCAATATATGTTTATGGCTCTGACAATCTGATGATAAAATGGTTCACTAAAAAAGTGAAAATGACCAAAAAAAGTGAAAATATTTCATTGAAAAAGAAAAGAGCCGAACCGGTTTGGCTCAGTGGATAGAGCGTCGGCCTGCGGACTCAAGGGTCCCAGGTTCGGTTCCGGTCAGGGGCATGTACCTTGGTTGCGGGCACGTCCCCACTGGGGGGCGTGCAGGAGGCAGCTGATTGATCTCTCTCGTCGATGTTTCTGACTTTCTGTCCCTCTCCCTTCTTCTCTGTAAAAAATCAATAAAATATATTTAAAAAAAGAAAAAAAAAGAAAAGATAAAGTAGGAAAAATATTTTCCCATATATCAACACTAATAAAAGAGAAAAATGGTAATTGGCGTACGAGCTACCCTTTTCATTGGCTAATCAGGGCTATATGCAAATTAACTGCCAACTAAGATTGGCAGTTAACTGCCAACAAGATGGTGGTTAATTTGCATATGTAGGCACAATGCAGGGAGGAGAAAGGGAAAGCAGGAAGAAGCCCCCTGCCACTGACAGTGATTGGAAACCCAGGGGGGAGCTAAGAGCTGGGGGGCAGGGCAAAGGCGGCCCTGGGGCCGCCTTTGCCCTGCCCCCCAGCCATGATCGGAGAATCAGGTGCCTTTGCCGCCCTGGCCAGTGATAGCAGGAAGTAGGGGTGGAGCCAGCGATGGGAGCTGGGCACGGTCGAAGCTGGCAGTCCCAGGAGCTAGGGGTCCCTTGCCTGGGACTAAAGCGAAGCCCACGATCGCGGGGCCGCTGCAGCTGCGGGTCCCCGCTGCCCGGGCCGGACGCCTCAGCCAGAGGCGTCAGGCCTGGGCAAGGGGCCGATCCTGCGATTGGAGGGTGATGGGGGTCAACGCCTGAGGGCTCCCAGTATGTGAGAGGGGGCAGGCTGGGCTGAGGGACACTCCCCCCCCCCCCCACACACCCAGTGCACGAATTTCATGCACCGGGCCCCTAGTAAATATATATAAGAACATATTATTCTTAATATACAAAGTGCTCGTATGCATCCATAAGGAGAAAATATAAATATTCCAAGAAATGCAAATGGCTATTATACTTGTGAAAGGATGTACAAACAGTAAAAATCCAAGAAATGCAAAGGAAGTGAGACAGCGCTATTGAAATATCAAGCTAAAAAGTCTGATAATGTACAATGGAAGAGAGAGTGAAATCTGGGATGATTCTTATCATACAGGAAGATAAAAACAGAGCAGGCAGGAAAAAAACAGCCAGAAGACTTAGCTCATTTAAGGAACAGGAAGAAGGCCAAAGTGCCTGGAACTGAGAGCACAGGCCAGCCTGAGAGGAGATGAAGTTGAGGGGCAGGAAGGTGTTGGATGAGGGCCTTGGAGGCCATGGTGAGGAGTCTGGATTATATTGGGGGTCATGGAAGCCATTGGACAATTATAAAGAGAGGAGTGACACGATCGATGCATTTTCTAAAAGAGCAGGTCCCTCTGCAGGGAGTGGACTGCAGAAGAAGAGTGGAAGGAAGTGCCCTAGCTGGTTTGCTCGGTGGTTAGAACTTTGGCTCACAGACTGAAGGGTCTTGGGTTCAATTCTGGTCAAGGGCACATACCTTAGATGCAGACTCGATCCCTGGCCCCGGGTGGGGCAGGTGCGGGAGGCAACCAATCGATTGATGATTCTCTCTCTCTGTTTCTCCCCCTCTCTTCCACTCTCTCTGAAAATCAATGAAAAAAATATACTCAGGTGAGGATTAACAACAACAACATGAAAGAGTGAAGGAAGCATGGGGCTCAGGTAGGAGGCAAGTGAGAAAAGACAGTGACCTGGACTGGGATGGTGGCAGTGCATTCGGAGTGTAGGATGGATGGGATCGTGATGTATTTTGGAGACAGAGGGGACAGAACTGCTGATGGAGTGGACATAGAGAGTGAGCGGGAAAGAGTGATAACTAATGAGCCCAGGTCATCACTGGCTTGAGTACTCAGGTAGATGGAAAAGTGTGCCACATGCTTAAGTTAGTCTGAAACCATAGTGCAGGTGGCTTTTAAGCCACTCCTGTGGCTACTGGCATGGCATGCACAGGTATTTACAGAGGGCCTGGCAGCACAGCCATAATCAGAATCTGAGAGCATGGGTGTACTAGACCGTCAGGGCTGGGGAAGGCCGACTCTGTGTCAACAGCCATGACCAGGGCCAGCCCCCCTCACCTACCCCCAAGATGGCCTTAGGCGGCCCCACTGGTCCACACAGCCGGAGCACTCACTTACCTGATTGTGCTTGGCAATGGCCTCGTAAGAGCGCCGCATGGCCCAGAAGGCCTTGGCTTTCTCCCGCAGCGAGTGCTCCATGTTCCTGCACTTAGCCTGATGGGAAGAATGAGAGAGAGGCAAGGTTAGGGGTGGAGGCCAGACTGGGAGGACGACACATTTACAACTGGAGTTCCACTTCCACAAGGGTACAGCTCAGCCGTAATTACTGAACCTACTCGGTCCACACACTGTAGGGAACAGCAGGAGGTACGGCCCTGACCTTGAACCATGTTTACAGCATAAAGGGCTCTCAGATATCCTCTAACTTGACCGTTGCTTTATTCCTGCTACAGGTACAGAGATAGGGCTGAGAAAATCAAGGGACCTATTCCCCCTCAAGTTGGTCACAGTACAGCAGAGAGGGGATGCATCCTGCTCAGGCCTAAAGCTGGTCCAGACTCGGCCGTGAATCTGGAGCTGTGTGTTTAACTGTAAAGACAATGTGCCCACAGCCTCCCTTTGTGCCTTTCTAAACTGGACTGGCTTGCAGTCACTAATCAGCAGGTCCAATTACAGGGTTCATCCAGGTATTCCCACGGGTCCTTATCTAAATTGTCTCGCACATCCCAACCTTATCCCAATATTCTAATTATGCTTTGACCATGTCAAATACTTTAATTAGCAGATTCATACACCTTTTTGTTTAATAGTTCTTGTTTTTTAAACTTTAACCACTGCTCTGATCTCCTTGGACTGACTCCTTGAAGCACTGGGACTAGTTTTAGGTTGAATTCTCACCCTTTGTATCCAGAGCCTAGCATCTTCTCTCTATATCTTTTTCTCTCTACATTCTAAGAAAGCTTTTCAAGTTTTTTATTTGTTTTGTTTTGAATCCTCACCTGAGGATACGTTTCCACAGATTTCAGGGGGGGGCGGGGGGAGGGAGAGAAACATCGATGTGAGAAACACCGATCAGTTGCCTCCCATACGCACCCAGACTGGGGATTGAACACGCAACCTTTTGGTGTCTAGGATCACGTTCCAACCAACTGAGCCACCTGGCCAGGGCTCAAGTTTTTTTTCTTTGAAAAAAATAACAAAAAATAACAATTCTAATAACATTAATTATAAATGACTACTATTTATTGAACATTTACTATTTGCCAGGGACTATGCTAATTACCTTACAAATTATGTCACTTAATCATTGTATCCCTATTAGGTAAGTATTATTATTAGCTCCATTTTAAAGATGAAAACATGTGAAGCACAAGAAAGGGGAAGTGATTAGCCCAAGGGTACACAGCTAGTATGTGGCAGAATAAGAATGTGAACCTAGACAGCCCCTAAGGCGGCCCCAGTGATCCCTCACTCCTGTGAGATGTTTGTTGTTTTAAGCTATCAAATCTGGGGATGATACACCACTGTTATACACCAATAGATAATAGAGATTTGTCTTCAAAAGCCTCATCCGCACCTGGACCTGATTTGGATGAGATGATTCTGGATTTTGAGCTGATACTATGATGCGATGAGACGTATGGGGATCTTACGAGGGGGTGAGTGTATTCTGCATGTGGGAGGGATATGAATCAGTGGGGGCCAGAGGACAGAACGAAGGAGGCAGCCTATAAAATGGCTCTAATGATCCCCACCTCCTGGTATTCATGCCCTGGTAAAAACCCCTCCCGTGGACTAGAGCTAGTGATTTGCTTCTAGCCAATCATTATGGCAAAAGTGATGGGATGTCACTTCCGAGATGAGATGACAAAAAGGCTGTGCACACCTTCTCTCCCTCTCTTACTTGATCTGGCCTATGGAGCAGCCCATGGGGCAAGGAACTGAGGTGGTCTCCAAGCAACAGCCCTCGAGGACCTGAACCCGACAGCCCCCCCCCAGCGAGCCTAACCGGGGGTCTTGGCCTACTTGAGCCTTCCGCTGAGACGCGGCCTAGGCAACACCTTGATAGCAGCAGCATGAGACCCTGAGGCAGAGGCACGCAGCTAAGTCATGCTCACATTTCTGACGCACAGAAATCATGAGATAATATATATATATTTTTTGTTTCAAGCGGCTATGCTTTGCAGTAATTTGTTACACAGCAACAGATAACTACTTGCCTATCTGTCCTACTCCACAGCCCATTCTTTTAACTGCTATGCTACAGAAAACAAAACAATGACTGATTTCATTTTCTGCAGGTTTTGTTTTCTTTTCATTCTGGATATTTTTATGTTCTTCTTGGGAATATTTAATAGATTTTTAAAAGTACTGTGTGTTTTTTTTTTAACAGTATATCACCACTTAATGTAATTTGACACACGAAGGTGGCGTGGGTCCTCAATAGCAAAATAACATTAGTATGAGTGTCCCACACAGCCACTGAAATATCATCCTGTTTCATTATATTGTTACAAAATCATGCGATAAAGTTCAAGAGGACAATTCTATGATTGTCCAAATAAGTATGAATGATAGAAGTGAAGCAACTGTCCACACACATTACCTAGTGTTGTGCTGCCCCCAAAAATAGCCCGACCCTCTGGCCTTCAACCTTGACAGTTAGGGAGTTGTAGGACAATGAAGATAGGTAAGAGGGGGTGACAGTCCCTTGTCCTTCCCACACTTTTCAATCACCTGGAGATTTCTGGTTTAATGCAGCTGGTGAGATCAACAAAAAATGTTATTATCATCAGCAAGCAGTTATTATTGAGCCTGTTACATTTCTACAAGGTAGGCCCTGTATTCCTATTATGCAGAGGAGGAAATAAGGCCCAGGGGAGCTAAGCAACTTGTCAAAATTACACAGGCTGTAGCAGAACCAGGAATTGTACTCAGAACTGTCCAATTCTACAGGACACGTTCTTAACCACAACACCACACACCCTATTTCAGTATTGTTTTCCTCTTTTCAAACCTTATAACTTATTTATAATTCCTGATTTACTTTATTAGCTAGGATCTCCATTACAAAATTGAATTGAATTGGTCAAAATGGGCATTCCTGTCTTTTTTAAAAAAAATCTCAATAAGAAAGCTTTCAATGTTTCACCATGAAATACTGTATTTTTTGTTATACACTTTTTGTTAGATATGCTTAATCAAGATTAAGGAACTTCCTTCCATTCCTTGTTCACCAGTTTTTTTTTCCTTTTAATTCCAAAAGGATATTGAATTTTATCAAATACATTTTTAATCAATTGTTATATCATATTTAAGTGGCACAGAATTGGATTTTGGTTCCCTATCTAGTCTAACAACTTTTGTCACTGAACTGGAATATTTAACATAATTACTGATATATCTGCATTTAAACTTACATTCTTGTTCTGTGCTATTTGCCCTGCTTGTTCAATATTTCTTTTTGCCTTTTTGAAAAATTTACTATGCATTTTTATTTCACTTTTTCCCCTTCTCTGCATTTAGTGGTTAACCTAGAAAATACATTAAAAGTATGAATTCAAATGAATCTAAACCATATACTTTTCATGTTTGCTTTTGATATTCTAGTTTTAACATACTTGTATCACAACTGGACCCACCATTCAGGGACCCAATTACCTGCTTGTAGCCCACAACATGCCTGAATGAGCAGAAACTGCAGGGTCACTAATGAGGGCTCTTGTGTGAAGCCCATCTGGACTAATCGTTATCACCGCCCTGGGCGGCTGAGTGGCCCATGACACATCTGGAATGTCACCCAGGCCCCAAACCCCAAAGAACAAATGAGCTCTGATTTGGGCATCAAATTATAACATTCAATATTATTTAGTTATCAATACACAGAAAATATGAAGTTTTTATTTACACTACAGGATTCAGAATGTGATTATATAGCCTATATGTATATTTTAGAAATTACAATTTGATTCCTTATGCAGCAAATTTCAATAGCATACTTAATACATCAAGGATTTTACAAAATGGTTTTACCCAAATATCTGTTAACTCAGGTGCTATAACAGAAAGTGGGAACGGTGAAGGTGCTGGTAAGAGAAAGAATAACTATGATTTCCCAAGATTGTCACAAGACCATTGCAAGTACTTATCAAAGTGCTAGGGCCATGTCTGAAGCTAGGGCTGTCAGGCCCAACCCAAGTTTTCTGTCCTCTGAGGTCCTATATATGCTTCTGACTTATCTCTACCTGTTTCACTCAACTATCACATCGTAGCCTTGAAAACAACTCAGGCCTCTTCATTTCCTCCAGGAAGCCAGCCTGATCTCTAAGGATAGTTCAGATGTATCTCCGTGGGCTCTCACAGCTCCCGGGTACACCTCTATCACCCCACTCACTACTCTGGATAATCACCTCATGCTCTTGGAAAGACTGCAGGCTTCCTGGGGGCAAGTCCTAACACCACGTCCTCTCAACCTACCAGAATGGCGCTCAACACACGTTTGCAGGAGTGAAGGCTTGCTCTGCAGGGGTAGAGACTGTTTTGCCTACTGCATATCCCCAGGTCTTAGCACAAAGTAGAAGCTCAACTAACTACTTGCCTAGTCAATCAGTGCACTGAACACCCATGTTCTCTCTACTATGACACATCACCTCCTGGACTGGAAGCTAGAAAAACTGATTCGCACCCTTGTTTTTGTCACTAATCACGGGTGAGAACTTCTCTCTCTGTGGCTGTTAGGCTCCTCAACTTCAAGACGAAGGCATGCAAGTTTCTATGGTCTCTCAAATTTCCCCATGAAAATGATGAGTGTAGTTTCCTCTGTTTATGTTTACTGGTCCATCACCAGGGTTTCCTACCATCTGCCTCTAGTTCATGTCTTTTTTCCTATCTATTTCAAACATTTGATTTCAGGCAGATTTCTGTAGTAGCTAAGAGCTCTGGCATGGCACCTGGCCACCCAAATTCAAATCCCAGCTCCTCCACTTATTAGTGAGTGATCTTGAGCAAGTTTCTTAACTTCTCTGCGTCTCTGGGGTGAGAATACTATCTAGCTCATAGAATGGCTGTGAAGATCCAACAAGTCAGTCCATGCAAGTGCTTACAAGAGTGCCCCAGGCACGTGTTAGTTCTTACTACTATTAAGTACCACTTATTGCCAGGTACCTTTACCTCTCTTACTGGTTATTTTCCAGGTTTCTTCATTTATTAATTGAGATATAATTCACATATAAAATTATATTAGTTTCAGTTATACAATACAATGACTTGATATCTGAATATATTACAAAATGATCTTCACAATAGTTAACATCCATCACCATAGTTATAAAATTTTCTTGTGATGAAAACTTTTAAGATTTACTCTCTTAGCAACTTCAAATATGCAGTACAGTATTATTAATAATAGTTACCAGGATGTACATTACATTCTATGACTTATGTACATTAAGTCTGTACCTTTGGGCCACCTTCACCCATTTCGCTTACCCCCCTCCAGGCTTCTTATCCTAAATGGGTAACACAAATGCACCTGAGATAACAGATCCCTTTCTTATCCAACTCCAACCTAGTCTCCCCATTCTTCCTCTCCCATGGAGTTCAGCCCTAAGAAGCAGGTGTCTACTAAGCACCTAGTGCTGGGGGCCCTGTACCTCAGGAGCCTTCATGAGCAGTGTTCAGTAAGACCCCATTCTGTCCCCCGGCACATGCCTCGCCAGTAGGAAATGAACATACTGCAGTGCCACTTGGATCTGGTAGGGCCTGGCCCGTGAGGGTTGGAGAGGATGTGGGATGGAGGTGAACAGTTAGGAAACAAGGGGAAAGAACTGTAAGGGTAAGACTTAAGAAGTGCTTGGCCTGGCCGGTGTTGCTCAGTGGTTGAGCGATGACCCATGAACCAAGAGGTCACAGGATTAATTCCCAGTCAGGGCATATACCCAGATTTCAGGCTCAATCCCAGATAGGGGGCATGCAGGAGGCAGCCAATTGATGTTTCTCTCTCATCAATGTTTCTATCTCTCTATCCCCCCTCTTTAAAATCAATAAAAACATATTTTTAAAAAATCTTAAAAAAAAAAAAAAAAAAAAGGAGTGCCTGGAATACTCCCAGGTCAGCGTGATTCTAAGAAGGTAACCTTGGAAGGGAAAGGGGTGGGGGGAGAAAGAGGCTGGAGGGTAGAGGATGGCCATCAGGTCAGTCCATGGGATGGCAACGAAAGGGGTCTTGACAAGGCAGTTCAGAGGCCTGGGACTTGGTGCAGGCTCAGGGCAGGTTTGCTCTGGAGATGCAAACCAGAGTGAAGGCTAGACTGGGGATTCCGGAGCCTGAGTTCTAGTCCTAGGTGTTCTACATTCAATCCCCGTGACTGCATGAGTCACTGTATTTCTCAAGTTTCCGATTTCTCATTAGTCAAATATAATCATCTTCTTACAGCCCTGTGGCTCTGGGTCTAAGTATTTGGGGGATTTGCAAGTTTTCCATGAGTGTTTTAAATTAGTGTTTCACTTAGTGACAACCTAAAAAAAACACACCCTAAGATAAGCCTATTGTGAATCACTTTACAAACTGTGCTGACGCACACTTTAGGTTCCTATTAGCTTCAGTGCCAGTATTTGTATTTTCTTAACAACTTCCTTGACACCAGGCTATACTCTTACAATGTCTTGGCCTAAGAAAAAACAGAAATACACTTTACAAGCGAAGGATATATTAGACCCAAACAAGGCCAGTTATATCCCAGGAAAGTTTCAGTTCAGCAAACAGGGAAGTTTTGGCTGGTGAATCAAGTCATCACTTTGAACAGGGAAAAGGGGCTTTACAGCCACCCAGAAACAGCACTTTAGCTCCAACAAAATAAAGCCCTGTAATTAATATTTTAACTAGGATTGTATTGACTTTAGTTTTATTTGTACTTAATCTGTAAATTTATTTTGGTTTTATTATCTCTATGTGGTATAAGCAAGAGGAATTCACACTAGTTTTGTGCTTGGATGTAAGGAATGATAATTTACGACATACTGTTGGAATATTTGTTCCTTTAAGAAGAACATGTACAGCTCTAGCTGGTTGAGGCAGCCAATCAATGATTCTCATCATTGATGTTTCTATCTCTCTTCTTCTCCCTTCCTCTCTGAGTCAATAAAAAAAAAAATATATATATATATATATATATATATATATATATATATATATATATATATATATAACATATATATAAAGAACGTGTACAAATACTAGAGGATTTTGTAAGGTACTCTAAAGATCCAACACACACTTCAAAGCTCTGGTTTAAACAATGTCACATTCTGAAAGCTCATCAGTCCTTTCCTTCGTACCCCATGGCACGTAGGACAAAATCCCAGCCCTCACATGCCCTCAGTCCTCATCCAGCATGTCCTTGGGCTGCTGCGAAATCATTTCCTCAGAAACATTTCCCCATGCCCATCAGACAAGAGCAGGCCTCCTTGGAACAACGGCCCACACATCCTACTGTCCTGCACAGGAATGTCACAGTCTGATACTATACTTGATCTCAGCCAAATGGCCTAGAAGAAGCGATAGGAATGTCACAGTCTGAAACCATGTAACGGTCATCGTGATTATTCAGTCATGCTTATCAGACTCCAAGGCAGGGGTTAGGACTGCCTGCCCTGTCCTCTAGTGGACACACCGTGCCTGGCACACAGTAGGCACTCAATCAGCCCACTGAGAGTTGTTGTTCTCCCCTCAAGACTCTAAGTTCCCACACACATAGTCAACTGCCTTCACAGCTCCTGGAACAGAGGACCAGAGGGGAAAGTGTTACCCTGAGACCAGAGAAGCTTCTCTGAAAGCCCATGACCAGAGTAAGGGCTGAACAAGGCCCAGGAGAACTCCATAGTATCTGCTCTGTGACTTTGGACAGGCTTCTCAACGTGTCTGAGGCTCAGTGTCCCTGCACCTGTAGCAAGCTGAAGAATGGTTTCCCCAGAGTTGCCAATCCTAATCCCTGAACCTGTGAGTCTGTTTCCTTATATGGCAAAAAGGACCCTGTAGGTGTGATTAAATTACAGATTTTAAGATGGGGTAATTATCCTGGACTGTCTGCGTGGGCCTCATATAATTACAAGGGTCCTTATAAGATGGAGGTAGCAGAGTTAGTTAGAAAGGTAGTGGAACAAGAATCAGGAGTTGGAATGATGTGCTTTAAAGATGGAGGAGGGGCCTCTAAAAGCTGGACAAGGCAGGGCAATAAATCCTCTCCTAGACCCCACAAGGCATGTCGTCCTGCCAACACCTTGACTTCAGCACTTCTGACCTCCAGACTTGTAAGATAATACATCTGCGCTGCGTTAAACACAACGTTTGTGGTAATTCATTACAGCAGCAGCAGGGTATTAATTAATGCACAACCTCACAGGGTTTTTGTGAGGATTAAAATTGTTAACAGGTAAACACTTAAGAGCACCTGGCACATAGTAAATGCTCAAAATGTTGGCTGATATTTTTGCTGAATTCTTCATATGGGTGTCAAAGTGATCTTTCTAAAGCACACGTCATCACAAAATCCCTATGTAAAAGCTTTCAGGTGCCCACAGCACACAATGGAAAGACCCCTCAGTGCCAGACCTCTCCAGCCTTCCCACACTGCTCCCCGACAACCACTACCCACTTCAATCATGCAGAACTACGATTTGTCTGTTTACTGTCTGTCTTCCCCCACTGCAAAGAGACTCCACGGGGCGAGATCTCTGCCTTAGTGAACTCCGCAGCATCAACACCCAGAAGAGGCCCTGGAACACAACAGGCCCTTGATACAGTTGTCTAAGACACGAAGGAGCTCCACCCTGCATTGGGCTGAGCACACGTAGCTTGCACGCTCCTCAGATCTTTCAGGTCTAGGCTCCGGACCCCCTCAGACATTGCCCTGAGTGCCCATGGATCTGACAGCATCGTTCCTCTGCTTAAAGCCCTCAGACTGCTTCCCATAGTCTTTAGGATAAATGCCAAGGCTCGGGGCCTCCTGGTTCTTTTTGTATCTCCATCCTCATTCTAATTACTCTGCAATGCTTCCTGTGCTTGGAAAGGCAGGCCTCCCTGACCTGGACCCTTACACATTGCTGCTGCCCCTCCCTGACCCTCTTCACCTGGCTAACACTTCCTTATTCCTCTGGTCTCTGCTCGAAGCTCCTAGAAGATATAAATTATTTATCTCGTGTCAGTATTGTCCCCAGGGCCCAGCAACACCAGGCATCTGCTGAATAAATAGAAAGTTGTCATTAGATCATATATACTTCCCGGTGTCTGGCTCACTGATCTTGAATCTGGCTTAGTCCAGACCTGGGGGTTTTACCTTGGTACCCTTTGCCTTGACCCCTGACCCTCTTCCTGAGCTGTACCTCTGCCAGCCCCATAGTGATTACTCAGGACTTGATCCTCTACCTTCACCCCAGCCCCCAGACTGCTCAGCACTTACTTTAGCCGCCCCAAATCAGGACCTGGCACCTCTGCCCGTGGAAATGGGAAAAAGCACTGTTGTTAAAACCAATAAGATAGCCCCCAGCCACATCAGTGTTCAATGCATACTGATGACATTCCCCTTCACTTGAACTCTGTCAAAATGTGTACGAAACTTTACATATTTCAATGTTTAATAATCAACTTTTGATATATCTTAAGGAAGTCATTAAAACCAATTAATTAAAACAGTGTCTGTAAACCAGGTAGTAGGGGGTTCTTGCAGCACCTCCGTTTCAATACATTCAGCTTCCTACCACCTAACCGGTGTTCTCGCCAAACTGTGGGTCTAACCAATGTATTATTATAGATGACTAAATAAATTAGTGTTTCGCACCCTGCACAATTTTTAAAATAAAACAATAAACAAAAATACAACATAAAATGCCTGGGTCCAATGATCATTTTCACAGAACTTTTGTTTCAATTGATACATTAGTACATGAGTGTTCTGGGTCATAATGGAGAAACTATTTCTCACTATGGGCTAAGGTAAAAAAAAAATTTGAAAACTCCTGAGTTGGCTTATTTTCTGATCGTTTTCCCTCCCGACACCAAAATATTCCCCGTGTTAGTTTGGCCCTGTAAGTGGCTCCTGTATTTATAGCCCCTGGCACTGTAGGCATTGGGATGCTGATCCAGAATAAGCCAGCTGGCCAGGGCCAGAGGCCTCCCCACAGCTACACAATGGATGGGCCAGCTGGGGAGGCAGGTGACCAACACCGAGGATCTCAAAGCTCCACATCCACCGCCAGGCCGTGGGCCCCTGCACCTCTCACCTGCGGGTGCCCAGCTCCAGGTTCCCTGAGTTTTATCCACACCCGTGCTTCTCGAAGAGGCACGGGCCACACCCCGCTGGCAGAAAGGGTGCATCCATCGCCTAATACGTGGGTGGGGGCTGCCTTGAGAACTTCGTGTCACCCCAGTCCACACACTTCCTGTTTGCCTCTCTTCTCCCATCTCAGGCCCCCTTGGACCGGCTTTGATGAGGACAAAAAGAAAAAAAAAAAAAAAGGAAAAGAAAAAAAAGGCAGCCTCTAGCCCCGCCGGTGTGGCCCAGTGGTTGAGCCCAAACCTAAGGAACCAGGAGGTCAACGTTAGATTCCCCCTCAGGGCACAGGCCCGGGTTGTGGGCTTGATCCCAGTAGGGGGCGTGCAGGAGGCCGCCTAGCCACGATTCTCATCATTGATGTTTTCTGCTCTCCCTCCCCCTTCCTCTCAGAAATCAGTAAAAATATATTTTTTAAAAATGGCGCCTCCATAGGTTCCCGGAGTCATCCAGGAGTGGGTCCAGAGGCGACACCAGCCAGCTGGCTGCAGGGAGAGGGGCGGGCTGGGCACCCTCGGCTCTGGCCGGCGGTGGCGGCGGGAGCAGCGGGTCAGGGGTGCTGGGTCCGAGCCCTGCCTGGGCCGCCTCGGCGAGCTGGGCCGCCTCCCACACCCGGCCGCGCTTACCCGAAAGTCGTGGGCAGTGTCCTTCACCGCCTG
The DNA here is from genome assembly GCF_963259705.1 of Myotis daubentonii. Classification (NCBI taxonomy): domain Eukaryota; kingdom Metazoa; phylum Chordata; class Mammalia; order Chiroptera; family Vespertilionidae; genus Myotis; species Myotis daubentonii. Next base: position 34,446,181 of record NC_081844.1, read on the forward strand.
CACGCGGTGCCCCAGGTGCCGGGGGTCGGCCTGGCACGAGCAGCACAGCAGCTCCTTGTCCTCAATGCAGAAGAGGCTGAGCTGGCCGCGGTGCGCGCGGCAGAAGCGCGGGGAGCGGTGGCCGGCATAGCGCCCGCCCTCGGTGTCCTCGCGCAGCAGTTTCTCCACCAGGTTGTTGAGGGTGTGGTTGGTGCGCAGGTCGGCGGGCGCCACCCGGTCCTTGCACACTGGGCAGGTGGGCGTCGTCTGCACCTCCCAGCAGCGGGTCACGCACTCGCGGCAGAAGTTGTGGCCGCAGCGCAGCGTCACCGCATCCCGGAAGGGGTCGTAGCAGACGGCGCAGAGCAGCTCCTCCTTGATGGAGCGGGAAAGCGTGGGGGACAGCGAGGGTTCCGACTCCATGGCACCCACTGTCTGCTGGGTGCCCGCAGCTTCCGCTGCCGCTCCTGCTCAGCCCCGCAGCTGCTCCGGGGACTTCTGGTGAGCGCGGCCCAGCCCTTTCCCTCCAAGCGCTGAATGACAGCCGCGCAGGCCAATCCTGCGGGGCATGCTCAGAGGCTCCGCCCCACTTCCGGTCGGGGCGGAAAACCATGGAGGAGCGCGGCGGGGCTGATCTGCTCCGATGACGCTGCCAGTACCCCGTAAGGTACCGGGATTTAGCGAGGAGTAAACTCCCCAGCGGCGCTGTAGGTATTCCGTGTCACTGGAAACCTACTTCCGATTTGAAATGGGAAATGAAGTCTATAAGCCCCTTCCTTAACCAATCCCCGAAGGCCAGTCAGGCCCGTGAGGCCCGTGAGGCCCGTGAGGTAGGAAAAGCCAGAGCTCCCCCTTCCTGGATCCGAGGTAGAGCGCCCCCCCCCACCCCCGCCCCAGTTAATCCTCACACGAGGATATTTTCCCCCATTGATTTAAAAGAATGTTTTTATTGATTTCAGAGAGAGGAAGGGAGGGGGAGAGAGAGATGGAAACATCAATGATGGGAGTCTTTGATCGGCTGCCTCCTGCTCACCCCCTAATGGGGATGAGCCCCAACCTGGGAATCCAGCTGTGATCTCCTGGTTCAGGTTTCCACAATCAGTCACTGAGCCAGGAGGCCAGGCTTTTTTTATTTTTTATTTTTATTTTTTTAGAGAGGGTGGAAAGGAAGGGGCGAGACAAGAGAGAAACATCCATGTGTGTGTGATTGGTTGCTTCCTGCACACACCCCACCAGGGCCTGGGCATTGGGCCTGCAACCCGGGTACATGCCCATGATGGGAATTGAACCCTGCAACCTGCAGGCAGACACTGAGCCAAACCGGCTAGGGGTGAGTCTGGTCTTCACAGCGTGGCTAGTGTTTGCACCATTTAGGATTTATAGATCTGTGCCACTCTTGCATTAGTTGTTTACTTAATATTACCCTCCCCCTGGGTAAAATCTCTCTTCTTTCCTTGAGATGTTAGGATTAAAGTGGAATAAGTATGGAAAATGCTCATGACATCAGGCAGGTGCCGGAAGCCAGTCCACCCTTGCTGCTTGACATAGTCACTTTAGGGAAGAAACATCTGCACAGCTTATGTTTCAAGGGACCTGGCGTATATGGCATAGGTTTGCTCCCCCTCTTAGCGCTATGTGTTTTAAACAGGACCACCTCCCCGAGAAAGGTTGTTTCCCCAGGTGATGGAGTTAGGGAGGGAATACAACCCCTTAACTAAGTGCCAAGCGGGTAATTAATCACTTTAACTACGAACAATCACGCTTTGGCTACATAATCTTAGGATAATCTCCTTCAGTTCTTTCTTGTAGCTTAATAGAACAATAGAGTAGCCTTGGAATGGAGATAAGAAACGCCCTAACCTTTGGAATAGAATTGATAAGGTTAAAATCAACTGGTATAAATACAAATTTAACAAGACAATAAACACAGAACTTGACTGGAGAACCTGGCTATGATGATCACCTTAACACTGCCTCCGTCCACACTTTTGGGAACCCCTGGACCTGCTGGGGTTGGGCCCCAACAAGCAGGGACTTCTGCAAAGTTAGCTCTGGGACCTAGAATCCAGCCTGGTACAGCATGCCTGGATCTTTCCACCTCCAATTCCTGCCTCTGTTGGATCACTTTACAGCCTTCAGACGTATGTGGACGTAAAGGGGCCACATGCTAACCTGACCAACTCAGGGAAGGCCTGCGTGGCAGCCTTGCAAACTCAGACCTAAAGTAACCACAAAGGATGGTCTTGAAATTAGAAAGCAGTTTAGCCCTAACTGGTTCAGTTCAGTGGATACAGCGTCGGCCTGAGGAATGAAGGGTCCCCAGGTTCGATTCCAGTCAAGGGCAAGGGCATGTACCTTGGTTTCAGGCTTGATGCCCAGTAGGGCGTGTGCAGAAGGCAGCTGATCGGTGTTTCTCTGTCATCAATGTTTCTATCTCTCTCCCTTCCTCTCTGTAAAAAAAAAAATTATATATATATATATATATATATATATATATATTAAAGAATCATCCATTTAAAAAATAAAAAATAAATAAAAAGCAGTTTATAGTGGGTAGTCATGTCCTAGGTTGGTATCTTCCCTGACAAAGATCAACTTTGATCTTAACTGAGCCTATTTTTACATCTATGATAACAGACCTTTGGAATGTCAGGGTAACTATAGCTTCCATTTTTCCGGACTCCTCAGGGCACAACCAGTGTGCCAGGGGAGAGACCACAAATTCCCACATTGTTATTGTTTAGGTGTTAATGGTTGACTGTTAACTATCCTGTACCCACCTAAGTGAAAGAAGCACTTTTTATCCAGTTCCAGAGGCTTCCCCACTTTGCTTTCTCCCACCTCCCTAATCTATCACCAGTGGATTTCATGTAAACCCACTAATGTCTTCTCCTTTGATGTTAATTTATAAAACTAGGTGAAAAACCGCCACTCTCTGGAGCATTATCTCAATATGTTGAGGTTCTGCTTCCCAGCAATTGTTGACAGTTTGGCTCAAATAAACTCACAAAAATTCTTTACAGGTTAGAACGTTTCTTGCTTTAACACATAGGATTCCTTTCCCTTGACACACCCATTTCTGGTTTCTGTTGGAAGACAGTTCCTACATATCTTTTTTTATTTTTTTGTTTTTATTGATTTCAGAGAGGAAGGGAGAGGAAGAGAGAAACAATGAGAGAGAATCATTGATCAGCTGTCTCCTGCACGCCCGCCAGTGGGGATTGAGCCCCCAACCCGGGTAAGTTATAGTTCCTGGTTCAAATGCTAACCTTAATGGCAGTCTCCAAAAAGGCTACAAGTTGAGGCTAACAACTCCCTGGAAAAACTTGACTTTTCTTCTCTCTTTCTTTCATTGTGTTCTCTTATCTGTGTGTCCCAGTTGCTCTGTAAATTTGTCTGTTTTGCTATCTGTGTTTCATTCTGTTCTTAAAGGATCTTCCTTGTTTGTCTTGTTGTTTTTCCCCTTTAAACTTTGAGTGGGTAAAGAGTAGAAATTAATTGTATCTTTTTTAAAAAAAATATATTTTATTGATTTTTTACAGAGAGGAAGGGAGAGGAATAGAGAATTAGAAACATAGATCAGCTGCCTCCTGCATACTCCCCACTGGGGATGTGCCTGCAACCAAGGTACATGCCCTTGACCTGAATCGAACCTGGGACCCTTAAGTCTGCAGGCCGACGCTCTATCCACTGAGCCAAACTGGTTAGGGCTGTATCTTTTTTTAAAAAGTAGAATACGAAGGTTGACATTAAACCAGTAAGGTTCTTCAGTCTTTCTGGGAATCTGGAAAGGACTTGGTTCTAGTCCAAGCTCCACCACTAGCTAGGGAAGCGATTTTCAACCTTTTCCATTTCATGGCACACATAAACTAATTACTAAAATTCTGTGGCACCCCGGAAAATATATCATTTTTGCTGATCTGATACGTAAATAGGTATAATTTTGATTTGTTCACACTGAAAAGCAATTGTTGTGTTGGCTGTTAAAAGCTTTTAATTTGATAGTCTAAGGCAGTGGTCAGCAAACTCATTAGTCAACAGAGTCAAATATCAACAGTACAATGATTGAAATTTCTTTTGAGAGCCAAATTTTTTAAACTTAACCCTTTGCGGTCGTATTAAATTTGGACATGGGTGTCGTACTGGTCGGAATTAATTTCCATTGAAAGAGCAGTGATACGCCATAACCGGTTTGGCTCAGTGGATAGAGTGTCGGCCTGCAGACTGAAAGGTCCCAGGTTCGATTCCGGTCAAGGGCATGTACCTGGGTTGCGGGCACTTCCCCAGTAGGGGATGTGCAGGAGGCAGCTGATCGATGTTTCTAACTCTCTATTTCTCTCTCTTCCTCTCTGTAAAAAATCAATAAAATATGTTTTAAAAAATTAAAAAAAAAGAAAGAGCAGTGATACATAACATGCAAGATTATGAAGGATAAACAAGATTTATTAATTCTTTTTTGGAACTACGTCACTACTAGTAGAATCACTACAAATGTTATCACTTTCTACGTCAGAGTCAGTATTCAAGGTGCCAAAATAAAACTCTTCATTGTTACTTTCAGATTCGCAGTACACTTCTTTCGGTAACGTTCTTTTTGCCATTTTGGAGTATTATTTTGAAATATCTTAACAAGCTAGAATGCCTAATTACAGTTAAACGTAATTTGTAAAGCTTTATTTGAAATTCTGCGAAGTATCTCTGAAGCTTGTCGATTTCTTCACTCTCAAAAGGCGACTGACCCGCCACGGTGTTTTGCATGGCGAGTGTGGAACGACCGCGTTTGTTTATATTGAGTTTCGATATCTCCGATTTGTCGGGGCAATGTTTTGGTTCGTGACAAGGTCGCTTAGACACTTAAGAGCTTTCAGAGAAATTATGAACTGATACAGGAATGAATAGAGTTAAGATTCGTATGGTTCCTTGCTGTGGTGGCTGAGAGCAGACTTACGACCGGAACGGTAAAAAAGCTTTGGTGGCTGAGAGTAGACAAACGACCGCAAAGGGTTAAACTATATAGGTAGGTACATTGTTATTAACTCAATTAGGGTACTCCTAAGGCTTAGGAAGATCCACACTCAAGGGGCCAAAGAGTCGCATGTGGCTCGCGAGCCACAGTTTGCCGACCACGGGTCTAAGGGAAAAGAGGTCGGTGTCCTTGACTAAAATAGTCAGGTATTGCGTGTGTTAAAAATTCTTGCAGCATACCAGTGTGCCTCTTGCAGCATACCAATATTGAAAATTGCTGAGCTAGGGGCATGACCTGAGCATAGTATTTCACTTTTCTGACTTCCTTCAACTATAAAAGAAAAGATTGAACTAAATGTTCCCAACTCAGACACTCTGAACTTTTTTTATCCTCTGCATAATTTCAGTAAACAGGGCGACTAAGGCATACTCAGAGCCTGGGAAGGAGAAATCTTGGTGACTGTAACCAATTTGTCACCAACCTCTGTTTCTTCCTTCAGTAGAATGGCTCTTCATCAGAGGACCCCGAAGTTCAGCTAAACTATTGCAAAAGTCTAGTGGCAGTTTTCACTGTCTCTAATTTGTCTCGCATCATACCCCAGGCATCCTTGCTGGGCACTACCACATTTCCAACCTCCCTGTTATCACCATGTAAATTTATTATTAAGGAATGACAACTATTTTTTAAATGTTGTGCCAGAAAAAAAAAAAAGTTCCTAGGTGCAGAAAGAATGCCCCCCACTCCCCCTTAAAGCAGTTGACTGCAAAGTGGCTACTGCAAATAAAAGGCAGAGATTGTTAGATTAGATAAAAGCAAGCCCCAACTATATGCTGCATAAAAGGAACCCACTTTAAATATAAGCACAGAAGTTAAAAATAAAAGAGAGATAAAGACATACCAAGCTAATAGGAGTCAAAGAAAGCTTGGGTGGATGTGTTAATATCAGACAAAGCTAACTTCGTATCAGATAATCTTGTAGAGATAAGGAGGATGGCTGCTGAATGCGACTGTTGCAGAGCTGGCCGTAGCAAGAACCGTTTCTAGAAATAGGCAACCACAGTGCAGTCATAATTGAGTTTGTTTAGTAAAGTGACGGAGGAAATCACTGTAGTCTGATGCTGGATGTGGGACACAGGGATGGCTTGGGCCTTCTCTGAGGCCTAAATGATGGACATAGGAGGCTGGGGGCTCTGAGTTGGTTTGAAAAATGCAGGGAGATCTTCCGTAAGAAATAGTGCTGGCAGTTCCTGCGGCTGCGGCGCTACTTTAGGTGGGTGGGGAGGCCGGGGCTGCCGCATCAGAGCTGATGACAGTGGATGGTGGATGACGTGGGGCCGCCTCTTGCGCCTGCATTTCTGGTTTGTGGTTCCCACCTTGCATGTGTAAGCAGTGACGGGGCCGCTACATAAATCCCTTCGCGGTGGAGAAATGACCATGGGAACAATCGAATCTCAACAGGATGGAAGTGTAACAGATTCTGTGACAGAAAAACTGCAAATAAGCAGGCCCAGACTGGTCAAAATTCAATCCCTAATTTAGCTCAGGTTTCTGTAGCTGGATCAGGCACCGGAAGAGGTTCCCCAGCTATAACTCTAGTACAGTTACCTTCGGGCCAAACTGTACATGTCCAGGGCGTAATTCAGACAACACAGATACAAACTGTTAGGGTAGCAGCAATCACAGAGACAGATGAGTCTACAGAATCAGAAGGTGTAATTGCTTCTCATAAACGCAGAGAAATCCTTTCATGAAGATCCTCTTATCAAAAAAATACTGAATAAACTTTCCTCTGATGTGCCTGGTGTTCCCAAGATTAAAGAAGAAAAATCAGAGGGCGAAGGAACACCACCTAACATTGCTACCATGGCAGTACCAACTAGCATTGATATCAGACTAGCACGGGGCAATACAGTATGTATGCTGCAATTCGATATGATAGTGCTAACTTTTAAGTGTTGTTACATTGAAGCAACTTGGGTTTTGACATTAAACTGTTCCTTTTTAAAAATGCATCATAATACCTAAACTGTATATCAGAATGAAAAGTATATCTTAAAGAAGTGAGAGATTTGTATTGACAACTGTCATATACTTTTGGTAAAATTTTGTTTTTACTGAAAATAAAGAAAATTTTGAGTTTAAAATAAAGGGAGTTTTTTTCTTATTTATATGTTTACTAGAGGCCCAGTGCACAAAAATTTGTGCACTCGGGTGAGGGGTCCCTCAGCCTGGCCTGTGCCCTCTCGCAGTCTGGGACCCCTCAAGGGATGACCACCTGCTGGCTTAGGCCCGCTCCCCCAGGGGAGCTGGCAATCAGACATCCCTCTGGCAGCCCGGCAGCCCTCAGGGGATGTCCACTTGCCAGCGGGGAGCAGACCTAAGCTGCAGTCGGACATCCTTAGCACTGCTGAGGAGGCAGGAGAGGCTCCCACCACCACCGCTGTACTGGCAGCCATCAGCCTGGATTGTGGCTGAGCAGAGCTCCCAATGTGGGAGCGCACTGACCACCAGAGGGCAGCTCCTGCATTGAGCGTCTGCCCCCTGGTGGTCAGTGTGTGTCATAGTGACCAGTCATTTCCAGTCTTTTTGCTGTTAGGGTCAGTTTGCATATTACCCTTTTATTATATAGGATAGAGGCCTGGTGCACAGGTGGGGGCCGGCTGGTTTGCCCTGAAGGGTGTCCTGGATCAGGGTGGGGGTCCCGCTTAGGTGCCTGCCCAGCCTGGGTGAGGGGATGATGGCTGTTTGCAGCTGGTCACACCCCCTTCAGGGTGGAGGTCCCCACTGGGGTGCCTGGCCAGTCTGGGTGAGGGGCTGAGGGCCATTTTCAGGCTGGCCTGTAACGGAAGCTCCCAGCCTCTCCTTTTTCTCTTTTTTTTCATTCTGGGATTTATTTACCTTCTATAATTGAAACTCTTTCCTTCACTGGTGCTGCCAGCTCTGAGGTCGCAGCTGGCTGAAAGCAGGTATCTGGGATTTGTTTGGCTTCTATAATTGAAACTTCGTTGCTTTTGGAGCTGTTTCAGAGCTTAGAGCAGGCCACGGCAGGCAGGGAACCTTGGCTTCCTCCATCACTGGAGCAAGCAAACTTGCTCGCTTCAGCTGCGTGGCTGCTGGCTGCCATCTTTGTTGGCAGTTAATTTGCATATCTCACTGATTAGCCAATGGGAAGCGTAGCAGAGGTACAGTTAATTACCCTTTTTGTCTTTTATTAGGATATTAATGTTTAGTAAAAATTTAAAACTTACTGTTTTTTGTTGCCTTTATGATGCATGCAAACATAATAAGATACAAATGTCTGTATTTCATTCTTGTTAGCTTTTACTATCAACAATTACATTTTCTACTTACTAATTTAAAACAAGGACATATGTGTTCTAAATTATGTTTTTAAATGTAATTCTGTTTTCACTAGTCAACTGTGTTGATTTGTGCTGCAGTTTTTCCCAGATGAGAATGGAAAAATGTTTAATTTTTTAAAACTACAGTAATTAGATCATTTTATTTGGAATTTTAAGCACCAAAAACTCTAAATAAACAGATAAATTCACACACACACACACACACACACACACACACACAGAAATAGTACTAATGCAAGAGACTGGGGAAACACTTGGGTAGTAAATAGCCTGCTGCTGGGTCAGATTTGGCAGCAAACTTATTTGAACCACATACTTACCCCCACTGTGTATCACTTTTGACCTTCTAACCCACAACTTTTTTCTTTTTTTAAATTACACTTTATTTATTTATTTTAAAACTAGAGGCCCGGTGCACGAAATTCATGCACGGGGTGTGTGTGTGTGTGTGTGTGTGGGGGGGGGGGGAGTGTCCCTCAGCCCAGCCTGCCCCCTCTCACATACTGGGAGCCCTCAGGTGTTGACCCCCATCACCCTCCAATCGCAGGATCGGCCCCTTGCCCAGGCCTAACGCCTCTGGCCTAGGCGTCCGGCCCGGGCAGCGGGGACCTGCAGTGGCAGCGGCCCCGCGATCGTGGGCTTCGCTTTAGGCCCAGGCAAGGGACCCCTAGCTCCTGGGACTGCCAGCTTCGACCGTGCCCAGCTCCCATCGCTGGCTCCACTCCTACTTCCTGCTATCACTGGCCAGGGCGGAAAAGGCTCCTGATTCTCCGATCATGGCTGGGGGGCAGCTCTTAGCTCCCCCCTGGGTTTCCGATCACTGTCAGTGGCAGGGGGCTTCTTCCTGCTTTCCCTTTCGCCTCCCTGCATTGTGCCTACATATGCAAATTAACCGCCATCTTGTTGGCAGTTAACTGCCAATCTTAGTTGGCAGTTAATTTGCATATAGCCCTGATTAGCCAATGAAAAGGGTAGCTCATACGCCAATTACCATTTTTCTCTTTTATTAGTGTTGATCCTTACTCGAGGATATTTTTCCATTGATTTTTTAGAGAGAGTGGAAGAGAGAGGGAAAGAGAGAGAAACATTGATGTGAGAGAAACACATCCATTGGTTGCCTCCTGCATGAGCCCTGGACAGGGCCTAGGCTAGGGAGGAGTCTGCAACTGAGGTACGTGCCCTTGACCAGAATTGAACCCGGGACCTTTCAGTCCATAGACTGACGCTCTATCCACTGAGCCAAGCTGGCTAAGGCTCTTTTTTTTTTTTGGTATGGCACAGTATACCACAAATTTAATCATCGAGTGGTGAAAAATGTGCACTAAGGGCTGATGCCTGGAATAGGAGTGCGCTCACAACGTGAGGGCATAAGCACAGGTACCAGGAGATAAATGTCTCTCCTGTGAGTCGGCCTGCCTGGATGATCCTGGGCCTCCTCCGGGAAGTGCATTACCAATACTGATAGCACAAGGCCACAGGACCCTGTGATGGTCGTGATTCAAATAGTGACTTCTTCATCAAGATGATTCAGTCAAGTCTGTGTGGAGGAGGGCACCTGGTGCCACTGGAGGCCTCTACGCTGAAACTTTTAAAATGCAATTAAAAATGATTAACCAATAATGGGATGAATTGTCTCGCATAACAGAAAGTCTGGAGGCAAGAAGGCTATGTCCAATCAATGATGCTGAGACCCCAGATTCTTTCCATCTTTCTGATCTGCCTATGGCTGCCTTTTGGTTAGAAAATTATTGCAGCAGCTCCAGGCATCTTAACCTGACATGAACCAATGTCCAGAAACGGAACAGGGCTATTTCTCCCTAGTGTATCTCATTTCAGAGCCAAGAAACCTTTTTTGAAAACCTCCAGAAGACTTTCCCTCACCTTATTGGTCAGAACTGGGTCACGTGCCCACCTCTAAGTTCATTCCTGGCAAAAGGAGTGAGACCACTATGATTGACTTGAGCCAATTAGGATTTACCCAAGTCACATGGTGGGGAGATGGTACTGAGATACACTTGGGGCTTGGCTATTAGGAAAGGGTTCAGTCCCATTTAGGTAGGCAACTACAGCTTGAGGACAGTTGCTAACATTTGCAAATTGAGAGATTTCACATAAAAAATCTGATTTCCACCTTTGCTTTTTTTTCTTAAAAGTTTTCAATTGTACTAAAATAAATAGATTATAAAATTTACCATTCGGAACATTTTTAAGTGTACAGTTCAGTAGTGTTAACTATATTTCCATTGTTGTGCAACCAATCCTTTGAACTTTTCATCTTGCAAAACTGAAACTCTACCCATTACACAAATCCCTTCTCCCTCCTTCCCCCATCTCCTGGCAACCATCAGTCTATTTTTTATTTCTATGAGTCTGACCACTTTATATACTTCACATAAGTGGAATCTTACAGTATTTGCCTTTTTATGACTGGCTTATTTCACTTAACAGAATGTCTTCAAAGTTTATCCATGTAGTAGCATGTGTTAGAATTTCCTTCCCTCCCCCCCGCCTTTTTAAAATAATCTTTACTCGAGGAGTGAGGACATTTTTTCCCATTGATTTTTAGAGAGAGTGGAAGGGAGTGGGGGAGAGAGAGAAAAACACTGATGTGAGAGAGACACATCCATCGGTTACCTCCTACACTTGCCCAGTCGGGGTGGGGGATTGAACCTGAGACCCTCCCACTGCACAGGCTGACACTCTAACCACTGGGCCATGCTGGCCAGGGCTTTCCTTCCCTTTGTAAAGCTGAATAATAAACATTTGTATGTATAAACCACATTTTTGTTTATCCATTCATCTGTCAATGGGCTGCTCCCACCTCTTGGCTATTGTGAATAATGCTGCTATGAACATGGGTATACTGGTACGACAATCACTTGGAGAGACTGTTTTCAATTCTTTTGCATATATACCCAGAAATGAATTCTTTGGTTCACATGATAATTCTATTTTTACTTTTTTGAGAAACTACCATACTATTTTGCGTAGTAGTTGCACCATTTTACATTCCCACCCGCAATGCACAGGGTTACAGTTTCTTCACACCCTGACCAGCACTTGTTATTTTCTATTTATAGTAGTGAAATCATATGGTACTTGTCTTTCTCAGACTGGCTTATTTCACTTAGCAGAATACTCTCCAGGTCCATCCATGCTGTTGCAAGGGTAAGCTTTCCTTCTTTTTAACAGCTGAGTACTATTCCGTTGTGTAAACGTACCACACCGTTTTTGTCCGCTCTACGGATAGACACTTGAGATGCTGCCAAATCCTGGCTATTGTAAATAACACTACAGTGAACTTGGAGTGCATATATTCTTTCGAATTAGTGTTTCAGGTTTCTTTAGATAAATTCCCAGAAGTGGAATTGCAGGGTCATATGGCATTTGCATTTTTAATTTTTTGAGGTAACTCCATACTGCTTTCCACAGTGGCTGCACCAATTTGCATTCCCACCAACAGTGCATGAGGGCTCCCTTTTCTCCACATCCTTGCCAGCATTTGTTGTTTGTTGGTTTATTGGTGGTAGCTATTCTGTAAGAGGACATCTCACTGTGGCTTTAATTTGCATTTCTCTGATGATTAGTGACGTTGAGCATCTTTTCACGTATCTATTGGCCATCTGTATGTTCTCTTTGGAGAAGTGTTTATTTAGGCCCTTTGCCCATTTTTTTAATTGGATAGGTTTCTAAAATGTTTAAAAAAACTTGAGAGAGAATGAGAGAGAGAGAGAGAGAGAGAGAGAGAGAGAGAGAGAGAGAGAGAGATCTATTTGCTCTTCCACTTATTCCGCTTTCATTGGTTGGTTTCTGGTATGTGCCCTGACTGGGAATCACATCTGCAATCTTGGTGTATTGGGATGAAGCTCTAACCAAGCAAGCTACCCAGGGAGGGCTGTTTTCCATTGTTGCGTTGTGTAAGTTCTTTATAAATTTTGCATATTAACCCCCTATCAGAGATCATTGGCAAATATGTTCTTCCATTCACTGGGTTATCTTTTCATTTGTTGATGTTTCCTTTGCTGTGCAAGAACTTTTTAGTTTGATGTAGTCCCATTTGTTAATATTTTTCTTTTGTTTCCCTTGCCCCAGGAGATATATCAGAAAAAAATATTGCTATGTCATGTTTTTACTGCCTTTGTTTTCTTCTTGGAATTTTATGGTTTTGATAAACATATATAAGACTTTATTCCATTTTGAGTTTATTCTTGTGTATGGTGTAAAAAGCTAGTGTAGTTTCATTTTTTGGCGGGTATCCATCCAATTTTCCCAACACCACTTATTGAATAGACTATCTTTACCTCATTGTATGTTTTTGCCTCCTTGTCAAATATTAATTGACTATAAAGGCATGGGTTGATTTATTGTCTCTCTATTCTGTTCCATTGATCTATGTTTGTTTTTATGCTGGTACCATGCTGTTTTGATTACTATGATATCAGGTAGGGTGATCCCTCCAACTTTGTTGTTCTTTCTCAAAATTACTATGGCGATTTGGGGTCTTTTGTGGTTCCATATACATTTTTGGAATATTTCTTATAGTTCTGTGAAATATGCCACTAGTTTCTTGATAGGAATTGCATCTATAGATTGCTTTGGGTAGTATGGACATTTTAATGATGTTAATTCTTCCTATCACCAAACATGGTGTATGCTTCCACTTATTTGTGTTTTCTTCTTTTTTTAAAATATATTTTTAATGATTTCAGAGAGGAAGGGAGAGGGAGAGAGAGAAACATCAATTGGCTGCCTCCTGCACACCCTACACTGGGGATTGAGCCTGCCACCTGGGTATGTGCCCTGACTGGGAATCGAACCATGACTTCCTGGTTCATAGGTTGACACTCAGCCACTGAGCCACACCAGCTGGATTGTGTCTTCTTAAATTTCTTTCTTCAGTTTCTTATAATTTACTGAGTACAGGTTTTTACATTCTTGGTTGAACTTATTCCTAGGTATTTTATTCTCTTTGAAGCAATTGTAAATGGGATTGTTTTCTTAGTTTTCCTTTCTGATAGTTCATTATCTAATCCAATAAAAGAGAAACATGCAAATTGACTGCACCTCTGCTACGCTCCAAGCCACACCCACCAGCCAATCAGAGCGACTATATGCAAATTAACCCAACCAAGATGGTGGCCGGCAGTCACCGAGCTGGAGCAAGCAGGAGGCTTGGTTGCCCCAGCGGTGGAGGAAGCCAAGCTTCCCGCTTGGCCGGCTGTGCCTCCGCTCAAGGCAACACAGTTTCAATTATAGAAGATAAATAAATCCCAGATATCTGCTTCCAGCCAGCCTCCACGGGGAGCTTGGGTGGCTGGGGGCTGTGGCCAGCCTGCAAACAGCCATCAGCCCCTCACCCAGGATAGCCACACCCTCATGGGTTGAGGGTCCCTGCTGGGGGGCTTGGCTAGCCTGCAAACAGCCATCAGCCCCTCACTCAGACTGGCCAGGCACCCCAGAAGGACCCCCCCCCCTGAAGGGGGTGTGGCCAGCCTGCAAACAGCCATTAGCCCCTCACCCAGGCTGGCCAGGAACCCCATTGGGGACCCCCACCCTGAAGGGGCTGTGGCCAGCCTGCAAACAGCCATCAGCCCCTCACCCAGGCTGGTCAGGCACCCCAGCAGGACCCCCACCCTGATCTGGGACACCCTTCAGGGCAAACCAGCCGGCCCCTACCTGTGCACCAGGCCTCTCTCCTATATAATAAAAGGGTAATATGCAAATTGACCCTAACAGCAGAATGACTGGGAATGACTGGTCACTATGACACACACTGACCACCAGGGGGCAGATGCTCAATGCAGGAGCTGTCCTTGGTGGTCAGTGCACTCCCACATTGGGAGCTCTGCTCAACCACAAGCCAGGCTGATGGCTGCCAGTACAGTGGTGGTGGTGGGAGCCTCTCCCGCCTCCTCAGCAGTGCTAAAGATGTTTGACTGCAGCTTAGGCCTGCTCCCTGCTGGCAAGTGGACATCCCCCAAGGGTCCTGGGCTGCCAGAGGGATGTCTGACTTCCAGCTTAGGCCTGATCTCCTGGGGAGCGGGCCTAAGCAAGCAGGTGGACATCCCCCGAGGGGTACCAGACTGTGAGAGGGCACAGGCCGGGCTGAGGGACCCCCCCGAGTGCACACATTTTTGTGCACCGGGCCTCTAGTTGGTGTATAAAAATGTAACTGATTTCTAGATATCAGTTTTGTATCTACTACGTTAGTGAATTCATTTATCAGTTCTAGTAGTTTTTTGGTGGAATATTTAGGGTTCTCTATATAAAGTATCATTTCATCTGCAAATAATGACAGTTTTACTTCTTCCTTTCCAATTTGGATGACTTTTATTACTTCTTGTTGTCTGATTGCTGTGGCTGGGATTTCCAGTAGTATATTGAGTAAGAGTGGTAAAAGCGGACTTCCCTGTCTTGTTCCAGAACTTAAGGGAAACAATTATAGTTTATGTCCATTGAATATGATATTGGCTCTGGAATTGTCACCTATGCCTTTATTACATTTGAGGTATATCCCCTCTATTCCCACTTTGCTGAGAGTTTTTGGTCTTAAATGGGTGCTGGATTTTATCAAAATGCTTTTTGCATCTATTGATATGATTATGTGGTTTTTTATTTTTATTATTTTATTTTTATTTTTATTTTTTTAAATATTTTATTAGTTTTTTACAGAGAGGAAGGGAGAGAGAGAGAGAGTTAGAAACATCGATGAGAGAGAAACATCAATCAGCTGCTTCCTGCACACCTCCCACTGGGGATGTGCCCGCAACCAAGGTACATGCCCTTGACCGGAATCGAACCTGGGACCTTTTCAGTCTGCAGGCCGACGCTCTATCCACTGAGCCAAACCGGTTTTGGCGATTATGTGGTTTTTTAAAAACCCTCACCTGACCCCTTGTTTGGATGTCCCCAGTGAAGATGACACACTGCTTTGACTCACTGTGAAGGAGTTAGGAGGGTGAAATACTCTGGTACAGACAGGTAACTTAGCAATTCGAAAAAGAGGAAATCTAAGTTGATTTCCCCTGTTCCTGAAATTTATCTATAAGCACCCAATTCTTTATTCCAAACATTTGAATAAATTTTTCTGAAACATAGTGTGTTTTTTTTCTCTAAAATATAAGACGAAGAACATAATTTAAAGTTTTCTTCATGATGTCCAAAATCTATAATAATAAAAGCACAATATGCTAATTAGACCGGATGTCCTTCTGGATGAAGCTGGGGCTGGGAGGGAAGCCCGGGTCCCGGGTGCCAGAGGGAAGCCGGTGCCGGCAGCCAGGGGAAGGAAGGCCTACTCTCGCACGAATTTCATGCATCGGGCCTCTAGTAGACAATAATTACTGTGCTGCTCTGAGTAATACAGGGTTACCTTCAGAAGGTAATGAAGTGTGGAGGGTTGTTTGTCTCCTCTGATTTGAGGGTTCTTGCATTAGCTAGGCATTTTTTGTTTCTTACTTTTTAAGAGGATCTTCTTGCTACTAACAATAAATCTGCCTGTGGCATTCTGCTCTCATTTTCGAGTTGATGCTTCTAGCATAGTGTGATCTGGGAGCAGATTGCCACATTCGTGAGGATTGCAGAGGTCAACAATGGCAAGAAAAAGTCCATACAGTTACTCCATTGCATTAGAGCTTAGCTGTGGGCTGTGGGGAACCTGCTGAGCTCACTCAGAGGTGGGAGTAAGGGATTGAGAAGGCCATAGTCACAAGAGTCATGGAGCTGACTCTGAGTGCCCAGGGCTGCGGAAACTGCCTGGCTTCAGAGGCACTGAGCCTCTGCCTGTTCTTTAATGGAAAAATAAAAACATTCGTCTGCCTTCTCCATCTGCCCTTTCTCGTGAGCACCCAACTTAATTTCTCAAAGGACTTGATACAGTTTTGTTTTTCCCAAGAAAATTCTCTTTGGATTATGTCCAGGAATTATTATTTTTCTCTCTGTGGAAAGATTTTGTTCCTTGTAGCTTTTTTCACTATGAACATTTTCAAGGACAATATGAGAGAGGACAGGATAATGAACCCCCATATACCTATCATTTAGCTTACATTAGTTATCAACTTTGCTATTTTTATTTCAGTTCTCCCCTCCACATGGGTGGGGGTCATGGAGTATTTTTAAAACAATGATTATATTTATTTCAGGGACACATTTTTTTTTTTACAATAAGATTACAACAAGGATATCATACCTTCCATTTATCATCAGCCATGAACCATAGCACTAGCATGGGAATTTATAAGTATCATTTTTAGTCCTCCCAATAACCCTGTAAGGTAAATTATTCCCATTTTATAAATAAAGAAATTGAGGTTCTGCCTTAATTTGTATACAAAAGAAAACAGGCTAAATGGTGGTACTTTAGTTAAAATGCAGTCTAGGCTATGGTAACAGAAAAGCCCAAAATGCAATAACCTGAATAAAGTGGTTTTCTCTCTCATATAAAAGTTCAGCTAGGAGCAGGCTATTTCTAGGACTAGCATGGAAGTTTGATGGCAATAGAAACCCAGCCTTCATCTCTCATGGTGTTCAGCTATTCTTCTCACCACAGCTCAAGAGGGCTGCTCCGGTTTCCATCAGCAGGTAGAATGGAAAAGGGAATAGTGGAGGGCGTGCCCATGCCCCTGAAGGGCCACATCCTGAAGTTGCACAGGTAACTTCTCACCAACCATTGCCCAGAACTTAATCACATGGTTACACCTGTAAGGGACACTAGGAAATGTAGTCTTTATTTTGGGCAGCCCACGACCAACTAAAAATCAGGTATTCTATTATAAGGGGGAAAAAGGGGACAATCAGGAATGCTTTCATGGATGGACGAAAGGGTTCTTTTGGAGTCAAGGGCATGGTTTTGAGTTCTTCAGTTCTTTTGGCTTCAACTGTGTCCATTTAGTAAACCTAGAGGCACCTGATCAAATTACAGATAGATGTTGTTTGGTGACGAAGGACTTCGGTTATTTAGCCCTGTGCCTACGAGGTTGTTTTTTGTTGTTATTGTTGTTTCTTTTTTTTTTTTTTTTTTTTTTGGTTTAGAACACTTATAACCATACTATTCTTTTAAAATGAAATTTTATTTTAATAGTACATTTACATTATGTGATTTAATCCCATTGTCCAGAATGGAAAGGCCCCAATTGTATACCATAACAGCTCTGCCAATGATGGTTTGGGATTCAGCTCTACTCTTTAACACTTGGGTGGCTGTAGACAAATTGCCTTCTTCAAGACTCCTTTTTATTTTCTGCAAAACAGGAAAACTATCAACCTCAGTTGTTATGAAGATTAACTAGATGATGGATGAAAGTTCAAGGTATACAGCGAACACCCGACAAATGGTATCTATGTAACGGATATATGTGTAGTATCTCCACATAGATAATCCTATCCTATTTAATTCCTGTCATTTCTTTCGACCTCCAACCCCCTCCACCCCTCCCATCCCCCCGCCCCTTTCAGCCAAGCTTTTTGAAAGTTACTGGCACACGCTGCCTCCGTGTCTCCACTTCCAATTCACTCATCAGCTCACCCCATTCGACTTTTGCTGCTTCGCTAGATTTGCTTCTGGCGAGAGCCTGACCTTAAGGTCTGTACTCCCTCTTATTTTTAAAATCCTCACCCGAGCACATGATTGATATATATATATATATATATATATATATATATATATATATATCTCAACACTAATAAAAGAGAAAAATGGTAATTGGCGTACGACGATACCCTTTTCATTGGCTAATCGGGGCTATATGCAAATTAACTGCCAACTAAGATTGGCAGTTAACTGCCAACTAAGATTGGCAGTTAACTGCCAACAAGATGGCGGTTAATTTGCATATGTAGGCACAATGCAGGGAGGCGAAAGGGAAAGCAGGAAGAAGCCCCCTGCCACTGACAGTGATCGGAAACCCAGGGGGGAGCTAAGAGCTGGGGGGCAGGGCAAAGGTGGCCCTGGGGCCGCCTTTGCCCTGCCCCCCAGCCATGATCGGAGAATCAGGTGCCTTTTCCGCCCTGGCCAGTGATAGCAGGAAGTAGGGGTGGAGCCAGTGATGGGAGCTGGGCACGGTCGAAGCTGGCAGTCCCAGGAGCTAGGGGCCCCTTGCCTGGGCCTAAAGCGAAGACCACGATCACGGGGCCGCTGCAGCTGTGGGTCCCCGCTGCCCGGGCCGGACGCCTCAGCCAGAGGCATCCTGCAGGGGCAGGGGCAGGGGCGGAGCCCGGGCAATCGCGGCGCCCCCTGCTGCCACTGCAGGTCCCTGCTGCCCGGGCCGGACACCTAGGTCAGAGGCGTCAGGCCTGGGCAAGGGGCCGATCCTGCGATTGGAGGGTGATGGGGGTCAACGCCTGAGGGCTCCCAGTATATGAGAGGGAGCAGGCTGGGCTGAGGGACACTCCCCCCCAACACACATCCAGTGCACGAATTTCGTGCACCGGGCCCCTAGTATATATATATATATATATATATATATATATATATATATATATATATATAGAGAGAGAGAGAGAGAGAGAGAGAGAGAGAGAGAGAGAGAGAGAGAAGAAACATCTATCAATCTGTAACTCAGATATGTGTCCTGACCAGGAATTGAACCGGCAACTTTCAGTGTATAGGATGACACTCAACCGACTGAGCCACTCCAGCCAGGTTCTGACAGGTTGTTCTTAAAGGCAGGTAACAAAACATAAGGAGACCTGAAGGCGGAATTGGCTATTCCCGGGAGTTTCTCAAGGCGACTTTCACAGATAAAACCTGTGATTGTGTGATTCTAGGAGCCAGGGTTTGGAGCTTAAAAGAGGTCGCTGAAGATTTCCACAACCTCTGACAGTTTTGATTACCTGAAAACTTTTCTTTCTAGAATCAGGGCCCAATGAGGTTGTAGTTCATAGATTTGGCCACACGGGGGCATCACACACACACACACACACACACACACACACACACACACACACACCTTTTCTCAAACCTGGCTGGGTTCCTTGTGCATTCAGTTCCCACTGTCACCGCCCTAGCACAGACCCTGAGCAACTCACGCAGGGTCTAACCTTCACACCTCTATACCTTCATCACCTCATTCCACGCACAAGAACACGGAGGGGCACCCATTTTCTGAAGCCATCTGCCAATTTCCTCCCAGGGTGGTCAGTTAGCCACCTGCATCTCCCACACTTTCCCTGCTCACCCCAGTTTACTATCTGACTTGCCTTGTCTCCCCAAACCCTAGCCAAGATCTCCGTGGACACCCACTTGGCTGTATCTGTATTTTATTTTTTATTTATTTTTTGTTTCTGTATTTTAAAAGCTACAGGCATTCCACTGATCATATTTTGAGAAACACTGACTTTCTGGCTTTGTGGGCATGGATGTGTTAACTAAGTCTCCATTTTTGCAGCAAATGGGGAGGATGAAGTAAGTCATGTAAACTGGGAGTTTCTTTAGCACAGTGGTTGGCAACCACACGCTCACAAATGCTGCGTTTCCTGTTGCCCGGGGGTGGCTGCTCCGCTGGGTTTGGGGATGGAGGTCAGGAAGTGTCATGGGGGTGGCTGTGTGTGCTGGGCTGTCACCTGTGCCTGCCATCCTCAGAGCCGACCTGTGAAGAGCATCCTCCAGAAAGTGCGAGATCCCAATCCCTCACAGGACGCAGAATGAACCAGTCTGGGGTGGGGACCCTGGAGAGGGACTTTAAGGAAGTGGAGGGCGCTGGGCACACACCAACTTTTGACCTTATGCTAAGTTCAGTTCACCTCTTTCTACTCACAAGAAAGGCTGGCATCTTTGTAGTGATGGGGGAAGGGTTATGAGTGCCCTGGAGTGACTGCCTTGAATCTCACTGCCCCGATGGCCTGAGTAACGAGTGAGGCACCTCTTTATTTGGGCAGTGAAATGGGACAGCGTGGAGATGGGCGGGCAGGGCGGGACAAGCTGCTTAGCTTCCAGGACTATTCTTGTGCCACCCCTTGGTCCTGCCCTCCCTTTCACAGCACTGGCACCTGCCAAAGCCCCTGGTGATAGTCACCAGACGTCTGGTGCCCTGAAAAGGGGCTGGGCACTTCAGGACGTGGAGGAATGGGGGAAGGACACAGGTACTGAGAGTTTGGGAGGCAGGTACGGTTTCCAGCTTTGGAATATCTCTGGATGGAAACAGCAACTTCTAAATGTGGCCTCCAAAAGTCTGCAGGTGGAGTGGAAGGAGGAGGGGGAGTGGTAGGAACTGGGGGGGGGGGCAATGCTCCCAGCGGGGATCTTACAGCAGAAGACCCCATCTGAGGACCAGGGGTGGCAAACCGTTCTCTCCCCCCCCCCCCCGCCCCGCCCCTGGCAGCACTAGGGGATCGCAGGCGGCATCTACTTCAGAGTTTATGGTAAGAGGCTGGAGCAGGCACACAGCGCCACAGACAACACACCCCACCCTTTAAGGAAGTGGGGAGGAGAGCAGCAGGGGTGTGGTTAACTAGGAGGAGGAGAGGGGAAAACACAAACCTGTCAGCCCTCTTACTCTGCGGAGGCCTCCGGCGTGGCGGCGAGTGCCCCACCTGCCACGGCCCGGACTCACCTGTACCTGCGCAGCCCCCGCCTCACCTGGCCGAGCTGGGAGCCGCGCCGCCACCCGCCACCCGCCACCCGGAATCGGCGCTTCCGTCCGCGTGAGTCCCCTCCCGCGATCCGGGCTGAGCACCAGCCAGAAGTTGGCGGCTGGACGAGGTAGAAGGGATGGAGGGGTTGCTCCGGAGACTGTGGGAACCTGAACGGGACCGCGTTCCTGCTGAAGCAGCCTGGGACCCAGCAGGCGGAGGCGGGGTGCAGTGTCCTCCGGGCTCGCTAGCCTTCCGCCGGGGGGAAGGGAGTCCACGTTTGCAGTTAATCTGAGACTAAAGGGTGTTTCTCCCTGTTTGTCCTCAAACAGGGCAGGCTGGGGGCCATGCCCAGGGGGCACAGAGAGGCCACCTGCCTCTAAAGGTCAGATCAGAGAGCAACAAGCAGGGCTTTTCAGAATCCCATCCCGCCTCTGAGCTGCTCCCTGTGCCCTGCGCTCACCACTCGCCCCATGCCCTGCACACCCCCACCCTGGTCAGGCTCCCAGGCACCCCATTGTGCCTGCATCCACTTCTTGCCCCCTGAGAGACCATCTTCTGAACAAGCCCTGACTGGAAGCCAGCAGGGGTCTGCGTGGGGGGAGAGGCAGAGCTGTGGTGTGTGTGTGTGTGTGTGTGTGTGTGTGTGTGTGTGTGTGTTGGAGACTGAAGTTAACACCAGCCGCCCCATGGGTTCTTTGTGAAACTACCTTCCGAATGCCGCTGAAGGGTTAAATTCTGTGCTGCCTTCCCCTGTCAGGCTGTGCGTGGGCAAAGCCTTGGGTGGGTGAACAGGGACCATATGGGTGATGTTCTGAGCCCACCGAGCCCCACCACCTGCCCTAACCCTCAGCCATCTGACACTGGCGTCTCCCCACACCCCAACCTTGGAGCTCCATCCACTTAGACTTCTTTCAAGGGTCACGGGAGAAGGAGGGCAGGAGTGTGGACACGGAGGGGGCATTCGCAAGAGGGCTGTAATTCAGAGGAGGAAGAGCTTGCCACTGAGCTGCTGCGGGACGGGGTGTGAGCCGACTGGGGTGGTTGGTGTGGCATGATCGGCCGGCTAGGGTCAGGAGGAGGCCTCTCCTTGGCATGGCCGTGGCTACTCTCTCCTCACCTTAGTCCAGGCCAAGAAATTCTGTTGTGGACTTAAGCCCAGCCTTTCACAACTCCTCCAGGGGCAGGGAGAAGAGGAGGCAGAGATGAAAAAGTCAGTCAAAAGGGAAGGGAGGAAGGAAATAGTCAAAATCAAGAGACTCGGCTCCGGCAAGATATTTTGCATTCATTCATTCATTCATTCATTCATTCATTTGATAAGCATTTACTGACTTCCTACCTGAGTCTAGGTTGGGTGTGGGGAGACAAAAGTATGTCTGACCCAGCCCCTGCTCCCCAGAGCAGTGTGGGGAATGGTGGGGGCCTGGATGGGATGGGGCAGGGTGCTAACTAACCCAGTGCTGGAGGGTTAAGGAAGGAGGTGGTAAGGGGTGCACCCCAGGAAGGCTTCCTGGCAGAAATGACACTAAGTGTAGACCTCAAGGATCAATAGGAATGAGCCAGGGAGAGGAAGAGGGGGAAGAACAGGCACAGAGCACAGCAAGTGCTGAGGCCGTAGGCCAGAAGCAGCATGACGCATCCAAGGAAACTGAAAGTAGCTCAGAGTGTTCAGCGTGTGGAGAGTGCAGGGGCGAGGTGAAGCAGGAGAGGTAAGTGGAGACAGCTCCAGAAAGGCTGCTCAGGCTGCCATGGCAACTCCTCGTGTTGGAGCAACACTAGGGACCTGAAGCCAGGCGTGAGACTTCTCAGCATGTCTTCCGGGTGGGGTGGCCAGATTTAGCAAATACCAGTAAAAATACAGGACACTCAGATTTGCATTTCAGATAAGCAACGGATATTATTCAGCTATAAGTCTGTCCCACGAAATATTTGGATGTCCTTATACTTAGAGGTCATTGATTGTTTATCTGAAACTCAAGTTGAACTGGGCGACTGATATTTTACTGGGCAACTCTTCCCTAGGAGAAAGCTGAGGGTGCTACTGTGTTGGGAAGCGAAGGATGAGAATGGCCAGGGGCCAGGGCACAGTCTCAGGACAGACTTACCTTGTAACCAATCCTCCTGGATTCCCGTCTGGGGCTTCTCCACGGACTGACAATGTTATTTCTTAAAAATAAACAAAAAAAATAGTATTAATTCCTTGGTCAGTTTGTTCATCTCCACAGCTGAAGGATGAGGGCACCTCAGAAAGACATTGGGCTTTGGATTGGACCCAGGCTCAAATCCCAGCCTGGCCAACTTGCCTGCTGTGAGGCCTCATAGGACCACTTAGCTTCTCTGAGCCCAGACTCTCTTTTCTGAAATGAGCACAAGAATACCTATCTGTTTGTCCGGGTTGTTGGGAGGCTCCGTCTATAGATTGCCTAGTAAGTGCCCAAGAAGAAGTGGTAGATACTAATTTCTGTAACACCTTCTCACGGTCGCCAAAGGGACATCTTCTAAGTGTGTGGGGCTCATTTATTTCCATTTGTATTTATCGGGCACTCAGAGGTCCCCAGGGGAATACATGGTGGGGGTCCTGATTCTAGTGAGAGAGTGGGTTAGCTCCTGTGCGGACAGGGAGAACCTGAGTCACTTTTTCAGCCCTGCTATTATTCCCTTCCCACAAAGTCGGCTCCATGGGGAAGAGATATCCAGCCCCTCCTGTTGAAGGGCAGTGAGGGGGGGTGGGCGTGAGGAGAGGGAGCAGCTCAAAGTAGAATTAACTGAAGGGAAATGTGAATGAATGAATTGAAAGAGAGAACCAACATAATACACCTAGGACAGTGCCTGACACGGACCAATGAGTCATAAAATTTGGCTGTCATAATTTTCACTTTTATACTGAGTACCTTAGGAAAATAGAGCTCAGGGTTGGATGAAGTAAGAGTCCTTTTGTGAACCACTTTTTGACTTTAATGGGAGCATTTGTAAAAGCAAATTAGGGGCCTCCTAAAAGAGAACCCAGAAGGAGTTAAGAATTCGGTAAGAGCCCTAGCCGGTTTGGCTCAGTGGATAGAGCGTCAGCCTGTGGACTGGAGGGTCCCAGGTTCGATTCCGGTCAGGGACATACGCTCAGGAGGCAGCCAATCAATGATTCTCTCTCATCACTGATGTTTTTCTCTCTCTCTCTCCCTTCCTCTCTGAAATCAATAAAAATATATTTTTTAAAAAAGAATTTTTTAAGAGAAAAAGGAAATGGAAAATGTGTTTCCCTTGTGGGTTAAAAATGGTCCCTCTTTCTAAATCTCTCCACCCTCAGCCCAGTGATGAGTATTTTGTCTTTAGAGCAGCATTTGCCAAACAGTGTTCAGAGAAACTCTATGCCATGGAGATGGTTATAAGTGTTCCATGGGTGAAACATCCCCAGTGAGCCCTCTCGGTGATTTATCATCCTTATTTGCACCATCAAGATTATGGTAAGTCCTGCAGAGAAGATGCCTATATCACTGGGCTTGCTAGCATTCCTTAGATTAGACTTTACAACCCTTGCAGGGCATGGGGGAGGGGACACCGTTAGGGCACGAAGGCCAGTATCATTCCACATCTAGTGACTGATGTGGGTCCAGTTCTGGGACCAAGCGGGCCTTTCAGGGGACATGATTCATCTCCAAACGCTGCCCAGGATGGACCTAGGCTCAGCAGTGTCCAATTTACAGGAGATGCTCAGAGACTGAGCGCTTGAGTGTCTCTGTCCCAGCCTCATACATACTCCACGAACACCAACACCTACCCGTCGGCCTTAATCTTCCTCCTGCAGCTCATGTCCCTTCCCATTGTTCAGAAGACCCCGGGAAAAGCAGGTCTCTTAGCCTGTAGTCCTCCACGGTGATGATAGCAGCTCCATGTGCCCTGAATACTGCTAAACAAGCACAGTTGATGGGGAGGCAGGGAGGAGAAAGGGCATAGCTGGGATGGACCCCAAGTCATCGGTCTCCCAGCTCCTAGTTCCTCCTGCCCAGGAGTTATGGGCTCCAGAAGAATGGAGCTCTGAGGTGGTCACACAGAGAGGGCTGGAGGTATGGTAATGAAGAGAAGCTGTTGGCTTGGTGATCCAGTTTCTCTTAGACTCGGCTTCAGGGCTATAGCAAAGGGGGAGGAGCAAGGAGAGTGGCCACCGTCTCTGGATCAAGCATGGCTGGTGGTCCGGTGGTCCGGTGACCACACTGGGTCAGTCCTCTGGGTTCCAGCTCCAGCTACAGACTCGTTGTGTGACTGAGCCCGTCTTCCTCATCTGTGAGACAGAGATGCTAACAGGGCTCTGCACGAGGATGCAGTGGGATAGTCAAGTTCAAAATGTGAACGGCCACGAAAGCATGGGCAGGGTCTCACAGAACTGTCAGTAGCCACTGTCCTGAGCGGGATCAGCGAAAACCCCTGGGGTAGGGACATCTGGGGGTGGAGGAGCCAGGAAGTCAGAGGCTGGTGTGCCAGACATTGGCCAGCTCCTACAGACGATGTCAGTATTGTAACATCCTAGCTGGCCATATGCCGCAGCTTAAAAATAGCCTTGTCTGTACATAAAATACTCAGTCCTTTAACAGGCAACACACAGTAGGCATTCAATATATATATATATATATATATATATATATATATATATATATATATATAAATATATATTTATATATATATTTTTTAATTTAAAAATATGTATTTTTGTACAGATTTTTAAAATTTATTATTTATTATTATTATTATTTTTTTGAGAGAGAGAGAGAGAGAAAGGAAGGGAGAGGGAAGAGAGACAGAAACATCAATGAGAGAGAAACATCAGTTGGCTGCCCCCTGTGCGCCCCCTACTGGGGATGCAGCCGCAACCTGGGCATGTGCTGTGGTGGGAATTGAACTGGTGACCTCTTGTTCATGGGTTGAGGCTCAATCGCTGAGCCACATCAGCTGGGCTACATTTTTATACTTATGGTCAATCTGAGCTGATGGGAAACACTGTTTTTTTCTTTCCCGAGGAAAAAGGCCATCTTCCGAGGGGCAGGCTTCTCATGAGGGTGTCTCATGGACACGCATTGCATAGACAACAGTATTTGCTTCTTGCCCCCCCCCCGCCCCACCCCCAGCTCCCTGTGTTTGATGAACAGCCAGGCCTAATTAGCTCTTTAACCAGCAAAGAGACTTCTCAGGAGCCCGCATGCTCATTGAAGGTGCTGAGAGAGCTGAGGGGCAGGAGAAAATGCTGACAGGTAGGAGAAGGTGGTGGCTCCACTTTCTGGGGTTCCCAGCAGCCCTCTGAGCTGTGTGAGGGGGTGGCGGCGGGGGAGGGGCAGGCTTTTGAGTCACTGCTGTTTCCCAAGGTATGATTATTACTCACGATGACAGTTTGATTAAGACAGCAGCCTGGAGACTGCATATTCACATGCACTTTTCACCTAGATGCTCGTTGGAGAGAGAGGATTGCAGGAGTTGTCTCCAAGGCCGCCTCAGGCCTGCTGTGGGCTGGCTGCAGGAGCCCATGCTCCCGGTTTTCCCGGTCCCCCCAGCTCTTACTCTCCCCAGCACTCAGGCTCCTGCTGCTCTTATAAGGCAGCCAGTCAGCGTGGTTAGAACTAAGGTCAACAGCCCTAACTGGTTTGCCTCAGTGGATAGAGTGTTGGCCTGCGGACTGAAGGGTCCCAGGTTCGATTCCACCTTCGTTGCGGGCACATCCCAGGTGGGGGTGTTCAGGAGGCAGCTGATTGATTCTCTCTCATCGATGTTTCTAACTCTCTATCCCTCTCCCTTCCTCTCTGTAAAAAATCAATAAACTATTTAAAAAAAAATAAAAAAAGAACTGAGGCCAATGACTGCCAATACCCACGGAAGGGTGAGCCCTCCCCTTTTCCGTCTTGGCTGCAGTTCACTAACATTTTCCTCCTCCCCAGTCCCCTGCTTCCCTTTTATGTTCTGAAATCCACCTACACAGAATCTGACAACTTCACTCACTAGAGAGGGAGACATGGAGGACTGCACCTCGCCCAGTGTTTAGAACTCGGGGCTGGCTTTAACTCTTAATTTTGTTTCATTGCTTAAGGTATTACAAAGCGTATTACATTTGTCTCCTTTTTTTCCCCCCTTGACCTTCCCCCAGCCTCCCCTACCCCCCAGTGTCTTGTGTCCATTGGTTATGCATGCATACAAGTCCTTTGGTTGATCTCTTAAACCCCCTCCACCCCCCACCCCAACCCTCCCCGGCCTTCCCACTATAGTTTGACAGTCTGTTCGATGCTGCTCTGACTCTGTATCTATTTTTGTTCATCAGTTTATAATGGTCTTTATTATCCATAAATAAGATCTCACTCATTTATGGCTTTAACTCTTGTCTCGTGGACTAGCCTCCCTTTCAATCCAGGCAATCCTCCCAATGACTCGGAGGGCACCGGGACCACAGCCCCTCCCCCTGTCTTGTGCCCCTTCTCCCTTGGAGGGTCTCCACCTGTCGCTTAGACTCGGAGACTTAGTTCTAACCAGCTGATTTGATCCCACTGTGCCCCACCCGGGCCCGGAGGCTCCTCAGGGCTGGGAATTCTGCCCTGAGTTTGGGCTTTCCTCTTCTGGGGGGTTCCCTTTCCCAACTGATCCCAGCTGGTCTTTAAATTAGTGTAGTTTGTCCCTCCCTAAGCCCAAGCATGTCTCTTTCTTCCCTAGGAGCATTTGGAGTGAGAGCCTGGCTCCTCTCCCTTCAGCTCAGATTTACTCTCTGCCCGCCCTCAGTTCCTGCTCCAGGCAGGTTACAGGTGATCTGATCCTCACCACCTTTGAAAGCGCTCCTACCAGCATCCAGTTACGTTCCCCACCCCAGCTCAGGGCAGGCAGGGC
This sequence comes from Myotis daubentonii, assembly GCF_963259705.1. Taxonomy (NCBI): domain Eukaryota; kingdom Metazoa; phylum Chordata; class Mammalia; order Chiroptera; family Vespertilionidae; genus Myotis; species Myotis daubentonii. The sequence goes on from NC_081844.1 coordinate 34,473,904, forward strand.
CCCTCACTCAGCAGTCTGTCATCCTGGGTACGCGGGAGGGCTGTCTGGAGTCAGAAGCCATGGCTCCGGTTCAGATGCTTCACTGGCCGGCTGTGTACCTTCGTGTGAGTCACTTCACTCTTCCAAGCCTCGCTTTTCTCCTTTGAAAATGAAGAAAAGGTACTGCGTCCCTCAAAGGGGCAGTGGAAATATCTGACTTGCGTGAAAATGCCCTGTGAAATAGCTCCAGGCACTCTCTCCGGAAAGAGAGTTTGTGGGCAGAAAAAGGTGGGTTTGAGTCTCGACTCTGTCACTTTATACCTGTGTGACATTGCAAGTCATGTAATCCCTCTGAGCCTTAATTTTCTCATTTGTAACTTGTTCTAGGCATTTGTTTAATATGTCTTCACCTCGTCACCCCTTCTCACCCTCAGGGCATATTTTTATTTCCCTTTGGAAGGACTGTATCTGTCCTCAACAAGTTTACAGTCTGGTAGGGGAGGTACGACATAAAGATAAATAACTCTTCGACAAGACGGGGCCTTATGGTGCCATAGAAGAGGTACGGATAAAGTGCTATGAGGTCAGAAGATGGAGAGAGTACTTCTGTCTGGCGAGTCCAGGAATGCTTCCTGGAGGAAGTGGCATTTGGACAAGCTCTGAAAGGATGGGTAGGGTATGGCTGAAGAAACTTGGGTGGTTGTGATCTAAGAAGAATGTAAATAAAAGCAGGTGAGTGGGAAGGCATGGCTCCTGTGACTCATTTTGGGTGGAGCCAAGTGTATCAAAGGGCAATGAAGATAAGGTGCAAGGGCAGAAAGTAAGATAAAGGTTGGCCATGGCAGCTGAAGAGATTGGACATTGTTCTGAAGGCTGTGGGGGAGCTGCTGGGCTTCACTCTGAAGGCTGGTGAGCTTTGTCTTGGGTGAAGGGTCCATGACCAGATTTGGGCAGCAGCGTGTAAAGTAGATGGGAGAGAAGAGAGCTTGCAGGAGGAGCAGCTAGGAGAGTATTACGAATAGTTTAGGTCTTCGGAGTCTGCATGCGTGGTGTAATTCAGGATGATTTGGGGGTCCTGGAGAGGATCTGCTTGTCACTTGGAGCTTCTACATCCTCTGAGTTGAAATCCGTCATTAGATAAATGTAAAAGGTGTAGGGTTTATGGAAGTATCACACGCTTAGGTTGTATATGTAATTTGTCTTTCTCCTTAATCCTTTCCTTCTTTTGAATCTGTTGTTGTTGTTGTTGTTAATCATCATCCAAGGATATTATTTTCCATTGCTTTTTTAAAGAGTGGGAGAAGGGAGGGAGGGAAGAGGAGAGAGAGAGAGAAACATTTACGAGAGACACATCGATTGGTTGCCTCCCCTGACCAGGGCGAGGATTGAGCCTGCAACCCTTCAGTGTGCAGACCGACGCTTTAACGACTGAGCCACACCAGCCTGGGCTGCTTTTGTGTTCTTGATTAGCAGGTAACTCCTTTCCCAGGGCCTCCTCTTGCACTAAATGTCAGCCTGGCCAGAAGTCTAATAGCAGCACCTGTGTGGCAGCCTCCTCTAGCATCAAAGAGGAGCATGTGTTTAGATCTGCCCTCCCCACCCCCCCATCAGTTCAGAGGACTCCTGGGCTCCACCTCCAGCCTGACCCTCCTCCCTTGCTTCAACCCTCCACTTGCAAGTCTATAAGACATTGGTACTCAAGTTACGCATCTGAAACGCAACATGCTGGAAACTAAACTCATAATTTGCTCACATCAAACCATCTCTTCCTTCTGGCATCCTTCCGTCTGTTCATGCCTTTGCCATTCTCTTAGGTACTCAGGTCAAACACCTTGGAGTTACCTTCCCTTTCTCCTCTACTTTCCTCCACTCGAATCCTTCCTCCTCACTAATGAGTCCTACATTCTTTCTATGTGCCTCTAATTCCTTCTCTGTTCCCTGCCGGCCCTGCTCCAGCCGAGCCTACCACCTACTATCACCCACCATTACAAGAGCCTCTCCCCTACCTACCTCTAGTTTCCACAGGGCCTCTAGGCCAGTGATGGCGAACCTTTTGAGCTCAGCGTGTCAGCATTTTGAAAAACCCTAACTTAACTCTGGTGCCGTGTCACATATAGAAATTTTTTGATATTTGCAACCATAGTAAAACAAAGATGTATATTTTTGATATTTATTTTATATATTTAAATGCCATTTAACAAAGAAAAATCAACCAAAAAAATGAGTTCGCGTGTCACCTCTGACACGCGTGTCATAGGATGGCCATCACTGCTCTAGGCAAATCCAGATCCCTCAGATTCACTACTCAGCGCCCTCCATCATCTGACCTTTGTCTGCCCTGCTCACCCAATTCCCCCATACTTTCCTCATGGGCTCACGGTCCCCATCAAACCTTTGCTCAAGTCCTGCATCCCTCCTGGACCGCCCCCCTCTTCCACCTTCCCTGGGCTGACTCCCTCTGGCTCCATTCCTGCCCTGGGAAACCTGTGCTCTCTCCTGCAGCCGCTGGGATTGGGCTTTGGGATGTGACATTCCTACGGGGCAGGGAGGTGCTTTCCCCTTGGTTTTCCTTCCAAACTCCCTCCAAGAGTAGGAGTTCCATTTCCCTCCTCTGCGGCACTCCTCAAACTCCTGGCTCACCCGCGCCAGCTGTCATCTTCCTGGTTCCCTGTGCCGGGCCACAGAACAGCCAGTTGCAGCAGCACCGGGATCACATTCTCCCTAGCGGTCAGGATGCACTCCTTGCCTCTCCGGCATGTGGAGGTTTTCTAGAGCCCGGAGAGAGGGAGTCAGCGTTTAGAGCTGGAGCTCGGTAATCCCTCTACTGAACTCCTTCTGTGTCTCTCTAATCCATCAGATCCTTGCCTTTCCCTTCCCCTCATCCTCCAGTTTATTGAGCCCGTCTAGGTCAGGCTGAATGGCAGAACAAAGACGAGTAGGAAAACAGGCAGGACGCCTTTGGAGAGGGCGGAGTCGCTTGAGGAATACCAGAGAGAGAGATTGTCAAGACAAAAGTTGGTAGTCTTAGTGACCTGGACCCCCACCTATCTGTGCGCAGGCACAGGGCTGGCCCTGGTAATTGCACTTGGAACTTTCTGGGTCTTGCATCCCCAAGATCTGGAAATACTTAATCCATGACGGCTCCTTTATCCCAGAGGGTAGCCCTCTGTTGCCCGCAGAGTGCCTCTGAGCCTGCTTCCTCTTTGTTTACCTCTGTGTCGAATAATCCTTCCTGCACCTGTGAGCACCGAGCTGCCCACCTGTGCTCACTCCCAGCGTCCTGCACCTGTGAGCACCGAGCTGCCCACCTGTGCTCACTCCCAGCGAGAGGTGTGAAGGACAGAGAGGGCGCTGCCCTGGGACAGGGAGTCCTGGGGGGCCCTGGGTCTGGTCCCGGGCGGCTCTGCCACTGTCCCTCCACATGACCTTGAGTGAGTCACCTGGGTAAGCCTGTTCCAGCCTCAGGGTTTGCATTTGTACATACAGCAAGGGGAATGGGCATGGACTTGTTGACAAGTGGAGGGTTTTTTTCAGAATGGATCTTAGGAGAGAGCCCAGTAAGTAAAGGAGGTTACAGAAGGCCCTTCAGGGTTGGTGTGGGGAGGTCTGCCGGACCCTTGACCCCTTCTGCAGTGGTCCCTGAGCCAGATCATCTTGGATCTTTTCCAGGTCTCCAGGTCTTGAGGTTCTCATTGCTTGTATGTGATAGGGGCTGGGGAATGGGTCCAGATTCAAGTGAGTTCAGCAAAGAATCAATTCAGGGGAAGGAATCCAACCTGGCCCACGGAGGGTGCAGGTGTTGGGGGCGGGGTGTTGTGTACATGCTGGTCCTGGGAGAAGGTGCACTGTCTTCACCTCTGAGCAAATAAAATGCACGTGTCTATGGGAGGAAAGCCCAGAGCTTTCATCTGAGCTCCGAGCCACTTACAGCCTCCCAGATATTAAGAACAGCCCACAAGGTTTTGTAATCACTTTTGCAAATGTTTCATAGTGGTCACCTCAAACTCAAGTCCCATTTTAATTCAGATGAACTGGGCTGCAAGCTCCGTTGAGGTCAGAACCCGCTCTGTACTGAGAGTCAGTGTCATAATCGAGGACACGGTTGGCATTTGATGAATACAATGTGCGCCTGAACATACGTGTGCCTTCCGATAAGCAGGGATGTTAAAAATAATGAATATGTAAATGTTTGAGGGCATATTTAATATATCATCTTGGTGACATGTTTTAAATCACATACTATATAAAATAATACATTAAACGAAAAATATGCGCCCCCAATGCTCCCTGTTTATAAAACACTGAAACACTTCACTTACATCTTTGACATCAGTGTCCTTCTCATCACAGAACCACTCTTCGAATCTACTGTCTGTGTTCTGACCTATATCACTGTCCCTACAGTCGAAGGAGAGTTGGCTATTTCCTATTAGGCCAGAAGTGTTTATTTTTTTATTTAAGTGTAGTTACTATACAATCTTATATCAGTTATGTTAATTTCAGCTGTACATTCGGCATTTTTATATCTTGCAATGTGATCACCCCACTCATTTTATTTTATTAATAACAGTTATTTTGAGATATAACTCACACACCATAGAATTCATCCTTTAAAAATGTAAAAGTTTGGTCTGACCAGCGTGGCTCAGCGGTTGAGCTTCAATCTATGAACCAGGAGGTCATGGTTCAAATCCTAATCATTAATGTTTCTATCCCTCTGTCGTCCTCTCTCTGAAATCAGTGAAAACATTAAAAAATGTGCAGTTTGGTGAATTCACAGAGTTGTGCAACAATCACTGCTGCGTCATTGCAGAACATTTTCCTCACCCCCTAAAGAAGCCTGTACCCTTAGCAGTCACTCCTTATCCTCCCCACCCTCCCCAGTCCCTGGCAATCACTAATCTACTTTAAATAGGATTTGCCTATTCTGGACATTTCATATTAATGGAATTGTGCAACATTGTGACCTTTTATGACTAGCTTTGTTTCCCTTAGCATAATGTTTTCAAGGTTCATTCATGTAGCATGAATCAGTTTTTCATTCCTTTTGGCCAAATAATATTCCATTATATGGATATAGCACGTTTTGTTTATCCACTTATTTGTTGATGAAGATTTGAGTTGTTTCCACTTTTTGATCATTATAAAGTGTTGCTGTGAACAGCTGTGAGCAAGTTTTGGTGTGGACATATGTTTTCATTTCTTTTAGTTATATACCCAGGAGTGGAATTGCTGGACCGTGCGACAACTCTGTGTTTAACATTTTGAGTAATGGCTGAACTGCTTTCTACAGCAGTGGCACCATTTTATATTCCCATTAGCATTGCATGATGGTTCCAATTTCTCCCTATCTTCACCAATACTTTGTTATTGTCTGCAATTTTGATTATGGCTATTCTAGTGGGCTTGGAGTGGTATCTTGTGGTTTTAACTCGCGTTTCCCTTGTGACTAATGATGGAGCATCTTTTCATGTACTCATTGGCCATTTGTATGTCTTTTTTTTGGAGAAATGTCTAATCAAATTGTATAGAAGGTATTTCTTTTAGATATCCACAATGTATCACTTAGTATATTGCTTTTAAAAATGATCTTTTAAATGTCTTCTCACAACAAAATTCAGGGCTTGTATTGTGAAGCTATACCCCCAAGAAAAGTATCTAAATCTACATTATGGTACCATGTTTGGAAAAAAAACCCAATAATTCTATCCAGTGACCTCCATAAGCATCCAAGACTTGCATTGACTGAAGTGGTGTCAGGCTAATATTTTCCACAAACAGTATATTTTTGTTTAAAACAGGGTAATTGAAAAAGAATGGCATAATATGCAAGATTCTGTGAGGGCTAGAATATAAGCTTCCTCTTTTTTGACAGATAATTTGGGGATGGGGAGAGCTTTACTTATACTTAAAGATGTATGATATTTAAAAAAGAGTGGGTGGATGAACAGATAGACAGATGACTTTAGGAATGAACAAATGGACAAAAGAAAGAGTGCAAACTACTAAGCCAGTCAACCAAACAACTACACCAATCTAATTCTCTTTATTCTCTCTGAATTCCTACCCAGAAAACCAGCATTGGTCTATATTTTATACTGTACAGGATCATCTATAAAATTGTTTAAAAAGCAGATTTGCAGTTATATGTTGGAAACAAGACACCATACTTTCTGTTGTCTGGAATATCTTTATCATCTTCCTTTAAAATGGGACAATTTGAGTCTGCTCAGTTTCCTGGAGTTGATTGAGAAACCCAAAGACCAAGCAACATGACTGTAGGATTTGCTTCAGGGTCATGGTTGCTGGAGCAGGACCTTTAGGGGTGTGAGATGATACAGGGTTCTCTTAGGGTTTGCCTTGTTCGGGCCCTGAGTCCACTGCTGCCTATCCACCAGCGTGAGGACAGGGTTGCTGGTGCCTCATGCATGGCCTGGGGCCTGGCGCCTTCCCCTTCTCCCTTCTGCGGTGAGACAGCCACATCCATCTCACAAACAACACTCACTAGTGATTCACCAACAAATTCCACACAGAGACTGCCCCTCCCCGCCTTCCCCTCTGGTCTTCTCTTAAGAAGACACACGTGAACTGGAGAATAGGGTTCTGGATATTGGGGTAGAGCGAGGAAAGAAAAGAGAAAGAATGGCAGGCAGAGGAACAAAAATGGAAGCTGTGGCCAGACACATGAGGTGACAGAGACTTGGTGAAAGTTGTAGAGGTGGCTTTTTTTAAAAAAATATATTTTATTGATTTTTTACAGAGAGGAAGGGAGAGGGATAGAGAGTTAGAAACATCGATGAGAGAGAAACATTGATCAGCTGCCTCCTGCACACCTCCTACTGGGGATGTGCCCGCAACCAAGGTACATGCCCTTGACCGGAATCGAACCTGGGACCTTTCAGTCCGAAGGCCGACGCTCTATCCACTAAGCTGAACCGGTTAGGGCTAGAGGTGGCTTTTAAGGCACAGACCCTGGAGGGGGATTAGTGACAGATGACACCGCTCTTTAGAAAGACCTTCATGGCAGCCATAGGACAGGCTCCTGTGACATTTACTCTGGAATGTGTGTGGCTGGGGTTGAGGTGAGGGAGGAAGCGACAGAGGAAGGACATGTGGACAAGGCCTAACTCCTGTTACCAATGGTGGTCGGTAAAGAAAGTTAGGGCTGCAGGTCTGTGTATATCAGGGTTAGGGTCCCTTCCATAGCATTTTAGTCCATTCCTAGGTGGGATCTCAGCGACTGCTAGTCTTTCCTTCTGTGCCATGGCCGCACTGAGTCTAAACTGTCCCCCAGGTGGGTGTTTCCCTTGGTTTATAACCCTCTGTGAGGAAGGACAGTTGACAGTCTTCCTCCTCGAAGTCCTGTTCCTTATTCTGAGGATATGGGATCAGTGGCTCTGATGTGGTGAACCGGAGGCCAGGCTCTGCATTATGTAGCACCTCCTCCGGGCCAGGCGCTGTGCTAGGCTCTGGGGTACAAATGTGAACAAGAGACCATCCTTGAGGTGACGGAGCAGGGCGAGCAGTCACAATAAAACCAGATGTGTTGCAAGAGGGTGGTCAAATGCCAGAGGCACGAAGGCCAGAGCTACCAACCTTACCAAGGGGCGGCCAAAAAGGCGTCACAAATGAGGTGATTCTGGGAAGGGTTTTGAGGAACGGATAGGAGTGCGCCAGGCCGAGAAAGGGCAGGGAGATGCTCTTCCAGGTGGAGAGCATAGCACATTGAAAGGTAAGAAGGCACCGAAGAGGATAGCCTGTTTGGGAAGCTGTGCACAGCTCAGGACGGCTGAATCCAGCAGGACCAAGGTGTCGCCCTTTGTCCTGGTCTCTTGGCATTGGACGTCATTCTCTAACAGGAAGCTATAGGATACATAGGCTAAGCATACAGATAGGAGATGTTGCTACAGGACTTTCTAAGCAGGGAAGGGAGTCAGATTTTTGTTATGGAAAAGAGGCCTCTGGCCCTGGGTCAGAGCAGCTCTTATGCCAAACACAGAGCAGGCTTTGGATCAGAGACCCCCAGACTTGGGCACAGGCTGCCAGCAGGGCCATGCCTATGGTCTGGGACGTGGGTGTCTCAGCGATCCACACTGCTGGCTGGCAAGAGGGTGGTGGCAAGGGCTGGCCTGGAGGAGGAGCCCACTTCCTGCTGGCAGCCCACTTCCTGCTGTGTGCAGAGGGTAATGGCACAGAGAGAACAGAGGGGACCTGCCTCCAGCGGGGAAACGAGGAGGGTGAGATGGTGCTTCGGGTACTGGAACCAGGAATCCATGAAGAAGACACCCACCTGGAATGCAAGGGGCCAGACGGGCATGGATTTTCGCCCCCACAGCAGGAATAGGGTGTCCCCTGGAGTTACGGAGCGGATAGGGTATTTGGGCCTGGAGGACTCTGGTGGAGGCAAAGGGACGGGACATGGGACGGACAGACGGACGGAAGCTCACATTCCTCCTTCCCGGCCCCCCCCCTCCCAGAGCTCTTGGCTGCCCCAGCCTTTTCTGCCAGGTTCATGTTATCTTGAGATAAAATTATTTTTCACAAGTACGTGCCTTGCTGAACAGGATGGTGGAAGGCGGGGACCTTGTCTTGTGCCCCTTTGCCTCCCAACCATGTTCTCACACAAGTCAGGATGTGAACCTTGCGCTCAGCCAACACTCGTTCAGATCTGAGGTTTTAGGGAAAGGATCTGAGGAAAAAGTACGAATTTAGACATGGTCTCCGACACTTGTGGAAATGAGGTGCATCAGAAGGGTTTACATGGGAACAAGAGACACAACATTTGACCAGCTGCTAAAAGACACCCGTGGGAGGACTCCCTGATCCCAGGGGGGACACACTTTGGAGAACATTCTGAGCAGAAGCAGCCTGGACCCTCCATGTAGCTCCTCGAAGGCCAGGGCCACCAGCACACAGGTTACCGGCTCTGGCTCCAAAGTTCCCTCTAGGGAGCAGCCCGAGAATCTGCATTTCGGACAGTTTTGCAGGTGATGTGAATTGTGCTGGCCCAGGAGCCACACTTTGAGAACCACTGCTGCAGAGCCAGTTCGGTTATTAGGGGTGTGTCTGCAGTCAGACCCAGGCAGCCATGTCGTCCTTTTTTGGTTTTGCTTTGTTTTGTTCCTAACACTCCACACATGGCTTTGATGCCCACCCTGGTTGAAACACCTACCATGTCTCCATGGGCTCTGCCATGAGCCCCACCTGTCATCTGCCCAAGGCCCCCAGAGAGCCTGGTGGACTTTCCCTGCTTCTGGTCTTTGTCCATGGTCTTCCCTCCATCAGGACGGCCTCTCCCAGGCTTCCTACATCCCTACCTCTCAGACCCCTCTAGGCCTGAACCCTAATGGCAACTCCGTCTGCCCTTCCCCCAGCACCCTCAGTCTGCTTTCATCTCCCATCCTGTCTGCTCCTTCAACCCTCTTCCTGACTCTGGCAGGACTTCCCTTCTGTCTAATGTTACTGCTGGTTACGGTGCCCTCTGTCTTAGCACTGCCATCATAACAAAATACCATGGAGCATGCAGAGGAAACAGCAGGCTAATTTTCTCGCAGCTCTGGAGGCTGGAAGTTTGAGAGCAGGGTCAGCACATCAGTTTCTGGTGAGGGCTGTCTGCATGGATTGTGGACCTTGGCCTTGTCGGCATGCCGTGTCCTCTCATGGCCTTTCCTTGGTGCGTGTGCACAAGACGGGGGGGGGGGGGGCATGCTCTTGTCATTCTTCCTTTTCTTTAAATTGATTTTCTTTTAAAATATATTTTATTGATTTTTTACAGAGAGGAAGGGAGAGGGATAGAGAGTTAGAAACATCGATGAGAGAGAAACATTGATCAGCTGCCTCTTGCACAGCCCCTACTAGGGATGTGCCCACAACCAAGGTACATGCCCTTGACTGGAATCAAACCTGGGACCCTTCAGTTCGCAGGCTGATGCTCTATCCACTGAGCCAAACCGGTTAGGGCTCCTTTTCTTATAAGGACACTAAATCTATCAGATCAGGGCCCACCCTGATGACCTCATTTAACCTTAATTGCTTCCATAAAGGCCCCATCTCTAGATATAGTCACAGTGGTTAGCGCTTCAACATTTGGATTTTGGAGGGAAACCAACATTCAGTCCATAACACTGTCTTTTCCAGTTAGACTATCCCTCTTGGAGGTCCCAGTCACGGTGCCTGTGTCTGCCCTCAGTGGCTATTGAGGGAGGTGTTCCATCAGTGTCTACCTAATCACCGTGAAGGTTTGAAAAACAAACCCAAACCAGCCAAGATCTATTTGTTTACTTTGGCCCTTACTGGCCCCTAGTCCTTGAAATGTACCCGCAAAGGCCAAGGAGGTGGAGAAGAGAAGGTGTTGGCTGAACCCCCTCCATGAGATGGCGTGGCTGGGTGCCAGAGTTGTCAATGGGCTCATCAGCCTTGAAAATAATGTGGTTTCTAATCTGTAATCACTCAGGGAACTACCGCCCCCAGAGCCAAATTAAGACTGTTTTCCTCGGGCAAAAAAACCCCTGTGCTGCCTTTGGCATCCGTGTCCGCCTCAGGAATCTCATTACGTGATGGAGCCTTCTCTCTTTTTTTGCTCATTCCCTCACTTCCTCCAGATCTGCATCTTCCGGTTCTCAGATGACAAATAGCCAAGCTCTCGTTCTGCCCTCTTCAACACTTTGAATAACTTCCAAACATGGTTCCTCTCCCCAAGACTTGTCCTTTAGTTCTTGCTGTTTTACCTCATTCCTTTCACGTGAAGCCGCTGGTGTCCCTTGTCCACAGAAGCCTGAGTGACTGATACATTTCTGGGAACTACAGCCCTTTGCTGTCTATTTACAACTGCTTAATGCCAAGGTCACGGGTTGGGGGGTGTGGGGGGTCGGACCCACAGAATGTGCTTATCTTCTCCATCAACCTCTACCTTATTCATGAAACGTGTCCCCCTGACTCAGGGCTTTTTCCTATTTTTTTCTTTTCTTCCCTGTTCCTCTGAGTCTCCTGGTTAAAGGAAGAAAAAAGAGAAACATGCCCTAAGTTTGGAAAAAGGATTCCTAGACTCAGTTCTTGAGCCCATCTTTCACTTTTTAGGAAAATGGCGAGCCTGTAAGCTCATGTCTTTGTGTACCATCGCCCCACTCCGTCCCCTCCCCTCTCAGCACAAGCTTGGGCCTGATATTATTGCTCCTTTAAATATGGAGCAATCCAGTCTCCCAGTGGAGGCAAGGGAACATCCGCCTTCACACCAACAACTCCCTCTCCATCAGCCTGCAGGGCTCATAATGGTTAGGAGCAAGCCCTCAGCCTCAAGGTGTGGCTCCTTATTTCCTGGAGATGTGGCCTCAAGCACATTCTTAACCCCTCCAGTCCTCGGCTTCCCTGCGTGCCTAATGGTGATAACGGAGGCGCTGTCCTTAAAGAGATAGTGCAAAGATTAAAAATTGATAACCTATTTGTGTGTATAAAGCACGTAGCATTGGTGCATTTCACATAAGTACTCAATACATTTAATGATTGTTTTTATCAATGGTGCACACTATCAGAACACAGAAATCTGTGTGTAACTGAAATGCCACCTGGACCCCTGCCCCCTTGTCTATCACACTTGGCAGACACTCCAGCTCCATAGCCTATGGCAACCCAAGGTCCTGCCCCAGGATCTCTGCCCGTTCTAGACACTTCCTTGTGCTTCCGGCCACCTCTATGCTGCCAGATCTTGTTCAGTCTTATCACCCCAGGCCATAGAGCTCAGCCCATTCACCAGTTACCCCAAGAAGCCCAAACACACAGGACGTTTGATTTTGTGGTTTTACTGGAGAATGGGAGGGAGGAGGAAGCGTGTTCTGGAGAGGGTCAGGTCCTGCAGCATTTGCCTCTTTTTCTGCTCTCCTTCTCCTCCTCCTTCCTTTCCTTTTCCAGAGCAAATGACACCAGCCCAGGCTCCCTGAGCCTCATTGAACTGCATTGATTTGGTGGTGAATTACCTTAGTCTGTTTGGGCTGCTATAACAAAATACCGTGGACTGGGTGGCTTATAAACAACATTCCTTTCTCAGTCCTGTAGGCTGGAAGTCCAAGGTCAAGGCCCTGACAGATTCATTGTCTGGTGGGGACCTGCTTCCTTGTTCATAGACAGCTTTTCCCTGTGTCCTCACATGGTGGGAGGGGCCAGGGGTCTCTCTGGGGCCTCTTTTATAAGGACACAAATCCTATCACGAGGGCTCTACCCTCATGACTTAGTCATCTCCCGAAAGCCTCACCTCCTAATACCGCCACTTTGGGGTTGAGGGTGTCCACATGAATTTGGGAGGAATACAACTAATCAATAAATAGCTTGAATATTTCTAAACAAATACGCCTTCTAATATTTCTAAACAAATTCTTCCTGGAGGAATTCTGTTACCCTCTCCTAAGGGAATAGAACCTCATCACCTTTCTTTACTCATGCTCAAACAAAAATGCTCCATCCTCAGGGCAGGACTGCGCAAGGTGACATCCGCGTGAGCCCGAGTGGTGGCGGCATGGTGGAGGCGGGAGCTGCTGCCCTGCCTGAGGGTTTTAGGGGCTTGGAGAAGGGTCTGTGGGAACAGATGCCCATTCCCGAGCAAAGGCAAACTGAGCCAGGGCTGGGTTTCACTGCTTGTGAAGGGAAGCAGTTGCTTTCCCCAGACTGCAGACCTGACTTCCTGGCAATGGGACTTTGTGACCCATCAGAAATTTTGAGAAGTAGACAAATTACACATGGTTGATTCAGGTGTGCAAAATAAACACAACCTGTGACAGGGCTGACACACGGGAAGATGAGTCAGGTAAAAATGCACATACCTCAGCCAGGAAGGAGAATAGGAGCTCATCGCGCCGGAGGTCACCCGCAGGGCTCTGGGCTGTCCTGGGAACTGTGAGAAGCAGGAGAGGCGCAGACCTCTGGCTACAAGGTGACTGGCCCTTTGACACGCAGTCCCAAAGGTGTCCACACTCCTCATTCCCCAAAGTGGTAGTCATGTCTCATACCTTTGCCAGGAGAGCTGTTTCTCCTACCCAAATGCTCCACAATGCCCAATACTTCCTCTTTCTTTCTATTCGCCCTTTGAAATCCTCCCCAGCTTTTGCTGCACCACCTCTGGGGCCTTCCGGATAGCCTCTTGCCTGTGGTCAGAATGGCTGGCCCTGTTCTCACTGCGCTCCCAGCACATGGCCTTGGTGGCAATGGGCACTTCCTCCTTTGGACTCCCAGTGAGTCCTGTAAGACCATCTTGCCTAATTTTTTTTTTGGTCAATCCTCACCACCTGAGGACTTTTTTCCCATTGCTCTTTAGAGAGAGTGGAAGGAAGGAAGTGAGAGAAAGAGAGAGAGAGACAGACAGGCAGAGAGACAGGCAGACAGTGATTGGTTGCCTCTGGCATGCACCTTGAGTAGGGCCGGGGATGAAACCTGCAACTCAGGTACAAACCCTTGACTAAGAATCAAACCCAGGACCCTTTGGTGCACAGGCCGATCTTCTAACAACTGAACAACACCGGCTGGGGCCATCTTACCCATTTTTAAATCCACTCTCAGCCCTATCTGGTGGCTTAGGCAGTGTCTGGCCTACAGTAAATTCTCCACGTATCTTAAAAAAAAAGCCCATTCACTGTGGTTGTGAAGTTATGGAGAACCTCATTCAGCTACCGGTCTGGTCACTCAAGACCATGGTGTTTATTATAGGCATTTTGCCCTCTTGGAGTTTCCATTTATGGACGAGGAAGAAAGAGCTCAAGAAAGGGATTCTGTGAATTCTAATTTTTACTCTGCTCTCATAGAACTACTTGCTTTCTGCTCGCATGTTGCTGTGAGTAATGGGGAAAGTAATGGAGAGTTTTCTTTGATCACAGAAAAGTGGAGAATCATAATGGACCAGAAACACCCCCATTGAACAAGAATTATTTAGGGATAGGAGTGGTAGACTGCAAAGTCATCTAGTCTAATCATCTCTTGGAGAAAGGTCTTTCCCTTGAGCACCTGTGGAGAATGTCTCTCCAGAGAACTCATCCTTGTTGGAAGGTTCTTATTGCTAGAAGGTTCTTACGTTCACAGAACTGAACTCTCTAAGACACACCTGCTGCAGCTGCCCCCAGCAACAGCCCAGAATAATGGCTATTTCTCAATATGACAGCGCTCAAAGATAGGGACCACCTACCCCTATTCTCTGACCCAGACTTAACAGACAGAGTTGCCCCCACCCCTTCCTTGCATGACATGGTTTTCAGATGCCTCCCCTTCTGGCTCTCCAATTCTGTATATATGATTTGGTCACCATCTTAAAATGTCATGGCCAGCAGTACACGTAACTCCACAAGAAACAAGACCTCTTAGCTGATGGTGCCCAGACTTTGTCACTGTGGGCTCCTATCTTTCCCCTCTCCAAATGTGCCTTTTGTTTGGAAATTTTCTGTTAATTAAACTTACAGAGTAAAAGTCCATCTGCAACTCCTTTTATGTTTGAATTCCTCAGCCTGGCTTTCATGGTCCCAGGACTCCTCTGCAGTTCCTGTCTGGTCTGCTCTCCCAGCCTTACTTCTTACTACTAATGGTGCTTGCATTAGCCAGCCCAGGCTGCATGACAAATGCCATCGGCTGGGTGGCTTAAACAAAAGACATCTATTTCCTCACAATTCTGGAGGCTGGAAGGCCAAGATTAAAGTGTCAGCAAAGTTGGTTTCTTCTGAGGCCTCTCTCCTTGGTTTGTAGATGCCTGTCTTCTTCCTGTGCCCTCACAGGGCCTTCCCTCTGTTTATGTCCTTGTTCTAATTGTCTCATCTTATAGGGCCATCAGTCATATTGGATTAGGGCCCACCCTAATGGCCTTATTTTACCTCCATTACCTCACTAACACCCCTATCTCCAAACAGTCACATTCTGTGGTACTGGGGGTCCATACTCCCACACAGGAATTTGGGGAGATACGATTCTGCTCCTAACATTCTACCTTACCTTTGTCCGGTTAAGCTGGTTTTATCTTGTCTTCTTAGAACATATCCTTTATTTTTACTTCGGATGCCTTTGTTCCTCTGCCTCTTGCCCTGCCTCCCCTACTTCTCCTTCCTGGCCAGTCTCCCAAGAAGCTCTCATGCCAACTGGTTGTCCAGTCTGTTTAGACCCACAAAGATGGAGAATTCCCTCCCTCCCGAACCAGCCCATTCTGCTGCTTCCACAGCATCCCACTCCGGGAACCTGGACCTAGAAGGACCTCAAGTTTCACACACCACAGGTGCCTTCTACTCTGAGATACTATTCTTGGGGGGCAGTTTACATAGAATGTGGGCCTCTTTCTATGCCGTGAACACTCAAGCATTTCTTAATTGGTTCCCCACAATTCAGGAGTATTGCCATCCGTGTTCCCTCTGCAAGACGGGGCTCTCCTCAACGTCACCTGCCAAGATCCCTCAGTCAAAGCAACATCAACAGAGCCCACTTTTCTTTCCACTCGGCTCTGCAGTTCCTCCCCAGCATGCACACACTCCAACACACACACACACACACACACCTCCCAGCGCCTCAGCCTTGTAGATCATCTTAATGCCGTTGCTTAGCAACCAGTAAGGGAAGTGTGATAGCACCTCCTAGCACTGTCCCTGGAACACAGCAGACAATACAAACAGTTCCCTGGCTCCTCTCTGCCGCTAGAGGAAGGTAGCTGTCAGAGGTGGCCAGCATTATGCTCCAGAGAGAGTGGCTCATCCCCCACGGGCCCAAATTGGTTGTTGCTTTGCTTTTACTTGGCATTGGGTAATGTCTTTGTGGGGGCGGCTGGGTAGGTGGTTCTTGAAGGGCCGGATCTCTCTGCTTGCACTTGTTCTCAGGATGCCTGTGATGGAAAAGGGCCGCTTGCAGAATCCTCTCTGCTCCCACGCAGCCCTGCCCTGCACCAAGCCAACATCCCCCCAGCCCCACCCACAGCCACCGCGTTTCCTGCAGTCTTTTCCATTTGGAGGTTGTTCCGCAATGATCTGGCACTGCCCTGCCCCACTCCTCCTTACTGCAGCCCTCTGTGCTTCCAGCCCCTGGTTCCTCTGCCTTTCAGATGCTTCTCCATGCTGCTGGGCAGCCACTAGCTGCTCCGATCATCCATGTCTCTCCCCTGTCTCTGTCCCTTACATTCCTGACATCCCAGTCTCAGACCCCTGGGCCGAATGCCACACACATGTGGCATCTGCAGCCCCCCTCCTGTTCTCTGTTGGTGTCCTGATTAGAAACCGGATCGTTGTGACTCGGAATTCCTAGGTGTGTCTAGCATGCAACAGCAGAGAAGGCGAGAGGGTCTGGAGTCTGAAAACATGTATTTCAATTCCAGATCCTCTTTTTCGTTGTCTTGATGATGTGACTAAGGTCAAGTTTCTCTAACTTCTCTAAGTCTTTGTTTTACAAGGGGATTGGACTATTTGCCTCACTAGGCTATTATGACAAATATATAAACTCACAAATAGAAGGGACCCAACAAAATTCACAGCATACAGTTGGAAAACTCCAGTCCCGTCCTCTTCTTCTATCTCTATCTCTATTCTTCCTTTGGCACCTGCTCTTCCTCAAGCAAAATCTAGACTTCTGGTTGGCTTCTCGGAGGCAGTGCATGTCATGACTGGGCAGGGAGGCAGAGGGGGAGCTCGAGGTCCACTACTCAGCACCTCTGACCTTGGGTCCTGCACTTGCCAGCCCCGAGGTGCCTTTTGTGCACCTGTGAAATGAAGCTAAGAACACCTGACTGGTCTAATGCACAGAGTTGCTGTCAAGCTCAAAGGAGATAATAATGTGTGTCAGTATCCCTTACACACATCAAGGTGTTTTACAAATTTAGAGATACAAGTTTTCTTGGACAAACTGGGCCCCATTCCCTCCACCTTGTAAAATGAAGGTATTAGATTCCAGCATGTCTCAAGCCCCCTCAAGTTCTAACATTGTAAGCACACTGCGAGATGACAGTGCCCCCCCCCCCCCCCCCCCCCCCCCCCCCCCCCCCCCCCTCCGAAGGCCTCAATGGACAGAAGGAGGCCTTCTTGACACACGGTGTTTGTCTGCGAGGATAATTTGTATCGGTATTTCCACTCTCTAATCCCTGGGGTCCCCTGACCAAGATGGCTGGTGATCACCTCAACAAAACCTTACCCAGAAATATGTTAGAGGCTTCTTCTAGTTCTGGCTTAGGAATGCATAGAGCTCAGTCCTTTCAATAAGGAAAACAAATGAGTCAGAACATGCCCTCAGGGTGATAGAGGTGCCAGGGAAGCAGTCACTGGTGTTGGTGTGTGAAGTTCATGTCACGAGTACTTCCTTGGTGGTTATGTGTTTAGTAGTGGCCTGAAAAAAGAGCTGAATTTGCAAATGGAGGATACTTGAGACAAGAGATCTCCAAGTATGTGATATCAGTCATTTGCATAAAAGCATGCCCAACAAATAGAATTTGGATGTTATTGAAATCTTGAAGATTGGGAGTCTGGCCAAGGACGAACAAACATTCCGAGACATTTGCATTTTCTTTGGTGAGATTTCCCCCCGGGCAATTATAGCGTCTCTTTTTATAAAGAGGATCCCAACAGGAAAGATGGGTGCTGCCAGCAGCTCTCAAAGCTCTGGCTTGACTTAGAAGGAGGGTGTAACTTCACTCAGGGACTTGATGCCAACTTCCCTCTAATCCCATGGCTTCAGGGGAAAGATGACTAGAGTCTTCTGTTAAAAAGTTGGGAGCTCCTCCTTTATAATAAAGTTGCGAAAGGTCAGGTACAAGTGTCACTGGTTAACCACAGAACCACTAAGAATACAGTTATTTGGCGGCGGGGGGTGGGGGGTAGAGGGTGGGGGAGCAGTGGGAGGCAGATGTATTTACGTTATAACTGGACCCATGGAATAATTACAGAATCAGAGGATGTTAAATGTTGGCAATCACCCAGTACAACCCTTTTACTAACATAAGAAAATAGTCTCCAACATGTTAACAGTGGTCAGTTGGGGATTGTGGAAATGTGGGTGATTGTTAGTTTCTAGGTTGTTTCTTTTATTTTTCAAATACAAACAACAACAACAACAACAACAAAAAACAACATAGGAAAATGACTTGCCTAAGGTCCTGTAGCAACCTGGTTGCAGAACTTGCCTCGCCCCCAAATCTGTCGACTTTCATTCCTCTGCTTGTCTCAAGGGTGTGGGTGGAGGGGTGGAGGGTCCATCTGAGACTAGGACTGGGATTACAATTTCCAGGATAATTTGATAAACCTAGGCTTTATTCCCTCTGAATAAAACATAGGCTTTTTCTATGGGGAAATGTTAAAAATTAAATGTCGGTTGAAAGCAAATCTCTCCACGCACACCTGGTTCCACAGGGTTAAAACCGCCTGCGGAAAGATGATGGGAAAATGGAACCTGTGTTTAGTTTTCTTAACCCACATCCCACGTAGCCCATCACTTTGGGGAAGAGGAACACAGCTAATGGGGCGGGAAGAGCACTGTGCGTGCCATCCCCCGCACAGGCTCCTGTCTACAGCTTTTGTTCCATGG
The DNA here is from genome assembly GCF_963259705.1 of Myotis daubentonii. Lineage (NCBI taxonomy): Eukaryota > Metazoa > Chordata > Mammalia > Chiroptera > Vespertilionidae > Myotis > Myotis daubentonii. Next base: position 34,492,393 of record NC_081844.1, read on the forward strand.
TCTCTTCAGTAAATATGACTCAGTCTGCTGTTCGGGCTCCACTTCCCCTACGCTCTGCTGTGCCCGTCATGCCTGACTCAGGGGGCGCGCTCAGGGGCCTCGCAGGTCCCGCTGCCTCTCATCTCCCCAGCTGACCAAGCTCCCTTCTGCTCGTCTGAGCACCGAGATCCTCCAACCTTCCCAGCTTTCAAAACATCAATTAATACGGATGGTGTCTCCCCACCTCCCCATTAAAAAAAAAAAGCGCTGTACACTTACCTTGACAAACTGCCAAGTGCTTTTTCCACCCACCTACTCATCTATAAAATTTGTAGTCTCCAGCATATGCGTGATACCCAAAAGGCCAAGTAAAGGTCAAAATGTGTTCCTGCGAGCAATGAAAACAAAAGACAGGAAAACCTCCCAATCACCTCTCCTCTGGTAAATGCTTGTTAGAGCAAGAACATTATATTCTTAATGTGCATGGAGGCTGGTCATCGGGGCCAGCCCACACTTGTGAACTTGTTTTGGCTGGAAGAGTCAAGACAGGAGCTTCAGTTTATTTGGAGGCACTTTATTTTGAACTCAAGGCAACAGTAAAATGCCCCAGCACTGTTTTTTTTTTTTTGGCAGTTGTATAACTTTATTCGACCATCAGCATTAGTTCTCGTTCATGTTAACGGTCTGTAGATATTTGAAAGTGGTGACAGGCACATAGGCAACCAATGTATATAGCTCGTTTGGTGAATCTTCATCCTCATTACGTTTTCTGGACAAACATACCCGGATATGATATGGGACATTCCTTATTCTTTTGGCCCAGACAGCTTTGTTGAGCCTGGTGTCAATGCGCACATCTGGAGTTCCCATCTCCTTCATGGCAAATTCCCGGATCTCCTTGAGTGCCCGAGGGGCACGCTTCTTGAAACCCACGCCATGGATGTGCTTGTGGATGTTGATGGTGTACTCCTTGGTCACCACCTCGTTGATGGTGGAGTGGCCCTTCTTCTTCTCTCCACCCTCTTTGCGGGAGCCATCGTGCCCGGCAAGTTGGAAAGCTGTGCCAGCACTTTCTATAAGAAAATAACAAACAGCATTAAATAGGAAGCATTATTATTTAAATAATATTTAAATTATTATTAAATAATTATGCTAAGCCACTGAAGCCACAGTCACCTCAAGGAGATAGAGAGATGAAGACATGGGGCTGCTGATCCAGGCTCAGGAGTAAAGGGGATTTCATGCCAAGACTATTTCTGTAGCACCCACCATGCAGGAGGCTCAGAGATCTACAGCACAAATTTGCCATGAGCTATGCATCAGTGGGGCTGTTGAGTTGGAGGCTGCATCCTGTCAGATGCCGAAGATAAAGGCAGTGGGCCTACCACATCAAGCCAGTGAGTCACCTTTAGTTTGGGGGATGCCATGCCCTGCCTAAGAAGGTAGTGTTGTTTGCCAGGACATTTGGGATGGAGTGCCTGCTGCTTGCCTATCTGCTGTAGGATTTTTCTCCCTCCTTTTCCTTCCTTCTCATGGGCTAGGAAGGGCCCATCTTGGCCTAATTGTACATGTTGACTTCTGAGTATGAGGAAGCAAAGTCCCTAATGCATTTGTTTACATTTGAATTCTCTCTCTCTCTCTCTCTCTCTCTCTCTCTCTCTCTCTCATATACATACACATACACATACACATACACATACACATACACATACACATACACATACACATCCTCATACACATACACATACACATACACATACACATACACACACACTCTCTTTGGTCACCACAATACATCCCCATTCTACCTGTAATGGTAGATCAGATTAAGACCAGTCCTGAAACCAATGAGACACTTTAGTGTTTGGGTTGTTCTAAGGGGATGCTGCGTTCAGGGTGTGATTCCCCACGGTCCAGCTGCTTGAGGAGGAATAGGCTGGGAGTGCCAACCCATTTAGCTCTACCAGTCACTGAACCTGACCAAGGGTAGCTTTGGAAGTCATTTCCCAAGAGCAGGAGAAATGCAGCGCCAGCAGATACAAGCCTCCCATTGAGGATGAAGTGAGAAAAGGAACGTGCCACACACCTGTCAGTGTCCTGGTCAATACTCTTATAGTTGCAGATGACAGGCACCCCAGAAAGGGGATTTGATGGCTACAAACCCAACCTAAGGGAAGATTTGGGAAGCAGCTGACCTCAGGGATGACTGCCTTTAGGACCTCAGACATGACCAGGTGTCTCTGAGTCTACCCCTCTGTCTCTCTCTGCATGTCGGCTTCTTTCAGGACAACTTCTGTAAAAGGCAGGGGGCATAGCTGCTAATGGCATCCAAGGCAAAGCTTCTTTCCCTAAGCTGAAGTTTTTAAAATGCCAAAGAACTCTGATTGGTTTAGCTAAGATCATGTGTCCAGTTCTGGACCAGTCACCCAGCCAGGACAGTGGGAGTCATGTTTGTCTCAGTTTGAGTAATGCATCACCTCCTCTGGTCCAGACCACGACGAGGAGGTAGCAGAGATGGTCTCACAATGGCAGCTTCCACTAGAACTAGCCAGTTTCCATGGGAGGAGGACTACTCAGTAAAGACTGTGAGTGAAATTTCTCTGAAAGGGGAGGAGGTGTTACAAGCACACAAGACAATTGTGGTCCCCTGCAATAAATGTGTAAGCTTTGATCATGTAGCAGTTTGTGATCTGTGGCTAGCAGGTATGTATATCTGTTGAGAGGGCTGTTAAATTTGAGAAATGAAGAGAAATGGTGACATCTAAAGTGCTTGGGAATTGGCAGTGTATAATTATGTTATCGCTAAGAGCTATATAAAACTTTGCAGAAAGAACAGGTAACAAGGTCATGAATCATACATCAATAAATCATTTCTATACTGCTAGGTTGTTTGACAATCTTCCTATCTAATAATAGACAAACATGGTAATTGACCGTACCTTCGCTATGCCTCCCATTGGCTAATCAGTGCAATATGCAAATTAACTGCCAACAAAGATGGCGGCTAATTTGCATACTGCAGGCAGGGTGGGACAGCGCCATCCTGCCTGCCCTGCTGCCATCTGGGCCTGCTATCTGTGATCCTGGGGGTGGGGGGGCTGTGTGTGACCAGACCTGGGGCGGCTGGGCGGGGCAGCAGCGATCCGCCGGCCTACCTGGGCGTCCTGTGTGTGACCTGGGGCAGGGCCCCAACCTCCTGATCGGCCCTGCCCTGTATGCGACCTGGGAAGGTGGGGCAGGCACCTAGGGATCGGTCCTGCTATCTGCCACCCGGGGAGCGGGCCTAAGCCAGCAGGTGGTTATCTCCTGAGGGGTCCCAGACTGTGAGAGGGCATAAGTGGGGCTGAGGGACACCCCCCACCCCCCCACCCTACCCCCGCCAGTGCACAACTTTTTGTGCACCGGGCCTCTAGTATATAATAAAAGGCTAATATGCAAATCAATCGAACAGAGGAATGACCGGTCGCTATGACACGCACTGACCACCAGGGACAGATGCTCAATGCAGGAGCTACCCTGTGGTGGTCAGTGCACACCCATAGGGGGAGAGCAGCTCAGCCAGAAGCCCTGAGCCAGGCTCACTGCTGGCGAGCCCAGTGGCGGTGGCAGGAGCCTCTCCCGCCTCCATGGCAGTGCTAAGCCTTCAGTCAGTCATCGCCCAAGGGCCCCCAGACTATGAAAGAGTGCAGGCCGGGCTGAGGGACCCCCCAACCCTTGAGTGCACGATTTTCATGTACCGGGCCTCTAGTTGTTATTATAGAAAAGAGATAACTGAGCTTGTCTTCCTGGTCGTGTTGACCTGCTTATAAGATTGAAAAGACCAAGCCACATGATTACAGGGTGTTCTATCTTTCCTGAGCTTGAATGCAATGTCAGTATTAGTGACAGTCTTTCCACAGAATTGTCCCTGATTTGTTATTGTACTGCATCTGTCTGAAACTGAAAAACAACCTTGCTCTTCCATCTTGAGTGAATGGTGTGGTTTTGTTTTTGTGTGTGTGTGTGTGTGTGTGTGTGTGTGTGTGTGTGTGTGTATTGTTTTTTTTTTAATCCTTACCCGAGGATATTTTTTCCATTGATTTCTAGAGAGAGTGGTAAGTAGGGAGGAGAGATAGAAGGGAGGGAGGAAGTGGGTAGAGAGAGAGAGAAACATTTATGTGAGAGAGACACATCCATTGGTTGGCTCCCGCATGCACTCCTACTGGGGCTGGGAAACCTGCAACCAAGGCATGTGCCCTTGCCCGGGAATTGAACCCAAGACCCTTCAGTCCCTGGACCTGTGCTCTAATCACTGAGCAAAACAGGCCAGGGTATATTTTTGATTCTGCCTTTTAACTCTTCAGACTATACTTTGCCCTTTTTCAAAGGGAGTCTTAATGTTTTCATCCTAGTGAATACCTAATAATGGCCCTCCGAAGATGTCCACATCCTAACCCAACAACCTGTGAGTATGTTACTTTACGTTGCAGAAGAGACTGCAGGTGCGATTAGATCAAGAATCTTGTGATGGGGAGATTGTTCTGGATTATGGGGGTGGACCTAATTTTTAGCACAGGAGTCCTTGTAAGCGTGAGATAGGAGGGTCAGTGAAGGCGAGGACAGAAGGAAATGTAACAACAGAAGCAGATGTTAGAGAGAGAGTTGAAGATGCTACTCTGGTGTCTTTGAAGATGGAAGAAGGGACCATGAGCCAAGGAGTGCACAGGTTCTAGAAGCTGAAAAAAACAAAGAAAAGGATTCTTCCTCAGAGACTCCAGAGAGAAGATGACCCTGAGGGCACCTTAATTTTGGGACTTCTGACCTCTCAATCAGTAAGACAAGCTTGTGTCATTTTAAGCCATGAAGTTTGTGGTAATTTGGTACAGCAACAGCAGAAAACTAATATAATAACTACTTTTCTGGAAAGCAACTTGGCAACATGTACTAAGAGATACAAGAGTTTATGCTTCTGACTCAGTCATTCTATTTCTAGGGCTTGCCCAATGAAACAATCAGATACACAGAGCTGTACTTATCTATTCAGATGTTCATCACACTATTATCTATAATAGCAAAGCCTTGGAGGCCTCTACTGGTGGTCTCATCTTTACTTCGGACACAATATATTGTTCAAGGAAGAAAACATGGCCTGCTGGAAGATGACCATCTCCCTTTAAGATATTGCCTCTAGAATGTGTTAAATCACAGGTGGAGATCACCTGTGTTAGAAAATGTTGTCAATCTACTGCTTCCACAAAAAATGTTGAGCATGCTGGGACCTGAGCCGAGGATATAGAGACCAAGAACACATGGGTTATGGGAGCTGCAGGAGCCTGGCCAGAGAGATGGTTTTTAACACAAAGCTTCAGAAAAGGTGATGTTCCACTTAAAACTTGAAGGATCATCAGGAATGAGCTGCAACTGAGAAGCCAGCCCATGGAGTGCAATCATTTCCCTGGGCTGTGCATTCACAGTCCTGAAAGTGAAGGTAGAAGCTGGCTGCTCACCAGGAATTCAGAAGGCTCTGCAGCCTGAAGCAGGTCTGGCAGCCCTCTTGTTAAAGAGCTACAGAACAAAAACTGGAAACAACCTAGGTATCCTTCAGTGGGTGACTGGTGTAGCCATGTCATAAAATATTACTCAGCAATAAAAAGGAATGGACTGTTGACACATGCAATAACCTGGATAGATCTCGAGGGCATTATGTACTATGAAAACGAGTCTGTCTCAAAAGGTTTCATACTGGATGATTCCATTCTTAAAGAGACAAAACTATAGAGAACAAAGTAGTATAGTCATGATGGGAATACGTTCCGAGAAATGCGTTGTTAGGTGATTTCGTCATTGTGTAAACACCGTAGAGTGCACTTACCCAAGTATAGTTGGTAAAACCGACTGCACACCCCGGCTGTACGGGATAGCCTATGGCTCCTGGCTACAAGCCTGTGCAGCGTGATACTGTACAAAACATGGAATTAAATCAAGCACAAGAGAAAATGATGCAACCAAGAGACATGGTAAACATGAGACGTTTGAGGCTGCTGCAGGGGATATGCAGCATAGTTTTTATAAGTAGAAAGAGTACATTCTGAAATAATGGAAATAGCATAGTAGACACATAAACCTGTGATATAGGCCTTAATTATCATTATCAAGTATTATGTACTGTACATAATTGCATGTGCTATATTTTAAAAAAAATATATTTTATTGATTTTTACAGAGAGGAAGGGAGAGGGATAGAGTTAGAAACATCAATGAGAGAGAAACATCGATCAGCCGCCTCCTGCACATCTCCTACTGGGGATGTGCCCGCAACCAAGGTACATGCCCTTGACCAGAATCGAACCGGGGACCCTTCAGTCCGCAGGCCGACGCTCTATCCACTGAGCCAAACCTGTTAGGGCACATGTGCTATACTTTTATATGACTGGCAGAGTAGTAGGTTTGTTTGCACCAGTGCCACCACAAACATGAGGAATGCATTGCACTACATGCCATTAAAGCTATGACATCTCTAGGCAATAGAAGTTTTTTTTAGCTCATCGTAATCTTATGGGATCACCGTCATATATGTGGTCTGTCATTGACTAAAATATTGTTATGTGGCGCATGACTATAGTTGCAGAAATGAGGAGGCAGGTATGACTATAAGGAGACAGAACAGCTCTGTATCTTGTCTGTAGAGTACTTACACAATCATATACATGGGACAAGATTGCATAGAACCCCCGCCCCCTCCGCCCCCCACATATCCATAAAAAAATATGCTGAAAATGGAATTAGGTTTCTTGTCTCACCACAGCATTATACCATTGTCAGTTTCCTGGTTTTGCTATTACACTACAAGATGTCACCATTAGGGGAAGATGGGTCAGGGTACACGAGACTCTGTGTGCTATTTTTGCAACTTCCTGTGAGTCTATAATTATTTCAAAATAAAATTAAAAAAAAAATAGCCACAGACTAAAATTCCTCTGCTTGATGACACTTCTGTGCCCAGGAATTTTTCACCACTCTAATAGTTCTAGGTCCATTTCAGTTGGTGTTTAAATACCCCACGGCTCCCCCTTCACTTCTTAGATGTCTGCTCACGGTCACATAGGACAGGGGGGTGATACCAGCAATTGATTTCCTCCTAAATCTCCTGTGCCTGCCCTCTTCCTTAACAACTGTCAGCAGCATTGTTTCCCAACCACCAGCCTGGAAGGAGATTGGCTGTGTTTGTGAGTCACCCTGGACATGCTGTAAGAGCTTGGCTTTCTTCTCTCTCTCCTTCACCAACTCTAGACGAGGAAGTAGAAATGGCCTGTACACAGACAAGAGGGAGGAGAAACCTTTGCTGAAGGGGAGATTTTGGTGAAGTGAAGAGACAGAGAGCTAAGAGTGAGAGCTGTAGCGAGTAGGTGCTCTGGCATAATGGAAAAGGCATCGAGGCACTCTCTGAATTCATTCATTTATTCAAGCAGGTGTCTTTGTTCAGGCTGCTACAGCAGAATCGATACCATAGACTGGGTGTCTTAAACAACAGTTCTGGACCCTGGAAAGTCCAAGATCAAGGCACTGGCAGGTGCGGTGTCTGTTGAGGACTCGCTTTCTGGTTCACGGACAGTTTTTTCGTTTTTGTTTTGGTTTGTTTTCTGTGTCCTCACTTGGTGGTGAAAAGGGCAAGGGTTCTCTCCGAGGCATTAGCCCATTCGTGAGGGCTGCACCCTCCTGACTTAATCACCTGCCAAAGACTTTGCCTCCTAAAGCCATCACCTTTGGGTTAAGACTTCACATGAATTTTGGGGGGTTACACACATTCCGTCTAGAGCAGCAAGCGTTATCGCGTCTGAATTTAAGCTCTCTTGCTCACCAGCCTTGTGACCTCTGAAAAGTCACTTGATATCTTTGAATTTTGGTTTCTTCTCTGTAAATTGGGGTTATTAATCCAACTTTTTGGATTTCTGTGAGGTTGCGTAAGTGTTGAGCACAGTGTCTTAAGCTGCGCAGGTGTTCCGTTTTTCACATTTGTTCTCACTGTTCTCCCTCTCTGCTCACCATCTATGCAGATCGCTTATAAGGGGTGGAATCGGGACACCACTGGGGCAGCCCTGGGCTGTAGACAAAGCTCAGTGTTGTAGGTTCAGGTAAATTAAATGCAGGGGCGTCCGCACAGTTCTGTAGAGCACAGGCCAAATGAAGTTGGGTCAGAACAATTTCTTTTTGTATTTCTGTTCATTTTTCCTTTCTATTTTTAATTCTCTGTGTTTGGTGTGTTTATTATCGTATCTTCTTGGTGAAATTTGCCTTGTTAAAATCTCTGCTCCTCAATCACATTTTAAACTCCTTTTCTGCAAATCTAGCTTGTTTGTTAGTTTATGTATCTATATCAACTGTCTTTCATTTAGTAATTGTCTGGTTTATATTTATGTTTTTACCCCCTATTTTCAACTTTCCTATGTCTTAATGTTTTAGATTTGTTTCTTATAAACTATATGTAGTTGAATTTTTTAAAAAAATTGAATCTAAAGGTCTTTGTCCTTTAACTGGAAATTTAAGCTTTAAACCATTTATTAAGATGTCATAGTTAGCACATTTCTATGATATTATTTTATACTAGAGGCCCAGTGCACAAAAATTTGTGCACTCGGGGTGGGGGGTGTCCCTCAGCCCGGCCTTTGCCCTCTCGCAGTCTGGGACCCCTCAAGGGATGACCACCTGCTGGCTTAGGCCTGCTCCCTGGGGGATTGGGCCTAAGCTGGCAGTCAGACATCCCTCTGGCAGACCAGGAGCCCTAGGGGGATATCCACTTGCCAGCAGGGAGCAGGCCTAAGCTGCAGTTGGACATCCTTAGCGCTGCTGAGGAGGCAGAAGAGGCTCCTACCACCACCGCTGTACTGGCAGCTGTTAGCCTGGCTTGTGGCTGAACAGAACTCCCCCTGTGGGAGCGCACTGACTACCAGGGGGCAGCTCCTGCATTGGGCATCTGCCCCCTGGTGGTCAGTGTGTGTCATAGTGACCAGTCATTCCCAGTCATTCTGCTGTTAGGGTCAATTTGCATATTACCCTTTTATTATATAGCATAGAGGCCTGGTGCACAGGTGGGGGCCGTCTGGTTTCCCTGAAGGGTGTCCCAGATCAGGGTGGGGGTCCTGCTGGGTTGTCTGGCCAGCCTGGGTGAGGGGCTGATGGCTGTTTGCAACTGGTCACACCCCCTTCAGGGTGGGGGTCCTGCTGGGGTGCCTGGCCAGCCTGGGTGAGGGGCTGATGGCTTTGTGCAGGCTGGTCAAGCCCCCCCCCCCCCCCGTGGGGACCCTCACCACATGGAGGTTTGGCCAGCCTGGGTGAGGGGCTGATGGCTGTTTGCAGGCTGGTCAAGCCCCCCCCCCCCCGTGGGGACCCTCACCACATGGAGGTTTGGCCAGCCTGGGTGAGGGGCTGATGGCTGTTTTCAGGCTGGCCACACCCCCTTTAGGGTGGGGGGTTCCCACTGGGGAGCCTGGCCAGTCTGGGTGAAGGGCTGAGGGCCATTTTCAGGCTGATCAAGCCCCCCCGCTATGGAAGCTCCCAGCCTCTCCTTTTTTTTTTTTTTATATCCTGGGATTTATTTACTTTCTATAATTGAGACTTTGTAGCCTTGAGTGGAGCTCAGAGCCGGCCATGGCGGGCGGGAAGCTTGGCTTCCTCCATTGCTAGGGGCAACCCAAGCCTCCTGTTCTCTCCAGCTCTGTGGCCAAAGCCAGCTGAAAGCAGGTATCTGGGGTTTATTTATCTTCTATAATTGAAACTTTGTTGCCATGAGCAGAGGCTACAGCCGGCTCAGAGCAGGCGGGAAGCTTGGCTTCCTCCATCACTGGGGCAACCAAGCCTCCTGCTTGCCCCAGCTCCGTGGCTGAATTTGCATATAGTTGCTCTGATTGGCTGGTGGGCGTGGCTTAAGGCGTAGCAAAGGTATGGTCAATTTGCATGTTTGTCTTTTATTAGTGTAGATTTTTCATGCTTTACCCTCATCTTTCTCCCACCTCATTGCCTTTCATTGGGTTGGTTGTGTTTCTTTTATTTCTTCCTTATTCACCCTCTTGATTTAGAACTTACGTTTTATAATTCTATTATTATTTTAAAAAATGTATTTGTGTTGATTTCAGAGAGAGGGAGATGGGGAGAGAGACAAAAACATCAATGATGAGAGAGAATCATTGCTTGGCTATCTCCTGCACACCCCATGGTGGGGATCAAGCCCTCAACTTGGGCATGTGCCCTGACCGGGAATCCAACCATGACCTCCTGGTTCATAGGTTGATGCTCAACCACTGAGACACATCAGCCAGGCACAGTTCTATTATTTTAATGGTTCTGCTTATTTTTAACACATTGCTTGAAAATCTCAATTTAGTCAATATCCTCCTCCTCCTTCCCAAAGTGGAAGGATTTTATGACACTTTGACTCAAATCTTTCTCCCTCCATCTCCTAAGGGATTGTCCACTTCTGTGTTAGTGTTACCAGCTTTTCAGTACTTCCCTCCCCAGTTTGGCTCTTAGAATTATCTTCGACTTCTCATACCTCTCTCCACCCTAGTTGAAATATATTTATATTTGATTAAATATAATTTGAATTTATTTACATTTGATTAACTAAATGTATCATAAATATTTTTATTTTATTAAACTAAATATACTTCAGATATACATTACATAGCCTCAAATCATTCTATAAACTCCAGTTCTTGATTTTCTAATCTATGAATGGCATCAACATTGGAGCTTTCTCCAATATTGATTGTCTGTGTGGTTTGTAATTTTGAATTATGTGTGTGTATCTGTAAAGGGTGGGGGTTTCCATGGATTTGATTGTGAAAACATCCTCAAGTTTTGCTTTTCCTCTGTTCGAATCACTTGTCACCATTTCTGGATTTGCTTTTATTTAATTACTGGACTAAAATTTCCACTGCACATATGTAGAATGGCCCAGACTTTCTTTTAAATTTACTTTTTTCTTTCTTTCTTCCTTTCTTTCTTCCTTCCTTCCTTCTTTCCTTCCTTCCTTCCTTCCTTCCTTCCTTCCTTCCTTCCTTCCTTCCTTCCTTCCTTCCTTCCTTCCTTCCTCTTTCTTTCTTTCTTTCTTTCTTTCTTTCTTTCTTTCTTTCTTTATTTCTTTCTTTCTTTCTTTCTTAACTGGGCCACAGGCAGAGGTCAAGCTTCCTCACCTCGGTGGCCTGGTGAGCAGTGTGCTATCTATTCTGTGCTCAGCCCCTGACTCACAAGGGTCTGAAGCCGATGACACCATCTGCAAAAATATAACCGGCTCCCACACCTCATAGCTTTGGCTCCACTCACCGATCTGAATGTGAGTCCCCTCTATTTCTGATACCTGAAACATTTTTCTTTTTACTTGTGTGTGGCTGACACTTTTGGGATTCGGTTTATCGGGCATTGCTACGCAGGCGTGGAATGGGCCTGGTCTATGTAAGGCCAATTTCTCACAATGACGGTCACATTCTTACACAGGTGGAAGCTCACTTTCATTCTTTCAGTCAGCAAATGTCCCAGCACTTAACACCCAAGGAGGGAGACAGACTTGAATGAAGGAGTTTAAGGAGTAAATGTGAGTGTTAACTCCGGCAAAGCCAGCTAACGGAAAGCACCCATTCTAGGGCATGAATGCTCTAAGAGGGGCCTGACCTGGCCAGCAGTCAGGAAAGGAGACACCCAGATGTCAAGGAGGCCAGAGGATAGCCTCAGGGGGCTTTAACTGCAAGGGCGGAGCTCTGGCAGGGCCCTCCTTCTTCTCTCCCTCCCCTTCACTGTGAAAGATCTGTCTGACTTGGCTGCTAACTTTCTCCCCAATCAGGTAGCAGGAGCCCTGGGTGATTAAACACAACAGGGGTGGGGGTGGATGGCAGGGGCAGGACTTCCCCTGGCACGATGCCCTAAAATGTTGTGCACTACCCCCAAATAATGCCATTTATGCTGTAAACTAAAAAAAAAAGGGATGTGAAAAACTTGTCTACAAAACATTGCCCTGGTGTATTTTGACTAGCAGGATGGAGAAGAAAAGTCAGAACTGTGTTTCTTTTGCCCTCTGGGCCTAGAGTTGGGGATTTATTCTCCTTCTAGATGACAACCAGGAAAAGGGACCCTCGATTATTCTCTAACTAAAACATTTTGGTCATTCAAATAGCCAATGGGGGGATGAAGGGAAGGGTGGGGAAGAGTCAGTTTCTTAAAGGAAAGAGCCCTGGGCTGGGAGAGCCACGGCCCAGCTCTCCCTCCAGCTTCCTGCTGGGACACGGGTCAGGGGCGCATGGGAGCCAGGACCCTTCTATGTAAAATGTGGAAGTTACGCTAAGGGAGCTGGAGAGACCTTTCTTTTTCTTTTTCTTTTTTTAAAAATATATGTTATTGATTTTTACAGAGAGGAAGGGAGAGGGATAGAGAGTTAGAAACATTGATGAGAGAGAAATATCGATCAGCTGCTTCCTGCACACCCCCTCCTGGGGATGTGCCCGCAACCAAGGTACATGCCCTTGACTGGAATCGAACCTGGGACCTTTCAGTCCGCAGGCCGACGCTCTATCCACTGAGCCAAACCAGTTAGGGCGGGAGGGACCCTTCTATCTCTGGCATCCAACATAGTCTCCAGGGGAGATGCGGTGCTGCTGAGGCCCCAGCTGCCCTGCCTTTCCGGGGTTCCCAATGAGCAACAGTCCCCTGGGCCTGTCGATGCTCCGGGCTTTGGAGCAGCCTCCCTGCCCACCTGTCCGCCCCCACTTCCTGTCACTGATAACCCGGATGATCCAACATGTTCCCTCAGGAATGTTTCTCATCCTCAAATCCATCTGTGCAGTCAGCTCTGCCCAGTTGTGCCAAGAAAATGCGATCTCTGCGTCATGAAGCGAGGAGCTGAGTGTGCGCCCACTGGGTGTTTATTAACCTGCCTGGGTCAGGTGGTGGGAAGGGAAGGCCCTGGCCTCCCTCTGGAATTTCCTTTTATGGACACAGATCCTGACCAGTCTCTGGCAGGCCTGTTCGAAACCAGGTCTGGCCAGAGCCTCCTGTCATTTGCTGACCCAGTTTGTAACCCCAGAGGCAGGGCCCGCAGAGTTGAAAAGTTTGCCCCGGTGGCACTGCCAGCAGGAGCCTGCACTGCCTAGGGCCGGGTTCTTCCCTCGCCCCTTTCCCCACGGTCCTCTGGGACAACCTGTTCTCTTCTCTTCACTTCCTGGGCGTGTCTCACCCAGAGGCTCCCTCTCAGCTTGGCAGGTATGTGTCATTTCCTTCTGCTGGGGAGACCCAGACTCTTAGTGTCCCTGCCCAGGTGTAGGCTGATATAAAGGGATGAAAGGGTTGGCCCTCGAGGCCACGGCATACTAAATCCTGATAAGGGTTTATTGTTTGGGTGAACTGATCACCTGCAGGAGACTTTCTGTGTTTTCACTGAGAGATGTTTGGGAAAAGCAGGGGTCTGGGACAGTCTGTTTCATCTTGTTTTCTGCCACCTGCACCCCTGTCCCCCACCTCACTGCCGTCCACTTTCCCCTCACCTTTCCCCTCCCTACTTCTCTGGGACCCTTTGGCTTTGTGGGAAGCCCCTGGGGAGCATCCTGACCCTCCCTAGGGAGGCTAGCGGGGTGATGCAGAGCCTGTGATTGCGCAGGAGGGACCCAGCCTCACAGGTCCATCTCTGGCAGACCTGGTGAGTGCTTCTCTCTCAGACCAGGAGGAGGGAGTCAGCATGCAGGCACAGAGCCATTCTCCATGTGAAATTTAAAACCACTGCGTGGAAATAAGCTTCCCTGAGTAAGTGTTGGCATGGTCAAACTGCTCTGCCAGCATTGTCTCACTGCTTTGTGTCAAGAGAGACCTACTGAACCCACGTGGCCAGAGTCGGCTGGGAATTCTTGTGACATTGGTTCCTGAGTCAGGTCTTCCAAGGACAGCAGCCACTCCTGCTCCCCTCATGGTATAGAAAATGGGAAAAAGTGCAGCTATGCCACTGGGCCTGGGGAAATCCCCCTGCTGGGGTAGGGACCAGGAGAACGGCCAGCGCCTTCTATCGGCCATGGGACTTGTGCGGCCTGGGACCCAGCGCTGAGGGCCTCGTCTTGCGCTAGTGGGAAGGAGCTTTCTGGGAGTATCTATCTGGGGAGGCGAAGGATCCGAAGATCGCGAGCCTGTTTGAAGGACTTGAAGCAGTGTAGACTGGAGAAGCCTGGAGGAGCAGGTGAGCTGTTTTCTAATACCGAAAGGAGGTTAGGGGAAGTGAAATGAGTTCTGCTCTGTGTATGTCCAGAGGGCAGATCTGGGAGTTTACAGAAAAGTGTAATTGGGTTAAATATAGAAGAAGGCCTTCTTATCATTAGAGGGCTGAGCAACGGAACAGGCTGCTAGAATTTTGGGATAGTGGGTTCCGTATCACTAGAAGAATTCCAGCAGCAGGTAGCCAGGAGGGACCTCCTGCACCAGCCTGAAGTTTGGACTGCATGATCTCTGACAGTTCTTCCCATTATAAGCCTCTGTGCCTCTGATTCAGGTCTAGCCCTGCCCTTTCCTCCAACTCTACAAGGTTCTTGGAACCCATCTCTACCTTTCTCATCACAGGCCTCCTTCCTTGAGCAAGATGGAGATGCTGGTCTGGCCTGTGCCTGAGCCTGGGGTGGGCTGTGTGCCGACTCTTAGCAGAAACCCCAGAAATGTCTGCCACGTGCAGAGCTGGTGCAGTCACTAAGCATTTCTGTTGCCTGTTTCTGTGAATTCTTACTGGTCATCTCACCCACCCCCAGTCCTGTGGGCCAAGATTATTCTGCCTTGTGCTGCCGATGAGGAAGTAAGGAAATACTCGGGCCACTGCAGGGCTAAGATTAGACCTGGACTCTGCCCTCCTGTTCCCGATGCTGTTTGTGGAGTGCCCGTGTGCATGTCCAGGCATCCTGCGTGCAGCCTCGAGTGGAATCCCTGTGGCAGCTCTGAAATAGCTGCATTATTGTCCCATTGCACAGAGGAGGAAACTGAGGCTCAGAATAGTTGGAACTGTGTCTGGGACACAACTAGTAAGGGACAGGGCTATACTGTTAGCTCCTTCACCAGGAGCTGTGAGGGACAACCACGGGTGTGCAAGGAGGGGACCCATGCAGCTGCAGAACATGCACCCCCAGGGGTCTGGCTGGGGCCATTCAATTCCGTACTCTTAGGTGAATGAGGGCCTGCTTCATATATCCCAGTTCTGGTGCTAAATGCAACTGGGGGGAAATGTATAAGCTACTATTCCAGCTTACGAGAATCCTGTGGTCCAAAGCAGTGAGCCTAACATATTTACAATAAGCAAGATGTGCCTGATACAGAGCAAGCGTTCATCTTATTGAAGGATGGGAAGCAAAGCTTTGACAGAGATGAAACTGGACGTGGGCTTTGCAAAAAGTAGCCAGAGATAGGCAGACCTTGGGGTACGGGGGTGGGAGACATTGTGTTCAGTGTCACAGGGACCAAACAGAATTGGGCCCCTGAATTCTTGAGCTATTATTACGAAAGCATGATCGGCCCTCCCATTTTTTCTACCCACCTATGGATGGCTCCAGGCCCAGACAGAACTTTCCAGCCCAACCTTCTCAACCTCTGGCTTGGTGAGTAGCCTGACCGTGGTCCCACGTTCTGTCAAAGGTTGTAGATGACTTGGGCTCCTCCTCCGATTGGCTACCAATTCCTATGGGTTCTAGAAATCTCCCTTTATCCATGCCTTATTGTTGCCCCCCATTCTGGGTGAGACTGTAATTCTTACCTAAATCAAGGCGTCAGCCACCAGATTGCTGCCCCAGGGTTTTCCTTGCACATCTGTCTTACCCGTGGCGCTTTGACTGAATCCTTACCAAGCCTTCACTTTCCTGCTGTCTTGCCCACATTCATTCTAAGTTTTGCTGACAACCTTCCACGCCCACCTCCTTTGTTTACAAACTTACCCATCCATGAAGGCCCAGCTTGGAGGCTGCCCTTCACAGTCAGGTGAAGTTAACCCCTTTCCCTTTGGTTGCCCCCCAGGTATAATTTGATTTGTACCTCTCTGGTAGCACCACACTTAGCCATGGAATTAGTCTGTGGACACGTCTGTCTGCCCAGCTTGGTTATAAGTTACTGCATCACAGTTTGCTTCCTTTGTATTCTCTCTCCCGTCCGCCCACTTGGTGTGGACTCTGCGATGCTGTGGAGTTGATTGTCATCACAGCCTCAGGCTGAGGGAGGGCAGAGGGGGCCCCCCCGGAAAGCGGCCGCACAAGCACAAAACTTAACCTTGGCACAAAGCAGCACGTGCTTTCCATGGGAAAAGAAACGATTTAGCAGGAACAGGGACCTGCCGAAGTCCCGGCTGCTTTCCTCCGCACGGGGACAAAGTCCTGTGTGTGTCCTGGAGACATGGTGCGGTGTCCAGTCAGGAAAGAGAAGACAGATCTGCCATTTCCTAGCTCCATGACCTGGGGAAAGTTACTTTAACTGCCCATTGCCTCCGTTTCCCCTGCTTATCCGAAAGTAGAGCATGCCTATCGAAGCCCTTTGTAAACAGCAATGGTGTAAATGAAGAAGCAATTGCCATTAATTTATAAGAAAAAAGTCTTGAGCATTCCCAGACCCCCCAAAATAACCTACCAATTCATACCAAATAACACATAAAAGGGAAAATAACTCTCACCTATATTACAGGCAGGAATGAGGGGATACATACGCAGCCTGTAGAAAGCTGGGCGGGGTCCCTCTGGATGTTTGGGGTGCCTGCTGCCTCCTTAATGGCTCAAGGCAGAACCAATGCTGAGTGCTGTTTTCACAAAAGTTAACATCCTTTTGGGATTTCTTCCGGTGAGTGAGAGCAGGTACTAATGTAGGTCTTTCGTGAAAGCCAAGTGGCATAACACAGACTTTTGAAAAGTGGGGCATATCTGTATGTCGAACTGGCACATAAAAATACCCAGTAGAACCCTAACCGGTTTGGCTGAGTGGATAGAGCATTGGCCTGCAGACTGAAAGGTCCCAGGTTTGATTCCGGTCAAGGGCATGTATCTTGGTTGCGGGCACATCCCCAGTAGGAGGTGTGCAGGAGGCAGCTGATAGATGTTTCTCTCTCATCGATGTTTCTAACTCTCTATCCCTCTCCCTTCCTCTCTGTAAAAAAATCAACAAAGCCTTGGCTGGTTTGGCTCAGTGGATAGAGCATCAGCCTGCAGACTTAAAGATCCCAGGCTCAATTCCAGTCAAGGGCACATGCCCAGGTTGTGGGCTCCATCCCCAGTATGGGGCATGCAGGAGGCAGCCGATCAATGATTCTCTGTCATCACTGATGTTTCTCTCTCTCTCTCCCTCTCCCTTCCTCTCTGAAATAAAAAAAAAAAAATCAACAAAATATATTTAAAAAATTACCCCGTACATGCTTATTATTCTGAAGTTATTGTTACTCAGAATCTGTGCTCCACCTGGAAGGCAAGAGCACACATCTGAAAACCAGGGAGGCCGAGAGGCCCCTGGTGACGGGACTATGGGCTAGTGGCTGGGCATTTACCTTCCTGTCAAAGTCTGCAGAAGGGGCCCTTGGAGGGTTCAGGTGTGAGCTAAGGCAATGAGGGACCGCAGACTTAGTCCTGAGAAAGGATTTCAAACAATACCAGTGATCCCTTATTGTTTTCTAGAGTTTCCCATGGACACCGCCACAGATATATGAGACCTCTGGCCGTGGTCCCTGACAACACCCCCTCCCCACATCTCTTCTTCACTCTCAGGTTCCAAGGAAGCTTCTCAGCTTCTAGTTCAAACAGGACGATGACCCACCTGGTGTTCCACTTCCTGTGCTTGACAGGAAATGTGAAGCCCAGAGAAGCAGATCCTGGCCAGGACCTTGAGTCTCAGGGTGGCATTCTACCAAATCTCCCATCCTCCATCTCGCCACTGTCTGCTACGGTCTGAATGTGTCTCCCCACAAATGCAAGTTGAAACTGAACCCCCAAGGTGATGGTATTAGGAGGTGGGGCCCTTGGGAGGTGATTAGGTCATGAGGGTGGAGCCCTCATGAGTGGGATCCGTGTCCTTAAGAAAGAGACCCCAGGGAGCTCCCTCTCCCCTTCCACCGTGTGAGGACACCCTGAGGAACTTCTCACCTAGGACGGGGCCCTCCCCTGACCAGGTCGGCGATCTCGGTGATCACCCTGCTCTCTAACTTCCGACTCGAGCTGTGAGAAACGCATTTCTGTTATTTATAAGCCCCTCAGTCTGTGGTATTTCCGTATAGCCGCCCAAACGGACTGAGGCGCCCTTGCAGGTGTTCTGCTGGTGCGGGTCACCTCCCCCAGGGGAGGCTGTCTACTTCTTTCAAGGCTTTGGCCAATTCCCACCTGTCCTCCTTCCCAGCTCCATAGGTTTTATGCTGACCTAGTCGGTTGTATATGTAAGCCTCACAGTCTCTCCAGGCAACATCCAGCTTCTAGATTCGTGCGCCCAGGGTCTTGTGGTGCTAGGCCAGCCTTAGCTTAGTTAAGTAGAGGAAGTCTGTCAGCTGGCCAGGCCAGGGTCCGCCGAAAATCCTGCAGAGTCCATTCGAGGCCAGGATCAGAGCAGGCGTCTGGGCGGGGAGACTTCTAACCTGCATTTCCCCCTCACTATCTAACCTCCCAGTCGGGGAGGAAGTTCCTGAGAGGGTTCCTGTGCAAGGTCCCCTTTGCAATATGCAAATTGCTTGTGACCAAGTCTGTATCCCTGAGGGAGGCACAAGTCCTGTTTGAAACTTCTGAGCACATAGCACAGAGGCTGAGCGAGGATCCTGCCAGGTCAGGGGCTTTGGCTCTGGGGTGTTTGTGTGTGTGGGTCTGTGTGTGCAGAGAGGCGGGGGTGCTGCAGGGTTGCAATAGTCTTGGATAAGGTCTTCCTTGCCCATTTAACTCCATCTCGTGCAATGTTTCTTTGTGCCTGCATGTAGGCTCACAAACTCGTAATACAGCATGCTTAACCCCTCTTGGGTTGTCTCGTTCTCTCTCCTCCATGTAGAAAAGCTTGTGGGGAAGGATATTCAGGTATAGGAAGAAGAAAGACATTTGTCAGGCCTGGCCATGGGATCCCCTGTCAGGGAAGAGCTGACCACTCTCACTACGGCCTGCGAGTGACTGCTTGGGCCATGCTCTGCTCTGTAGATGGTCAGCTCTGGGCCCTGGAGACTCTGGAAAGAAGTACTATTGCCTTGGGCTGGGAGGGAGAAGGGCCAGCAGGGCGGGAGTGGAAAGAGCACCCAGAAGTGGCTCCCTTCCAGGCTCTTCTCTGCTCCTGTCCCTTGAAAAGGGCTGTTCTAACCTTGGTTTCCACAGATTTCTCTGTCATTAGAGGCGTTTCTCAGCATATCTATTTTGGAGCTGCAGCTGGTTGCTTCTCAGAATAAACAGGGCTGTGATATTGGGATAAAAGCAGAAAGGCATAGCATCTCCTCTTAATGCCTTCCCTCTCCCCAATGTTTTCCAATCTCTACTTCCCTCTTCTTAAAGGTCTCTTTGCCCTCAGACCCCTTCCACCTCACTCCCTGCCCTGGAGCTCTCCCCTCTTACAATTACAGGCTTCCCTCCCAGGCTTGTATGGGCCCTGCTCTGGCCAGGCCCTTGCTAGGCATGGGGTCACCAGGGCCTGCAAAGAACTCAATGTCAAGTGACACAGGAGTTCATATATTCACGGCGTAAGGTAAAGAATGTAAGAGCTGGTCCAGCCCTTCATGCTTAGATGAAGCAACTGAGGTCCCCACTGGGGATAGGCGGTGCTCCTGCGGGTTAAGGTGGGAGCTGTGACATCTTGACCATGAAGTTTTCCTCATACCTTTCTATGTCATTATCCAAATGTCCGTGTTGTTCTGAAATCATTGAAATGGGAGCTTGCCCCTGCAGGGACAGGAAGAAAAATCAGACTGTTTAGGACACAGCCGATGTGGGGTACCTGGTGCATTTATGGACTGAAGTGGCATCCATGAGGGATGAAGGCGATCGGGGACACTTTCTGGTTACCTGGAGGTTGGAGGGTCGAGAGAATGAAGAGACTTGTGTATGTGGCCACATTTAAGACCTAGTTACCCATCATCCCTTGTTGTGCCTTCTACCTGAAGCGGGTCTGACCGCGCATCAGTGGTTGTGCAACCTCCTTCTGGTCTGTTGGGACCCCTTCCCTCACTCCTTTGTCCTTTCCCATCTCCTGGCTCTTTCTGGTGCTGGCTGCAGCCTCCTCTTGTGAGCTCTACCTAACACCCGCCACCAGGCCTGCATCTGCAGGCTGCTGTGCGGCTTGACCCACATGGGGTTACAGAGGCAGAGGGAAGGAAATGGTCGTTTCTAGAAATTGTGTGCATTTCCTCAAAACCTTCTTCCTACCCAGGCCCAACATGGTCAGCCTCACCTCAACGGCTCTCTATGGTCGTGTCTCAGCCTGGGCATTGGCCCAGCCAGTCTCCCCCGCTGCCTGAAGCAGCTCTGAGAAAAGGGGACACGCCAAGGCCACTGCCCTGGGTTTCCTTTCTTGCTTTAGTTTTATTTTTAAGGACGAAACTGTGATTAGACTCTGAAATTAGTCTTTAGAAACCTCAGTGGGCCAGCCAGTAGCAGAGCTGTTGCTGTGGGGGATGGGTGGGGGCGGGGCACTGAGCTGTGAAGGACCTACACTCTGAGCACCTGCATGGCTGAGAGTTGAAGGTGTGAATGTCAAGGTAAGGCACTGGAGACAGCCTGGCTCTTCCAGGACCCTGGGAGAGGACAGAGGATCAGGAATGTGACTTCTGAATTCAAGGGCACTTGGGGTTGTGTCTCGGTTCCACCATTTCTTAGCCCTGTGACTGTGGGCAGGTTATTGAAATGTCTCTGAGAGTCAATTTCCTCATTTGTAATATGGGGTTATTAACAGTATCTATTTTGAATTAACAGTATCTATTCCTTAATTCAACATATAATGTATTGAGCATTTCCTCCTAGCCAAGCCCTAGTCCAGGCATGAGCGTACCGTGGTGGGAAGGTCTTACATGGCACCTGTCTTGGTGATACTTGTGTGTTATGATAAAGGAGAGAACCAGAAAAGGTGTTTCTACTCTATAAAATGTTTAGCCTCTTCTTCAGATTTATAGTTCTCCTTTGGTTAAGGAGAGCATATTAAGCAAGGTTTTCTAAAGAAATAGAACCAATAGGATACGTATGCATATGTCACATATCTATGCACATATATCCTAAATATATGATACATATATGTGTGTATATGTATAAGGGAATTTATCATAAGGAGTTGGCTCACAGGTTTATGGAGGCTGACAGTTCCCAAGATCTGCAGTAGGCAAGCTGGAGACCAGAAGAAGCAAAGGCATAGCTCCAGCATGAAGGCTGGCAGGTTTGAGACTTGAGTTTGGGTTTGAAAGGCAGGAAAAAGTCAGTGTCCTACTTCAAAGGCCGTCAGTCAGGAAGGATTCTGCCTTGTTCCAGAGAAGGTCTGCCTTTTTGTTCTATTAGGTCTTCACCTGATGGGATGAGGCCCTTCCACACTGGAAAGGGCAATCTGCTTTACTCAGTCTACTGATTCAGATGTTAAGCTCACCCCAAAACACCCTTACAGAGACACCCAGCATAATCTCTGACCTAATATCTGGGCACCCCTGGCCTAGTCAGGTTGACACAGAAAATTGACTAGCACAGGGTATCATGGTTGGAGGGTGCTGTAGCTGAGAAAGCCCTTGGGGTGACCACCCTGTCCTGATGAGGAGGGTAACCCTGGCTGAGGCCAGGACAGGATGCAAAGTAGTTGTCCTGGGGCTCAGTCCAACCCCAAGATTTGTTTTTGTTAGTTTACACTATGCTTTGTAGGTTTGTGCCAACACTTAAAAATTAAAGCGTTCAGCCCAGCTGGTGTGGCTCAGGGGTTGAGCATCAACCTATGAACCAGGAGGTCCTGGTTCAATTCCCGGTCAGGGCACATGCCTGGGTTGTGGGCTTGATCCCCAGTGTGGGGCAGGCAGGAGGTAGCCGATAGATGATTCTCTCTCATCGTTGATGCCTCTCTCTCTCTCTCTCTCTCTCTCTCTCTCCCCTTCCTCTCTGAAATCATTAAAATTATATTGTTTTAAAAAATTAAAGAGTTCATGTTAAAATCTGAATTGCAGCTTCTCATGAAAAACTAGAAGTGGTCATGTGGAGGATAGATATCTGAGCTGGGGCTTCTCCCCAGCCAGGTACTGCTTCTCCTGTTGGCTTAGCCATCGGCACCCATGCCTGACCCTCTGCACTCATGTGTGTTACCCGCCCCCCTCCTTTATGAGAAAAGACATCCTGACCTGAACATCAGGCCCCTCACCGTCTCTGTGGGGAGCACGTCGACAACATGCTGTGTCATCTCCGTGCGAGAGCAGAGAAAGGGCAGAGAAAGCACACACCTAGGCTCCTGCCCTTCGTACCCTCATAAGCTTCTTTGACAAGTGGCTCCTAAAGTGCCCCCAGGACAGAGACCTTCCAGCGTTCTTTGGGAGGGGCCTTGGGTGGGGGTGTAAAGCTCTGTCCCTTCCAACTAAGGAACAGCCAAGCCATCCAGGGGACATGGTCTTGGGTGAGTGGCTGGGGAAGGACCAGCAGCGTCTCCCTGCTTATCGTTTTCTGTAAGTTTGTGCCAACATTTAAAAATTAGAGATTTCAGCTCTAGCTGGTTTGGCTCAGTGGATAGAGCGTTGGCCTGTGGACTGAAGGGTCCTGGGTTTGATTCTGGTCAAGGGCACATGCCTGGGTTGTGGGGTGGAACCCCAGTAGGGGGCGTGCCGGAGGCAGCCGATCGATGATTCTCTCTCATCATTGATGTTTCAATCTCTCTCCATCCCCCTTCCTCTCTGAAATCAATAAAAATATATTAAAAAATTAGAGATTTCACATTCAAAATCTCATGAAATCCTAGAAGTGATTGCACGGAGACCAGGCATCTTTGCAGGTCAGAGTGTCTTTTCTTCTCCTTTAACTTGACCCTCAGACATGGGTCTTTGGATGAAAACCTCTAGCCACAGACTCATGAAAAACATGACTCTTGACTTATGAGGCACAGTGAAGGAACTGGGGGTGCTTAGACAGGAGAAGAAATGACTCTTAGGGTACCAAGAGCTGCTTTTAAAAAGTGTCCTCCCATATTGAAGTGGGATTGAACCAATTCTGAATGTCCCCAGAGGGCAGGCGTCCAACCAGGGACCAACAGCTGTGAGAAGGCAGGTCTGTGGTGAGCATAATGCAGACTTTCCCAGCAATGACAGTGCCTTAGGAGCAGAGGCCTGGGGCATAAGGCAGTAAGGCCCCACGGCTGAGGAGGCAGCAGGGGCTAGAGCGGGAATTTGATTATTAGACTAAAGGTAGACTGGATCAGGAGTTCCAAACCTGTTACATGTGTGGCTCACAGTGAAAATACAGGTAGAGCGGAGGGGTTGCACACAGGCCCAGCGGTTCGGGCCATGGCAGGTCTGTTCGAGGGAACCTAGAATTTATTTTAAGCAGGCATGGCAAGCCATGCAGACTCAGAGATGGCTGCCATGAAGGAAGTAGGTCCCTAGAAGCAGGAGGCACAGGACACTATGCAGGGCCACATGGGGGAGCACCAGGTAATCAGGAGGCGGAGGGAGGAGTGAGCGAGAAATGTGGGGAAGAGTCTTTAACGTGATTTTCTTGGGAAGGAACAGGTGAGACAGGGTAAACAGGCTTAAGTGAAGATAGGCTAGTTTGGATCATTTCAATGGGGCGGAGGGGGAGGGCAGTACAGAGCCTGTTCCTAGTTGTCTGGTATCTGGTGGCCCTGGGGTGATCAGGGCAGGAGAATGGTGGTCTATGTGAAAGCAGATAAAGGAGGAGACGGTGGGGCAGCTCTGGGTTGGCTGGTGTGCATATGAAAGGCGTCCTCTCGACAACTGGGTGCGAACTGGGAGGAATAGTCCAGAGTCAGCAAGGCCCAGAGGTCAAAGCGGCAAACAGAAACTAGAAAACATGGTTATTACGAGACCTGACCACATACCTGATGGCTTCTCCACATTCGCCAGGGGAGAGCACAGGCCAGGGTGCTCGCTGCTATCTTTCCGGCCCTGAGCTGCTGTGATCAGATGGCGCATTCAAGCCGGAGGTGACCCAGGGTCCAGACTTCCTTCCTCTTTCTACAGAGAGAATGGTGGCACCGACTTGGTCAAAAGCTCAGGGTAAGTTGCAGAGCAGGGCCTGGCACCCGGTGCTCTCTTGGTCATTCATGTAGTTAGAAGGGACTGGAGGTAGAAGGCATGGGGTCTTCATCCATTAGAGTTTATAATAGGATTACACAACCTAGGAGGCCTCGACCTGCAGCCTCCAGGGTTCCCGGGGCAGTAGGTAGGGGGTCAGAAGTGCAGACCCTGCCTGGACATCTCTCCTGACTTTCCCTCCTCTGCCCTGGACACACAAGGAAAACTTAGAACCCAGGTCTTAGAGCGGGATGCAGCCGGGACCGGAAGACCTTACGCAGGTCCCAGCTTCGCCCTGCACCGTGGGTCTGGCTTATTTCCCTCCCTGGGATCAGCCCTGACCCACTGTGATCCAGTCATTCCCAACCTGCTGTGTATCACCTTTCTTGTCAAAATAAAGATTTCTGTCCCCTTTGCCCCACCTGCTCGTTCTGATTGAGAATCTCAGGGTAGGCCACCTGTATTTGTAACAATCTTCCCCTGAAGGGTACTCACCAGACCGAAAACCACCAGACTGTGGGATCCCAGGGACCCACTCCAGCACTACAGCGTACAATGTGCTGGTCATTTGGGCCGGTCCACGTGGGTGATTCATTAGCACGTCACCACAGAAGCAGTGGGGGAGGGACTAGGGAGCCAAAATGAGTTCTTAAGATCACAGCTACTAGGTAGGGAAGGGGTGGAAACCACAGAACCCAGCTCTCCTGCCTGTGACAGTCTGCTCGAGCTACCGAAACAAAATGCCACAGCCCGGGAGCCTCAGACAGCAGACATTTACTCCTCACAGTTCTCGAGGCTGGAAGTCGAAGATCAAGGCGTCAGGAGGGTTGGTTTCTTCTGAGGCCTCTTTTTGCTCACAGATGGCTCCCTTCTTGCTGTGTCCTCGCATGATCTTTTCTCTTCATGCAGCTGGTATCTCTCTCTGTGTCCAAATTTCCTCTTCTTCTAAGGACACCAGCCAGATTGGCTTAGGGTCCACCCGAACGGCCTCATTTTACCTCAGTCACCACTTTAAAGGCCCCATCTCCAAACGCAGTCTCGGGGAAAGGGCCTCAACATAGGAAGCCACTAACCCGACCTCCTGGGCTGTGTTCTTCCCTCTGCTCTGCATGCGTCTCCCATGGTGGCCTCTCTACCCCCCAGTTATGCACTGAGCCCTGCTCCCCGCCGTTGTGAGCCCAGCTGTGTATCTACTAAGTGTACTGTGCCCATCCACGTCTGGTTCAGTATTCTGTTCACATGACCTGTTTGTTCCCAAAAGGGCCGTGGGCCGCAGCAGAAAGCAGGGAAGCCAATGTTCTGGGTTCTTTATTCTGCTCACCTGGCCCACAGCCATGTTCAATCAGGCGCTTGACAAATGATGGCGATGTGATGGCGATGTCGACAGCCCAGAATAGAACCCGAGAGTGGGAGGTTAATCTGCGCAGCCAGTGCTGTGGGGACCAAGGCGGGTGTGGTTGCCACCTCAGCTCAAAGGCTGAGCAGGGACCAGAGTTCGGACTACTGAGCACTGAGCAGGAGCCACAGCTGTGCCTGCAAGGTGGTGGGAGAAGGTCCAGGGGTGTGTGACCTTCGATGCCCACGAAACTCTAAAATCCTACGACCCTAAGTCTAGACCAGTGATGGCGAACCTTTTGAGCTCAGCGTGTCAGCATTTTGAAAAACCCTAACTTAACTCTGGTGCCGTGTCACCTATAGAAATTTTTTGATATTTGCAACCATAGTAAAACAAAGACTTATATTTTTGATATTTATTTTATATATTTAAATGCCATTTAACAAAGAAAAATCAACCAAAAAAATGAGTTCTCGTGTCACCTCTGACATGCGTGTCATAGGTTCGCCATCACTGGTCTAGACCTAGAGAACTGGGAGTTTCAGGGCAGGCTCTGGGCAGGCAAGTCTAGACTGCCCTCCCAGTGCCACTGCTGGGAGGCTGCGTGGCCTCTGGTGTCATCACTGGTGTCAGCATAGCTTGTCTAGAATAATTTCTAGGGGCTTCTTGAAGTTGACATTAAAATGTGTATGAGCGGCTGGTGGTCCTAGTATGGGATGTTCTGTGCCTTTCTGAGCCCGTGTCCTCTCCCTTCTAAAGGGGCCAGCACCACCTCCAGAGAGCAGAGGCAGGAGAAGGGCCAGGAATGGGAAAGTATATCTGCTTTAGAGCGCCATGAACATGTAGACTCTCTCTCAGGGGAAGGCGAGCACACTGGTTCAGGCCGGAAGAAGCCTCTCCCAATAGGCCAGTCCACAGGGGGCAGGGGGCGGGAAAGACCAGGGAGTGTTGGATGCAGGCATGGAAGGTTCTAGAAGACAGAGGCTTCCTCCTCTGTTTGACTCTGTAGCTGGCTGGCATCACAGTTAGTCCATGGACTGCAGCAGGCACCAGGGGATTTACGTTGGGGGAGATGGGCCTCCTGACAGGGACCCAGGTCCTTAGTTCTGTGGTCGGGCTCCATCGCAGGTCCTGCTCAGCTCCCTCAGTGAAGATTTCCACCTTGATGTCTCTGATCTCAGTTTTTTCATCTGTAAAACAAAGGAGGTAAAAACAGATCATTTCTAAGTCCCTTCAGCTCTGGTTCTCATCACCTGTGACTTTCTATCTTAGTAGTTATGTTGTCTCCCTTATTAGTATCCTATATCCTTTTTCTTTCCTTCCTAACTACATCTCCATCTCTCACTTTTCCCCACCTCAGAACCCTAATTTCTCCCTCAAGAACCCAGGGTCTTTCCTAGTGGCTAATGATTTTAGCTCCCAGAATTTTAAATCCAAGAGGGTACTTTGGGGAGAATCTAATCTGGTCCAGTGGCTTTAACCTGAAATTGAGGGCCACTGAAAGGTGTTTTTTTGTTTGTTTGTTTTTAAATTGTGGGGGGGAGTTCTGCAAACCTTGGAAGAATTTTCAGCCAAACACTGAATTAAGCCACCTCAGGATCCAGGCTATCACTTTTAAATTTGAGATATTCATGCCAAAGACTTTGTTAGAAACATGTTCCTCTCACTTGATCCCCTCATGTTTTAGATGAGAAAGCTGAGGTCTGGACAGGTGAGGTGACTTGGCCAAGTTATCTAAGCCTCTTCCTGGCTTTGAAGTTGGATGTGATTCAAAAGAATGTAAATGCTCTGGCTTTTGTTTGCATACATGAGGTAACAAGCACATTCTCGGGCCACAGGAGGAGAGGAGTCATAGCTAGAACTGGTTTCTCTGGTGGCTCTTGAAGACCTGGACATGGACATCCCCCCCACACTGCCTTCTCACCCATTCCTGCTGGGCCCTCCTGGCTCACCCCACTGTGTAGGGAGGGCCCAACGGCACAGGTCCCCTTAGCCTCTCCACTGTCGCCGGGCCCTTTCTGGGCTCTGCTATGCTCTCTCTCCCCCCAGCCTGTCTGCGGTGAAGCTGTGGAGAAGTGGGTTGCTCTTAGTTCTTTTCAGACTTCCTGTGTCTTCAGAAACCTCAATGAAAGAAGAGGTAAAGGAAAAAGGAGCCAAAGACCGTTAGGTTAAACATAGACTTATATCCGACACGGGGGAGCTGGATTCATGATTTTTATAGAACTAAAGCCCAGGACTCTGATTCGCCCCTCCCTTCCCTACTTGGCTGCTGGGGGCTGGAAGTAGGTAGTGGGGTCCTGGCTTCTCAGTCTTGGGTCAAATGTATTTATCGAGGTGGCCAAAGTGACTCTTGAGAAGTATTTATCATGGAAACCAGACCCATCAAAAGGAAAACTTTACCTCTCTACTACAGTTGTCTGAATTTTGTGTCTCTTTTTTTGCATACAACCCAGTTGTAACCATGGGAGCATATTTGTGTAGCAAATATGCATATAATCCTTGGCGTTTTCATAATACTTTAATTGCATGTGCTTAAGTAGTCTCCTGATCAATTACCTTTAAAAAATATTGTTTATTTATTTTTATTGATTTTAGAGAGGAAGGGAGAGGGAGAGATAGAAACATCGATGATGAGAATCATTGATCGGCTGCCTCCTACACGCCCCCTACTGGGGATTGAGCCTGCAACCCAGACATGTGCCCTGATCAGGAATCGAACCGTGACCTCCTGAGCCATGATGGCTGGGCTCAATTACCTTTAGGACAAACAGGAATTAATTTATGATGGAAATTCTGTATCTGGGTGAGAAAGACAGAATTACACATCCTTCCTTCCTTCCTTCCTTCCTTCCTTCCTTCCTTCCTTCCTTCCTTCCTTCCTTCCTTCCTTCCTTCCTTCCTTCCTTCCTTCTCTTTCTTTGCATGACACATTGCTGAGCTATCTGCCCATAAACCCCTATTCTCAGGGCCTCCTACTCAAGTTGTGACTCCCCGGGGACCCTAGAGTTCAGCTCTGCCCTGGCCTCGCCTGGGCGCCTGACTCTGAGTTTGTTTGCCCGACGTTGGGTCCATGAGCTCTTTCTCTTCCAAAGCTCTTTTCAAAGAATAACTAATTTTTCTACCTTTCAGGCTCAGGAAATTTTGGCTTGGGTTTTCCCTTTGTATTTTATTCTGTTTTTCTAACCAGGGAAGAAAAAAAAAATCCTATAGCAGCTCGAGTTATGGTTGGGAAGATTGTGAGAAGAGCGCTGAGCTGGGGAATTCCTTGCCACTGTACTTAGGGTTACTCTACCTTGGAACTACCGTGGCTGGAGCTGTAAACAACCAGAGTTTCCCCCAATTTTCCGATTTGCTGAGCTGTGAGTAACTGAAACCACCTGTTTCTGTTCTTTCTAGTTCCCCATAATGGGCTTGGGTAACAACAAAAAATTAAAACAGAAACCACTACTGTGCTCTGAAATCAGAGCCTCGGAAATACCCAGGAAGGTCCTGCATTTGAAAATGGAAACTCACTGAGAGGGGTCACTACACCCAGTATTTGTGGATCGCCACTGAAGGGGCAGAGGGGAGTGATGGGGGGGGGGAGGAGGGGAGGGGGAAGGGGGTGGAGAGGGGGAAGCCTAGTTGCAGCCGAGGGTCTCTCTGAAACTCAGTGCCCAGTGAGACGAGGGCTGACCCAGCTGTTCTCCCCCCACCCTGGGTGTGTATCAGAAATACCTGGATGATATTTAAAAATCCAGATGGCTGGGCCCCAGCTCCAGAGGTCTGTCTCCCTTCACTAGTGTGGGACTACAGCTTGAGATATGTCCATATGCATATGTAGATATTGTTAAAGAAAATTTACTCAGACCCTTGTTAAAAAGCAGTAAAGCAGACTTCATGCGGGGGACTACAATGGGCTTTGCAGCGCGGGAGAGTTGAAATAAAACAAGGGAAAGTGAGGATACTAGCCCAGGAGCAGGGTGGGGTGAGTGGATGAAGAATTACTAAGACAGTTGGGTAACCTTTTCTAAATTGACCTAACCAGATTCTTGCTGAAGGCAGGCAGCAGTGATCAAATATCCCCCAGGGGCTGCGGCTGGTATGTGTGTGGGTGAGACATTTGATCAGATAGGAGTGTACTTCACTATGGCAAGTGGGGGAATCCTGGCGGAACCCACTGAGCAGGATTCTTACTAAAGGACAGAGACAAGCTGAGGTTTGGGTCTAGTCGAGCAGAGGATTCAGAGAAGTCTGATTGCAGTTTGGTCGAGGAGAGGATCTTTGTCAATATCTATATGGACACATGGCGGCGGCCAGGGTGAAGAGGCCGTGGGACCGAGTGCTGTTTGAGGTGATGCTTCAGGTCCAACAGTCCACGCTTCTCTTCTCTCCATGAGAATCCAGAGCCCAGGGGACATTACCCTGGGGTGTCTATGGGCCAAGGCCCCTTTTCACGGGTAGTCCCGGGCTCTAGATTATAACAGTGTATAGAGGTCAAGACCACACCAGGAGCCCCCTCAGACTTTGCTGGAATCACGGGTCTGCTCTTTACGTGCTGTGTGATCTATGGGAAGTCTCTTTGCTCAGCCTCGGTTGCCTCAGGGTGATAACAGTTCCTACCTGTAGATTTGTTATTGGGATCGAATGGGCTCATTGTGCACGTGAAGGGCTGGCCCAGGGTTGGTCTAGGGAAGTGCTATGTGTTAGCTGCTGTGAGCCCTTTGACAGGCACACAGGAGGGGAGGGAGGCAGGAGGAGGACAGGTGTTCAGAGATGAGGGGAATCAAGTGACAGTGGGGCAAAGCCCCGTTTCTCCCCCCACCAGAGGTGTTGCCAGTCACTCTGTTCTCTTGGAAGATGGCCCAGAGTGGAGGGTAACTTTCTGTAGTTCCAGGGTTCTCTTGGCAGACTTTCAATATCATTCTATCCTATTCACTCTAATCCTGATTTTGGGGAGGATTCAGAAATCTAGATTTTAGGATCATATCTTCTCTCTAGTCTAGCTTTGGGGTAAGAGGACTGGCTAGTGTCTGGGCTACATGGAGAATTCAGAAAGTAAGACTGTGTCTGCGGAAGGGCTAGAGGCAGATGACAGAAAGAGGGCTCACTTCTATCCTTGTGGAAGCACTTATTTTTTTAAAAAATATATATTTAGTCAATAGAACAGTAAAAGAACTTAAGATTTTTAACTGTATGTAATTTTAAATATAGATGTATTTTTATGTATCTGTAGTTATAATCAATATGTTAACTCCCTATCCTGTCATTGAGCAATTTTTATATAAATATTTTTATGTGTTACCACAGCTCATATTGTTATCATAGAGTTTATTATTACTGATACTAGTGGCCCAGTACACAAAATTCGTGCACATTAAAAGGGAATTAATTAGAGGAAATATTTTAATATTGCTATTTTCCCTTTCTTTATAATAGAAGTGTCAGAGATAAAAGAAAATTAGTAAAATGTATATGAAAATCTCCCTCCTGTCAGAATCCCGGGCATGCTGTGGGACCCAGAGTCAAGTCCCCGCCCACCCACGTGTGCCTTGAAATCGCAGGAGACCCAGACCCGGCTGGTCCTACGCCCATTGGGCGAGACCCAGACCTGGCCGGCCCCACCCCTGTCAAGCCCCGCTGGGCAGGGGATGCAGCCTCAGGTCCCCAGTCAGGCCTCCCAGGCAGGGGATGAAGCCTCCTGCTGATCAAGCTTAACGATCATTTGCATATTAGCCTTTTATTATTAAGATTGCGAGAATGGCTCCTGAGCATTTTGTTCTGATTTCACTACCTCACTATTTATCATAAATAGTACAGCTATGCCCTAGCCAGTGTTGCTAAGTGGTTAAAGCGTTGGCCTGGACACTGAAGGGTCTGGGGTTCAATTCTTGGTCAAGGGCACATACCTGGGATACAGGTTCAGTCCTTGGCCCCAGCAGGAGCCTTTCGGGAGGCAACCAATTGACGTGTCTCTCTCACATCGATATTTCTCCCTCTCTCTGTCTCTATCTCCTCCCTTCCCACTCTTCTTTCCACTCTCTCTGAAAAAAAAAAAAAATCAATGGAAAAAATATCCTCAGGTGAGGATGAACAACAATAACAAAAATAGTACAGCTAGGAAATCTCTGTGCAAATGATCCATGCCCACCCCTTTACATACGTGGGGGGCCTTTCCCAAAGTTGGGTGACCAGATCAACATATGTGAGCTGTTATATACTTAACTAGCTTGCTCTTCAGAAAGCCAGTTCTGAGTCCACTGGCCATTGTACCACTTCAAGCCCATAAACATAAGATCTTGTTTTTCTCAGTAACTTGGCTTGTTTCGTAGTCTTGTACTGGTGCCTCAAAGTTGTTTTCCTTAGCATTTTTAACTGCTGAGGAGTTTTTCATCTATTTTTAATTTTTCCAAGTCTTTTCACACACAGGTGGCATCCTGTTTGTTTGATGGGGCATCTAAATTGCTGTTTTATCCAATTCGCATTCAAATGAAAGCTGAGTGCCGCAGTGTACAGATGGGGGACATCGTCGTGTTTAATGGTTTTGATATCTGTTTACACAAAGCAGATTTGTAGTGTTTCCCGGGTTTGCAGAGAGGAGCAGATTGGGGCTTGGCAGGTGGAGAAGCTTGCTCAGAGGACGGTTTAGTTGTTTTCCGAGTGGGAACCGATGAGGGGCCAGCACCTGCACCGTTAGACGTGGGTTTGTACTTTTTGGTTGAAAAAACAAACAAACACACTACTTGCGCGTAATTTTTATTGTCGCTTTTTCTGTTTATTAAATGTATCATAAAATACAACTTAAAAAATTCTATGTCGCCATCATCGTTCTACGCATTACTATTTCAAAAAGCTGGTATTCCTTTTAGTGCTGCAAGGCTAGAAACTGATGCGCTTATGTGTTCGTTTCTGTTTGAGCAGAATTCCTGGGGCCACATCAGGAAAGCAGGGTTCTGAGCCATCCCGTCTGGCACAGGAATAGCCTTGATGTGTGGACAGGAAGCCCAGAGCGGCGGGCTTCCTGATGGGACCTGGGCTGTAGGCTGTCTGTTGGGCTCCGATGGGAAATCTGAGTCCTGGTCCTGCCTCCACCACTTGACCAAGGTGACCCTAGGCAAGCTGCTCAGTCACTTTTCCTCATCCTCCCAATGGCAGTGGCTTCTGCCTTGGAAGACATCAGCAAGATTGCCAGGGGGCCAGCACTCTGGAAAGTGACAGTGTGTGGTCTGCAAGCACAGAGACCCTCTTCCCTCCTATCTGTTGTACTTCCTTTTTTTTTTTTTTTTTTTTTTTTTTTTTAACTTTGACATGGATGAAGAAGTTGGGTCTATCTTTTGCATGGCAGCCCTACCGCTGTTTAAAACCAGCAATCCCGTCATCACTTTAGGATCTGCATCATGTGACAAAGTCTCCAGCCACAGAGGGCTCTGAATATCCTCACCCTAGAACACAGTCTCTCCAACTGCAGTGCTGGTAACCCCAGCACTGCATGGACTTCTTTGGCAGCCACATCACAGTGACTAACCGTGAATTCACAGTTAGCTTCAGCCCCATTTTTAAAATTCACGTCGTTGCTAAACCACATCTTCCTTGTCCCAGACTGGGGAAGATTTTGTTTTTAAATCTACATGAGGAACTTCACATTTATCCCACTTTGCAAATTGCATTTTGTAACACTTGGCCTGTCTTGCCAGCCTGTGTAGATTTAGGGAATTCTTTTTTTTTTTAATCTTTATTGTTCAGATTATTACAGTTGTTCCTCTTTTTTTCCTCCCATAGCTCCTCTCCACCCAGTTCCCACCCCACCCTCTGCCCTTTCCCCCCACCCCCACTGTCCTCATTCATAGGTGTACGATTTTTGTCCAGTCTCTTCCCGCATCTCCCACACCCTTTCCCCCTGAGAATTGTCAGTCCTCTCCCTTTCTATGCCCCTGATTCTATTATATTCACCAGTTTATTCTGTTCATCATATTTTTTATTCACTTGATTTTTAGATTCACTTGTTGATAGATATGTATTTGTTGTTCATAATTTTTATCTTTACCTTTCTCTTCTTCCTCTTCTTAAAGAATACCTTTCAGCATTTCATATAATACTGGTTTGGTGGTGATGAACTCCTTTAGCTTTTTCTTATCTGTGAAGCTCTTTATCTGACCTTCAATTCTGAATGATAGCTTTGCTGGGTAAA
Organism: Myotis daubentonii; assembly: GCF_963259705.1. Lineage (NCBI taxonomy): Eukaryota > Metazoa > Chordata > Mammalia > Chiroptera > Vespertilionidae > Myotis > Myotis daubentonii. The sequence goes on from NC_081844.1 coordinate 34,526,041, forward strand.
GTAATCTTGTTTGTAGGTTCTTGCTATTCATCACTTTGAATATTTCTTGCCACTACCTTCTGGCCTGCATAGTTTCTGTTGAGAAATCAGCTGACAGTCGTATGGGTACTCCCTTGTAGGTAACTGACTTTTTTTTCTTGCTGCTTTTAAGATTCTCTCTTTGTTTTTGTTCTTGGCATTTTAATTATGATGTGTCTTGGTGTGATCCTCTTTGGAATTTTTTGTTTGGGGTTCTCTTTGCTTCCTGGACTTGTAAGTCTATTTCTTTCACCAGGTAGGAGAAGTTTTCTGTCATTATTTCTCCAAATAGGTTTTCAGTATCTTGCTCTCTCCCTTCCTCTGGCACCCCCATAATTCGGATGTTGGTACGCTTGAAGTTGTCCCAGAGGCTCCTTACACTATCTTCATATTTTTGGATTCTTTTTTCTTTTTGCTTTTCTGGTTGGGTGTTTTTTACTTCTTCGTACTTCAAATCTTTGACTTGATTCTTGCGATCCTCTAATCTGCTGTTGGATCTCTGTATAATATTCTTTATTTCAGTCAGTGTATGCTTAATTTCTAGTTGGTCCTTTTTCATATCCTTGAGGGTCTCACTAGACTTATTGAGGGTCTTACTAAATTTATCAGCGGTTTCTAAAAAATTCTTGAAAAACCTTAAAACCGTGGTTTTGAACTCTATATCCAGTAGTTTGCTTTCCTCCATTTCTGTCATTTGTGACCTATTTCTTTGTCTCCGCATTTTGGCTGCTTTCCTGTGTTGATAGAGTGGTTTTCTATGCTAGGTGTCCTATAGGGCCCAGTGGCTCAGCCTCCGCAATGACCTGAGGTGGACACTCTTGGTGCACCCGTTTGTGGGCTGTGTGAACACTCTTGTTGTAGTTAAGCCTTGATTGTAGTTGGTATCACTGGGAGGAATTGACCTCCAGGCCAATTGGCTGTGAGATTCAGCTGTGTCTATGGTGGGAGAACTTCTGTGCTGGAGACACCCTTATGGGGCAAGACTTGCTTCAGTGGAGCTTTGGTGCTCACTGAGTCGGCCCCCTGAGTGTGTCCCTTATGGATCTGAGGAGTTGTAATCTGGATGGTCACACTCTGACCACTGGGTACAGTGGCTCTTGGATTTAAGGAGGTGCTAATTTAGCCTCTTCCTGAGGCTACCTAGCAGGAGCTACGGAGAGATCTGCAGATTCCTCTTCTTTGTTTGGGATTTGGAGGTGCCCAGATGAGGCCCAGCTGTGAAGCAATGCAGTCTGCTGTGGGGCCTTGGGCCTTCTTTTGGAAGTTCTGGGTCTCTCTGACCCAGCTGCAGTTTGTTAGGTAATTTTCAGATTGCAAAGGGCCAGGTCATTCATATGCAAAAGCCTCTGTGCACAGCTTGGGTGGGGCGGGGTCTCAGGGAATCAACAGGGCGTAGCAAACAGCTATGGCTGATCCCCAGCCCTGCCCTAAGAGGTCCTGGGTCTCAGTGGCCCGCGGAATCGCTGCAAGCCCCTCTGAGAGAAAGCCGCCCTTGAGTTCTGCCTGCTGCCAGGCAGTCCAGTTTCTCCCTGTTTGAGTCTGGGTCTCCAGAGACTCACCCGGAACTGGAGTCAGGGCTGTCGGGAGCTTGTTTCTCCCTCCGGATTGAAAAATACAACCACGTCCTCTGTTGCCAGCCCTTTCCGAGCGCCTCCGTACCTCTGCACTTTACTTCTGCACCTCCTCTGAGTCTCAGTGTGCTTTTCTCTTTCCTTCTAGTTGTAGAATTTCCACTCGCCAGTTTTCCTGTGGTTCTGGATGCTGTCCGTTTTGTCTTTTAGTTGTATTTTTGAAGTGGTTGTTCGAGGCAGCAATTTCAGCTATTTACTTATGCCGCCATCTTGGTTTCTCTCCTCTAGGGAATTCTTTGTGGTCTGCCTGAGAGTCACCATCTCTTCTAATCCTGTGCTCAACTTGGTGCTTCAAGTCCTGTAACCACAAACTCCTTAATGCCAAATTGAAAGGTGTGAACAAGGCCAATTAAAACAGCAGTCAGTCCTCAGCTTACTACGGGCACTTGACTAGCAGTGGTGGAGAGGGATCATTTGACCAGTTAAGAATACACCTCTTTGTCATCTGGCCTCCTCATTGACCTCATGGGAAGATGGGGAAGAACTCCGTCAATACCCAACTGAAGTGTTGACTCATCATGATATCAAATTTCCCTGCTCAACAGCCACCACTGGAATGCATGCAGGGAGGGCATGAGATTCACTGGAATTGAAGGCTGGGAGAGAAGGAAACATTTGAGACCATGACTTGAAGTGGAGAGGTTGGAGAAGAATTTAGTTTGGGGTTAAAGATGACAAGGAGTGTGTTTTTAAAAATTACCACTTTTAGGAGATTGGGTAGTAACAGAAGATCCTTGGAGGGAGGAACACAGCTTAAATTTCATGCTTCCGTGCACCTTGTATTATGCTGTTTTGAAGTGTGGGGGTGATGCCACTGCAGGGACCAGGTGACATCAGGGCCAGAGGCAGGCCTGAGACAAGTGATTTGGAAATCTGGCCTCCGAGGTCTCTCACTGTTCAGGCAGTGGTGTGCACAGCTCTCACATACTGTCAGCACCCATTTCTCCCCAAGTCTCTTTCAATGAGTTCAACTTGAAATTAGTGATAATGGAAGCATTCACACCAGAGAAATTGGCAAAAGCTACAACTCAAGTCATAATTCCCCTGGGTTGTCCGTTGTGAAACATACTATGGCCTCACTCAAATTGCTTCTGCTGCCTTCTAGCTCATGCCTGTGCTTTCGCCTATGGCCAGAATTATATATATATATATATATATATATATATATATTTTTTTTTTTTCAGAATTATATTTTTTAAATGAAAATCTGCTTCTCTACAAGGTAAAGTTTAAATTCTTTAGCATGTTGCCATCCTCTCATCTCATTTCCCAACAGCCCCTTATCACCCTCCTGGGCAGTCCTACATCAGGTCATTTAGTTTCCGCACCTTGCTGTGTCAAGATTTCCTGAGTTCCTGGGGCCCCTGCAAGCTCTCTTCTGGCACCAAGCTTAGACCCCTACCAGCCCATATCCCGCTCTGGCTGTTTTATTTTCATCTTTTTCCTCTTCACTGGACTATGAGTCTCTGGTAGACAGGGACCCTCTTCTGTTTATCTTTGTATGTTCAGAGGCTGGCATGCCTTCCCTCTCACCCCCCACTTTGGCCATAGAAGGCAGGGGCAGGGGTGGTATGGAGGAAAGGAGGAAGGTGGAAAGAGGGGAAGGGGAGAAGAAGAAAAGCAAGAACAGAAAGAAGGCAGGAGAGAAGGAGGGAAGGAGGAGGGAGAGAAGAGGAGGGAATGACTGAGGAAGGGAGAAAGAAGAAAGGAGGGAGAAAAACAGGCCAGCCAAAATCACTCATCAAATGGCAAATGAGGAGTAAGGTGAGTGGTTTTTTGAAGGGTTAGAGAAGCAGTGGAGGCCACAGGTCACAAAGGAAGTAAGAAAACTCTACTCAGCAGCAGGGATCACAGTCCTTGAACTAGCGAGGAGAACAGAGGTGCTATTAACAAGGAAAAACAAGTAATGCATCCCGGTATCCCCCCTCCTGACCCCTGAAAGCCAGCCCCAGGTCAGCTGGCCTCCGGGCCGGCAGGTACTGGCAAGAGAATGATCCTGAGTGGGTAATGTGTGCGGAGGTGGCGGGCTGGGAGTGTGCGAGTCTCAATAAATGTTTTTGAATGACATTGAATTATAGCTGACAATAATCACAACCTTTGTGGTTCCTTCCTTTGCAAGGTAATGGGGAGGGATGCTTGGAGAGGAGGAGAAGGGATTAGCCAAATGATGACTTGCACAGCCCTGGAACAGGCAGGATGCTGACCCCTGGGAACTGGGGGCTGAAAGGGCTTGAGCTGGGGAGGGGGGCGCTGCAAGAAGCTAGGCGGGCCCAGCTTGCCCAGCAGCAAGGTCCCTGCCAAGTAGTTAAGTGGCTGCTCTCAGCAGGCCTTTGCAGAGGAAAGGCCTGTATGTGTTCCCCATTTTGTTGATGTGAAAACGGCAAGAGGAAGTGACTCAGAGACGGAGTGGAAATGAAGTGTGTCTTGTGACATTCTGGCTTCTGTGAGCCCAAAGGGCTGGTGTTTTGAAGTTGCTGTGAGGCTTCCTTCTATACTTCTGTGGTGTTCTCGGGACAGATGGTGGCACTGTGTGTGGGCAAAGAGTAGGAGGTAGGGGTGATCTTTTCAGGTGGGCAGGTGGATGGAGGAAGCGGGTGTGGATGGAAAGCAGCCTCAGAGCGCTGGGGACAGAAGGGGCTGCCACAGCCACCTGTCCTGCACTTACCAGGCCAGCTCAATTTTTTTTTTTACAAGTGGGGACTAGTTTGGGTTTTCTGATTATTTTATTTATTTTTATATTTTTGCCAAGTTACAGGCATTTAAAAAATACATGTGCCAGGGAGTTGACATTGGTAATCTCTGATTCTCCAGAAAATTCTGTAGGATGGGTATTAGTAGCCTCATTCCTCAAGAGAAGAAACTGAGGCCTTGCAAGGTGACCTTGTCCAGGTCACATGACTAACTGATAAGTGGGAGAACTTTCAATCCTGGAGATAATACATTTTAGCCTCAAGCTCCCAGTATCTCTTCTCATGTCTGGTTACCCAGAAGGCCAAGCTTCACTGTCAATTTCCAAAGACTATCATCATTTCATAATTGAATGAGCATTGGAAACCCCAAACAAAGTGGAAAGACATCTCTCTATATAAAAGGCTAATATGCAAAGTGTCTCTTTGGGAGTTTGACCAGAGACTGGGGAGTTCAAGGGCTTGCTATGATGTGTGCTGACCACCAGGGGGCAGCACAGGATGAAGGAAGGCCCCGGCCGGCAGCTGGAAGGCCCCAATTGGCCCTGATTGCCAGCCAGGCCTAGGGACCCTACCTGTGCATGAATTTCATGCACTGGGCCTCTAGTACTAGAATAAAAGACTTCTCTTCAAATGAAATACATTGAACTTTATGATGAATTTTCTACGGTGTCCTTATTTTTTCCATTTTTCCATGGACATGGAAAATATCATTAAAGGCAAATATCATCTACCTACTACTGCTGTTCGGGAACTCTGACCCATCAGAACCAATCAGTGGCAGAGCTGGGTACTAACTCCAAAGCATGGTGGCAAGAGAGCCATGACACCAGCCCTCTAGTCTTTGGCAATTGACATTGAAGCTTGGCCTCTTGGGAAACCAGATGTGAGAGCAGATGCTGAGAGTCCGAGGGTAAAATGCATTGTCCATATTTAAGGGGGCATGAAAAGGAGACAGTTAATTAGAAGGTGGCCTGATGTCATGGGTGGCATGATGTCATCTGACTCATTAAACCTGGGTTTAAACCTCGTGTCCTCAGGGCTGCAGCGCCACACCAGTCTGGGACATTACTCATGAAGGACTTCAGAGTTAGGCAACTTAGTGGCCTTAAGTCTCTGCCACTTACTAGTGGTGTGACCTGGACAGTCACCTTGTGAGGCCTCAGTTGTCTCTCCTAAGGTCTGAGGCTAACATTACTAATCCTACAGAACTTTTCTAGAGACTGGAGATGACTTACATACACCCCTGGCACACAGAATGTGTTCAGTAAGGTGTAACATGACCCATCAATGTCTTCAAGTGCAAGGTTGTACTTTTTTGGGATACTGACCCCTGTAACCTTGACATCTTCCCATGCCGGGAACACAGTCCTGGATACAAACCAGAGAGTCTGAAGGGAATTAAATTCTGCTCTAGTCCCCCCTCGCTCAGACAGGTGAATGTCTTGCCATTCAGGAAGAGTGTCATTAATTTTCTTCCTGAGGACTTTAGAGATTTTACAACCTTTCTTAGTACCCTTTGCAGGTTTGGGCCAAGGCGTTCTTATAGCCAATCAAAACTTTTCCTGTTTTAATTTGAGCCCATTTCCTTGTGTTTGTTATTCTTTGACTTTGACTTAGGCAGATCTGGTGGTTGGGAGGCGAGCTGGAGCCCACGATGGCTCAGAGCCAGGGTTTTCTGTCGCTAGTGTGGCGGGACATTCTCTCCCACAGTGCTCACAGGGCCTGGGGCCGGCCAGGATGCAGGGAGCAGGGGTTGCCAGGCTGGGGAGAGGGGCAGGGCTTTTGGGTCACAAGTTGAGAGTCAGAGGATTTTGTGATCACACAACTAAGACCTAACTTGGGATGAGAAGGGGTAATGCTCTCTAAGCCAAGAAGGGATTCATCATGGACTGGGGATATTTAGTGCCAGGATGATCAATTTCTTCTTGCTAAAGTTTGTGCCAGCCTCAGTAGTATCAAGAGATACTACTTTCTTCAAAGACAGATAGGAAAGAGGGGAAACCTTTGAACTTGGATTTTAATCTGCTTTGGGATCCAAGTTTGCTATTCAAGAAGTGTGAATCCTGGGCCAGATGGGTTAAACTTTCTTGAGTATGTTTTTTCATCTGTAAGAGGGCATGATCCTCTCTGTCCATCTCCTAGGATTATTGTGCAAAGCACTGATGTTTCTTTTAAAGTTTTAAAAGTGTAATTCTTTTGGAAATAAATAGGTTACTACTGCACAGGACTAAAGGCAGACTGGAGCCCACATTGGGCCGAAGGTATAGGTAGATCCTGGGTGACTGAAATGACTTGGCTAAAAGATTTAAACTGGAGCCATGTTGACCACTCTGAATGATGGCTCCTGAACCAAGGGTCAGGGGAAACTGATGAGGATGAGAGACCAGTGTCCTGCAGGCATGGTGGCGATGGCCAACACAGCAGGCTGCGCTTGGCCAGATACACAATATGAGCACCCAGCCGGTGTGGCTCAGTTGTTGAGCATCAACCCATGAATGAAGAGGTTATCAGATTGATTCCTGGTCAGGGCATATGCTTGGGTTGCAAGCTTAATCCCCCCCACCCCCACCCCACCCCCATCTCTCAAATAGATAAAACACACATACATATTTTTTAAAAAAGATATACAATATGGGCATTTCTGTTTGGTCAGGGTTGACTCCTGCGTGGGCTAGACATTGCCCAATCAGGCTAGGCAGGGGGTCAACTATCAGGCTATGGTTTCTCAGCTTTAATTTTTTCTTAATAAACTTTTTGAAAGAATAGTTTTAGGGTCACAGCAAAACTGAAAGGAAGGTAGAGAGATTTCCTCCATAGCCCTTGCCCCCATACCCGCACAGCCTCCCCAACTTTCAACGTCCTCCACCAGAGTGATGCATTTGTTACAAAATGAACCTACTTATATTGACACAGCATAGTCAGCCAAAGTCCAGAGTTTACATTAGGATTATACTCTTGATGCATATTCTGAGTTGGGTGAATGTGTAATGACACGTGTCCATCATTCTAGTATCATACAGAGTGTTTTCATTGCCTAGAAAATTCAGTGCTTTCCCTACTCATCCCTCCTTCCCCCAAACCCTGGCAACCACTGATGTTTTTATTGTCTCTGTAGATTTGCCTTTTCCAGAATGTTATATAGTTAGCATCATACAGTATGTCGCCTTTTCAGATTGGCTTCTTTTACTTAGTAATATACATTTACTGTTCTTCATGCCTTTTTTTATGGCTTAATAGAGCATATTTTTAAATACTGAATTATATTCCCTTGTCTGGTTGTACCACAGTTTATTAATCCCTTCACCTGCGGAAGGACATCTTGGTTGCTTCTAAGTTTTGGCAATTACTATGGATAAAGCTGCCATAAACATCCATGTGCAGATTTTGTGTGGACATAAGTTTTCAGCTCCTTTGGGCAAATACCAAGGAGCATGATCGCTGGAGGGAATGGTAAGAGTATACTTACTTTTGTAAGAAACCGCACAATTATCTTCCAGAGTTTGCAGCAGCAATGAATGAGAGTTCCTGTTGCTCCACATCCTTGTTACATGTTTACATCGTCTTGGTTCCTCAAGTTTATAAGGGCCACATTTCATTGTACCGTTGGCTGTAGCTGCACAGGGTTAAAAGCCCTGGGCCGGGCGGGGGAGGGGGTCTCATCCCTGTCTACCCGCTCTCCACCCAAGACTTCGCCCTGGCCTCTGTCCCGGGCCCTGGTTTCTACTCCCCTGCTCTGTCCCTGCTCCTGTGCTCTGCCTCTCAGAGGGCTCATCTCCGTCACTCTTCTCTTCAGAAAACAACGCACATAATGTGTGCAAATGGAGTTTCTTAGATCGCACCAGCCAGATCTCATTAATTTCACTGACGTCTTATTTCCACTCAACTGTTCTTGCTTGTACTCTTCTCCGGTGTTTCAGGGAACCCTGGAGGTTCTCCCATTGGCTCACTGGCACTGGCACCAGTTGGTTGAAAATGCTGCCTGGGCCAGGGGGACGTGTCCTTAAAGGCACTTCCTCCATCCTCTTCATGGCGGATGCCCAGAAACTGCGTGGTATAACCTGCAGGCATGGATACTAATATACTGTTCTCTCCAGCTCCAAGTCCATGTCCCACCAGCCAACGTGACAGCACCAATTATGTCCCTGGTTTCCACGTGACCTTTGGGACACCGGCCCTCTGGCTGCTATGAGTAGGATCTGGGGACAGAGACCATACGCCATTGCATTTTCTTCCTGCCCCAGATACCTGCGTCACAAAACTGCTTCATGAAGCCCCCGCCTGAAAATTAATTTAAACAAACAGAAGCCAGGGGTCTTAGGGCCCCTGGCTCAGTAGACACAGCAGATCCGGAATCTCTGTGGGTTATTTACTTACCTGTGTGTATATTGTGCCTGTTTACCTCTCTGTCTGGAGTGTCTGCTCTTTGGGGGCAACACATTTTTGTCAGTTTCACATCCTCTAGCAGATCTGTCATTATTCCTTCTGATAGCCCCTTGGGCCTTGTCATTGCTGCATTCTCCTGCTTACTTCTCTGCGCCAGTGTCTGCATCTTTGTGCCTGAGGACTTCCTTTGTCTCTGGAGTCCACTGACCTTGTGCAGAACTGGCTGAAATACTGGGAATGATGACTGTAAGGAGTGGTGTGTGCATATTCTTTCAAATGAGTGTTTTCAGTTTCTTTGGATAACTTCCCAGAAGTGGAATCACTGGGTTATAAAGCAGTTCCATTTTTAATTTTTTGAGGTAACTCCATACTGCTTTCCACAGTGGCCGCACCAATTTGCATTCCCACCAGCAGTACATGAGGGTGCCCTTTTCGCCACATCCTCACCAACACTTGTTGTTTGTTGATTTGTTGATGACAGCCATTCTGACACCCCTATGTTCTTTGCAGCATCATTGACAAAAGTCAAGATTTGGAAGTATCCCGAGTGCCCGTCAGTAGATGAGTGGATAAAAAAGCTGTGGTACATTTATACCATGGAATACTACTCGGCCGTAAAAAAGATGGAAATCTTACCTTTTGTGGCAGCATGGATGGGCCTGGAGAGCATGATGCTAAGCCAAATAAGCCAGTCAGAGAAAGACAAATATCATATGATTTCACTCATATGTGGAATCTAATGAACAAAATACACTAACAAACAAAATGGAAACAGACTCATAGACAGAGAATGGATTGACAGCTGTCAGAGGGGAGGGGGGTTGGGAGCTGGGTGAGAAGGGTGAAAGGATTAAGCAAAAACAACAACAAACCCCCCTCCCCAAAACCCCTTACAACTCGTAGACACAGACAACAGCATGGTGATTACAAGAGAGAAAGGAGGTGGGGGGAGGTTGAAGAGGGTATAGGGGGGATTAGTGATGATAGAAGAGGACTTGACTTGGGGTGGTGAACACACAATACAATATACAGGTGATGTATTATAGAATTGCACACCTGAAACCTGTTTCCTCTTATTAACCAATATCACCCCAATAAATAGGAAAAAAAAAAGTGGTGTGTAAATGCCCAGATCCCTCCCTTCCTGGCAGGAGGAGGAGCTAGCTCTGTGGAATTACTCTGCGGTTGCCCAAGTGATGGTAGCTCAATCGATAACCCTCCCTTGGCTGTCTTCCCCTCCCTGTCACACACTCGCCACTCCTAGTGGGTTTCCTCTCCAGGCACTTTCTCTGGTGTCCTTACTGAGGGTCCGGGGAAGCTTAGGCACAAGTCCCTTACCCAGCAGAGTACTGGCTCACAGGGTCTGCTTAGAAGATATTTGTTGAACAATGCACGGATACTCCTAGCATATTCCTATTAGTCTCTAAAATAAAACAGACTGAAGATTCTTTTCTCCATCTGTCTTGTCTCAAATTCTGGTTGCCCTGTGGACTCAGGCTGGCGCTCTGCCCATTGTCTGCCTGCCCCCACGGAAGGGACACACCCTGCTCCTTCCCTCGTCCTCACTGCATCTGCTTCTGTCTCCCAAGGCACAGTGGGTTTTTCAGAAGAATGACTCTCTGAAGCGAATGACCGTGTGTGTGTGTGTGTGTGTGTGTGTGCATCCTCCTTGCTAGTGCCCAGTACAGTATGAATGAATGAACACAGATTTTACTTCCGCTTCCAATATATCTGATTCCGCATTTGTATTTTTTTAAAAATAAGATCATATAGGTTTCAAGTAACATTTTCAAATGTACTCATCTCTTTAAAAAAATGTTTTTAGTGATTTCAGAGAGGAAGGGAGAGGGAGAGAGAGATAGAAACATCAATGATGAGAGAGAATCATTGACCGGCTGCCTCCTGCACACCCTCCACTGGGGACCGAGCCTGCAAACCAGGGCATGTGCCCTGACTGGGAATCGAACCATGACCTCCTGGTTCATAGCGCCACAACCACTGAGCCACACCGGCTGGACACGCATTTGTATTTTAACATGGCCAATTCCCAACTTCTTCTGGTCTAGAATGTCCCCCTAAGTGTCCCTCCCCCCCGCCCCCAGTCTTTCGTTAGGAGGGAGCTATCTCTCTGTAAGTATGGGTTCAGAAAGAGACCAAAGCTTCGTTTAGAACAGTGGTTCCCAACCCAGGCTGGATGTTAGAAAAATCCTTGGAAACTCAAAAATACCAATTCCGGGCCTCCCCACCCACCAGCTCAGTGGCCATCTCTGAGCATAGGGCCTGGCTTTAGGCTTTCTTACAACCTTTGCGGGAGATCCTAAGGCAGAGCTAAGGTTGATACCACCGATCTGCAGCTGGAACGTCATTGTTTCCTTCCGGCACTCCTGCTTCGGACCGTGGGGGCTCAACCCAACAGTGTTGTGTGCTGGCTCCAAAGGACCACTTTTGCCGAGATTCAGGGTGAACTAAAGGTCCCTAGGATTCTTATTGTCTATTTAAGTGTCAACCCCACTGTCATCAGAACTGGGCAGGTCCTCTAAGGGCCCAGCCCAGCTCCCTCCCAGCTGGAGTGCTGTTCCTCTTGAGTTGTCCTGCCTGCAGTGAACAATGTGCTGTGTGTGAGTTCCTGTGGGACTGAAGCCTCCTGCCCAGAAAGTTCGGGCTGGTGGTAGCTTCGGATGGAGGCAGACAAAGCCATCAGCTGACAGCCTGGCCACCCACCTGGGTCCTTTCCTGCCTTCTCCGTTCCAGTGCCCTCCAGGCTACCCATTCTCCAATTCTGTTTCTTCTCATCCCCCCCCCTCCCCCCCCCCCCCCGTGTCCCTGCCTCTCTCCTGCTGTTTTCCACTGTCCTCTTTGCTTTTTCTGCTCAGCTGTGCCTTGGAACCATGCGGTGGCCGCCTCCTCTCACAGCTTCGTTTGCAATGTGTGGGCCCCTTGTCTAGGATCCAGTGTGGGAAGAGAAAAGGAGTGGGGAGAGGGGGCTTCTAGAAGAGAGTGCACACGGCCTGGGAGTTCCAGGTCTGGGTTTTAAATGGTACCCGGATGTTTATGCAAACGGATGCTTTGTGTTTCAGCTTCCCCCAGTGCCTTTAAGGGAGGCTTCTGGGACTGGGAGAAGGTGTTGTTTGCGTGGGTCTCAGCTCCTTGGGTGCTGTCCCTGGGGGGTGAGGCATGTGGACCTACACAACTCGCTTCAGGGCTGTCTCTCTGCTGTCTCCGCAGGATTGAGATGTGCTGGTCCTAGCTGCTGTCTGAGAGGATGTCTGGGGTGTCCCAGCCCTTGAGCCGAGTAAAGGTGGGCACGCTATGTCGGCCGGAAGGCCCCCCAGAGCCCATGGTGGTGATGCCAGTAGATGTGGAAAAGGAAGACGTGAGGATCCTCAAGGTCTGCTTCTATAGCAACAGCTTCAACCCGGGGAAGAACTTCAAACTGGTTAAATGCACTGTGCAGACCGAGATCCGGGTGAGTGTGGCAGGCGGTGCCTGCTCCGTCCGTTTGTCTGTCTCTCCCTGTCCTTCAGAGCAGCTGAGTGGCCCTCCTTCAGCCTAGCAGGCTCCCCGGTAGCCACCCTGCGCTGAGGGCACCAAGGGAGAAGTTCTCAGCCTGCAGAGCCAGGCTCCTCTCCAGGAGCAACCTGCCTCACTAGTAGCCTGGGGAACAGGTTTTATAGCTTTCGTTAGAACCCCAGATCATTTACTTGGTCTTTGATTCAACTCATTAAATATACACCGAGCGGCCAAATTATTATGACCACCCCATCAGTACAAGGAAGTGAATTAGTTATGCAAATAATAATAATAATACCTTGAGAATATTTGCTTAGGAAGTTTTCAATATTCAGTATTTTTGGAAGTGTCAATGAAGTACTGATGGGGTGGTCATAATAATCTGGCCGGTCATAATAATCTGGCCACTCAGTGTATATGATATTTGAGTTTCTGCAAGAGATATAAGAGCCCCCACCCTCCAAAAGTTTACACTCTGATTGAGTTGGAATTAGGGAGATACACAAGTGATGGAATTGAAAATAGAACAAAAATGGTACAAGACATGTGCTGGGTGCTCAGATCAGGAGCTGGTGGGGGCATTTAGAGGATGTTAATGAACTAGAGATGCCCTAAAACAGGGGAATGGTGGCAGACCCTTTCTGAGGCAATACTTCAATTGATTGGCTCATTCTCATCCCGGGCCACGGAATCTGTTTTGCAAGTCCAGGTGCCCACCGTCATGAGGACACCTGGGGACCAGGAAACCAGTTCAGCTCAACCACATGTATAGGAACTTGTCATCAGAAACAGAGTTACAACACAGTGATTGAAATGCCTACATTTATTGGACAATTACCATGTACGGCCTGGATCAATTCCTCTACAAACATTATCTCACTGAATCTTCCCAATGACCTCATGAGGTAGATACAATGAGGACATCCCTTTTTACTGCCCAGAATATTCCTTTCTGATGATGCAAAAGAAAGCTGAATTGGTTCTCAAAAGGTTGTTTCCTTGAACAAGGGAAGTAGGGGACTTTTGGGAAAACTAAACAGGTCTGAGAAAGCTGGATGAATCCTCTCCAATCCTCTCCTTACCAATCCTTCCCCTGTCCTAAAAGTCAGCATCCCCCAAACTCAGTGAGTGTCTCTTTGGATTGGTGCTGTCAGCACAGAACCTCTGCACATCTGTCTGCTTGGCTGCCTTCCATCTATTACAGCACATGCTATGCTTCAACACACCAGAGCGGAATGTAATTGATTAGGTCACTGCCTTGGCCAGTCATCACAATTGATTATGGTTTGGTTACTCCCTCTGTTTCCTGTAACTGATTGGATTAGGGCCTTATTTGCTCATCTCATGGTTCCGGATATGTAGGTACAACTGTGTCCTTCGAGTAAGCCCTGGACACCTTCTTCCAGAAGGGTGTTTTCATACCTCCTTAACTCTCTCCTTCTTGAGCCTTCCTTTGGGTGTGCCGTCTTTACAGATAGCTGATGCCACCCACTGTGGGTTCTGCTGGTGTAATTTCCAGAAGTTAACCTGACCTCCAAATTTGGGGGCACCTTCCTGACTTTCTACTGAAAACCAGAGAGCATCTGGATGGTCCAGACCAGAATGTGTTCTGTGGAGTTAGTGCAAAGGACCGGAAGGATAGGCAGATTGGAAGCCAGCTCCGTGGAGAGCAGAAGGCTTTCCACGAGGCGGGAACAGCAAGAACAAAGGCAGAGAGGCTGCTAAAGAGTGAGTAGTTCTGTTTGGCTGGAGCATGGCTTATATTTAGAAAAGTGTATAAAGTCAGGATCAGAAATGAAATGTTGACGGCAGATAAGAAAGGATGTGGAATATCAGGCTGAGGAACGTGGACTTGTTCAGGCACCAGGAAGAATCACACAGTTTTTAAGCCGGGGAGAGGCTTTCCTGGAGCTGCCTGATGTCTTGCTGGGCAATGAGACCCAAGTTTAAGAAGAATGGCTAGCACCCGAGGCACTATCGAGGGTTATGAGAAAAGAGATGGAAAACTAAGAAAGATGTGGGGCCTTCTAGGAATTTATGTCCAAGCCTTCTTGTTTTTCCTGTTTCTAATCCTGCAGGCAAGATATCACCTATTTATTACAAGTAACCATGGCTTTAAAGCCACCTAGACCTTGAGCCAAATATTGCTTTCTATTTATTGTTTTTATGGCCTTAGACCCAACACCCAACCAATCTGGCTTCAGTTTCCTCATTGGGGATTGTGCTCACAGGTAGCCTTGTTGTAAGGATTAGAGATGATAAGTGAGAAACACCTACATAGAGTAGGAGCTCGATCATTGGAAGCTATTGATTGTGTGGCTATTAGGTCGTTACCCTGCTCAGGAATCTCCAAGAGTTTCTTTTGGTGTTTATCCACTTATCTGTCATATTTTCAAATAGAGAAGTAAGATGATCAGATTTGTGTTTTGAATAGTCCATAGTATCCTGCAAGATATTAGGAAATGTGTCCTGGAAAAGGAGTTTTATAGTCAAAGAAGTTTGAGAGAGGCTTGCTTAAACAATTCTGAACAGATTTCTTTGCAAGAAGACTTATCAGAGCATTAAATATGCTGATATGCAGAGCGGATCACTAAGAAAGGACCACAGAGGGGCTATTTCCTTTAGCCATTTCTTAATGGCCTAAGAACCCCTTCTTTTAAAAGTTGGGCCACTAGTTCTCAGGAAAAATCATTTAGGAAGCTCTTTTCCCTAAACTTTGATAGCAGTACAAAAAAGGCAGGAGAGAGGAAAGGTTGGTGAAAGGCAATTGGGTTAGGAAGCTGTGGCCACAGTGCTGGTGGGAAATGAGGAGGGCTTGAACTAAGGGAGTAGTATTGGGAACACAGACAAGTCAATAAATCTGAGTACATCCAAGGAGGCAGAATCAACAGAATTTGATGATTACCTAGATGTAGGGAAGGAGATAAAGGAAGGAGACTGGATGACTCAAGCTTTTGCTTGGGCAACTGAATGGGTGATGGTACCATTCATTGAGCTAACAGAGAAAGGGTGTTCTGAGATTTCAGCTTTAACATGTGTTGTGTTTATTAAAAACACCCTCATGGAGGAAAGTGGACCTGGAGCTCAGGAGGGAGAAAGGACCTACAGTTGAAGATTCAAGAGTCAGTAAGCAATGGATACCGTGTGAATGGATAGAATCACCCACAGAGAATGAGTAGAGCAAGAGAAAAAGAGTTTCAATGAGGAAACCTTGGGAAATCACTTCTTAGAGGCTGGTAGAGAAGGAAGAACAGGTGAAGGAAAAAGATAAATCATCCAGAGAAAGATAAAAATAAACAAAAGAACAGGCAAGGGAGACAAAAGTAGAAGAAAATTTGAGGAAAGAGTGGTTAATAGTGTCAGACACTCAGAAAGGTCAAATCAGATAAGGCTAAAAATAGGTTTATTCGACTCAGTAACAAGTGCAATAATGACTTTTTGCTAGACATCTTCAGTGGAGAGATGGGGGCAGAAGGCATTGTGCAGTCAGAGAGATAATGAGTCTAAGCAACATTTCAGAGTTTTGCCAGCAGAAGCTCCTGAAGTGGTAAGGCACAGGGCAGGTCTGAGGCTAAAGAATGGCCAAGATTGGCTATTTAAACCACATTCACGATTTTGGATTTTACCCCATCTCTTGTGGGAAGTCACTGATATCCTTTAAGCATATGAATGATGCCAGATTGCATTTTTAAAAGATCACTTGGGTCACATAGTGGCAAACAGATTGGAAGAAGGCAAGAATGGATGTGGGGAGATGTTAGGTGATATTGCAGTAATTCAGATGATGGTATCTTAGATTGGGATGTAGCCATGGTGATGATAATGATGGTGATAATGATGTTTGTGATGGTGTTGTTGGTGATGGCGGTGGTGGTGGTGACAATGATGAGATGATGGTGATGAGGATTGATGATGAGGTGGTGATGATGATGATTGTGATGATGATGGTGGTGATGGTAATGCTGCTCCCAAGGGCAAGGTGATGGTGGTGATGATAGCAGCTAGCACTTTTGAAAGCACAGCTTATGCATTATCCTACTGACGTCTCAAAAAACCCCTATGAAGCACATACTGTTATTATCATCTCCATTTTGTATACAAGGAAATAAGGTCCAGAGGAGTTAAGGAAGTTGCTAGTTAAGTGGTAGGACCTATTTTCAAAGCCAGTCAACCCATCTCCAGAGCTTGCACTCTTAACCACCATGGTGTATGGAGAGAAGTAATTGTAATGCAGCTAATTCAGGAGGTAGAAATGAAAGGTTTTGCTGATGGACAAGAGATACAGGAATGAAGAAGAAGGTGTCAAGACTGGAAGCCCTGGTGCAGGTGGACAGGGCCCCACTTCCTAAAATGAAGAACACTTGAGGAGAAACTAACTGGGGAGTGGGGCGTTCACAAGTTCAGTTTTGGACGTGTCAGAGCAATTGAGATGCTCATTTTCATGTGAAAATGCTGAGTAGACTCTTTGATACATGATTCTTGAGGAAAGAACGGGCTAGAGATAGGCATTTGAGTGTTGTCAGCCTCGGCAGAGTGGTTGAAGCCATGGCTGTGGGTGAGATCATTTATGAAAGAGTCCTGAATAATATCATCATTCATTTCACAAGTATGTGTTGAGTGCCCCATGTACCGGCACCATGCTTGTTATGACATACCCCCAAACACAGATGCACTCCCTGCTTTCATGGAGCGTCCAGGCCAAAGGTGAGCCTGACAGTGACTCACACTGATGAATGAACCTTTACAACAAGTGGAGGCAAGTACTCTGACAGGAAGAAAGAGGTTCTGTGAGAGGAGAGAGTACAGAAGAGCTCTGCCCAAAGTCGAGGAATAGCTTTGCTATTCAAGGGCTAATTGTGGACGCTGTATCCAGGCCTGGAGGTCCATACCCAGCTTCCCTGCCTGAGGCTCTCCTCCTAGAGTGGCCCCTCCCACCCCTGCTTCGCTTCCTGCCCTCTTCTTGCGCTTTCCTTCCCTAGCTGGGCTTTGTTCTTTGACGGAACTTTCTACTTTCAGCTACATATCTTCTTTCACCATCTCCCCATGCTCAAAACGCTGCCAGCCCTTTCAAGCTCGCCAAGCACGGGTCCTTCCATATGAACACTCTTGAAGTTCCGGCACCCCCATCTCGCTGTGTCTGATGAAACAGAAGCAATCAAGAACCACCTTGGCATGGTCCATTGGTAGCACATTGCCAAATCATAGTTACTCCGTGCATACTTGCTGAATTCATGTGTTTCTTTTATTCTCCATTTTTTTCTATGCAAATACAATAGCCTCATGATGCTTTCTCTGTGTTGTTAAAAGCTGGGTGAATAAGTGCTGGCCCTTGTCCTTAGGACAGGTGTTGAAGAGAATTAAGCAACGTGCTAAATCTGTCTCTTCTTGATTTTTCATTTCCCCTTTTGTTTGATATTCATGGGAAATTGTGTTTGTTTGGGAGCTCAGAATCTCTGTAGCAAGTGGAGGCTTCTAGCACTATATATTTCTCTCACATGCTAATTTGCTTGTCTGGGAAAGGGGTTAAGATAACACTTTGTAAACAACCAGCGGAGTGCCACCCAGACATGCCCACACAGGGCATCTCTCTGACTCTTACAGCCTCTCTTTCATACTCTCTCCCCACCTCCCTGCTGTCTACCCACACTCTTCTCCTTTCTCTTTCCTCTTCACTTGCTCTCTTCTAGGGTGTGGCGGATAGGGTGACCATGTGTCCTGGTTTGTCTTGGACAGTCTTAGTTTACACACACTGTCTAGGGATGACTGTTAACAATGCCCCTGCCAATCTCAAGAGCATCATGATTCTGGGGATAAATTATATGGTCACCTACTTCTAAGTGCCGTATTTGCTCCTTTCTCTGCCTCACACTGACTTGCTGGCTCATGGTGTTTTCTCTCTCTGGCTAACCCCAGCTGACCCACTCTCTGCAGGGGCCCATCTCTGTCCATCATCGGATCATCTGTGTCACACAAGGAGGATCTTAAGCAGAAAAGCAGGCACTTGTCTGTGATATGGTGTGGTTCCCAGGGTGCAGGCAGGACCCCCACATCCAAGACTCTGTTCCTCAGCCAGCCTCTTTCATGCTGGAAAGCCACATTCACCCTCATTTTGTCTTGAAGCATCAACCCGCTTAGAATCCATTTACATTCCCGGGAGGGGATGACTGAGACATCCCGTGCCCTTTCCGCCAGGTCCAGTTGTGTCCCCTCCCCTCAGAACAAGGCTCCCAGGCTGCAGGGGTATCTGGTGTGTGTCACTTGCCTGATGTGTAAGGAGGGCAGAGTCCAGTCCCAAATGTAGCCTGTTCTGCACACTTGTACTCACTGCCCTCCCTAGTAAATCCAGGTCACACAACACATTCCAGATCATTCCCAGAGAAGCAGATTTCAGATATTGTGGCCCATTCTGCCCTATACTCATTAGAAAATCATCCCATTTAGTTTATTGTTTAAATCTATCCCTTAACCAGACACGGGGTGTGATGGGCTGGATGTTTGTGTCTCCCACCCCCAATTCCTATGTGGAAGCCCCAGTGTGATGGTATTAGGAGGTGGGGCCTGTGGGAGGTGATTAGGTTTGGATGAGGCCATGAGGGCTCCCATGATGGGATTAGTGTCCTTGAAAGAAGGTGAAGAGACGAGAGCGCTCTCCCCGCCATGTGAGGACACAGCAAGGAGGCTGCCATCTGCAAATGAGAAGAGAGCCCTCACCAAAAACCAAATCTGCCAGCACCTTGGGGTGGGACCTCACAGCCTCTAGATTCAACGATAAGAAATAAATGCTTGTCATTTAGGCCACCCAGTCTCTGGTATTGTGTTATAGCAGCTGGAGCTAAGACACCCAGCCAACCGCTCCTTGTAGTCAGAAGAGCAGCCTCCAGCCCACAGTGCATCCGCTCAGGTTCTGTGTTTCCAGAACCAACCTGCTGCCCTCCTGCAGATGCCACTAGGACTAAGACCACTAGGTTGAGGTGCCAGAGGGGAGGAAGGCATGATTCCCTGTCCTGGGAAGTTACCGTGTCTAAAAGAAAGGTCACCCTAAAGAGAATAAATGAAGCCAGCCCAGGCCAGCCCCCCATATGTGAGAATAGTCTCTGAAAACCTGAGAAGAAAGGGTTCAGCCAAGAAACCACAAACTGATACCACAGAGACACAGAGACACTCGCAGTGATACAAAAAGAGGTGCATTCGCAAGGACCGTCTCCTTGCTGTACCCCCTCCCTGTTTCCTGTGTGTGCTCACAGGCCAGCGCACTTACCCACCGACGTCTGCAGATGGGGACCCAAGGCACACGCAGAGTTCCGGGCCTCTCTTTGTCTGCATGACCGCATTCATTACATCGACAAATTAGCAGTCAGGTGCCCGTGCTTACATTTCTATTTTTAATCTGGCAGTTGCCTTGCTGAATGTCCTGGTTAGATAGAGTCTTTTTATCACATCAACATGAATGCTTTCAGAGTGGGATTAGTGATGCTAACTTTTACTATTTTGTTCATCCATCACTTTTTAAAAAGTTATCCCTTAGGTGTGTTGAGAACCCAGAACTTGTCTAGCTATTGTACTTGGTTCCTAGGGCTGAGGTAACAAATGACCAACAAACGGGTGGCCTAAAACAACAGGAACACATTCTCTCACAGTTCTGGACGCTGGAAGCCCAATCTTGAGAGTCGGCAGGACTGTGCCACCTCCAAGGTTCCATGGGAGGAATCCCCTTTGCCCCCTCCAGCTTCCGGTGGCTCCTGCTTCCTTGGTTTATGGCTGCCTCTGTCTGCACATCCCCTCTCCTCTTCTCTCTGTGTGTCTTTCATAAGGACACGTCATTGGATTTAGGAGCCACCCAGACAGTCCAGAATGATCTCATCTTGAGATCTTTAACTTAATTACATTTGCGAAGACTCTTTTTCCTAATGAGTTCACATCACAGGTTCCATGGGTTAAGGCAGGGGTGGGAACGTCTGGCCCATCGGCCATCTAAGGCCTGAAAAATCATTTGGTCTGGCCCTGTCAAGGTATTAGGGATGCATTAATGAAATGTTTGACTAAATATAGCAGGCTAACTTTTAAGCTCATAATTTTGTACGGCCTTAGCTCCATTTAAATATCCAAATGGCCCTTGGCAGAAACAAGTTCCCTGCCCCTGGGTTGGGGCATGGGCATATCTTTTAGGTTCCACCATTCAGCCCACCTCAGCCATCAGGATCAGTGTGTGTCGCTGGCACCCCCATTCAGCTGTAGACAGACCTGTGTATACAGTATGCAGGTGAACAAGCAATTTGCACACCTCTGTACATGCACACTGAAGCTCAAGACTCTACTGGGAAATGACCACAGAGCACAGGCTGATGAAAGTCGCTTTTCCCCACTGCTGCTCGGGAGTCTCAGTTGCCAGGCCATTCTCACCATCTCTGTTCTCTCAGTGAATTGTGTCTCAGGGTACAGACCTCAGAGTCATTCTTGGATTCTTTTTCTCTCACATTCTGTATTCAATCCATCAGGAAATCCTGTCAACCCTGCCATCAAAACATATCTGGATTCTAACCACTTTCTTCTTACCATCTCCATGGCCTCTACCCTGGTCCAGACCATTAGCATCTCTTACCTATCGCTTCCCAACTGCTTCTCCCCTTATCCCCCTGTGGTTCATTCTATAGGTAGCAGCTATGGTGATTTTCAAAACACAGGTCAGCTAGAGGGATATATTTGAGGTATAGCTTAGATCACATCACTGCTTTACTTTAAATCTCCAATGGTCCCGTCTCACTCAAAATAAAATCCAAAGTCCTTACTTCGGTCTACAACAGAGGTCAACAAGCAATGGCCTGCAGGCCAAATATGGCCCACCACCTGTTGTTGTCAATAAAGTTTTATTGGAACACAGCCATACTCACTTGTTTACATATTGTCTAGGCCTGCTATTGAGCTACATACAACAGCAGAGCTGGGTAGTTGTGACATAAGCCATATGGCCCATAAGGCCTAAAGTATTTCTACCCGGCCCTTTACAGAAAGCAAGCCTGGCCTAGCTTTCTCCCCTCACTTCCCTTCATGCCCTCTCCGCCCCAGCCCCACTGGCCTCTTCACAGCTGCTTAAAAGCACCAAGCACACTGCGGCCTCCCAAATGCCTACCTTGGGGCTTCTATGCTCTCTGATCCCTTTGCCTGGACGACTCTTTCCCTACAAGGTCACTTCTCTTCTCCTTTCTTCCTCTGGGGAATCTATACAAATGCCACCTTCTCAGAGAGGTCTTTGCTGGCCACCTCATGTAAAATAGCAGCCCCTGTCTTTCTGGTGCCTTGACCTTCTTTGTGTGTCTTGTTAGCACTTATCTGAACCTGAGATATTATTATGCTTATTTTTTTTTACTGTTTAACCCACCCCCTGATAGAAAATAAGCACCATAAGAGAAGGACTTTGCCTTTGATTCTCCAATCTGGAATTCATTAATGGGTAATTATTTAATGCTGCATGAATGAATCGATGGATGGATTCTAGTTATAAAGCCAACTGAGGCTGGCTAGAATTCCATATCTCAAGTCCAAATTCCAGTGGAGGAGAAAGAGTTTCTGAATGACCTGGTATGTTCTGGGGGTGGTGGCCTGGGTCTGTGGCAGCAAATGCCCAAGAGATGCTGTGAATAGGGCAGGCAGGTGGGTTTCTGTAACTGCTACATCAGGGTTCCCAGATGAGGCAGATTGTCTGAGTCACGGAAGAGTTTTTAAAATACCAGTTACTTGGCAGTCCCATTCCACATTCACTGAATCAGAATCTCAGGGGTGCTGGGACCCATTGCTGCCCCACCTCTGCCTGCAGGACACCCAACTGGCTCACGCTCTCTGGGAAAGGATTATCAGTAATCCTGGAATGGTGGAGAGCTCCAGAGTATAAGGTCATTGTTTTAGAGTCTGAGAACTCACAAGGTAGTGAGTCTGGAAGGATCTATGAAAGGGTGACAGAAGAGGGCTGGATGGGCCGAAGGGAAGAGAAAGTCTGTAGATGGGCATTGCGTGGTTGGAGGTGGTGCCATAGCATTCCCATGGTCATCAATCTAGCACTTGTCTGTCTCAAAGCAGAAGTGGCCTCCTGTCTTATTCACCACTGTATCCCCAGTGCCTACATAGAGCCTAACCCAGGAGATATGCAGGAGATATTTGTAGAATGAATGAATGAACTGATGCCTAGAGAGTACTCAAATGAGACCAGTAATCTCCTACATCACTTAATGTAAAGACCAAATAGGAAGTTAACCAGAGGGAAGATTAGCAATCATAAGTGATAGATTGGTTGATAGAATTTAATAGAATTTCAGCTGGTTTAAAATAGAATTCCTTGTATGTTCTTGGGTAAGTCACCTGACCTCCTTAGGTCTCCGTTTCTTTGTTTAAAAACAGTCAATTTAAGTGATCTCTAAATTTACTCAAGGCTCTAAAATTCCAGTCTAAGTTTTATGAGCTTAATAAACATTTGAACATTTGAGTATCTATATAGTTGTAGATTTTATTTTTTAATTAATATTATTATTTTTGTTAATCTTCACCAATGGATATTTTTTCCATTGATCTTTAGAGAGAATGGAAGGGAAGAGGGGGGGAGAGAAACATTGATGTGAGAGAGACACATCGATTGGTTGCCTCCCACATGTGCCATGCCCAGGGCTGGGGACTGAACCTGCAACCCACGTTTGTGCTCTTCACCTGAAATTGAACCCAAGACCCTTTGGTGCATGGGCTGACACTCTAACCATTGACCAACACCAGCCAGGGCTAGATTTTATTTTTGGGGCTATGCCAGTAAGGTCTGCTTTTACATCTGATCTTCTAGTCTCTAGAAGGCAAAATATCTGCTCAACTTAGCTTTCATCAAGATCTGGGTGAATTTCGGCTATTCTTTTGCTCTCTGGACCAGTGACATTTACTGTCTAGTCAGCATTTTTATTTTAGAGTAGTATATTTTTCAGGGATTTTATTCACCTCTTAAAAACTGAGCTTATCAGGAGGATGTGAGGTCCCCACTTGCTAGCACATGAGCCAAGCACGTAGGCATACGCTATGGCATTTGTCTTAAGTTGGAAGATGATGTCTGCTCCTATTATTTCACTATGAATTTTTCATGCCTAATCTGTGAAACCAAGCTTATCATAGCTAAACTTAAACATTTATTTTTGAAGAGATTTTTTACAATTATAAAATGAATATATGCACAGTATACTACAGACCAATATTGCTCATGAACATATGTGCAAAAATCCTTAATAAAATATGAGCAAATCAAATCCAACAATATATAAAGTGAATACATGTTCATTCGATAATAATAATAATACATTTTCTTTAGCACTACTCTATGCAGAGCCTTATGCTAAGTTCCTAACTGGTATCATCATCTCATTTAATCATCAAAAGAACCCTATGAAAGAGGAACATTTTTACATTTTACAAATGACCAATCAGAGAAGTTAATTTGCCCAAAGTCACAAAGCACATCAGAGATGAAACAGTTTCGGACTCTGAGGCCATTCTCCTAACTATTACATTATATACAAAAGTTCGAACACAGGAAACCTGGGAGAATAAAAATCTACATGTACATAATTGCACTAACCCAAGACAACACTGTTCACATTTTGATATATTTCATTCTGGAATAGTTTGTTTCTACTTCTATCACTGCCATACTTTGTATACGATTTCCTATCCTATAGATCCCGTTTGTTATAATACAAACAAGACGTCCAAGAGTTGAGTGATGCACGGAAATCGCCTTAGAAGGTGGAGGGGGCCAGTGTCACATGCTTATAATTTAATACCTGCTCTTTTTATTTATACCACATGTTATCTAATCCCACCCATAATCCCATGACTGAAAGGGTGTTTTCCCCATTTTACAGATGGGGAAATGGAGGTCAGGTGCCCAGGTCCTGTAGACTCCGAAGCCTGTGGTGGTGTCAATCACCGTACTCCTGATCTCTTGAACATTTTGGATGGTAGTTCACTATCCTTCAAAACCCCAGTTTGTGATGCAAGGAGCTGGCCACTGTTCATTTCCTCAAATAGTTGAGGGCTTTCCTTGTGCCAGGCCTAGGCTTGGAATTGGGCATGATATCATATGTAAGGCTTGGCTTCTGACCTTGATTTGAAAGGTTAGGAAGACAAATATGGCCAATTGTTTTAGTTCTAATTGGTTAATGTCTATATTAGTTTCTTAGGGCTGCCATAACAAAGTACCACAAATGAGGTGACTCGAAACAACAGAAGTTGGGCTGGGATGCTCTGAAGCTGGAGACTAGAAGTCCAAGATCAGCAAGGCCATGCTCCCTCTGAAACTCTACACTGGTTCTCAACCTTCTGGCCCTTTAAATACAGTTCCTCATGTTGTGACCCAACCATAAAGTTATTTTTGTTGCTACTTCATAACTGTAATGTTGCTACTGTTATGAATCGTAATGTAAATATCTGATATGCAGGATGGTCTTAGGCAACCCCTGTGAAAGGGTCGTTCGACCGCCAAAGGGGTCACGGCCCACAGGTTGAGAACCGCTGCCTTAAGAGAAGGATACTTCCTTACCTCTTACGAGCTGCTGGTGGCTTGCTGGCAATCTTCAGCAGTCCTTGGTTTGTAGACACAGTACTCAAATCCTCCATTTTTCCCTGACATTCTTCTGTGTGCATGTCTCCCTCTATGTTCAATTGTCCCCTTTTTATAAGGACGTCAGTCATATTGGATTGGAACTACCCCAATGACCTCATTGTAATTTGATCAGTCTGTAAAGACCATATTTCTAAATATGGTCACATTGTAAGATCCTGGCTATTAGGACTTCAACATGTCTTTTTTTCTACTAGCCTGGCTGGTGTGGCTCATTGGTTGAGCATCGGCCCAGGAACCAAGCGGTCATGGTTCTATTCCCAGTCAGGGCTCATGCTCGGGTTGCAGGCTCGATCCCGATGTGGGGCGTGAAGAAGGCAGCTGATCAATGCTGTTTCTCTCTCATAGATGGTTCTATCTCTCTATCCCTCTCCCTTTCTCTCTCTCCCTAAAAATCAGTTTAAAAAATGGTATCTTACTAGATGTGTGTGCAAAGGTCTTTGGGTATTCTGAGGAGGAAACAAACCCTTTAAGGTGAGTCAGGAAGGGCTTCCCAGAGGACCTCACGGTGCTGACTGGGTTTTAAAGGATAACTGGAAGCTCACCTGGATGAGAGGACAGGAGGGAGCAGGGAGCCAGGGGTCCTCCAGGCCTGAAGAGCACGCTGTGCTTGGATGAGAAAGAGGAATTCTGGGAGGCTGGAACTTAGAGCACAGCGTGGATGCGAGTGGGAGCTGAGACTGGAAAGAGCACGTGGAGGAAACTTCCAAAGGGCCTTTTATGCCTCATGCTAAAGAGTTTGGATCTTACCCTAGCATGGAGAAAATGAGGAACCAATGAGGATTTTTGACAAAAAGTCACCTGTTCGAAAATGTCCTCAATCTCAACGTGATACCTTTTAAAATAGAATTCAGGCAGGACTTTTTGAAATGAAGGCTTTGATTTATTAAAATTTTAAATTCAATAATTTCTAAGAAGACGAGCATTTTGACTTTATAGAGAAAGAGTAAGGAGTTAAATTAAGCCTGAAAGCAATTTGAAGGCCTGTGCCTCAGATGGGGTCCCAGGAAAGTAAGCCTGTTTGCATGTATGAAGCGTGTTATGAATACTCTGGTGAAACTCACCTGGGGGAGTGAGGGACGCAGGATGGGCAGAGGGAGAAGTTGGGCTGTGATGCTCCGAAGCTGGGATGGCCCAGCAGAGCTGTCCTAAATTGGGATGAACAGACAGGGCCTTTACACCCCTGAAATGGTGACCAGGCACTGGATGCAGGCTGCCCCCAATAAGAGGTGTGACATTAGTAAAGGTGAGGCCAATTCTAATGGAAGGTGGGAGGCAGGGGGTCTCAGTTATGATATTTCTAAAAACTCAGCCATTAACATGAAATATATTTTATAAGCTCAAGAATAAAAAAAATTAGGTATTTTATTTTATTGATTTTTAGAGAGAGAGAGGAAGGTGAAGATAGAGAGATAGAAACATCAATGAGAGAGAAACATCATCGATCAGCTATTCCTGCACACCCTGCACAGGGGATTGAGCTCACAACTCGACCATGTGCCTTGACAGGGAATCGAACCATGACCTCTTGGTTCATGGGTCGACACTCAACCACTGAGCCACATAGCCCGGGTGGTATTTTGTTTAAATAAAAGGGTGGACCTAAGAAAATCATGAGACTATAGCGATTAATAAAGAAGTTATAAAATGTAGCTGAGCTATAAGTATAGACTATTAGGTCAAAGGAACAGAAAAAGAGGTGAGAAACATCCCCACACATATAGTCACCTAATGTTAGACATCTTTGTAAAAACTAATTAATTGTAAGCCATTCCTCATGCTATATACAAAAATTAATTTCTGACGGGGGAAAATGTGGCTAAGTACCAATAAAGGAAGAGAAAGTGGATTGAGTAACTAATTGCTTGGGTGACCTTTTTTGGTGACCTTTTTTTGGGGAGAAATTACCATGGGTATGGGGATAAGCATACAAACCTTCTTTGTTTCTGACCTAAAAGAGGAAATGCCAGAGAAGAGGGAGAGAGGCAAAGGCAGTTTGGGGTCTTCACACTACTTGATAAAGACAATAAATCAATGTTAACCAAGCAGGAAGGAAAGCCATAGAAATCCCACTGTTTGCAATAAAGCACCAGTCGCTGTGAGCCACAGGCAAACTGAGGGCCTGCTTTTCAGTAGCTCTCTTATGAGCAGAAGTAAAGGTTTTCCTGTAGCAAAAAAGAATCCTGGTCTTATCTAAATGGCAACTGATAAAAGTAAGACAGCTTTTTATTTTTCCCTATCATGTTACATATGTCAATTTAGTAAGTAGGTAGACACCTTATACTGTTGTTTTTTAAAGTGATTTATTAATCCTATGTAATAAAAGCATAATATGCAAATTGACTGAATGGCAGAACTACCGGTTGGCCAGGGGCAGGACTGGCAAGCAGGTGGCGCCAGGCCAGCCAAGGCACGTGCCAGTGGGCAGAGGGAGGGGATGGCAACAGGGGCAGTGACAGCAGAGGGCTGCTGGCCGGAGCCAGTGCCATCCCCTGATCAGCCCACCTGGTTGCCTCCCACAGAGGAGGCCGGCAGCAGCGGTGGGTGCGGGGTGAGCGGGCCTAAGCAGTCAGTTGGACATCCCCTGAGGGCTCCCAGACTGCGAGGGGGTGCAGGCCAAGCTGAGGGACACCCCCCCAGTGCACGAATTTTCGTGCACCAGGCCTCTAGTAGAGACAGAAATATTAACTCATTAATGGCAATCTGAGCTGTGGGTAGAGGGCTGATTTGGTGCTCCCACCATTTGCTTGAGGAGCTGTGTGAATATTTGGGAATTGGCAGTAAAGGGTGAGGGAAAAAGGACTGATCCAAAAGCCTCCACAGTGAGATCATGTCAGACCTCAAATTTTTCTTCATTTAAGCTGATTCCCACCCTGGCCAGTGTGGCTCAGTGTGTTGAGCGTTGTCCCATGCACTGAGGGGTTGCTGGTTCCATTCCAGGTCGGACACATGCCTGGGTTGTGGGTTTGATCTTTGGTCAGGGTGCTTAGGGTAGGCAACCAATTTCTGTTTCTCACATCGATGTTTCTCTCTCTCACCCTCTCCCTTCCTCTCTCACTAAAATCAATTAAAATATTTTTTAAAAAACTGATTCCCTACCTCACTCTGGGACGTCCTCAATTTAAGCTACTTTCTCCTGCCTCACTACTAAACAGAAGCTCCTGAGGGGAGGGCTCTGTGTGGGCACTGGGCTCCTAACAATGCTTTGCAGAGTGAGTACGTCGTAGATCGTCGCTGATGGTTTGCATGAAGGAATCATTCTGCAGCGTCACAAGACAAGAGTAGAGACAGCAGGAAGGGGGCTGTGGCTCAGGGAGTTTGTCATCCCGTTAGAAGAAAATGTCAGAACTGGGGTTAGACAGGATTTGTGTGACTCGTAAGTGAGTTCTCTTTCTGTCACCTGTGATGGTTAACCTGGTTGCTGTCCAGGTGCACCTGAAGGATTGGTGCACGTCACAGTGCAATTCTGGAGCTAGCACTGACTTCACAGGCTGAGGGCACAGTCCCCTAGAAGACACCCCTTGTCAGACCCCAGTCTCGGGTCCCAGGGTTCCCAGGCCACCCACACTTCTGACAAATTTGATACAAACTTAAGGGTTCCAGCTAGCTGCTCGGGTCCAAGAATATACAATGCATTTAGTTGTCCAATCTCTTTGGTCTTCTCCAATCTGAAAGAGTTGCCAAGTCTGAAAGAGTACAGGCCTTTTCTTCTATTTATCTCTGAGAAGACCCCCTCACCCTGGGTGTCATGACTAGGCTCAGACATGAACTTTTGGCAGGAATATCTCAGAAATAGTTAAGTGTTCTTGGATCAAGGGGAGAGATGTTCTGTTTACCTGTCTACTTATGATGGTGTTAGCATTGAGGAACTTTTGTGTCAGCCAGGTTTTCCTTGGTATATGATTAGTGTCTGAAGGAAGATATGCTAAGATCATGTTGCTATCCTATTTATCATCAGACCTCAACCCTCCAACTGTATCATCCATTGATGAGTCATGCCCAAACCAACCAACACTATTTATTGCCAAATGGCGATTTTCTATTTCCATCCCTTCTACATTTACTAGTAAGGAAAACATTTCCTTTTCATTTATTTATTTATTTATTTATTTATTTTGTTTGTTTGTTTATTTATTTATTTATCTATCTGTCTGTCTCAGATTCCATTTTATTCAGTGGGGTGTAATCTATTCCTTCCTATCTTGAATATTTTAAAGCTTAGGTTGTCCCAGATTTGGCCAGTGCCAGCCCCTTTAAGCTGATTCTGTTTCCTTGTTATACAGCCCCAACATTCTCCAATCTCTTCCTTTTTTTCCTAGCACAAAAAGATATTCCAGGATCATCGGGTACTTTATTTGCCCTAGCCCTGGAATCAGCCATTTCTTCCAGGAGCCCTGGATCTTTTTAGTGGAGAAGGATATTTGGAAACTAAGACGCAGTGTTTGGTATACAAATGACAATCAGGACATCATTGATCCTAGGTTCTTTCAAAAGTAAAGCACTCATGGTCTCTCTCTCTCTCTCTCTCTCTCTCTCTCTCTCTCTCTCTTTCCCCATGGTTCTTTCTCGCCTTCCCCTCTCCATATTTCAAGTACTTTCTCTAACAGAAAGAAACCCATCTCCCATTATCCTCAATATATTTACTCCTTTGCTCAATCCTCCTGTATGTAACCAATCACCTAACCACTCCATCCATCTCCGCCCAGCCCCACCTCCTCCTTTGCTCTGATTCTGGCTTTGCAACCACTACCAATCCCTCAGCCTCACTGCTTTGACCTGTGGCCATCCCACCACCTCCAAGAGAAGGGGAAAGAAAAAGAGATAAAAAAGGCGAAGGAGAAGAAACCAGAGTTTTCTTTTGTTTTCCCAATCTTTCTTTGTTTTCACAAAAGCATCCGAATCTATAATGGATTGCTATATAGAAATAGTGCTAGCATTTTTCTTAGTATTTACCTCATGTCAGATTCTGTCCTAAGGACTTTTATCTAATTTAATCCTTAAAAAAACATTCAAAAGAGGTGCTATTATTTTCTCTGTGTTATAAATGGCTGTATGTAGGCTTGGTAGCATACACATTGCAAAGATATTCAACAGAGATAAGACATTGCCGGAGAGTTTTAAACGTTGCCTTTGGGGGTCCTCTCTGCTCCACCAGGAGTAGGCTGGGTTCTCCAGTTAGGTATGGAACCACATGAGGAACTTGAGTTAAACTGGAGTCAATGTGATTCAGAGCTAGGCGCGGCCTTGTAGATGGGCTTCCAGGCAGCTGCCTAATTGTCCTCCACTTAGTACAGCTCTGGCTCTAGGCCAGGAAGCTATGGCATCAGGATGTCGGGCAGCCTGACTTCTGGTCAAGAAAGTAGGAATAAGGAGGGTACCTCGTTTCTTATCAACACTCCATTTCCTGTGGCCATGCTTCTTGTGTGGGGACTGTGCCACTTAATCCCTTAATGTGAGTCCTGTCCTTCTCTCTTGTCCAGCCCCACCATCCCACAGAGCAGCTTGGTCTAGTTGAAATCCTCAGAGTCCAGTGGACCAGGGTTAAAAATCCCAGCTTAATTCCATGAGCTGTGTGGCCTCATCAGTTTCCTCATCAGCCACATGGGGGATGTCACACCTACTTTCCTGTATTGTATGGATTTAATGAAGCAATCCATACATAATGAAGCAATGTATGCAAAGTGCCTAGAAGTGCCTACTGCAGACCCCGAGCAATGCTGAGTAAATTGGAAACCACTCAAAGCATGCCTTTTACATGGTGGTTGCTCGGTAATTATTGTTTGGTTGGAATGAAATGCAGAAGCACAGAATTCGTGCTCTTCGCTTCGCTGCATTTTCTCCTTCGCTTCTGCTCTCTCCTCTTAGTTCCTCTGTCTCTGCCTCATTTTGCCAGTTTGTTCATTCATCACCTAGAACTCACTGTGTCCAGGCCTTACACTAAGGGCTAGAGAGTCACAGATGGATAAAACATTAAGCCAGAACCTCACCCTAGAGAATCATACCTCCGGGGCTGCGTGAGGCCTGTGGGAGCCTAGAAGGAGGCACCTCTGAGCCATGCCCCTGTCTTCTCCGCAGGAGGTCATTGCCTCCATCCTGCTGAGCGGGCGGATCGGGCCCAACATCCAGCTGGCTGAGTGCTATGGGCTGAGGCTGAAGCACATGAAGTCAGACGAGATCCACTGGCTGCACCCGCAGATGACAGTGGGTGAGGTGCAGGACAAGTATGAGTATCTACACGTGGAAGCCGAGTGGAGGTAGGAGAGGAGCCCTAGGCTCTCGAATGGGGGGAGATGAGTGTGGGGTGGGGAGGCCCTGGAGGTGCTTCCTTGGAGCATTTCCCTACCCCTGAGAGTCTTCTAGAGCATCTGAGTGACGTTTTAAGCTTGGTCCTCCTCCAGCGTCCAATGCGTGTCCTTGCCAAAGCTTAGCATGGGGTCACAACACATCCTCATTCAAGACAGGTACCTAGAAACATCCCCAGGCAGGATGCTGTTGGTGCTGTGGAGAGGGAGGAAGAGAGTTCTGGGAGAAGGGTGAGCCAGGCCAGTGGCTGGTCCAAGGAAGTTGGTGGCCATAAAGATGAAGTGTGGAGAGTCAGCACCTATTGGCCACCCGTCTGTCCTCTGTGGTCCTCCACCCAACAAAAAGTCCTACATGGGTGGCCAGGAACCACAGGTGGTGGGTGAGGTTGCATCTGCTTTTGCCAGCCCTACTCCTCCTTTACATACAAGGGAGTCTTAATGTCCTGTCCCAGGTATGACCTTCAAATCCGCTACTTGCCAGAGGACTTCATGGAGAGCCTGAAGGAAGACAAGACCACGCTGCTTTATTTTTACCAACAGGTAAAAAATAACTCCTGTGCCCAGGGTCCTATTACACCTTAAATGCCAAGTATTAGCCAGGCTCTCCTAAGGAGATGGGAGGACAAAGCCTTGGAGGCCCCAGTCCAGGAAATTTCTCTTGGGGACATTCCTTGGCCCCTGGTCAGCTGCCTAACTCGGCGTCTCTCACAGCTAATTAAGTGCCAGCTAACCCCACCCCAGACACTCACGGCTCCTCTTGGGCTTTCCTAATGGCTAATTACTGCCCAGGAGACCTGGCTGGTGAAGCAGGCAGAGCAGGTCTGCCATCTGACACACCTGGTTCCTCATCCAGCTCTGCCATTTTCTAAGCTGGTACCCTCTCTCCCCCGCACCCTTTCCCCCCCCCCCCCCCGCCCCGCCCCAGGACTTCACCTTCATAAAGCTGTTTTCTATAAAATGGGGATGATGATGATGATGATAATAATAATAATACCTACTTTATAGGGTTATATTATTGAGGATCAAATGATATTATTAACAATGTGCTGGTAAACCAGCTCTCTGAAGAAAAACAAAACAAAACATAGAACTTGCCAATTTCCATGGTGTAAATAGACCTGTTTCAAGCTACTGATGTGATATCAGCTTGCAAAATTTCAAAACATTTAATAACTGGCTTTCAATAGCTGTTTGGAGCTGCTCCAACACACCAACTATGGCGCATGTAAAGTTCCTAACACAAGACCTAACACAGAGTGAATGCCAAGTAAACGTCAGTTGCCATCGATATATTCTGCCTGATCTTAGCTCCCTCCTATATCTCTCTCCTGGTTTGCTGGAGACCACGCCAGACTTTCCTTGTACAGTGGATGACACCTGTCACTACTTACCAACAAGGCTTTGGAAAAATTACTGACTCCTCCCCCAAATCCCAGTTTTCATATCTCCAAAATGAGGAGTGGGGGGAGGGGAATTGGAACTCCCTGCCTCGCGGAGCCAATGGGAACATGTCTAAATCACTTCAAAAAACCTCGAAGACCTCAGCCTGTGGAGGCTTGGTCAGCACTGCTCAGGCTTCTGGAGGGAGGCAGGGGCAGAGCAGAGGGTGAGCGTCCCCCTTCTGCTCTTAATCTCCAGCTATGCATTTGTGCATGGCGGGCATGTGAGAGAGACGGGCAGAATTGTGCTCAAGGCATCCTGGGGCCTCTGCTTAGGGCAGTGATGGTGAACCTATGACACACGTGTCAGAGGTGACACGCGAACTCATTTTTTTGGTTGATTTTTCTTTGTTAAATGGCATTTAAATATATAAAATAAATATCAAAAATATAAGTCTTTGTTTTACTATGGTTGCAAATATCAAAAAATTTCTATAGGTGACACGGCACCAGAGTTAAGTTAGGGTTTTTCAAAATGCTGACACGTCGAGCTCAAAAGGTTCCCCATCACTGCCTAGGGACACAGGGAATGAGGGTGGGAGTCTCAGCCTCGTCTTTTCTCCCCGTCAGCTCCGGAATGACTACATGCAACGCTACGCCAGCAAGGTCAGCGAGGGCATGGCCCTGCAGCTGGGCTGTCTGGAGCTCAGGTATGTGGCCTCTAGGCCTCTCCATGGAGGGGGCCCATACCTCCCCCCCTGTGCTGGGCTCCTGGCCAGCTGACTGTCCTCCAGGGTGGGAAGTAAGAGTGGATATGTGAGAGCCGGGAGGGGGCAGTGGTGGCCGACAAAGGGTCAGGCCCTGAGGTGCTTGCCTGCCCTGCTTGCCTGCCCACTGGTCCTCTCTGGCTGGAGTCCCCACCTTCCTTTGGCTGCCACTGCCTTTGCCTCCAGGGTGCCTGCTTCTTCCATCTCTCTGTCATCCATGTGACTGTAATGTTTCTTTGAGCCTTAGGTGAGATTCTGGGAAATATTCAAATGTTGGGTTTTCTAATCTGTGTTCACCACTATGTCCCCACCATGTGTAGGTACTAATAAATACGTATGACATTAGTGAATTATCCAAGAGGTCCTCAAATTTACTGTGTTTTGGAGGTGATAGGTGTGTCTACAACTGATCATAATACAAGGCAGGATGAAATATGTGCCAAGCAGATGTGCCTATAGGAGCCACGAATCCTGCCGTAGGGCATCAGGAAGGAGGAGAGAGATTTCCATCAGTAGATAAGGGGGAGTTTTGAGCAGGGGAGTGTGCATTCCGGGCTCAGGGACCAATAGAAGGAAAAGAACAGACTGGAGGATAATGGGAGATGAGTGTGGGAGGTAAGTTGGGGCTGATGGTGGACAACTTTGAATGACAGTCTAAGAAATTGGCCTTACTCTTGGCTGCTCTCATTAGCTGGGTTACAGACCTGTGCCTGGCCATAGGCACTCTGTCCACCTGGTGTGTTAGCCAGTTAAAATGGCAGACCTGGCAGAACCAGCCAGGCACTGGGGGACCCTCCTAGCAGGTGCATCCTCATTCAGTGATGGCAGTTGGGGCAGGTTGGGGATAAGTGGGTGCTCACTGGCAGCAGCTGAGATGGGGTTCAACCCAGAATATTGTGAAACTCAATCTCTGGAAAAAGCAGTACATCTGGTTAGCAGTGGTGACTGGTTCCCCCTGACATCCCAGTGATTTTCAAATGTTAGAGACACACAGAATATGGCACACTTGAGTGATTGGGTTCCTTTGTCAAAAAATGATACAATAACTGATCTTCAGGGCAAGAGAGAAGGGCAATCAATGATATAGGGAGTGAGCTGGATTTTAAGAGATTGGGATGACCTCAGTAAAAACCTGAGTTACCTTTTTCCTAATTAAACATTTTTCCATTTGCCACCTCCTTAATCGTTCTAAAATTGCTATTACTTTCACATGTTTTAATTCCTCAGTGTTCATTTCAAAGTTTGTTTACCCTTGCATTTAGCCAACCCCAACTTTTGTTTTACTAAGACTTATTAAATAATATTCAAGTCCTCAAAACTCTGTTATCCGCTCCCAGTATCAATGCTCATTCATTCATTCATTCATTCAACAATTATTATAAGCCAGGAGTGACATTGAGAGGCCACTGTCTGGGACTTGGAAGCAGCTCTCACCCCCTTAGTGAGTAATACATCCCCTCTGTCTGGCATACTCTCCTCTTGCCTTTGTTCAGCCTGGTAAACTGTTCTTTATTCTGGAAGCTTTAGAAAATGTACCAAACTAGTGTTGCCTGCTTGCCTGCTGCATTCATAGAAAACCTCAGAGCACACCTGTGAAGTGTCGCTAATAAGCAATATGGTGGCCATAGGCTCTTCCTACCAAGCCAGCTCATGTGTTTTAATTGGGGATATCGTCTATGATTTCATGATTTAGAGGTTCTTCCCAATTCCATGATTTGGGAATATTTTCCTAGGTTTTCTTGTAGTTTTAAAACGATTTGATTGTTACATCTATCCCTTTAATCCAACTAGAATAAATGTTTAAATAAAGTGTGAGATGAGGATATAATTACTATTTTCCAATCATAGTGAATTGTCTAAATTCATATCTTTTGAATGTTAAGTTACTTGCCTCTCTCTCTGCTTATAGTATCAGCACAAACTGTTCTCAGATGTGTATTAAGACAGCTGGCTCAAGGAACACTGAGTCACTCTAATGTGGGATTAAAAGTGTGACAATGTCTGCAACAGTGAAAATTACTGGACATGGTGATCCAGGCAAAGAATGAAGGAGACTCAAGTGGGGACATTGGCTATGTGGTCTCTACTTAAACAATTGCTAAACGCAATAATACATTAAAATCTCCATCAAGGCATACACTCAATGGGAAAGAATATATTAAAAAATGAATAAATGTGTTTTCTAGGAATGAGGTTTGTGGGTTTTCTCCTTTCCTTCGTGGTTTTCTAAGTATCAATTTTTTTACTCTCCTAATCTTCTCCCTCCCAGTGGTTTTCACATGTGGCAGGGGAAGGGGACTGGCAACCAGGTTCTGGTGGCTTTGTTCTCCAGCCATCAGCTTCTCCATGACTTCTCTCTTTCTCCAGGCGGTTCTTCAAGGACATGCCACACAATGCACTTGACAAAAAGTCCAACTTCGAGCTCCTGGAGTAAGTCTTGAGACTGGCCCCTGCCTCTCCTCCTTTCTTGCTGCCCTACTTTTCCTACTCACCTCTACTTCACTCACCCCCAGGCCAGAGCCAGGCAGGACCCATCTCCCCAGCCCTCGAGCCCTCTTACCTCTCCTGCCAGAATCCTGGGTTGAAGGAGAGGGGTGTCAAATGATGCTTTTCTTCTTCTTTTAGGAAGGAAGTAGGGCTCGACCTGTTTTTCCCAAAGCAGATGCAGGAGAGTTTAAAGGTAAGTGGGCAAGGAGCCCAGAAGGACCCCTTTTGTGCTGGTCCCCAGGACTAGAGCTAAAGGCATTGGGCTGGGATACTTGGGGATACAGCCAGGGTGTCTGTGCCATTTTGGGCCATTTGGACATAGGACCACAAATGCATCCAGTGGGCTCTTTCCATGGCTGGGGCTCAGGAGTCCTGGCTCTAGTTCCACATCAGAGGCCAGTTAGCTGTGTGGCCTGGTCACTGGGGCACTGCCTCCCCTGCCTCCCCTGCCTCCTCCCAGGGCTATGGTGAGCCTCCCTCGAGACAACAGGCCTGTGCTCTAGGTAAGAGATCGCCACTGCTCTCCTGGCAAAGGCCTGGGGACCATCCTACAGCCGCAGGCAGGCTCTCAGCAGTGAGATCCCTAGGGAAGGAATCAGAGCCTGGAGGAGCCGGCTCACCCCTGCCATCTCCCCCAGCCCAAGCAGTTCCGGAAGATGATCCAGCAGACTTTCCAGCAGTATGCCTCGCTCAGGGAGGAGGAGTGCGTCATGAAGTTCTTCAACACCCTGGCCGGCTTTGCCCACATCGACCAGGAGACCTATCGCTGTGAACTCATTGTAATTCTCTCCTCCACCTGAATTCCAGGCCTCTCGGGAAAGGGAGCCAGGAGGCCATCCAGGGGGGCTGGGAAGGGGCTTTGCTTGCGTGTACTGACCTGCCCTAAAATGCAACTACCGTTAATCGACTTGCACCAGGAAAGGGAAATCTTGGCTCCCTCTCTGGGAGGTGGCAGGGTTTTGGGAGGAGGATAATCTGTATGGCGGGGGTTTGGAGTGGAGGGCCCAGGAGATAGTAGTCTGAGCCCAGTTTAGTGGGCCTTTTCAAATTTCTGAAATAGGAGCAGGGCAGGGCTTGAGCAGCAAGTCCCTCTCTCCTTTTATTCCAGCAAGGATGGAACATCACTGTGGACCTGGTCATCGGCCCTAAAGGCATCCGCCAGATGACAAGTCAAGATGCAAAGGTAGAGCGAGATTGGGGCCACGCCCCACCCAGCCCCAGGCTGTGCTGTCTGCCCTGTCTGCTGCCTCCTACCCTGGCCTGCCCCGTCCATTCTTCCTGCCCCATTGCTGAGAGCAGAGGTCCTTGGTATGAGCAGCTTCAGGGAGAGTGTTTGGCATAACAGCATGGGGCTGCCGGTTCTTTTTCCCCCCTGAGATTGTCTCCTGCATAGAGGATGGCTTAGGGATGCAGAGCAGAGGGAAGGAAACTCTTACTGCTTTTCTGGCTCAGATACAAGCATTGTTCTTTCAATGGAAAGATGGGGCCATCACTCCCTTGAGAGTCAGAAGACCTGGGTCTAGTCCTGGCTCTACCACCAATTTGGCATTTGACCGTGGGCAAGTCCTGGCTCTCTTCAGACCCATGTTCTCGTCTGCAAACCATGGGGCTTAGACTAGATGATCCTTCCAGTCTTAATAGTCTTTGATTCTCTCTTCATCCTCCTGAGATACTCCCAGCTCCCACTTTTCCTTGTGCCCCTTCCCCTCCCCCCACATACTGACCAATTTCCATGGCCTGATCCCAGGAGTGAGATGGTCTGAAGCCCCCCCGCCCCCCCGATCCTTTCCCACAGCCCACCTGCCTAGCTGAGTTCAAGCAGATCAAGTCCATCAGGTGCCTCCTGCTGGAGGAG
The DNA here is from genome assembly GCF_963259705.1 of Myotis daubentonii. Classification (NCBI taxonomy): domain Eukaryota; kingdom Metazoa; phylum Chordata; class Mammalia; order Chiroptera; family Vespertilionidae; genus Myotis; species Myotis daubentonii. The sequence goes on from NC_081844.1 coordinate 34,563,706, forward strand.
GGCGAGGCAGTATTGCAGTTGGACATCGAAGGCGCCCCCCAGGTAAGCATCTCTGGGAACCTGGAAGCTCTGAAACAAGGGGTACAACTGCGAGTTGGGTGTTCCTGTGCAGGTGCTCAGAAAGCCGGGGATTCTCTGGCTCCTGAGATCTTGTTAAGAAAACTGCACCTAGTTCTTGGACAAGGTACCGGGATGATGACACTTTGGAAGGAAGATATCTCAAGAAACAAAGCTGTTTAAAAAAGTGTCAAGATAAAGCTGAGTTTATTTTGGGGGGTGAAGGGTGAGGGGTAAAGGTGACCAGAAATCAAGGTACTAATCAGTGGCCTAACTTTGAACAAGTGAACAATGATGCAGAATCAAGACCTCAAGGACCCAGGGTTGTTGTGGGTGGGAGAATCAGAGAGACCTCAGACCGAAAACAGATTTCTATCTCTCCTCTCATTCATCTATCCCCTGCCCCACTCCCCCCTGCTCCCCATTCTGTTTCTGCTCTTGCATATTTTGTACTGACCAGGTACAAGGCGAGACCAAAATAAGGCAGACCTGGAACTTCCTCGAGTTTAAGGCAATCAGTTGGGAGGGATGACAAGAGCGCCCCCTGGTGGCTGTAGGGAATGCAAGCCAGGCCCCAGGAGAGGCATGGATGGGTTCCGGCTGGGGATGGATGGCAGGAGTATGCAGTTTCTTCTCTTTCCCTGTGAGGTAGACTCCAGCCAAGGCTCTGGGGTCTCATGCTTAGCTGCTCTCTTCTCTGCAGTCCTTGTCCATCAAAACCTCCTCTCTGGCAGAAGCCGAGAACATGGCTGACCTCATAGACGGTTACTGCCGGCTGCAGGGGGAGCAGAAAGCCTCTCTCATCATTCATCCCAAGAAAGGTGCGTTTCCACTTAGAGGCAAACTGGCCCCGTGGGCAGATGACCCCACGGCTGAGCCAGGCTGCGTCTCCCCTAACCCCACCCCACTCCCTCCCCGCTTGGGCCCCCAGCAGGGGAAGCATAGCCACTGACCAATATGTGACGGAAGTGGCTTGGATAGTGTGTGGACGTGCTCACCCAGCCCCGCGGGACGTTGCCTGTGTCCCGTTCCGGGTCCCAAGCTTCAGGCCCTGGCCCACTGGACAGTGGCGGCCTGGAGCCCCGTTTCGGGAGGAAGGGCGTTGGTAGCCCCGGGAAGATGGCAGCTGTTGCTAGAGCCTGGCTGGTCCCTCTTGCGTCTCTGCTTTGGAATGGGATCAGGAAGCAGGGTCTGGGCTGGAGCTTGTGGACGGTAGGAGGAGGAAACCCAGTAATTTCAACAAGGAGGATTCTAATTCAGGCCAAAGGCGACCCATCTTCCACTCAGACTTTCAGAGAGCACAGACTGGTGGGGAGGGGTCTCCCTTGTGTGGGCTCACAGGAGCAGTGAGGTCAGCCGACACCCAGGGCCCTGTGTCCCTGACTCCAGCTCCTTTTCTTCCTCCCTCTTCCCAGATGGTGAGAAGCGGACCAGCCTGCCCCAGATCCCCGTGCTGTGAGTACCAGCAGATGGCAGGGAACAGGCGCTGCACTCAGCCTGTCTTCCCAGGAGAAGGCAGAACAGCCCGTGGTGTCTGGGCCCCAGCGGAGAACGCTGGGACCCCAGCATTTCACAGTGGCTTTTTTTCTTTTCTTTTTTTGCCAGTAAATTTCTCCCAGTAAATTCTTGCAGGGATATTTCTGTGTTCTAATGCCACCTGGCATCTAATCCTAGGGGCTATTGCTGCTGCCCCTTCCCTCCTGCCCCCTGGCAGCCTGGGCCAGGCTCCTGGGTTATTGCCATCAGGACAGGCTGGTTCCCCAGGCAGGCAGTGGGCACAGTGCAGCGGGCCCTCCAGGCGGAAGGTGGGAGAGGGTGGGCTGCCCAGGGGACCACTGCCAGGCTCTGAGCTCACTTGGCTCCTGCCCTCTCCTCTCCTCCTACAGAAGCCTGGAGGCGCAGCGGCCCCGCCTCTCCGAAAGCTGCAGCATAGGTAAGCCTGCCTGTGTGCTCATTCCTGCACCCAGAGCCTTTCTTCTGCCTGCTCTTGTGACATTGTCAAGGTTTCCCTCAAACTTACAGAAAAATGAACTTCCCCTATGATGTCTTAAATATCATCAATCACCATAGCTGACATGTTTTGAATAGGTAGTATGTGGCACCATGCCTGTCTGGGTCAGCTCAGTCCAAGGTCACGGTGCCGGCAGGGTCAGGCCCTGTGAGCACTCTCTTCCTGGTTTGCAGACAGCCGCCTTCTCTTTGTGTCCTCACCTGGAGAGCTCTGGTCTCTTCCTCTTCTCAGCAGGGCGCTATTCCCATCATCAGGCTCCACCCTCATGACCTCATTGAAACTGAATCACCCAAAAGCCCCACCTCCAAATACCACCACACTGGGGGTCAGGGCTTCAACATACGAGGTTGGGGGAGCGATGGTCACAAACATTCAATCCATAACAGTGTTAAATACATAGCCGATATTCTTTCATTTGATCTTTAGGACATTCCCCAGAAAGATTCGGTTTACAGAAAAGGAAACTGAGATTAAGGGAGGCTAACCAACTTGTTCTGAATAATGCAACAGGGCAGTAGCAAGCAGGGACTCCAGCGAGGTACCCTGGGCTCGTAGCCACTCTCACCTGCCACCAGCGCCTGGTTCTTGCCTGGCTCCTCCCCTCCCCCTCCCTCTCTCACCGACGTCACCCTTGGTTTCCTGTGGCCTGACGTGGGAGCCACACACCTGGTTCCCGGTGGTGCCCTCAGAGGGCATCTTGCCCATGGGATGTTCTTTTCCTGTCATTGCAGAATCAGACATTTACGCCGAGATTCCTGACGAGACTCTGCGAAGGACAGGAGGTAGGTCCTTGACCCACCACCTTGGCCGCAGCCGGGGCCCTGTGAAGTGACATTGTGGGGACACATGTGATACCATGGGGGGACGTCTTTCTTTCTTTGTCCTCTCCCATGTGTGACTCAGACAGGGACACCCTGAGCGAGGCAGCTTTGATTTTAAAACCAAGATCATTCTTTTATCCCCACACTATTACCCTTCATGTACCTGTGGAGAGCCCAAGAGTGTGGACATGGGACCAGCTTTCAGAGCGGATAGAGTGATGATGGCTCTTCCCCGAGTCTGAATCAATAGAACGTACTAGAGCCCCTTCCCCAGCCCAGCCCAGCCCCTGGTTCTTGGCTGAGGTGTGACCAGGGGTCTGGTTACACTGAGCAGGGCCTGGCATTGCGGCCTGTGGACACTCAGATTCCCGGGTGCCCGTGGTTTCTGAATCCTGGGTCTCTGCTTTCTCCCTCCACATGTGCAGGCTCACAGTATGGCATCGCCCGGGAAGACGTGGTTCTGAACCGTATCCTCGGGGAAGGCTTTTTTGGGGAGGTCTACGAAGGTGCCTACACGAATCACGTGAGTTCCGACTCATCCCTGACACTCCCCTTCCACGTTCGGTAGGAGGAGGAGGAGGGCGAATCGTCCGGGGCTGGAGGTGGCGGTCACGATGTGTGGGTCCTCACGCACTTGGCATTTACAGTATTTATGAAATACCCAGGGAGTGAGGGAAACAAGAGTCATTGCCAAGCAGGAGAGCGATGCCAGGGATCCAATAGAGGCAGCAGCAGGAGCGGGGCCACTGGCTCTGGGTGGGAGAAGACAGACCCCGGAGGCATGACAACACGCAGTTCTCAGAGAAGGAAGGCGGATCTGAGGCAGGAGTTGGTGGGGAGGCCACGGACAGGGCGGGACAAGGAGGGTGGTTGTGTTAGGCCTGGGGAAAAGGCAGAGCTGAAGGCAAGGGGCAGGAAAAATGTGAAAACTAACGATAAAGAGGGAAAGAGACCCGGACGCCGTGTTTGATGATGGCCTTACAGGTGCTCCACAAACGCCTTCCAACCTCAGGCAGATCTCCGCCCCCTTAGCCTCAGTTCCCTCCTCTGCACAGCCAGGGGCTTGAGCTACCTGATCTAGAAAGTCCTTTCCAGTGCCAACACATCCTGGTCAAGAAGAAAGAGAGGGGGGAGGAGAGGACGGGCAGAGAAGAGAGGAGAAGGGGCGAGAAGAGGAAGAAGGGGGGGGGTGTGTGCTATGCAGAGACACAGAGGCCAGACGTCCCCTGCCATCCCTTGGCTGGGAAGACGATGGTGACACCGGGAAGGGACACTTACCTTGGGGCACTAGGCTGGACCAAGGGGCCCTGAGCTCACTCTCTCTGCAGAAAGGGGAGAAAATCAATGTCGCCGTGAAGACCTGCAAGAAAGACTGCACGCAGGACAACAAGGAGAAGTTCATGAGTGAGGCAGGTAGGTGTCCCCGAGGAGGGACACAACCCCCATGGGCTGGAGAAGACCCCCGAGGCGACACAGACCTCCAAGACGAGAGGGGCCTGGAATGCGGGGAGGGGGTGGTGTGAGCAGTGCTGGGGCCCACACGGGGGGAGGGCTGTCCCTCCCGTCTCTCCCAGCTGGGGCAGAAAGCACGGTTCTCACCCCGGACCTCAGATCCCTCCAGCCCGCCTCTCACCCCCATTGCAGTGATCATGAAGAACCTGGACCACCCGCACATTGTGAAGCTGATAGGCATCATCGAAGAGGAGCCCACCTGGATCGTGATGGAATTGTATCCCCACGGGGAGGTGAGCTGGAGGTGGCTGTGGGGGGACCTTGTGATGGCGGCTGGGCCACAGCTGAGCAGGGCGGCATGCGTTTAGGAGGGGACCTTGACTCCCAGTGTCTGCCTTCAGCTGAAACAACCCAGGGACCATTTGTACCATCTGTAGAGGGAATTCCTGGACCCTCTTGCCAGCCCGGGTTCTCCCTCCCCTCCCCCCCGACCCCTGCCTGCAGTGGGGCTCCCTGGCTCATGCTGAGGCCATGCCCAGGTCTTGATGGCACCTTCCTCCTTCCGACAGCTGGGCCACTACCTGGAGCGACACAAGAACTCCCTGAAGGTGCTCACGCTCGTCCTGTACTCGCTGCAGATTTGCAAGGCCATGGCCTACCTGGAGAGCATCAACTGTGTCCACAGGTGCGGCTGGGGGAAGCCGGGCCCCTCGATCCGATCCTGGAGTTTGGGGTAAAGCAGGTCTGGGTGTCACACAGACCAGAGTGGAAGCCCCAGCTCCGGTCCCGCCTAATGGGACAACGTGAGCACCTGCTGTGAACCTGTTTCCTCACCCGAGGAGTGGAAACGGGCACGTGTACCTCACAGGATGTTCTTCCGGGTGAACCCGAAGCCCCAGGTGTCTGACTGTGACTCCGTGCGTTCAGCCTGCTTCCCTGTGGGTTCCGGGAAATCGCTTCCTGCTCGCTCTCCTCCCTCGGGCCCATTCGGTGGCACAGGGCCCTGCCAGGAGGGACTGAGCTAGGGCAGTGCTGGGAAGATCCTGGGGTCTGGGCCCTTCCAGCCAGAGTGGCTGACGCTGCCTGGCACCCCCAGTCTGCCATGTCCACTCCTCTCTCTGTCTGTGAAGCCGGCCCCTTCTCCTCCTGACTCCCTGAAAGGAGGTCCCTACCACCTTTCCTGATCCCCTCGAGGAAACAGAAGGGGTGCTCTCAGAGCACAGGGTATATGAGTGAATTCTTCCATCCAGCACCACCGAGGTCAGCGATGTGGCCTTGGGAGTGATATTAGGCAAAGCAGTGCTGGGGGGTATAAACATTCAGTCATTCATTCACTCATCCAGTCGTTCAGCAAATATTATGGAATTCTCACCCTGTGCTTCCAGGCGCTGTCCTGGACCCTGGGACAAAATCATAATCAAGACAGCCTGGTTGGCGTGGCTCAGTGGTTGAGTGTTGACCTATGAACCAGGAGGTCACGGTTCAATTCCCAGTCAGGACACATGCCTGGTTGCCAGCTCCATCCCCAGTGTGGAGCGTGCAGGAGGCAGCCAATCAATGATTCTCTTTCATCATTGATGTTTCTCTCTCTCCTTCTCCCTTCCTCTCTGAAATCAATAAAAATATATTACAAAAACACACACAAACAAACAGACAAAAATCCCTTTCTTGTGGAGCTTACCTCCCGGCATGAAGGTAAAACGTGGGACAGAAACAGTTGTGGGGGGAAGATGGAGGGAGGCCAGATTTGTTTCCTTTGTGTGACACCTTTTCAGTGGTAAAGGCCGGTGACAGGCAGAGAGCCTGCCCGAGAGAAGCAAGCAGACAGGCCAGTCTGGGGTTCGAAGTGATGCAGGGAGGTGAGAGCCCAGCTGGGGAGAGAGGCTGACTCCCTCCCTACCGGTTACCTGCTGGGCAGTTCCTCCCGCTCTCTGTGCGGAGCCGGGGGCTCTGAGGGTCTCTATACCGGGCTCAGGCTCGGTGAATGCGGCCCTGGGCTGTCCTGGCTCTCCGAGCTCTGAGGAAGTTAGCCACGAGCTGCTGCTGCTCTGAGCCACAGCGAAAGCCCACACAGTCCTGCAGAAGGAGGAGAGCTTAACCGGGACCAGGAAAGTTGTCGGGCTTCCTTCCTGGAGAATCAGCAGGGAGACAGCATCGCTGGCAGAGGGGATAGTAGAGTCACCAGGGCAGGAGAACATAGGGAGCAAGTCCTGGGAACCTGAAACAGGCTTCACGTTGGAGACACGTGAGAAAGCATGATGGGAGTTGAAGCTCAGCGGTGAGATGAAAGGAGGTGGCAGAGGGCCTGGTGTGTGGTGGGGGTTGGAGGGCCACCCCAGCTCCCACCTGGGCTGGGCTCCAACAAGGTGGGTCAGGGAAGGGCTGACGACACAAGCTGACCGACTGTGCTCCCTGGCCAGCACTGTCCTTTGTCTCTCCGTTCATCTGCGTCTGTCTGTCTGTCTGTCTGTCTGGGGCATTCTGAACCACCTTGTCTTCATATCCTTCCTCCAGGGACATCGCCGTCCGGAACATCCTGGTGGCCTCCGCGGAGTGTGTGAAGCTGGGGGACTTCGGCCTGTCGCGGTACATAGAGGAAGAGGACTACTACAAGGGTGAGGGCGGCCGCCCCTGCTTTGCCCCGAGGGGTCTCTGAAGCCCCAGCGGCTATGGTCCAGGGTCTGTAGGTCTTTGGGTCTCCAGAGAATAGGCGATATTTTTGGATAATTCTGGATCTTTCTTCCCTAAATATCTCCTGAAACCTCCACGCCCACCCGCAGCCTCTGTGACTCGTCTACCCATCAAGTGGATGTCGCCCGAGTCCATCAACTTCCGCCGCTTCACCACGGCCAGTGACGTCTGGATGTTTGGTGAGTTGAGTTTCGGGAGGATGTGGAAACGGGTTCCGATTCTCGCCTCTGTGACCAGGCCAAGAGGAGGTGCTGAGAGCAGGGGCTGGGCCCCCACTGCTGGGCTGCAGGGTTCTGTTTGGCTGCGGCCCCTGGGAAGTGTGAGAAGTGAGAGGCCAGTGGTGGGTCGGGGGGATATGGGCGGAGGGCCGGCCGGGGAGCGTTGGCTAATCTCCCTGGAGGAGGTTCCTGACCCGAGCACGTCCTGCACCAACCAGCCCCAGGGACTAGTGTGGGGACACCATGGGGGGATCCTTAAAGGCAAACTCTGAGGTTTGTTCTGAGAAGGAGGTGCAGGGAGAGGCGAGGACAAAGGCCGGTGACGGACAGCCCCCTGCAGAGCACACAGCCTTGTAGGTGACCCCTCTTGGCTCCCCACGATCTCATTACTCTTCCTCCCAGTTTCCGCAGAAGGAAGCTGAGGCTCAGGCAGGTCCGGGCCTTCCCCTCGATCACATAGGCAGCAAGTTTGGGCTTCAACCCCCAGCTTTGTGGTGGAGGGTTCCCTCCTTCCTGAGAGAAGGCACCAGTGGTCCCACAACCTGCCTTGGACTTCCCCACCCTACCCCCAGGACCCCCATAGCTGCATGTGGAGGGGACATAGAGAGGGGGCCTTAGTTCACTTACAGATGCAGGTGGCTGGTCCCTCGGCGACCGCCACGGTGAACAAAACTCCAGGGATGCTCAAGGGGGAGGCAAGGGACACGGGAGCTCCTCCCTGCAGGGACCCGGAGCAGATTCCTCTGGTTGTTCCTGGAGGGGCTGGACTGACCTCTCCAGGGGTGAGGCCCCCACACCCTGCATGGGCCCTGACCCCTGTCCTCCTGCTCACAGCCGTGTGCATGTGGGAGATCCTGAGCTTTGGCAAGCAGCCCTTCTTCTGGCTGGAGAACAAGGATGTCATCGGGGTGCTGGAGAAGGGCGACCGGCTGCCCAAGCCCGACCTCTGCCCACCTGTCCTCTACACCCTTATGACCCGCTGCTGGGACTACGACCCCAGTGAGCGGCCCCGCTTCAACGAGCTGGTGTGCAGCCTCAGGTGAGCAAGGCGCAGGGGTGGGGGCTGTGGGCACGGGGCCCCGAGGGAGCTGGGCTTCCCTGCAGCAGCACTTAGAGGTTTATAACGTACTTCCCTGAACAGGAGGTGTCCTTGTTCCCACCCTGTGCCTGAGAGGATCAGGCTCAGAGCTGGTGACTCTCCCAGGGCAGTGACAGGTGGGGCTGGGACTTGCTCCGGGGCCGCCCCTCTGGCCACACAGAGCCCTGTGTCCAAGTGGAATTAGCTGATCCACCCAGCAGAAGCTCAGAGCCCTTGTTCCTCCCAGATTGCAGGGAAGAGAGTCAGTGTGTGTGTGTGTGTGTGTGTGTGTGTGTGTGTATGTGTGTGTGTTTAAAATATGTTCTTATTGATTTTTTAGAAAGAGAGGAAGGGAGAGGGATAGAGAGATGGAAACATCAATGAGAAACATCCATCAGCTGCCTCCTGCACGCCCCCTACTGGGGATGGAGCCCACAGCCCAGGCATGTGCTCTGACTGGGAATTGAACCAGGGACCTCTTGGTTCATGGGTTGATGCTCAACCACTGAGCCACACTAGCCAGGCAAGAGAGTCAGTTTTGACTGTGAAGACAGTGACCCAGGGGTCACCTCTCCCTTCTGAATGGAACATCAGTGGCCTAAGGGTCTGATCCTTCTCAGATGCCATCTTTCCCTGGTCCTGGGGGGTCCCTGGTGAAGGGTGCTACTGGAGTCCATTTTAGAAGGTCCCCTGTTTCCTTGGTGGCCGGCCTGACAGCCTCCTCCTCGGGCGATCAGACTTTGGCATCTTTCAAGGCAGACTTTTCCTGTAAAGGGGCAGATGAATATTTGGGGCTTTGTAGGGCGTGCAGTCTCTGCTGGGACTGCTCAGCTCTGCCCTTGCAGCTTAAAGCAGCCACGGGCAGTATGTGATGAATGCGTGTAGCTGGGTTTCAATGAGACTTTATGTGTGGACGCTGAAATGTGAGTTTCATATAATTTTCCGGTGACGTGAAATATTTTTTCTTTTTCTTTTTTCAATCATTAAAACACTTATAAACCGTTCTTAGTTTGGGGCCGTACGAAAATAGGTGGTGGCCAGACTGGCTTGCGGGTGGTGTTTGCTGACTCCTGCTTTAGGGAATCTAGTTCTTAGTTGATGTGAATAGTGCAACGTCAGGTCCTGTAGTTAAGATGCTGGCTTATTTTTAGGGCAAGAATAGCCCCTGGAAACTGCCTTTGGGAGGCACCCTGGGTGGGACGCTGGGAAGGCCCAGGCCGGGGCACTGGGAATGACACTTGGTTTGTAGGGGCAGGGGCGGCAACCAATGGCAAGACCTCAGCTCAAAAGGCCGTTCTGACCCTGTCTGTCCCTTTATTGACTCTCCCCATTCATTCTAGACTCATCTCATGTCCCTTATAAGAGATTTGGGAAACCAAAGGATTCTAAGAGAAAAGTATTTGAGAGATGTAACTTGAGAAAGCAGGCGCTCTGGGGTGCTGAGTTGGTGGGGGGCTCTTCATTCATTCTGGGCCTTGCGAACCAGGGGGAGCTGTGATGGGGCGCCTCTTCCTGGGCCCTGAAGCACACCCCTCAGGCACTGGGCCAGCCCCCCATCATGGATGGAGCGAGGAGATGACTTTTCTGGTGTGGTCTGAAGGATACCCAAAGATCCCAGTGACCCCAGGATACCTCCCCAAGCCCCAGCCTGGCAGTCCGCCATTAGAGTTAAGAAAGGATTTAATGAGCGTTTCCCAGTCTTCTGGGGTAAGAAGGACCCTTTTGATATCAAACTTTGAGAATTCCTGCATATAATGTCAGTTACACTTTTAGACTTAAAACAATCTGTTGATTGACAAAATGCAGTGAATTGTATGATTAATGTTTTATGACACACAATGTAACACATATAATCTGAAAACACAAAATCCACTATTGTGTGTTTAAAAAAGACAATTGAGGTGACACAAATTTACAGTTTACTTAATACTCCATGAAGCAGGCAGTCTCCATTCCCAAGGGTCAGAGAATTGTGAAATGGGGCAGAAAACAGGAAGCTTTAACAGGATAAGGAATAAGGAGCGAGGAAGAGAAAAGCAGAAAATGAGTAGGGAACAAGGAAGGAAGTACAGAGCCCAGAGCTGTCTGAGTGTGTGCGGACTGGCTGACTAGCTATGCTGCATTTCTGATCTCGCAGAGCACTTAGAGGGACACAAAAGCGATCTGAGTTGTGGTTTGCTGGTGAGGCACCCCAGAGCGACTCTGTGTTGGGCCTAGACATTTACTTCAATCATCATAATACTCGGTCTGCAGACAATGTGTGTGAGGTACACACATGAGCATGTGGATTCATGGACCCTGCAACTATCCCAGAATCCTCTGGGGTCTGTGATTCCCAGGTTGGAAGCCACTGGATGGGGTGAGGAAGGCAGGAAGCACGCATGTAGCCACGATGGGAGTGACCCGCAGCCCCTTCCCATCAGCACTCACCAGGAATGTGCTGATGGAGCGTTTCATGGAAGAAGGGAGATGTAGAACCAGGCCTTGGTCCTGACACTGGCTGGGACATCAGAAATCTGCCTAGGGGATCCGTGCCCATAGCAGGCACAGGAGGGCAAGAAGCCCGGGGAGGTGGGCCTGAGACACACTTCCACTGTCCCATTGGGCTGGGGCTGTCTCTCCAAGGACTTTTCCCCACCGCGGACCTGTCCCTGCCATCCTCCCAGCCTCAGTGTGGACGCAAGCTCAGGACCCATCTTCCAGCCTGTCTCAGAGGGGCCTTCCCAGCCCACGCTGCAGAGGAGTTGGAAACGGGACCCGGTGTCATCCTCCGGGCCCTCCAGGCTTTGGTGGGGAGCAGACAGGAGCCCCAGGAGCACCTTTGACCTTGTTTCTCTCTCCTATCTGACCTGACCCCTTGGCAGTGACGTTTATCAGATGGAGAAGGACCTTGCGATAGAGCAGGAGAGGAACGCTCGCTACCGACCTCCCAAAATCTTGGAGCCCATAGTCTTCCAGGACCCCCCGCCCAAGGTAAGCCAAGGCCTGGTCTCCTCGGGCCCCTGAATCTCAGCAGGGTTGGGTCCTCATCTGGCCGCTCCTGGCCTGACCATATCACCCCTCTCTCACAGCACAGAGAGGAGGTGCCCCTGCAATTCTCCCAGCCCCTCAACCCAACCGTCCCTCAGCACTGAACTGGGCCCCTGCCCCATCGGTGCCCTGGCAGGTGGGATCTGAGACAGCAAGTTAGCCAAGCCTGCGGGCACCTGGGGCAGGGAGTCACCCTGGAAACACTTCCCTTGAGAGGCTCGAGCACTTTTATTTCTAGCATTTTTTAGGGACAAATTAGATCCCCGTGAGGGCACATGGATGAGGAGTGTCCCTGGGCCCCTTAGGTGCAGCCTTCATGTCCATACCCTCTGTGACATCTGTGGGCGCAGGAGCCAGTGCCCGCCCACACACCAAGGGGTGAAGGACGGTGCCTGTGTTAGGCAGCTCGGGCTGCCGTAACAGAACCCCGTAGGCCAGGTGGCTTAAACAGCAGGCATTTGTGGAGGCTGGGAAGTCCAAGATCCAGGTGCCGGCAGACCCAGTGTCTGTTGAGGAGTCTTCCTGACTTGCAGACAGCCAACTTCTCGCTGTGTCCTCACAGGGCAGACAGAGCGAGAGCGCCGGTGTCTCTTCTTAGTAGTATAAGGACACGAATCCCACCCTAGGGCCCTACCTCATGACCTCATCTAAGCCTTTCTTCCCGAAGGCTCTGTCTTCAAATACTATCACACTGGGGGCGGGAGCGGGGAGGGGGAGGGGAGGGCTGCAACATAGGGATTTGGTGGGGACACCAATGTTCAGTCCATAGCAGAGCCCGTTGCCTGGTGTGCCTTTCCCCTTCCCTGAGTCAGGGCTCAGCTCAGTTTCTAACTCCTCCATGAAGCTGCTGTGAGTGCCTGAGCCCCCGTGGCCTCCTACCTCTGATGTCTGTGGCCTCCACTGCTGTTCGGGGGGTGCTCCCACACCCAGAGAAGCTACACGCACAGAGACCAGTAACCCCTCCAGTTAGCGGTGCCCCCAGGAGGACAGAGAGGCTGGCCTCTCTGTACCCGCCCATCACTCAGCATGCAGTGGGCGCTCCATAAGTGAGAGCGTTGTCATTCCAAACAAGCCCGACCTGTCTCTGACCGACACTCCCCTTAGTGAGCGGTGCTCACCCAGGGAGAGACGGGGACTGACTTCTCTCTGCGTTCTCTCTCCAGCCCAGCCGGCCCAAGTACAGACCCCCTCCACAGACCAACCTGCTGGCACCCAACCTGCAATTCCAGGTAAACATGACCAGCGGCCCGGGAAAGCTCAGGGCCATGTCTGGTCTTGGTCCTTCCTGAAAGTGTTCACGTGCTTTTGAGGAGCAGTAACCAACTGCTCAGGTAATGGAGGAGGCCAGCTTCGGTGCCAGAAAGGAATAGCACCCAGAGATCAAAGGAATCAAAATGCAATTCCACCAGGCTGTCCTCAGCCAAGCCGTGCCTAAGCCCAGGGCACCTGTCCCCAGTGTTTGCTGCTGCTGCGTGTCCTGCCTACAGCTACTCTTCATGCCCGAAGCCTCCCTGCCCTCCTACCCAAGCAGAGCCTTCTGAGAAGGAGTCTCAGGCAGTTGGGGGCCATTGATGTTCCCCTGAAAATAGAGTTGCTCCCTGGGGCTTCCCATAGAGGTCCTGGCCATTGAAGAGAGAGAAGGGTTCCTTCCTGGCTTCCCTCCCACTTCTGTCATGACCAGCCACGGAAGCGTCCCAAGTTGCAGGTCCCCGCCTCAGTGTCTCTGTCCTGTGTGTCTCTCTCGCATCTCGGTCACAGGAGCCCGGGCTCCTCTCTTTTCTTCTCTCACACCCCTCAGCTCAGTCACTGCCTAGTGCCAGAGCAAGCCCCACCGAGAGCCAACATAAACCCTGTTCACATGAAGAAAAATCTCGATGCAAAAGATAGAAGCAATGTCGCTAAAAAGAAAGTTACCTGTAGTGATGTTTAAAGTAGTGATTAAATACACACCCGTGGGCTAATTCTGTGTCAGCGTGTCACGTGACTATGAAATATAGCTCTTCTCTCAAGAGCCCTGAAGGAGGAGACATGTACTCCATCGGTCAGTAGCACGTGCGGGCCCATCGCGCGCAGAGCCTGACGGAGGGCTGTGAGATGAACGGGAGGCCCTGTGCCAGTGCTGACTCCCAGCCTAGAGCTGTGTCTGTCGCTCCGCCGTGTCTTCCAGACGGGGCCGAGGAATCGCCCATGTCACACTTTTTATTAGCTCCCGGAGAGCAGGCCTGCCTCTCCCATGGTGCTCATGCATCGTTTGTTTGTGCTGAGTGTGTAGCCGCTAATCGTCTCCCTCTTGCCTTGTCCTCGTGCCCGTGCTTCTCTGCTTCTCCTGAATAGGTCCCCGAGGGCCTGTGTGCCAGCTCACCTACGCTCACCAGCCCTATGGAGTACCCATCTCCCGTAAACTCGCTGCACACCCCACCTCTCCACCGGCACAATGTCTTCAAGCGCCACAGCATGCGGGTAAGAGGGCTCTGCATGCTGGGTCCCAGCCCGGATGGAGGAGGCTGATGGAGGGGAGGTGCCTGGGACACCGGGAACCCCACAACCTCAGCTCAGGAGGTGCCCTCCCTGCTTCCATGCACCGGTCAGGACACTAAAGGAGGGGCTCGGTGACTCTCTCCATTGCAAACACATCGGAGGCTGGGGCCAGGCCAGGCTCTGCCCCTGAGGACACCAGCTGGACCTGGACCTGCCCCGTCCATACTCTGGGGCTGTGGCAAATGATGCAAAAGTTCCCCCACCTCCTGAGCCCTGGGTGTAGTGAGGAGTCTTGTGGGTAGAGGACACCAAGCCCGTTGGTGCCAAAGGATAAGAGGTCCTGGAGGTTCTGTTCTGCTCGGCCCTTCCTGCCTGGTGGCCTTGGTTGTCAGTCTCTCTTCAGGCAAAGGAAAGGCTTCCTTGTGGCTTCCATTCATGTTGCTTTTGCAAAGTTGCTGGTGTTTGAGAAGGAGCTTGGGGGCTGGTGAGGGGCTAAGATCCCCGCTCCCGTCACCTCTTTGTTGTAACTGCCAACATGAGGCCCTGAGTACCTCATGGTTAGCGCCTGATTGTCAAGGCTTGTCCAAAAATAAATAAATAAAGGCACCTTCGCTTGCCCACTTCTCACTCATCACCACCCATTTCTCCTTCAATACGAATAGCCCCAGTGGTTGCCATACACAGTTAATATATTTTACTAAACTGGGTCCTGCTCTGTGACCAAACAGATCGAAGCCCTTATTATTTTTAGCTCTAACTCTGTTTATATATGCATGACATTTCACGTTCAGTATACGTGACTCTAAATTTTTTTTTAAGAAAAACTACATGATTGTTCCAATCGATTTAGAAAATGTAGGAAAGTACGTATGTCGATATGTTCTGTGCCATTATTTTTTACTTTAGTAAATTTTTTTCATATGAGTAATACAACTTAGAACGCTAGGCATCAAGATCTATTGTGGAATACATTTCCCCATTTATAATTTAAACAATTTGTATCTTAGCACATACTTAACGATAATAAAACTGCATTCTGCGGTGTGCTCTATAATTTAAGCAGTGTTCAGCTCCTCCACCCTCCTGCCCTCGACTCTTTATTCGTAATTAATTGAGTTTTAGTGAGTTCTGCTTTACAATGTGACCTTCTAGAAAGAAGCTGTTCTGCGTGCGTGAGGGGCGGCATTGCCTTTGTCTAACCCCTGCTTCCCCAGGAGGGCTTTGTTCACGTCCATAAAGACAGGCTGTGCAGCAGGAAAAAAAGACCTTTGTGTCAGGGGTTTAGAAGGACTCTCCATAAGGAAAGTCTGCCTAAAAGAACATAATGTACGTCTCTTAAAATAAACCAAAAGAGGCTAAAAATATAAACTCCATTTTATGGGTTACAACGGAAACATGGATAAAACCTCATCCTGGTGGATTGCTGAAAAGGTATAATCGGCTCCCTGCAAAGCATTTGAAAACATTTAACAGAAATCGGAGATGGTTTTCGCATAAAAAACAATTTTTCTACTATTGCCCGACTTATCTGGGAATCTGTGGGATGCCACACCAGAATGGCAGCAATCTCTCGATTGAAGTTTAAAATAATAAAATTCAATAAACCATACCTTGTGCAGGAATGCTTTGCAGGGAGCTGCCTTAGGTGCTGAAGGGAGATCCAGGCGGTTCTGCCTTCAGTGAGCTGACAGTTGGCCTGAAGAAACAGGCCAGGTGCGCACCTGCCTGTACTGCCAGCCAGAGAGCTGTGAGTGGCACAGAGAGACACCGCAAAAGGTGCAGTGAGAGTTCAGAGAGGAGAACTGCTCTGTGAAGCTTCTTTGTGTTGCTGGGTTGGAAGGGTGGGTAAGATTTGGACAGGAAGAAAGTGGGATGAGGGGACATGAGAGAGGCAGAGGGATCAGTAGGAGCCAAGACTGAGAGATGGGAAACCATAGGGGAAGTGCAGGAGCTGTTTGGCGAGACTGGAGGAAGAATACATGTAGGGGTAGAAATAAGGGTGGGGGTGGCCAAATTCTGGAATGTTTACAGCCTGTGGAGACATTTTAAAACACCACAAGGACCTGATTCCTTTTAAGAGTGACCAACAATGTATGTATTTAGTGCCTGAAAAGAATCTCTGAAGTACATTTCAGACAAGTAAGCCCTAAAGAGATTCAATTTTTTAAAAATATCTTATTTTCTCCTTGAATTGGATTATGAAATGGGAAGACATAGGGACAAATCTTGGAATGTGCCTTAAAATGTTTTGTAAGACACCAATCAGGCCTGCGGCATGTGAGACATTAGAGTGGTAGGCACTTTCTTACAGATTACAGGGTGTTTACTTGACTCTGCTAACTCCTCCTACCAGTATTATCTCTAGGGACAAATTCGATCCGCAGTCCTCACATTTTTCTGATACCTGGGGGTTCCTAACTATATCCAAATGTTTGACACTTGTCTCCTTGCTTGTCGCTCTTTGTCAGTAGCCTGGGTAAGTGTACATCGTGTTTGCAAGTGTTAACATTTAACTGGGAATATTTATAACCTTAAAATTCTCTCCTTTGGAGCAGTGTCCTCTGAGAAATAAATCTTATTTATGTTTATTAATTCTATGATTATAAAATGCTCCTGTGTTCTGAAATTTGTTTTCCTAAAGTCTAACCCAGTAGCTCTCAACTGAGGCTGATTTTGCCACATTTGGTGATCCCTGGGGGAGGTGCTCTAGGGCGGAGTGGTGGCCAGGCATCCTGCAACGTACCGGAAGTCCTCCCCTAGTGAAGAACTATCTGGCCCCAATGTCAATAGTGCTGAAGTTGGGAAAAATGGCCTAGCTATTGTTACTTAGCATGACACCATTGCTGCCCTCCCAGCACCCATCCCTATGCCCGCCACATAGAAGTTTCTTGATAAATAGTTGTTGAATAGAAAAATGAACAGAGAATATTTTACCAAGAAATCAAAGTTGTGGGAAGAAATATTGTTAGAAATTGAGAGCAGTAATTGGAGCTGAAGGAGCACTAGGAAAAACGTTCCAATATAACTAACTGTCTTATTATATTCAAGTGTGTTTTAGAGAGTTCAGTGAGGAAAATATTTCTAGAGATTTGGCAGAGATTATGGCTTGCTAAAGTAGATAGAGAACGATTTTTAGCATTTTATGCAAGTGACTTGTATGTAAACTGGACCCTTCAAAGGAAAGGAGCTGAGGGGCCTGCTGGCCTGGATGTCGTAGGGAGGTCCTGCCCCTGGCAAAGCCATCCTGGGCTTGATGCAATAGCACTCAGGAGTCCAGGTGCAAGGCGTGCAGCGGAAAATAAGTAACACCGAAATACTTTGAAGGGACTGGGCAGACAATTATATAAATGAACCCTGTGGAAGACTGAGAGTAAAGCAAGTAAAAAGAAAACAGGCAACACCTTCTTTTTGGGAAAATAGGTAAAACTATGAACAGGTCCAAAGTCTCCCAAATGAGTTAAAACAAGGGTTGGATTAATAGAGCTAGGAGGTATGTATTGCATATCTCGACATTTATGTTTCTTTAAATTTTGTTCTTCACGTTATCTCTTAGCTTATGCATTCCTTTAACCTTTGGTTAAACAACCCAAACTATTATCTTGATAAAAAGTATGTTTTTACAAAAAGACTCCATCAGTGGGTGCCTGGTCAGGAGCCCCTTCCCTCAGCCCCCCTCCCCCCCCCCCCCACGGTGGGGCTAAAGGCAGCCCAGGGCTCCTGGGAGCTTCCAGACCTGCCTCAGGGGTGCGTGGGTGGAGAGAAGTGCCCAGGGCTTTCCAGGGGGCTGGCTTTCACTTCTAAATTTACTAAATGACAGCGACCCTGAAAAATACCAGCTGAGAAGAATAACACGAGGGCAGTAATTCGAAAATAAAATTGCCTTCACAGATCATGTAATCATTTGAATACGATGCATGTTAATGCGTGTTCCGGGTTTGGCGTTCCATTGCAACACAGGCATGTATGTGCCTGGGGCTGACTGTGACCCGATAATAACTGCCTGCCTGTATGGCTGTGAATTTAAAAGCAACCTTACAGCAAGAAGAGCAGTGGTGAGGCCGGGCCTGTGGCTGCACAAGGTTCATCAGAGGACTGTCCCTCCTCTGGGTCTGGGTACTGGGCTCATTGTGTCCTCTCCTCTCCCGCGCTGTCCTCCAGGAGGAGGACTTCATCCGCCCCAGCAGCCGAGAAGAGGCCCAGCAGCTGTGGGAGGCTGAGCGGGCCAAGATGCGGCAGATCCTGGACAAGCAGCAGAAGCAGATGGTGGAAGATTACCAGTGGCTGCGGCGGGAGGAGAAGTCCTTGGTGAGCAGCCGCCGGGCCAGGCCGTGGGGAGGCCGGGGTGTTGAAGACAGCGTGGTAACAGCGCTTGCATGGGAGAGGTGTCCACACCATCATGTCCTTTGGTGCCTCCTCTGCCGCCCCAGCTGACCCGAGTGAGTGCCCCCCTGCACCCCCGGGGTTTCTAGCTCTGGAATTCTAAGTGCTTTGCTTTGGTTTCCTCCTCTGCAGGACCCCATGGTGCACATGAACGACAAGTCCCCATTGGTAAGTCACCGGGAGAGGCCTCTGCTTAGAGTGAAGGCCTGGGAGGTGCTCTTGGCAGCAGGGCCCCAGCTCCAGGCCCGGGGCCCGCTCTTCGCTTCCCTTCTGCCTCTCGCCTTGGGAGCGAGTCTCTTCTCCCTCCTCTGACCTCCACGAGACCCCTTCCTGAACTCTCACTGGATCTACATCCACAGTCCCCCCAGCCTCTTAGGAAGGAGGGACACACCTCCAGGTCACTTTTGGTCAGGAGCTCCCCGGAGCCTGCCCCGCCCATGGCTATGATCTCTAAACCTCGAAATCAGCGGTTCTCAACCTTCCTAACGCCGCGACCCTTTCATACAGTTCCTCATGTTGTGCTGACCCGCAACCATAAAATTATTTTCGTGGCTACTTCATAACTGTAATGTTGCTACTGTTATGATTCGTAATGTAAATATCTGATATGCAGGATGTATTTTCATTGTTCACGACCCACAGGTTGAGAACCGTTGCTCTAAATACAGCGGAGGGGGGGCGGGGAACAGGTCAAGGCGGGAAGTGGGTGGTCCCCAGAGCCATGTGAGTGATGTGTTCGCTCTCCTTCCTTCCAGACCCCAGAGAAGGAGGCCGGCTACAGTGAGTATTGCTGCCCTTCCTCTTGGTGGGAGTTTCCACACAACATCTCGTGTTGAGCCACCGTCCTTGATCGTTGCCCCCGTAGAGAGCAGCGGAGTGTACTTGCAGTTTTAAGAAATGTCTGCCTTGCTTTTACGCAGAGTGTCAGAGAGGTTGGGTCTTAGAGTTGATATCCAACCTCCCATTCCGTCTGTCACCCTTGTCCCCCTGCCCAGGGGGTCTCTCTCTGACCCGGGGTCCTTCGTCCTCTTTCCAGTTCATCTCCTCACAGTTATTTGGAGGAGGTGATGGTTCTCTCTTCCTGCCCCTCAGTCATTCTGTAGGAGGCTCCTCATTAGGAAAATAAGGTAGTTCCACTGGCCTCTCTCCGATGATGCTGTCTTCCCTGGGCCTGCGGGAAGAAAGGGAGGACGAGGGTGGCCGGGCTCTGCTGAAGTGGGGGCGGGGGGAGTAGCCAGCAGCAGGACAGGCTCATCTTCATCATCTTAGACGGGTGGGGCTGATGGTGGTGAGGACGACAGTGACAGTTACGACGATGGCAACAGTCACAGAGAACTACACCATCCAAACACAGACCTGAGTCGCTGACAAATGTCAACTTGTTTCCTCTCACTGCAACGCTGAGAAAAGACAAGTTATTATTACGCCCATTTGTACAAAGGCCACGAAACCAAGGCACAGGCAGGTTAAGGAGCTTACCCAAACTCACACACCTGCTGATTAGCACAGCTCAGATGTGGGTCTGGGCAGGCTGGCTCCAAGAACCCTTCTGAGCAACCCCCTTATTTGACAGATGAAAATTAAGGCCCAGAGAGAGTAAGTGAGCCGCCCCGGGTCACACAGCCAGGTCTCGTGACTTCTGCTCCGCGGCTGGCTCTCCCAGCAGCTCCGCAGGGCTCGGTGTCTCTGCTTCTCATCACGGGGCATGAAGAGTGTGGCTCTTCTGCTGTTTCACTTCCCTGACTCCACAAATGCTCAAAGCGGAGCACCGGGGAATTCGCACACACCTACCCCGTTAGCTGCTGCAGCACCAGGGGGGGACTCCGCAGTCACCTGCTGCCTTCACGGAGCGAAGCTTGGTCCTCGTGATTGTTGAGGCCAGAGGGTGTGCTGTTCTCAGGGCCGCCGCCCAGGCTCGCAGGGACTGGCACACCCTCACAGTCACCCCGTCTCTGCTGCGACCTGGCTTTTCCTCTCTGTAAGTGACAACTGTACGTGTCCCGGACTCCAGGAGGGCCATCCTCTGGAACTAGAGGTTCATTTCTCCAGATCCTCTGGGGTAGAGGAGGGGGAATGGCTTGGCTCTCCGCAGGTACAAAGGGAAGGGCCAGGGTGCTGAGAACTCTCCCTCCTTTTGCAGCGGAGTTCACGGGCCCCCCACAGAAGCCGCCGAGGCTGGGTGCACAGGTATGTGTTGGCTCTGTCACAGCTGGTAATGACTTTGAATCAAGGCTCCCCAAGACCTAAGATGGCAAAGATTTCAGAGGCCCCGGAAACACTCTAGTCCAGTGTCCCCCTGATAGAGCTGAGGCCCAGGGAGGGGAAGCGCCTTGCCTGAGGCCACACAGCCAATCCGTGAAAAAGCAAGGGGAAGGCCCCTCTCCTGTCTCCCGTGTCTCCTCCCCAGCCTGAAGGACAGCTCATGGGTCCTGCCCTGGGAGCAGGAGGTGGGGTCCCCTCCTCCCTGGCCCACGCCCCCTTGGCGTTCAGCACCCGCATTGTTCTGGCAGCAGCCTGGGCTGGGCGCTGCCTTTCCTCACTCGGGAGCAGTGGTTCTCAGCCGTGTCTGTCCATTAGAATCACGGAGGGGCTTTTGAACCCACCTAACACCTCCTCCCCCCTCCCCACACCGGCCTCCATGCCAGGTGATGCTCAGTTGGCCTGGTGTGGAGCTGGCCACCAGGATTCTGTAAGGCTCCTGGCCGAGTCTAATGTGAGAACCACTGCCTGGAAGCAGAAGGGAGGGGTGCACCCCCAGGACAGGGCACTGCTATTTTGGGGAAGAGTCTTCTCAAACTGGGCGGGTGGCTGAGCCGGCACCTCGAGTGCCCGCCCAGGAAAGAACAGTAGCGTCCCCCTGACTTGAGACCCCCCCACCAGTCCATCCAGCCCACAGCCAACCTGGATCGGACTGACGACATGGTGTACGACAATGTCATGGATCTGGTGCAGGCTGTGCTGGACCTCAAGAATAAACTCTGCCAGCTGCCCCCCGAGGCCTACGTGATGGTGGTGAAGGTGAGCGCCAGGGGCAGAACCGGGACCAGGACGGTGGAGGCTGCTCATCCCAGGCCTGGGGGGAGGGGCGAGGGCGGAGCTCCCTGGTCTGCCCGGCAGGTGTCTTTACCCGGGAAGAACCCCATTAGCTCAAGGTGGCCAGAGCCCCCTTAGTCCCAGGAAGCCTGAGAAGGCAGCTGCCGATCAGGAGTGCGCTCCCAAGGGAAGCATGGCCTTCTCAACAAACAGAAGGGGACAGCCGCCCTGCCCTTTCTCCCCCAGAACGTGGGCCTGACCCTGCGGAAGCTGATCGGGAGCGTGGACAGTATCCTGCCTTCCTTGCCGGCGTCGTCACGGACGGAGGTGAGTGTCCTTGTCTCGGACAGTGCCTCCGGCTCCCCTTCGCCTCCCCCTGCCCCAGCTGTGGTTCACACCGGGGGGCGCACAAGGCCACCTGGGCAGCCTCACTTCTGCCTGCCGAGCCTGCAGCCGGGGCCCTGCACAGCGTGTCTGAGCCTGTTCCATGGGGGCGCTGAGTGGGCACCTGGAGCCCTGGCCGGCTTCCTAGGGCCGGTTTCCCAGTTTAGGTCTCAGGTAGCTGCAGTGACATCTTAAAGTGTGAGGACACGAAGGGGGACACACCTTCCCTTTTGCCCCTCCTGCCGTCCTTGATCTAGTCCCCTCCCTACTAGAGTGAGGGTGAGTGTGTTATGGAAATAGCAGTGAAGGGTGCTTTTGTTGGCCATTGAATCTAATTTTCTCTATTTAAGTGAGAAACAATCGCCGAAAACTGACATAGGAGGCTTGGTGCTCTGCATGGAGATGGGGCCTGTGTGGGCAGAATAATGGCTCCTCAAACCGCTCCCTGTCCTAGTCCCCAGAACCCGGGACTCGGTTACCCTCCATGGCAAAGGGGACTTCGCAGATGGGATAAGTTAAGGACCTTGAGGTGGGGAGATTGCACTGATTACAACGTAGTCACAGGGTCCGTTTATGAGGGAGGCGGGCGCAGAGTTCTTGTGAGAGTCAGGGAAGGAGGGGTGACGACAGACGCAGAGGTGGAAGTGATTTCAAATTTGGCTGGAAGGAGGCACAGGCCAAGCGGGACAGGCAGGGGCAGCGTCTCCCCGGAGCCTGCAGGAGCGTGGCCCGCGGCCCGGCCACCTCGGCTTTAGCCCCACAGGACCTGGTCCAGACTCCCGCCCTCCGGAACGGTGGAGGATAGTCTAGCCTGTGTGGCTTTAAGGCACCAGGTGGCGGTACTCCATCACCGCAGCCATAGGAAGCGCAGTCAGTGCTCTGGCATTGTCTGCCTGGAACCCAGATGTAGACCCTGAGGAAGCCCACGCCCCTGCCGGGCTGGGTTTGATGTGGCATCTCCCTGTGGACAGTGACGTGGCACAGGTGACCACCGGAGCACCCAGTCTGTGCTGCTCAAGACAGCACTGTGGGGAGGGGGTTCCCAGCCTCCCTCTGGGTGGCAGCAGCAGCCCACAGAGGAGCAGGCCGGGCTGTGCGGTCTGACAGGAGAGAGCCTTGCCCTGAGCACGATGACCCAGTCACTCATCTCACCTGATAAACACTTGAGTGCTGAGCTTGTGCTCAGAACTGTGCTAAGCACCGGGCACATGTCCGTAAACAAACGCTACAGCTCCATCCACAGGCCCAGGGCTCTGGAATTGATGACAGGCAGCTCACAAATGGATGAAAGCACTTGACCTCAACCATCGGCTCGAACGTTGGGCCAGCACAAGAGGATGCTGTGATAAGAGGAGGGCCTGTGGGGTTGGATCAGACGGGGCTGGCATGGGGTGGGCTGGGGTCTAGGGTGTCTACAATGTCAGTCCTTGGTGACTGGGCTCCGGCCGTACAGGGCCTTGCTCGCCCCGGCCTGGGTGTGACTCGTCCCCCAGAGAACTTCTGACTGCTTCCGCCAACACCCAGGTGCACACGTGCATGGCTTAGGCTCCCAGCCTCTCCTGTGCACCCCTCCCACAGATCGAAGGGACCCAGAAACTGCTCAACAAGGACCTGGCGGAGCTCATCAATAAGATGCGACTGGCCCAGCAAAACGCCGTGACCTCCCTGAGCGAGGAGTGCAAGCGGCAGATGCTCACGGCCTCCCACACCCTGGCCGTGGACGCCAAGAACCTGCTCGATGCCGTGGACCAGGCCAAGATTCTGGCCAACCTGGCTCACCCGCCTGCAGAGTGATGGAGGGTGGGCCATCCGCCTGCGTCTTCGCCTCGCCTGTCGTGTACCTCCCTTGCCCCCAGCCCTGCCCTGCCTTCGGCCACGTGGGTCTTCTCAGGGGGAAGGCCGAGAGGAGTCCTTCCCTTGCCACTTTGCACGACCCCCTCTCCCCACCCGACACCCAGACTGTGCTGCTCAGGCTGCAGCTGGACAGAGGGGACTCAGGGCTGTAGAAGCCAGGGGTGACCACCAGGGCTCAGAGGGAGCACAGCTGCCACTGGCCACTCCCTTCTCCTACCTGCCTGGCCTGCTGGGGGTCCCGCTGATGCCCCTAGTGGCCAGGATGGCTGTATGCATGGACATAGCAGGCCCTGTGGGAACCAAGCTATTCCTTCTTCCTCTTCTGCCCACGGAAGTCCCCGGATGCAGAGGGGCCCCAGAGGGGCTTTCTTTGGCGGAGTGGATGGTCGGTGAGATGAGGGATGGACCTGGCTTTCTTGTACAGTGTATATTGGAATTTATTTAATGTGAGTCTGGTCTGGACGGACAGCCATGCACCCTGGAGGGGGCCTGGGACACAGTCCAGCAACAAGCTAGTGGGAGGCCGGGCACAGGTCGCTGTGTGGCCACACGCCAAGTGTCGAGGAGAAGGGGAGTGGGGGCCAAACAGGACTTGGACCACAATCCACTCTCTGCCTCGCGCCCACTTTTCTCTTTCTTTCCTTATTTTGCCTCCTCCTCCTTCCTTCCTCTTTTCTTATTCCTCCCTCTTTCCTCTTCCTCACCAGCTTCCTCCCTCCTCCTCCCTCGTGTTTGTGCAGAACACCCTTTACGTTCTTTCTATTTGCCTTGTGGATGAATTAAATTGTACTATTTGCTTTGTGGTTTGATTGCTTTGTTGGTTTGACCTGCTCTCAGTGGGGAAACACAGACCTCAACCACAGCCCTCCCTCGAAGACAGGGATTGTGCTCAGCTGGGCAGAGATCAAGGGCTGATGCCTGGGCTCAACCAAGGGGTGCCCGGTGACACCCAGGCAGGGGGGTCAGACATGAGCCCCAGCCCCTGTGCCCCTGCACCTGACCAAAGGGACATTTCCCAGGGGGGACCCAGGGCAGCCCCCACACAGGCACGTGAGGAATGGCACTCTCACAGCGGGCATCCCCACAACCAGGGCTCTGGGGAGGTTCTGGGGGTCCTGGGGATGCTGACACAGGGTCCCACAGCTCGATGAACAGCGCCTTCCATTTTATTTGATCACTTTATTCACATGCAAGATGGATGGGAGACAGACTAACGTATGGGAACATCACGGCACCAGGAGATCCAGGCTGGGAGAGCCAGGAGGGAGGGGAGGTGCATTGAAGCGGGGGTGGGGTCAGAAATCAGAATGGGCCACCGAGTGGGGGTCTTGGGTGAGAACTGAGGGGCAGAGGCTAGGCCTGAGGTGTCTTGGGTTTCCACGTGGTCTGTCAGGGGGAGGCGAAGGGGGACTTTGGAAGGAGAGGACCCCAAAGGCCGAAGGCAGGGGTGGGGGTGGGGCCAGGCAAAGAGGAACAGAACACGTGTGCCCCCCGTGCGCCTCCCCTCTGCCCAATGATGCCTCCTGACACTCAGTTCCTGACACTCGGCCCTCCTGACACTCAGTGTCTGCCCAGCTCTCTGCCTGGGGTCCCCACACCGACCCAAGAACCCAGTGCCCACATCTTTTGGCTGCTGGGGAAGTGGGTCTGGATGGGGCAGGGCTGGGGCCTGACCACCGCAGCCAGGGCCATGGACTGCTGGATTCCAAGTTCAAGAACAGACAGCACAGGGCAGCTCAGAGCCAGTCAGACACGCTGTGGGGCTTTGGGAAGGACGGGGAGGGCATGGTGGGCAGGGAAGGGGTCCTGGTCCTGCGTGTTTGCATTTATACAGCAGTCTCGGGTTCGAAGTAACCCACTCACTCCCCTCAGCCCCTTCTCAGTGCCGACCCAGACCAACCACCGCCTGCCCTGTGGAGGGAGGGAGGGAGCAAGCTGTAGGCTTGATGTGGCTGGAAAGTGGCTCTAGATGGCCTTGTGGTTTGTCCACTCGAGTTGAAAGGCAGACGGTGCCCCTGTAGACAGGGACTCTCAACCTCCTGGGGCAGCTGGTGCTGAGCCAGTTTGGGGGGATGGGGTGGAGGGGAAGGCTAAAGGCCAGGGCATGTCCCAGGGCTCACTGGAGCTGGGTGGGCTGGTCCAGTACCGGCATCCAACCATGCACCCTCCTCCCTCTGCCGAGGGTCGCCCTGCATTTCCACTCCCCTGCCCTGCCTCCCCTCCTCCCCTTCCGGAAAGCCTTCGCCTCTCTGCTGTCAGGTCTGTGGTCTCAGACTCTGAACCCCTTTCTCTAACCGGTTCAGACACCCCAACCCACCTTCCCAACCACCAGCCACTCTCCCCACACTGGAACCAACCCCAGCCCGGCTGCCCCGACACTTCAGGCTCATTCTAGAATCCAAAACGCTGCTCACAGCCCCTGTGGCACTGGTGGCGCCTTCTCCCCTCTCCCCAATGACTGAGGACTGTGTTCTGTTCCTCTTCGCCTGGCCCCACCCCCACCCCTGCCATGGGCTCCCCCTGCTCGGCCCTCTTGACACTCAGTGCCTGTAGCGCTGCTTCAGGGGACTCTCCTGAGCTTCACATGGTCAGCACCTCGGCATCGCCCTCTGCAGAGCAGCTGCCTCCATTCCTGCTCCTCCCATCCCCACAGGGCTCTGGGCCCAGGAGCTTCTCAGCACAGAGTGTGTCTGCCGGGTGAGTGGGGCCAGGAAGTCTTCGATGGCGGGGCCAGCGTCGGGACGCCATGGAGAGGCACCGGCAGTCACGGGGCGTGGACCCCAAAGGCGGACTCTAGAGGCAGCAGCAAACACGGGCAGCGGGGCCACCTTCGGGCGAAAGCCAGGGATGTGCAGTCAGATCATTCCAGCCAGGAGTGGGGGGAGAAAGAGCCCCACGGTCCCCAGGATGCAGACGATGACGAACAGCCAGAGGAAGACCCTGTCAATGACCATGGCCACGTACTTCCAGTCTTCCTTCACCTGCGGGGGGGGGGAGGGGGGGGCGCACTCAGTGACAGGCCCCAGCCTTGGAAAGGGGTGGGTCTCTCTCAGGCCCAGTCCCTGTAAAAACGGCACCTGGGCCAGGGGGCCCTCACTGAGACCTTGAGAAGCTAAAATGGGGGCGAGTGTGGAGTAGGGTTGTCTCAAGACTCAAGCAATATTTCCCTAAGTGATTCCCGCCCTGTCCTGCCCTTGACATAGCCCAGAGCTCTCCCGAGGCTCCCAAGGCCCAGGTGAGAGAGGCTGGAGGGGACAAGCAGGTTCGGGGCCCACCCAGGGGCTGACAGTGGTTTAAACACACCACCTGGTACTTACAAATGGGGAAGACTCGCTGCCCCACTTTGCTCCCGCGGCCCCCACTCACCCACCCACTCCAGGAGGTGGAGAGGGGGAGGGGAGGTGCCGCCCAGGGAAGGTTGGGGGAGTTGGAGGTGAGG
Source organism: Myotis daubentonii (assembly GCF_963259705.1). Lineage (NCBI taxonomy): Eukaryota > Metazoa > Chordata > Mammalia > Chiroptera > Vespertilionidae > Myotis > Myotis daubentonii. The sequence continues at coordinate 34,590,632 of NC_081844.1, forward strand.
GTGGCGGAGTGGGGGGGTTTGTGGAATTTGGGCTCACAGAGCAGGTGAGTGGGTCTGAACTCCTAGCTGCTCCCAGATTAGATCATGATGAATGTTTCTTATCGACTCCACAAGGCCACCCAGTGATAGCCTCCCGGCCTTTCACCCTTCCCTGGGTTAAGAAGAGTTGTGTGATCCTGGGCAGTGGCCGGCTCACCGATAATGACGGACATGGCAGAGGCCCGGGCTGGGGGGCGGGGGGGAGCCCACCTGGTCAACAGTGAAGCTCACAAAATGCCCAGGAGGAGGGAGACATCGGGACAAAGGAGGAAGGCAGCAGCCTGATGTATGGTCTCTCTGGATGGTACTCCCTCTGCCCACCCCCTACCCCCACCCCCACCCCCACGGGGTAATGGTGAGAAATGGCGGAGTGGCGTGAGAAGCTCTGCACCTGCGATCCCTCCCCTCCATCTTGCTGTCTCCCAGTCAGGCTTAGTCTGCCACCTGCCAACTCACGTCTTAAGAGCTGCCAACTAGACATTCTCCATCACTATTTATTTCTACTCCCGAGGCCATGACTGAGGGAGATGGGTCCTCTCATGAAGGAGGCTGGTTTGGCCCACCCAACACCCTGGGGTAAGGTGATGCCCTTCTAGGCTGATAGCACCACCCGGGGGAGGGGCCCAGCCCCAACTCACCGAAGAGTCAGCGTCCTCAGACCGCAGGTGCTCAGCAATATAGTGCACGCCTTCCAGTGCCTTCTGCATGCGAAGTGACAGCAGGAGCCCGCCCTTCTGCAATGGGGCCTTTGCCTCGGGACCGGAGAGCCTTCGGTGCAGACCACCATGGCTGTAGAGGACGCCCGCGGAGGGGGATGGCACCCATCTGTCCTCCTCCTCCTCCTCCTCCTCCTCCTCTTCCTCTTCCTCCTCCTCCTCCTCCTCCTCCCTCTCCTGCGCATCCACATTGGTCTCCAGCCAGTAACAGGGGGGGTCGAGCTTCAGATCTGGGGGACCATGGAGCTCCGAGGGTGGCAGAGGCCGTTTCATCAGCAGCCACCGGGACACACGGCTGAGGAAGGGCCCCCGCACCCAGTGGGGCATATTGTGGGTGCGGGGGGAGCGGTGGTGGACATTGAGGACGAAGACCGTGACGGCGATGGACAGGGTGACGAAGATCATGGTGAAGAGCAGGTACTCGCCGATGAGCGGGATGACCAGGGAGGTGGAGGGGATGATCTCGGTGATGAGCAGGAGGAAGACAGTGAGCGAGAGCAGCACGGAAATGCACAGGGTGATCTTCTCCCCGCAGTCGGAGGGCAGGTAGAAGACCAGCACGGTCAGGAAGGAGATGAGCAGGCAGGGGATGATGAGGTTGACGGTGTAGAAGAGGGGCAGGCGCCGGATGACAAAGCAGTAGGTGACGTCGGGGTAGATCTCGGCGCAGCAGTCGTACTTCTTGGTGTTGTAGGTGCCCGTGGCGTTGACGATGGCCCACTCGCCACTCTCCCAGTAGTCCTTCAGGTCCACCGTCTGCTCCATCGGCTGCAGGTCGATCTTGGCCTTGTCGTACGACCAGGAGCCGAACTTCATCTTGCAGCTCTGCTGGTCGAAGGGGAAGGAGGTGACGTCAATGCTGCAGGAGCTCTTGTAGATGGCGGGGGGCGCCCAGTGCACGGTGCCCGTGGAGAAGAGGTGGGCCTTGGTCATGTGGTTCACCGCGAACTCCCCGTCTGCACTGAGGACAGGAGAGGAGCTGGAGGGCCTGGCACCCCCCACCTGCCCAAACCGGGAGGCAGCCGGGGGACCCCGACCACAACGCCAGACTTGACCAAGCTACTGGGTTTAAGCCAGTGTGTGAGACTCCCCAAGCACACGGCCATTTATAGCTACTGCGGTTGTCTTTTCAAGCACCATTTTTTTTACATTACGAAGCAGAAATATTGAAGACTATAAAATTCCAAGAATGTCAAAAACAGCCACTATTAACATTCTGATGTTATAGCCTATTTAATAAAGAGCTAGTATGCTAATTAGACTGCACAGCAGAATGACTGTCCAGACGAAGCCGGGGCTGTGAGGGGCTGCGAGGGCCTACTCTTGCATGAATTTTGTGCATCGGGCCTCTAATATATATATATTTACTGCCCTATAGATCATATATATATTATGTGTTTATGGGGTAGTGTAGCTTGATTTTTCTGTTTGTATTTATTTACTAGTTTAAAGTGATTATTTATGAGTGCATTTTCTCCCCCCAGCAAATGGTAAGGCCCTCCACTGGGGTCACGTCTTGTCCACCTGGGATCCTTAGTACCTTGCTGAGAAGAGACCCAGCATCTTTGCTAGTAAAGGAAGGAAATGCCTTGATGCTATCCATTTACTGTGCATTTCTGAGCCAGCTTCATCCACTAGGTGACACAGTGTGAGACTCAGCCTGCCCTGAAGGAAGCAGGAGGAAATAGGACACAGCCCCAAACACCCACCACCCAAGGGAGGCAGTCTGGCAGCAGCGCTCTGAGGGCTGTCTGAGCGCTCCTCAAGAACTGTGGGGGGGACTCGCTTCTGGCTGGAGCGAGCACTTCTGGCTGGAGCGAGCAGGCTCCCCATGAAAATTGCCACTGATGATAGGACTTGGTGGGGAGATGAGGTGGAGAAGGTCCCAGCAGAGCATCCTCCAGAACAAGGAACAGGAGGGGAAGCACAAAATTCACGGGGTGTGCCTGGATTAGAGGGGCAGGGCCTGCTGCGTCATGGAGCTAGGCATCTAAGGACACACAGGGGTTCTGGGCACACTGGAATTGGGTGCCTGAACCCCTGATTCCCTCTAGGAGGTGACACAGTGTTCTGCTCCCTAGTCCTCCATAATAAAAGCGTAGTATGCAAATTATTCCCTCCACCAGGAGTTCGACCAGGGAGCAGGTAGAAGGGCGGGAGTGCCCTGCTGGCAGCCAGCAGCCTCTGGGGACCCTACCAATGCATGAATTTTGTGCACTGGGCCTTTAGTCTTTAATAATTCTCAAGGTCAATCCTAAAGGCAGGAGAACCAGAACATGCAGGAAGAGACTTGTTTCCCATGGAATCATTCCAAGCTAGAGATTAGAAAATGGGAACCTTTTAAAGAAAACGCTGGCCCAGCCAGTGGCATGGCTCAGTGGCTGAATGTTGCCTATGAACCAGGAGGTCACAGTTCCATTCCCTGTCAGGGCACATACTGGGGTTGCAGGCTTGAGCCAATAGTGTGGGGCATGCAGGAGACAGCTGATCAATTATTCTCTCTCATCATTGATATTTCTATCTCTCTTTCTCTTCCTGTCTGAAATCAGTAAAAACATATTTTTAAAGAAAACGCTGGAAACTTTGAAAGAGAATCCCAGATTGGGCAAAAGTTAAAAAAAAATTGTTTAAAGGCATTGTGTCATCACACATAACCACCACTAGGTGGCCACATGCGCCCTGCTTTGAGGAAGGAGAGTGCGCTGTCTTTGATCTTCCTTAAACCTGGAACAGGGTGTTTGGGCGGAGGGCACCCTTCTTCAAATATAAGAACTTGGTTTGCGGTTTTGTCCTGTCGTAAGAATTACCTGTTACATTCAAGTAACACTGGCCAAAGCCTGGCTGGCCATCCTACAACTCCAGGGCATCTGGGATGCGAAGGACTTTGCTCTGACTCGTGCCAGAAGCACAAGAAGCTGAAAGTAGGTGGATCTTGGCTTCAGGACACAGAGAAATGGGGTGAGGTGCCCGTGATTCCGGTGGCAGCAGCAGGCCCTGGCACCTGCGGGGTTGACCTCCCAGTAACCCTTGCTGACAGTTTACAGAAATGGCTCCACTGAGAGGGAACCCTTGTGGCTCCCCTCTGACCCAGACCGAGGCACCCAAACTCCAAAAGTCTATCTTTTCCCTTTGTCCTATTGTTTTAAAAAACGGCTTTTCCAAACTTGGGTCAAATGAATCGGGAGATGCTGGGCTGAATTGGCTTCCTGGCTGCACAACTTCTAACACTGAAAGGCTGCTGTGTTTCCCAGAGGACGGGGAGGGTCAATGGTTACGGTGTTATCCAGGATTATTTGACCACAGGGCCATTTTTTCATGTCTACTCATATCCCCAGGATTTCCTTAGAGCCCCACTCTAGACAACATTTCAGATGAACATAATGCCAAATACCTTTTAACTTTAAACGCTAGACTTCTAAATGAAGAACTGCCTGCGACCAAACACCATTTCTCCTTCCCCTCCCCTGTTGCCTGGCTCTCTAGAGCCCATCCTGCCTTTTATTGGCTTCTAGTCATTACGCTCAAAGACTGGTCCTTTTTGGTCTTGAACACAAGGCAACTACATAAGTGATACGATTTTTAAAAATACCCATGCCAAGTGGGCTTGCTGCCTTCCAGGGTGCTGCCCCAGTCGCTGCTTCCCTGCTCTAGCAACACTGCCCTCCTGCAAAATTCCAGCCTTGGGCATTGTTTTCCCAGCCCGCACCAGCCACGCTTTTCAATAATAGTGTTGGGAAACCTGTATCCCACTCGCACAGCACCAAGCACTGATACACAACAGGTGCTCAGTAAATTCGGGTGTGTGGGGAAGAGAACAAAATGAAAGAAAGAAAGGCATCCAGAGAAAAGGTGGGAGTAGGAGGTAGGAATAGCAGAGCAGGACTTCAGAGAAAGACATAGAGGTGAGACACAAGGGGGCGCGCTGCCCAAGTCCAACCCAGAAACTCCTCCCGGGGGGCCTCCCCCGGCCCCCCCCCCCCCCCCCCAAGACCCCGGCGGCGTCCTACTTGTTGTAGAGGACAATGTCCGGGATCCAGATCATCTCCGAAGGGACGCGGAGGGATGTGATGTTGCCGAACTCGGCCGGGTTCCAGCGCAGCTTGTGGTCGCTCCACTCCTGTGCGTGGGGAGGGGAGTCAGGCGCCTGGTGCTGCCGGGGAGGCGGTCTCGGGGCAAACACGGGGCAGCCCGGGGACGCCCCAGCAGCCGGATTCAGGAGCTCTGACCAGAGCTCGTCACCCAGCCCCACGGAGCAGGCAGGGCTCGGGGCTGGGCGTCAGGAGCCTGGTCGGACTTGGCCAATCTCTCGCTTTGCCCCCGCTCTCATGGCCAGAGTCCCTGGCACATAAGGCACCCTAGTCCCGCTTCTGGGCGTCTTCCTTCTGCTAGCCCTAGCGGACCACTTAGCGGAGTGGGCGGGGAGGACCTCACTCATTTGCAGTAACATTTGTTAATGCATCACAACTTACAGTTTTTTGCACCCGGGCAGGGAATGCCAAAAGGTGGGAGTGTTTCTCCATTTCACAGAAAAGGCAACCGAGGAGCAGAGAGGTAAAAGCCTGCCAGAATATACAGCTGAGAAAGGGGAGTTCAAATGTGCGCCAGAGCGCCCCCTAGGAGTCCCAGCAGGGCTTACACCAGCCGGTCCAGGTGATTCTGTTTTCTCCCCCAAACCAGGTGAGTATCATTCACTCTCTGAAGTCTCCTCTATGTCCCTGTCACACATGCCAATGACAGGCGGCTGTGCGTGTTTATTGATGTAATGCCCCTGGACGCTCCAGGAGGCCAAGGACAACACCTGCATTGCTAACACCCGGCCCCTGGTAGATGCTCAAACACGAATATCCCAGCAAGGATAAAACTCCCAAGTGGTAGGGTCCTACTTCCGGGAGGGTTTCCCGTGACCCTTCTGGACCTAAAAGGAACAACCACTCCCAAGAGAGAATGACTGGCATGGACACGCAGGCCTGCCTTCGCCTCACGGGGGCTTAATCATAATTAAAATAATAACCGCTACCACCGAGAAAGGCAGCTTTGCCGGCAGCACCGGGCGTGCACCCTGCCTCCCGGTCCATGGGCCCTTTTGCTTTCGTGCATTCGCACTGAAACAGTGCCGAGTTGAAAAGGGCCCCTGCGTGATGGCGGTTCCCCTCCAGGAACAGTTGTGTAACGTGTACACAAATGCATGACCCTGGGAGGGGCCCGGGAGGAGAGGGAGCTGGCGGCAGAGGGACAGCGTGGCCCCTGCTCCTGCCTCCCCGGAGGGGCCCTCACCTGCTTGAGCCAGACGTTGGTGGTCATCATCTGGTTCTTCTCATCCTGGCTGGGAGGCAGCGGGAGAGAGGGGAAGAGAGTTAGAGCGGCAGAACCAGCCCCAGAGGACAGGGGGGCCTGGGGCGGCTGGCTCCAGCCCCTCCCTCTCCAGAAGGCCGGCTTACATGCCACAGCAAGCCCCGCCCGGCCAACACCCCTCCCGACACTGAGGACCACACAGGCCCCTTGGGTCCTCTGGGCTTGTGTCCAGCGGAATGAGCAGAGCATCTAGAGACCCACTGCGAACTCAGTGTCCTCCCAGGAGGGGCCCCAGGGCTGGGAGGAAGGGGAGCTCTGATGAGGTGGGCTGGGGGTGCAGAGGGACAGGCGCTGGAGCTGAGGAGGGAGGGAGGACCCCAGCAAAGGGGCCTGTGCTCTGGGGGCTGATCCCTAGGGCTCAAAGGGCGGTGGGACAGGCATACCACATCGATGAGCTGGGCTATGGACAGCCCGAAACGCACGATGACCACGTCCGAGGTGTGGGGCACTGGCCGTGCCCAGCGGTTGTAAGCCCTGAAGAGGTGTTTGAAGAGGCGATCCTCGGCTTGGGTGTGGGGGGCTCGCGGCGCCGACACTGTGGGACAGGAAGGAAGAGTGGGGTCTCCAGGAGTCCATGCTGGGGGGTGCCCAACTCCCTCTCCCATCAAATCAGAGCCACTCAGCCTCACTGAGCCTCAGTTTCCTCATCTGTAAAGTGGGGAGGCTCTCCAGAACCTATCTCACAACACTATTGAGGATTAAATAGGGTCATGTGTGTGCCAACTTAACAGCCAGCACATGGTTGGAACTCAAGAAATGTCAGTTGCTCTTTGTTCTCTACGAAGGCATGGAAATGAGTGTTGAGGAGGGGTGTCAAGGCAGAGGAGTGAGGAAGAAGTCAGACCTACAGATGAGATTCAGCCCAGAACTGAGGAGCTGGGGAAAAGTGTCCCAAACTTGTCTGATGGGACTCTCCGTGTCTGTTCTGCAAACAGCTTCACCTCTTAGGGCTCTGCTGCCTGAGCACGTGGAGGCTAAAACCCAGAGAAGTGATCAATAGCAGCAGTCGCCATGCATTGAGCATGACTGTGTTCCAGGTGCTAGTCACAACCTCTCCTTTCACAGGATCCTTACAGTCGACCTGGGAGGCTCACAGCGCGATTGGCACGTACAGATGAGGGACACTGGAGCCGGGGAGGTTCCGGGTGCCGCAGCTGCCAGTGTCTGACCTGTGCGCGCCCTGCCCCTCACTGTGGACCGAGCTACTTGAAGTCCCCTGCAGACTTGCCATGAGCCCACCCAGGAGTTTCCTCCACAGCCTGTGAGCTTGTGGGTGTGACATGATGTCCGAGTGATGACACTTACTCACCCGCTGGGGTCAGAAGGAGCCACCACAGGCCAAGCTTGGCCAGGGGTGGGCGTGCAGGATGGGAGGGGCCCATGGCTTCAGAGGAGAGGTCCGGCTGCCCCTGGGCCTCAGGAGGAGGGCAGGCCAGGGCTTTGCGGTGACTTGAACCTCGAATGCTTCCCCAGCAGGGCTTCAAGTTGCTGACCTGGCGGAGCGCCCGCTGGATTCCACGCAGCTCTCTCTCACCACCAAACCTGAGCAAGCACCAGAGAGGGTCTTAGAGACATGCATCCTCGATACAGATGTGCCTTTGCTCCTCACTCCACACAGATGTGAAAGGTGGGGACCAGGCCTCCCAGGAGGGGAGGGCTCTTGGGCTCTCCTTGGTTTGAGGACCAGCATCTTTCACATTCTCAGGGCCAACCAGCTATTCTGCCCTAAGATAAGCCTGAACTCGCTGGACAGAGGAGGCCACAAGATGACACCCAAGTCCCTCTTTTTCTGGTCCCAGTGTTGCATGTGTAAAGTGAGGATAAACAGCCCAGGCAGTGTACCTCATGGTTGAGTGTCGACCTTGAACCAGGAGTCAAGTTTCCATTCCCAGTCAGAGCACATGCCCAGGGTTGCAGGCTCAATCCCCAATGGGGGCTGTGCAGGAGGCAGCCAATCAATGATTCTCTCTTATCACTGATGTTTCTATCTCTCTCTCCCTCTCCCTTCTTTTCTGAAATCAATAAAAATATATTTAAAAAATAAAATAAAATGAAGATAAACATACTGAAAAGGGAGGCCAAAAGAAGAATTTCGGTGCCATTTATGCTAGCCAAATGGTGGAAGTATCCAAATGCCAATCAGCTGAGGGCTAGATCAACAAAACATGGTACCTCCACCAGATGGAATACTATGCAGTCATAAAAGGATGAGTTGCTGACACATGCTACAGCATGAATGAACCTTGAAAACATTATGCAAAGTGATTGACACCAGACCCCAAAAACTATATATTATATGATACATGTATATAAAATATCCAGAATAATAAATCTATGGGGACAGAAAGCAGATTAGTGATTTCCAGGTTTGGGGGGAAAGGGAGAAAAGAGAGTGATTGCAAATGGTGCAGGTTTTTGGGGGGAGATGAAAATGTTCTGCAATTACATAGAGATGATGATTGCACAACTCTGTGAATATACTAAAATTCACCAAACTGCACATTTTAAACATAAGAATTTTATGGTATGTGAGTTTTATCTCAAAGAAGCTGTTATTTAAAAAATGCTTAAACATCTTCTGGAATGATAAGAAATAGCCAACTCTGTTTGCACTGTGGAGACGATACTATAAACCAGGTTGCAGGCAGCTGGTTCAAAAAGTGCTTCTGGTCATAAGGAGGACACTGACGTCAAAGATGTGAGCGAATGTGGAGAGTTGGGGGAAAGCGGTGTTTTTAAGTGAATGTATTATTTTATATAGCGTGTGAATGGAAACATGTGTCACTGGAAAATATATGAATATTACCCTAAAAAGTTTACATATTCAAGTTGGTGTTTAAAAAAAACAAAACTTTCCTCATTGGGAGACTGGGGTTGTCTTACATTCAGGCATATCTTGTTCGTATCGATGTGTTAGGCTCTGGCCAGGTCCTCAGTATATTATCTGACTCTCAATACAAATAGTAGGCACCAGGGTTTCCTTTTAGGATGATGAGAATGTTCTGGAACTAGATAGGGGTGACAACTTGTACAACATTGTGAATGTACCAAATGTCACTAATGGTAAATTTTATATTATCTATATTTTACTGCAATTTAAAAAGAAAAACAAAAAGGATACGGCTGGAGGTCCTTTAATGGTGTCACCACCGAGTTCAGGTGGCGATCAGAATTATTATTAATGGAGTCATAAAACCCGTTCCATCTGGCTCATCCTCATGCCCCCAGGCCATTCAGTCCCAACTCTTGGAGTAGGGTTCCATCACTGGTGCTTCATTTCTCCTCAACCTGTCACCCCACCCTCCCGTCCTCCCTGCAGGAGAGGAGTTTGTAAGTGTGCCTTTGAGTCTTGGCCCCACCACCTGCTGAGCAGCCTTGTGCAGGGCGTTCGACCCGCTGGCATTTTGTCTTATCTAGAAGAGAAAGATGGCACACTCTCTGCCCTGACCACCTCTCCAGATGGGGCAGCGAGCAGATGGGATCGTGCCCACAAAGCTCCTGGCAGCTGCAGAGGGTTGGGTCAGGGACCCAGTGCTCCATGGTTATCAGGGCACAAAAAACCCCATGGCACCGTCTGTTGACCATGTGTGCCAGCTGGATAAAGACTGAAGAGTCTGAAGGAGACCAAGACTTAGGCCTTAGTTTAGAGAACAAGACCATGGAACACTTGTTCCGATAATCCAATGACTCATTCTTTCATTTAATCATTCATCTTTCCTCTCCTGCAACTGTTATGGGGCCAACAATGTTCCAGGCATTGGGGACAGAGAGCTGAGCGTGGGTGGTCCTGATGAGAACACTGCAGAGAAGAGTAGAAAGAAGGAAAATTCTAGAACCTCATCTGCTCATCCACACCTGCTTTGAGGCATGACTTTGTTCAGTTAGTCCCACTGGTTTCACAGCCATGCTGAGAGGCCCAAGTTCCCGGAGGCCTTCCTTCCTGGCTTTTTACCGCTCTTCCTATTGGGAAGTTCTTCCCTGAGTCTGATTCTGACTCTGTGTAAGCATCTGAGAGATGCTTGAGTTGAGTGAGTTGAGTTGAATTTAAAGATTCTGGTGTCAGCCCAGCCAGCATGGTTCTGTGGTTGAGCATTGACCTATCAACCAGGAGGTCACAGTTCAATTCCCGGTCAGGGCACATGCCCAGGTTGCAGCTCAATCCCCAGTGTGGGGAGTGCAGGAGGCAGCCGATCAATGATTCTCTCTCATCATTGGTGTTTCTATCTCCCTCTCCCTCTCTCTTCTTCTCTGAAATCAATAATAAAATAAAAAGAGATTTAAAAAAGTTTCTGGTGTCGCCACCAAAGACTAAATCTCATCAACACCCAGGGAAAACTTCAGAGCAAGGGGAGTTTTTCCTCTGCTCTCCTCACTCAGTTCGAACCTGACAACCACAGAGCTCCCTTTCCGGTTCCCTTTCTCTCCAGCACCCTCTGCCCCAGAGGCTGTATCCCATCCCCTCCCAACTTACCTGGGGCCATCAGTGACCGCCTGGCCGCCTGACCTCTACTAGCGCCACCATCTAGAAGTTCTGTTTGCTGTTAAAATAAAGAGGAGTTTTAAAATTCAGTCATTCAGCGCCACAGTCACACATGCACAGAGTCCCTGCTTTGTTTTCAGTTAGCTGTAAGAAAACAGGGCTGGGCGAGCACAAGGAGAGAAGACTCTAGGGTCCCCTTGGCTGGCAACTCCTAGAAGACCTTCCTAAGAACTCTGCGTTTGTGCAACTTTAAGGTGTGCCAGGCACTTTCGTGCCCTTTCTTAGGCCTCGCATCACCCCGAGGCGGTCATGGGGAAGATATATTATTATCCCTTTTATATAAATTTTAAAAATACTGATGTTCAGAAGTATTGACTGATTTGCTTCTAAACTATAATGCAGTAAAGCACTACCCAGTGGCACCATCCACGAGGGCAATTTTGTGAGCACCTGGGCCAGTACTTGCACGTTCTCTGCAGTTCTAGCACTAGGACTGTCACTGCTAAGCCACTATCAGAACAGAAGTCTGCAGTAGGCAGGTGGTGAGAAGGGAAAGGTACCCGACTCCAAAGCCAGACTCACCTAAATCCAAGGTTGTAGGAGGTCCTTCTATGTGCAACTTCACTCACTCCTCCTTCCAATCAAATGCACTAAATAAAACAATGCCCCCCCCCATTAGTGAGAGTAGGAAGGAAAAATAGAAATCCAGGCATGCTAAAATTGCATCATATCAAGATCCAAAGAGAGGTACCCAGGACCCTCTGGAAGAATGTGCAAATGAGATTCAATAGACTCTAGAAGACCTATCCCTGCAAGATGCCTCAAATTTGCATCCCTTGTAATTAGCACACTATGATAATTTCATTAATTTGTCACTGGAAACCAAAGGAGAAATTGTTCCAGGCAATTGACTGTAATTAGAGTGACCTTCTACCTCCTATTAGAACGATATTAAAAGAGAAAGAGCCCTAGACCCTTTGATCCTGGAAGTGGTGGGATTGGCAGGCTTATGGGAGAGGTGGCTGTGGGGTGATGTCCCTGTTTGTAAAGTGGGTCTGGGTGAATGGAGTGCACAGAGAAATCAACACAAAAACATTGCATAAAGGGCTCAGGCACTAACATGCCCACTGAGCTGGTATTGCTGCTGATGGATGAGGGTGTCCAGGCCACCCTCACAACCACCCCAACTCAGCCCAGCCTCTCTCTCCCACCCCTTGAATCCTGGACCCACTGAAGTCAAGGTTCCTTGGGCTTACTTCTTTGTCTGTCTTCCTACAGCATCTGGTTTACAACCTCTCACCCACCAGGCCACGTCCCATTCTTTTCACAAGCACCAACTTCCCCAGAAAGCCTGCTCAGAGCCCATCAGCCCCTCCCTGCCATTAGCACCCCACCCACCCCAGCATGGGAGTCTCAATTCCCTGCAACCAGCAATACCCCCCCCCCCAAAGCCCCTTGATTAAAGGAAATGATACTGTTTTTGTTTCCAAATAATTTCAACCAAAGGCTCCTGGGGGTGGGGGTGGGGGTGGGGCATACTGGTAGTTTGTATAACGGCTCTGCTCAAGAACTGAGCAATCGCAGAAGCTTAACATCTCAAGGTTGAGTGAATCTTAGAGGTCATCTGGATCACCACACCAGCTGACCTCGAAATGCTTTCCAAATTCTAGCCTCAGAAAACTCCAGCAATGAAGAACTTGCTACCTTCCAAGGCAGTGAATACCATTGATGTCTGTTACTCATTATGAAAGGACATGGAGTAGTTACTGAATGAATCAATACACAACAAAAGAAGGAATAGGAGTAATAATGACATCGAGGCAGACTGAATGTAGTATATAGTAAAGCTATAACTCCTGAAGCTAGCTCCCCTTCCCAGTGGGAGGGGTTGACTGTCACTACGCTCTGAACAGCCCCGGCGGGGACAACCAGAAGACTACAATTTTCCTAGGAGCAGGTCACTTCCAGCATTCTGACATACCCCCTCCTAAGTACCCAGAAGCTGTCAATCTGGTAATATCCCTTTGCCCTCACCCCCGCAAGGTCCCCACACCCACAGTGTTCCCAACACAAGCCGTGGGGGCACCTTTCTTACCTGTGGCCACAGAAGAAGACCGGCCATTCAAAGAATGCGGAGAACCAGCCTGGCTTGGAGATCCTGGTCAGCTGACAAAAGTCCCCCAAAGCAGAGAGGCAGGTGCAGAGCAGAGCTGGGTGCCTTCATTTCGTGGTCACTCAGAGGCTGACGAGGAAGACCTGACTCTGAGAGTCCGGCTGGCCTCCCGGGGAGGGCCGGACAAGTTCTGCAGACAGGTCGGTCTGCCCGGGGCTCCCAGCCCCAGCAGCCAGGGAAGCCTCAGGCAGGTGCTACTGAGAGGGCGTGGAGAGCTCCACACAAAGGCTTCTGTAGGTAAAAGGCAAACCCGTCCACAGGAGGGACTGCTGGCTTGGCAAGCACACACACTCTCGCTCTCATCCTCTCTCTCTCTCTCTCTCTCTCTCTCTCTCTCTCTCTCTCTCACACACACACACACACACACACACACACACACACACACACACACCCTCTCTGGAGGGGAGGAGGCGGAGCCTGTGACTATTCAGTCTGTGTCCAGTGGGGACAGACAACAGATTTGCTTTCTCTTGTCCAGTTACTAGGATGCTTTGCTCTTTGCTCCGAAGGACCCCGTGTCCCTGGATCCCTGCCTGGGCCCTGACCCACCCTCAGGTGGGGAATCTGCTCAGTCCTGGGTCTGTGGGTCCACAGAGCAGTGTGGTTTTGAGTGAAAAAGGATGGAGTCGCTGGACAGCCAGCCTACAGTTCTCTCCTTGCCCTTCTCCCCTGGAGCCCTGTCTCCCCCAGCCAGCCTCCTGTGGGAACACCAGGTCTCTCCTGCTACCACCCGGTTGGCCTGCCACCTCTCAGCCTCCTGGCGGGTGACCTTGCCTTCCATTTCTCAGAGAAGCAAGGTCATCCTCCTCCCAACCGCCAACAGGCCTCTGGCATCCTTCCTTCTGGCATCAAACCGGGGGTCTGCTCCTCCTCCCCTGCAGGCACAGTTAGCACCTGCGGCCTCGACAGTGCCCCATCTATTAACTGTCCCCAGGTGTCCTCAGGTCTTCCCCTTCTCCTCCCCCTCAGCCCATGAGTAAGTTCATCTTCCATCCTGAAAACACTCTTTGCCTTCTGCCTCTCCCTTAAGCTACTTGCTATTTCATCCCTTATTTTGTGAAAGCAAAGGGCAGCCTCGGACATGACTGCCAGGGATTGGTTTCCGGCTTTGTGATTTGGGGCAGGTCTCTTAAGTTGTCGGTGCCCCATTTCCCTCATATGTAACAGGAGGATGTTTGTTTGAGGAGTCAAGGAGTTAGTATGAATAAAAGGCTTAGAACAGTGGAATAGCACCCTCTCTGCATACATTTACACATGTGCATATTGCTATTATCTTTTGAGAAAATTTAAGTACTTAAAATAAAAAATGATAACAATACCCATATTCCCATTACCCATAATTAGCAAATGTTAGTATTTCACCATATTTACTTTCATCTTGATATATATATCAACATATATATATATCAATATATATACATATATATATATATACATATATATAGTGTGTGTGTGTATATATTTAAAATTATATAAGTATTTAATACATACATTCTCCAGAGAGAAAGACAGGAAGACAGGAGGAAGGAAGGAAGGAAATAAGGAAAAGAGACAGAAATGAGGCAAGAAAGAAAATAATCATAGGATGTATCAATCAGGGTTCCTGATTATAAGCACTAAAAGCCTAGTGATTTACTTGGAAGCAGCAAATGACTTTATCCAAGGATGGTGGGCAGTTCACAGAAACACTTAGAAATCTGGAGAACCTGCGTGGGGCACAGGTGAGAGCAGGGAAGCATCCGCCAGACTGGAGCCAAGATCAGGACCGCCACCTGCCCGGGGGCCCTGCGGCCGCAGACCCGGAGGCACAGCCTGTACTGTGGCTGGTGCTGCTGGTGCTGCTGTGCCTGGGAACCAGCCATTCCTGATGCTGCCGCTACGCTGCTGCCAGGCTAATTCCCCTCCCTCCCTGCTTTCTCGTGTCACTAGCTCCCTATGCAAAGGCCAGGACAGACACATCTGGTTAGTCATGTGCCCATGAGTTAGATGGAAGGAAGGCAGAGGAAGCAGGATCTGGTGTTTTGAGCTTCTATGTCAGTGGTTCTCAGCCTTCCTAATGCCGTGACCCTTTAATACAGTTCCTCATGTTGTGGTGACTCCCAACCATAAAATTATTTTCCTTGCTACTTCATAACTGTAATGTTGCTACTGTTATGAATTGTAATATAAATATCTGATCTGCAGGATGTATTTTCATTGTTACAAATTGAACATAATTAAAGCATAGTGATTAATCACAAAAACAATATGTAATTATATGTGTTTTCCTATGGTCTTAGGCGACCCCTGTGAAAGGGTCGTTCGACCCCCAAAGGGATCGCGACCCACAGGTTGAGAACCGCTGTTCTATGTGGAACCTTCATGGTGGGGACATTCCCAAGATATTTAAAGAATTTAAATGCTGGGAAGCGCCTCCAAACCTAACACTGTGGTTCCTAACATCCAGGCAGACCCAAGTTTTCATCATTACGCTTCGAAAAAAATACTGACACTTTACTGTTCTAAAATCTGTGGCCAGAACTGGTCTAATCAAGTGTGGTGAGACGTGCAGACTGCAGAATGATTGCCATGAAAAAATGATTGTCACCGGTCCCTAGAAGCAGGAGTCACGGTACACTCTCCAGGCTCACATGGGGAAGCCCCAGGCCAGCCAAGGGCAGAAAGGGCAAAGAAGAGAGCAGGGCTCAGAGTGTTTATCAGAGTTTCTGTAGGAGAGACACGGAGAGGGTAAGCCGCTTAGGACTGGATAGTTTGAATAATGTTGGCAAGCTGTGCGCATTAAGATGATCGTTACCTGGTCCTGGGGTGATTTAGTGCAGAGCAAATATTGGTTTGGTGTGTGTGTGTGTATGAGAGAGACAAAGGAGGTGGTTGGGGATGTTGATCAGGATTGGTTGGAGGATTTGTAATGTAATTTTTGTATGCCCATAAAAGCCGCGTCACAGGGGAGACATAAACAACCTTCGCTGTTCGCTTGGCTCTGTGAGTAATGGGTGCCAAACGGGCAAATACGGGATCTAAGAAAACGCAGTTAGAGCTCCAACACAAGGCAACCGGGCCTCACAGAAATAAAGGTCTCATCCTAACCCGTCAGCCTCATCAGTGACTCCGTCCGCTTCGTTCTAGCTTCTCTGGCAATGCCCATTCTTGCTCCACTCCTGGCACATCGTCACCTTGAAAGTGTGTTTCCTATGGAGTAAATTGTGAGGTTTATCAAAAGCACTGCTGCCTATAAGGGCATGGGGAGGGCAGGAAATAACACCAATTAACAAAGTAAAGAAAGAAATAGAGGCAGAAACAGCCCTAATTGTTGTAAAAGATCATTAAGTTAGAGGTAGTCTTTATAGCTTCTCCCTCCATCCATTCTCCAGAAGCAGCACCTATTCTATAAAAGACGAGGTCAGCCCCGGCTGGGTAGCTCAGTGGGTTAGAGCGCCGTCCCCATAAGCCAAGGTTGTGGATTTGATCTCCCAGTCAGGGTCAGGGTATACAAGAAGCAACCAATGAATGCATAACTAAGTAGAACAACAAATCAATGTTCCTCTCTCTAAGATAAAATAAATAAAAGGAAACCTGACATAGGGCATAAAGTTCATTATACATATGACACAAAGTGGGAGGGCACTGTGGGGGTTCAGGATGAGTTACCCCAAGATGTGCCTGAGTGGTGTGTGGATTGTTCTGAGCTCTGTGGGCTCAAAAGAAACTTCTGCCTCTCCCCTCTTACCTACCTAGAAGAACTTGAATTAGGGGCTTTGCCTAGAGTTAGAGATGATCAGAGATAACGTTTTATGACCTATCTGTACGGCAGAGCAAACCTCTAATTAGTGATCATCTGCTCTTCTAATCGTCCTTCAGTGACCTTCCTCCCCTCTGAAGCCCAAGGTCATCGTTAGCTTGGGATGTCTTATACACCCATGTTCCCTTTCTGTCTTGGAACCTCTCCTGCGTGTGGGGTCTCTGTCTCATGTGTGCAGAGTTCCCTTACGTGTGCATATGTTAAACTTGGTTATTTTCTCTTGCTCACCTGCCTCATGTCTATTTGACTATTGGGCCAGCCGAGAGAGCCTAGAGAGCAGAGCAACGTTCCTTCCTCCCCCACAGCTCCGTCTAAGCTCGCCCCTGCCTCACAGCTCTCCACTCTCTCCCTCTGCATCCAGGAGAAGTGACGGAGGCAGTGACCCCATGCCACCCCTTCATCCATTCAAAGGCCAACGAGGAGCACTGTGTTGGGCTCTCTCTGGGATTTTCCTACACTGAGGTGCATAAACCAAGAATTGTTTCTGTCTTCCAAATTGTGACACAAGCCAAATAGTCCCAAGGGCCCCCAATGCGGACACATCCTGCCCTTCCGTCTTGGCACTAACATCATGGAACACAGTGAGGAACCGCATGAAAAGCAGAGGCTCGGTCCTAACCTACAACCCTTTGGATATGGAAGCTAGTTTTTCATTGATCAAAAGTGTGGGAGAAAATATTTGCAAATCATCTATCTTATAAGGGATTAATATCCACAATATATAAAGAAGTCCTACAACTCAACAACCAAAAACCAAACAACCTGATTCAGAAATGGGCAAGGAACTTGAATAAACATTTCCCCAAAGAAGATATACAATGGCCAATACGCACACGAAAAGATGCTCATCGTCACGAAGTATCAGGGAAATGAAAATCAAACCACAGTGAGAGGCCCAGATGCCCATTAGGGTGACTGTTACAAAGCACACACACAAAATCACAAGTGTGGGTGACGATGCCGAGAGATTGAAACCCGCTGTATTGTGGGTGGGGATATAAATTGGTACAGCCACTATGAAAAACAGTATGGTGGTTCCTCAAAAACTTAAAAATGGGATTAGCACATGACCTAGCAATTCCATTTTGGGGCATATCCCCAGAAGAACTAAAAGCAGAGACTCGGCGAGGTATTTGCACCCCACATTCATAGCAGCATTACTCACCACAGCCAAAAGGTGGAAGCAGCCCAAGTGTGGCATCTACACTGAGTGGCCAGATTAGTATGACCACCTGATGTTTGTAGGCACATTAGCCGAACACTGCATCGTATGGGATACGGAAGCCTAAGGCCTGTTCGAACACCTTTGCTGTCTGCAGTTACCAAGATAAAACGTCTCCAATTCGCACAGGAACACAAGGATTGGACAGTCGGGCACTGGAAAAAGGTCATGTGGTCCGGTGAATCATGTTTCCAGTTGCATCATGCAGATGGCAGAGTGAGACTTTGGCAGAAACAGCATGAAAGCATGCACCCCACATGCTTGAATACAACCCTTCAAGCTGGTGGGGGCAGTGTTATGGTTTGGGACATGTTTTCCTGCCATGATTTGGGCCCTTTAATTCATGTGGAACAACGTCTGAATAGCACAACATATCTAAATATCATTGCTGATCAAGTTCATCCTATCATGTTGATGGCGTATCCCAATGGAGATGGCTTCTTCCAACAAGACAATGCGCCATGCCACAGTGCTCGTATTGTGCAGGAGTGGTTTCAAGAACATGAGGGAGACTTTACCTTGCTTAGGTGGCCCCCACAATCACCAGATCTCAATACAATTGAGAATGTGTGGGACGAAGTTAAAAGAGCCATCAGGCAGCTGTTTCCACAACCATCAAATCTCACAGAACTGGACAGTGCTATTCATCAGGCCTGGTGTCAGATTCCTGGCATCACCTTTCAGCATCTCGTGGAGTCAATGCCAAGAAGAATCGCCGCAGTATTGAAGGCAAAAGGTGGCCCAACAAAGTACTGAGGGGTGGTCATAATAATCTGGCCACTCAATATATATGTGTGTGTGTGTGTGTGTGTGTGTGTGTGTGTGTATATATATATATATATATATATATATATATATATATATATAATCTCCATCCCACGCTCAAAGGCTGTTAAATCGCATTGTTTACCCATATCTTCAGAAAAAAATCACTCTGTCGTGGTAAACAACCTGCTTCCCTATTTATAATGATCTGGCCCTGTAGCAACTTCAGCGCGAAATTATAGCTAATTTGCCTACAAACGTCAGGTGGTCATAATAATCTGGCCACTTAGTGTATATCTTCACTCAGTTTTAAAAGGAAATTCCTGACACAGGAGGAGCTTTGAGGATCTTATATTAAGTGAAGTAAACCAGTTACAACAAGACAACTACTGCATGATCCCACTTATAGAAAGGAGCTACAGTAGTCAAATTCAGAGACAGAAGGTAGCACGGGGTTGCCAGGGGCTGGTGGGCGGGGGTGGAGAGTTACTGTTTAATGGGTACAGAGTTGCTGTTTGGGGAGATGAAAAGGTTTTGGGGATGGATAACGCTAGTGGTTACACAGCAATGTGAATATGCTTAATGCCGCCGAGCTGCACACTTAAAAAATAGTTAAAATGAGAAAAATTATGTGTTGAGGGCTGCTAGCAAACACTCGGGCATCTTTAAATGTGTCACTGAAACTCAGAGCGTGGGCAGAGCCACGCCCTGGGGGCGGACCTGGTCAAGAGACTGGGATGCCACTCAGTTTGACTTTGCCGCCCAGTGTTAAGGGGATGGATCTCATGATGTCGCCAGGAACTCAAGGCCCACCCAGATGTGATGTAACTTCCTGTTATTCAAGTATTTATTAAATCTACTGCTGGTGTTGGAGGTCTTTCTGCCCCTCCATTCAGGGGGCAAACGCCACACTCGGCCCAAGCTTTTATTCTATTTTTGTGTCCTGTCTATCTTTATTTCATTATTTAATCCCCAGCGCCTCTACTCAAGAACCGGTTCATGTCTCTCTCTCTCTGTGCTGGACACGGAGAAGGGAGCCCCCTGCTACAATTATGTATATTTTAACACAATTTTAAAAAATGAGCTTACAGGAGAAGAAATACCATTGGTGTTCTTTCAAAAGCAGGTAATAGCATCAAAACCCTTGTGTGGTAAATATGACCTGTATTTATGTAAAGTGACAAAATGATTCCACTCAGACCTTACAAATATGAAAGCTTGAACATCTACAGTGATTGTAAATACTCCAGCTGTGTTGTTAAAGTAACTATTGCATTTGTGTTTCGTGCAGCAGAAACCCACTGATGTACGTTGCAGTTTATCCCGTGAATCCCAGCAAAGATTCATAGATGTGTGGGACCTGTTTACCATCTCTTTCTGAGTGCACATCAGCAGCTACGCCCAAGGTCTTAGTGAGAGACCCACCAAGGCTCGGAACAGTGAAAAAGTCACACAGTTGGCCATCCATCTCCCCCAGCAGGACATCAAAGTCAAGACTAGGAACTAACACATTTTCCCATTCATTCGTTTATGCTTTAATTCCCTCATTTATTCAAATATTTAATGAGCATCTCCAAAATGCCAGGCCGTGCTGGGTTAGGATCAAGGATGAACCACCTCGACAGGTCATCCCTGGTCCCGAGGGCCCTACAGTCCAAAAGGGGAGGCAATGAGCAATCGGGTGCATCAGCCAGCACTGGGAGAAACGCCCACAATCGCTGAGATCAGAAAATATTTGATCCTGTGTGGCAGGAACAGCAAAGTGTTGTATTTCCCAGTCAATTCTTGTTGCAAAAACCTCTGAGCTTCTGACCTACTATTTTGACCACTGTTTGCTTTTCATTTGTGCTCCTGGTATTATTGGTGTGAACAAGGTGAACACTGGCTTGGAGTCACTTCAAGGCCTGAAACCGTGGGTTCGTTACACCCCAAGAGGGACATACATAGCTTCTGGTCCCATCTATTCTAACAGACTCACTTTTAGAAGACATTTCTCCTGGAAACCTTGGGCACTGCTAATTGGCAGCCACTATGTGTGGGGGGACCTGTAAGAGATCTGGGCTCCCTTGGGGAGATCCGTGACCCCACTGGTGTGTGGGTACAAGAGAGAATATGGCTCTGCCATTCCCCTTAGCAGAGGTGAATACATTTGTTATTTATGCCTTTTGTAGTCATGACATAAAAGTAGCACTTTATAACTACGTCAATTGGAACGCCCTCTCAGCAAGCTGTACTTAAAATGGCATCTGAAAATCGTCCCTGTCCCCTTTGCCGCACAATTGCAGCGGTGGCATGTGTCCGGACGCCCCACAGCAGGGGAAACACAACTCCGACATTCCTAGTGTTTTCCTGAATAACCTACAGACTTTCTCCAGTCTGGCAGCCTTTATGGCCTCAATGCTGTATGACTGGTGACGTTTTTGTTGCAGTGCTATGGACTTGACTCACTTGACCCTGACCTGCCCAAAGAGTAGCATTTCTGGGGCATTTTTGATGGTTTATGGGGATTGCTGGGTCGAATATTTGGAACTGAGATAATCGGGGCCAACAAGTTTGCTTATTGGTGCTTCTTGTAATGAAGGATGTTCTGAGATTCCACTCTCCTCTCTTCCAACTGCTCCCTTACAAATAAGTCTGGACACATTATTTTGAATAATGTCAGTAAAATAATGTTACCTGGCTGGTGCAGTCACTCCCCAGGTCACGTATTTGCCTTTTAAATGAGCACTTTCATTCTCCCCTACAAAAGGCACGAGGTGGTGGTGTAGCTGGAAATGCAAAGCCCTCACGGGCCTTGTCCTAACATAAACTAGAGATCTTGGCGCTCATGCTTCCGTAGCACCTCGTCGGGGCCGGCACCATTCCGGGGCCCCGCATAGAGGAACTCATTTAATACTCACAGCCACCTGCGAGCTCGGTGCCGTCAGTGTCCCCTTTCATAGGTGAGGGAATTGAGGTACAGGGAGCCTTTCTCGGGGTCACACAGTGGTAAGAGGCAGACCAGGAGCCCGATCTAGATAATCTGACTCCAGACTTAGAAAGGAGATTTTGTTGTTGTTAATCCTCACCCAAGGCTATTTTTTCCATTGACTTTTTTTTTTTTTTTAGAGAGAGAGAGTGGAAGGGAAGGAGGGAGGGGAAGAGCACGCCATCGATGTGAGAGAGACACATTGATTGGTTGCCTCCTGCACTCGGGGCCAGCGTCAAGCCTGCAACCCAGGTAGGTGCCCTTGAGTGGGTATTGAACCCATGACCCTTCAGTTCATGGGCCCACGCTCTAACCACTGAGGACACCAGCCAGGGCTAGAAAGGAGATTTTTGACAGAAGGCGCTCAGCCTTTGGGACCAGACAGCGTGCGTCTGAATCTAGGCTCTGCCTCTAACTAGCCAAGGGACCCTGGGCAAGTTATTTGAACCCTAATTTCCCGCTCTGTGCGATGGAAGCACAGAGGTGGTGTATGCAAGGTTCCAGGCACACGGTACTTAACGCCAGCTCAGACCACTCCTGACCTTCCCCTTGCTTTCTACACACACGGACACACACACCCTTTTGGCCTGGTTACTTGATACTCATCATGATTCATAATTCAGCTTAGGGAGACCACCATGCCAGCTTTCCCTGCAGGAAGCGCAGCCAGGGCGGTGTGCAGCCCCTGGGAGCACACCAGCCAGGGGCAGGGAGAAAGGGCTCATGGCCCGGCTGGGGCCTGGGCGGGGAGGTGCAGGTGGGAACCCTGCAGGCTGAAGGACCCATTCGCTCAGGCGGAGGTCAAGGAGCGTCAGTGTGGTGTGTGCAGGGACTCAGTTCGGGGGTGCTGGGGGGCCCTTAGGAATAGGGGAGTGATCGGTGGGGCCAGGCAGTGCATGAGCTTTCTGTGGGGAGCAGCGGGGAGGCCCTGCAAAGTTCAGTTCAGATCCTGTATGGAGACCAGTCAGGAGGCTGCCGTGGCAGGACTGGGCGGGAGACGGGGCTTGAGGCAGGGCTGGCGGGCGATGTGGCTTCCAGATGAGGCCAGAGGGACATTCTTAGAGCAACTCCTCCTCCTCCTCCCAACAGCAGCGGAATCACAGATGTTTAGCTTTATTGAGCAAAAGAGTTCCAATCTCTGTGGAAAGGCTTCAGAATTACCTGCTGATTTTGCTGCAAAACTATGGATTAGTCAAAGAGAAATCACCCCCTGGCCACCTCCTTTGTCCCCTCACAGAACATAAATCATCCTTAGAGACCAAGTGATGCGTTTGTGCCCAGAGAATTAATAGCCTTTTCCTGTATCTAAAATTACGTCTAATTTTACTCACTTCCCTTAAAGAAAATCACCCTTCAGAACCAGGCTGCTGGTTCTGAGAGACGCGGGTCAGGCCCATCTTGGTGCCAAGAGCAGCCCAGCAGAGGAGGGGGCTGGCACACGTCACCCCCTAAAGCTTCGAGACCACTGGCGGGTCCCTGGCATCAGTTTCCAGCCACTGCACGAGGATCCGATTCAACTCGGCGGGCCTGGGAAGGGAATGAAAGAGGATTCGTACCCGTCTGGACCCGCCCACCTCACAGGAGGTGAACGGCTAGCCCAGGAAGGCCTTTACTGAAGGCAAACAGGAAGTCCCGATGTCCCCCGCCCTGGGGCCCCCAACTCCTTACTTCTCTATCTGTGTCCAGTGTCCACAATCCTTAATGTGTCCCCTTTTCAGGTGGGGGATCTGGAAGAAAACACCAGCCAGAAAAGTAAATGGCAGAGTGCCCGTGGGCCTGGTTTCAGGTTAGTGCAACGTGTAAGGGGGCCCCTGTGAGGAGGCACCTTCCCCTCTGCTCCCCTTAGGCCAGCCCCCGCCCTGAAAAACTGCGTGTTTAGGGAAGGAATAACCACTTGTTGAGCAGCTACTATGTCCTGGGTGCTCTACATACATTGTCTTATTGAAGCATACCCACAATCCTGTGCGGTAATGGGAAAGCTCAGAGAGGTCAGGGAACCGCCCAAGGCCACACAGCGTGGCTGAGCTGATATTCAAATCCAGGGCTGACTTGTTCTCATCACAACAGTCTCCCTTCAGAACCATTCGTTCTCAGCCCTTTCACTGCCTGCAAGATGCTTGCTTGTTGCTGGCTCTCGCCATGCAGACACGACTGCACCCGCTTCCCGGCTGTCTTGCTGGAGGGTCTGCACGCAGGGCCGTTTGGCTTCCCCTCTGGAACCTGGGCTCCCACAGTGGGTCACTGCAGCCAGCACCCGGACGAAGAGGGGGCAGCACGCAGCAGCTGGGACACAGGTTTCTTCCCGACACCGCCTTGAACCCTGACCGCATGTGGGAAAGGCTGGGGAAAATGCCCTTCTCTCAGAAGCATAATACACCCGAGCGAGGTTAGAGTCCATTACAGGGGGCTGCAAAGGACCAGCTGAAGATCTTGAATTTCTACAGAAACCTTTGAGGGCTAGGACCAGGGAGCAGAGCCCGTGGGCTCACAGCTTTCCGCAGCACCTTGGCCAGACCTATAGCCCACACCGCGGCCGCATTCCACGCGCACCCTCCCCGCTGTGCCTGATGCTGCTGACAAAGCCACAGCAACTGGAGATGGGCCGCTCTCAGCAGCTAGCCAGCCCACGGCCACCCCACTGCAGGCCTCCCCAGTCACTACCAACCTCCACGCTGTTAACAGAGGGAGCTTCCAATCCCATCACTCCCTCCGGTGGCTCTCAGGCCCGTGGCCCACACAGCTCAGCCGGGCCCAGAGGGCTCAGCAAGATCCTCCGGCCTCATGGAGCTCCTGCCGTTCTCCGGGCATGCACGCTCCTCGCCTCAACACCCTGTCTCGCCTGGGTTCTCTCTCTCTGCCTGGGCTGAGTGTGGGATTAACTACAGGACAGTGAGTGCCTATAGGGCAGGGTCCGTATCTTACTCATCTTAACCTTCTCAGCATCTAGCACGGTCCCAACACATTTAAGGGCACAGCACAAGCCCATGAAATGAATAAATGAATGAGTGAGTGAATGAATGAGAGACTGCATCCGTGCAAGGAAAAGGAAGCATCAGGCACGGTTGTTGCTCCCAAGAGGTGACAGTGAGGCTCCTGAGGAAGCCCCCATACAGCAAGTGGTTCAGGAGAATGTCCCCCTCTGCCCTCAGCCGCCTCTTTCCTCGGGGACACCTGCCCGCTCCCTCCCAGGAAGCACTGAGGGCCCAGGCAGCACCGCCCTCACCCAGTCCTCCATATGCTTGGACATCTCAGGAACAAGCACTCGGTCCTTCTCTGCAGTTACCATCAGGGCCGGAATCAGGATCTGGGGAGAGATGACAGGAGGTGGTGACAGCCAGAAAAGGAAAAGATGTCCCCTTCTTGCACCTTCCAGTTTAGGTCTCGCCTCCTCTGGGGCAGGGAAACGTGCTTCGTTTTCATGCTCCGCGGCTTCCCCACTATTAACACCCGCTGAGGGGCCCAGCAGCTGCCGAGGCCCTGGCTCTGTCTGGCGCGCTTGGCCTGAAGGAGGCATCACTCCTACTGGAGATCTACGAGAGGGATGTGAGACGGTAGAAAATATATGTACTGGTCTCTGCCTCCGGGTTCCGGCACAGAGCTCCTGAAACGCCTGGGCTTTTTTTATTATTATTGATTTCAGAGAGGAAGGGAGAGGGAGAGGCAGAAAGAAACATCAATGGTGAGAGAGAATCATGGATCGGCTGCCTCCTGCACACCCCACACTGGGAATTGGGCCCACAACCCGGGCCTGTGCCCTGACCGGGAATCGAACCGTGACCTCCTGGGTCAGAGGTCAATTCTCAACCACGGAGCCACGCTGGCCGGGCTTCTTTGGACATTTCTAAGTGACGGGAGCACTAGGAGCATCTAGTACTTGTCTCTGACCCCGTCCCCGACACGGGCTCCTAAAACCCTTATAAATTCCCACGTGCTCAGACCTCGAGGAGCATCTTTTGTTCTAAAGAGGCAACTCTGGGTGTTTCCTGGATGGGGGCTGGTCAGCAGAAACCCAGCCATGATTAGAAGTTCTGTTTTCAGCCCCCCTTCCTCTCTCTCTCTCTCTCTCTCTCTCTCTCTCTCTCTCTCCCTCCCACCCTCCCTCCTCTAGAGAGGGGAGAGGGACTGGAATGGGGTGAACAATTGATCATGCCCACACGACGAGGCTCCATAAAAATCTCAGTAGCATGGAGTTTGGAGCGTGTCCACACTGGGGAACTCACCCATGTACCTGGGAGGGTGGCACTCGGCTCCCCGGGCACAGAGGCTCCAGCGCTCACACCCTCCCAGACCTCGCCCTCGTATTTCTCCAGGTGGCTGTGCACCTGTGTCCTGTCTCTCCTCCTTTACTAAGCTCATAGGGTAAGTAAGAGGCACCCCGAGTTCTGTGAGCCACTCTAGCGAACAGTGGTCAAACCGAGGAGGGGTGGTGGGAGCCTCAGGTCTATAGCTGGTCAGCAGCACAGGTGACAACTGGACTTACGATGGGTGTCTGAAGTATGTGTGTTGGGGGGGGCAGTCTTGGAGGCCTGAACCCTTAACCAGTGGGATGTGACGCTACCTCAGGTAGGTAGTGCTGGAATTTAGTAGTTAAAGTGTAGGACACCAGCTGATACTGCAGAGAATTGCCTGCTGGGGGACAAACCCTCACACATTTCATGACCAGAAGTGAAATGTTTTGTGTGAATGTAAATGTTCAGGAGAAGACTGAGTTTTCTAATACAGATGAACATAGCAGTGCAGTGACCAACACAGGCTTGTGTGTGTGTGTGTGTGCGTGCATGTGTACGTAAGAATGCATTGGGCTGGCCCACTCTGTGGGATGGGACAAGAAAGGAAGAACTGCGCTTGCATGGAGATGGATATTACTTTTCTTTGAGTTAAATGGATGCTTCAAAAGGGCAGCCAAGACTCTAGAGCAGCGGTTCTCAACCTTCCTAACGCCGCGGCCCTGTAATACAGTTCCTCATGTTGTGGTGACCCCCAATTTCATTGTGACAAACTGAACATAATTAAAGCATAGTGATTAACCACAGAAACAATACGTAATTATATATGTGTTTTCCGACGGTCTTAGGCGACCTCTGTGAAAGGGTCATTCGACCCCCAAAGGGGTCGCGACCCACAGGTTGAGAACCGCTGCTCTGGAGAGTGAACGGGCCAGACACAACTGTTACCAACATGACATTAGAGGCAGCAAAATGACTTCTCTTTTATCCACTGATAAATGGGGCCTGGAGAGGCTATGAAAGCCTCCATTTATCCTCTTTGTTCTCACTCTGCCATAATAATGTTCAAACAGCTCCAGTTTGTCCCTGATTAAGAAATCTGCACTGTTTTTTTTTACCCACATGCAGAACCATGTGCTTCTCACTGCACCCCATCCTCCAAATGAGAACCAGGAGACATGCAAACACGCTTTTGGTGCTGAAAGTCATCCGAGGCCGCGGTGGCTAGGCAAGCTCTAGAATGCTCCAAGTCAAAATGTAAACTGGTGGTGGGGGCACGGAGGAGGCGGGAGAGGAGGGAGATCTGAAAGGTGGCTGCAGAAGAAGGGAATTCCCAACTTAAGCACCATCAGGGTTCGCCTTCCCAGAATCTTTGATATTATGTCCATCCACACTTGGAGAGATTTTGCCCATCAAACTGCGGCTTTGTAATTTCTGTCAATCACAGAGTACAGTGATGATAAGGAGCATTAATTGAACTACTGCTATGCGCTAGGCACTGTTCTAAGCATTTTATGTGCATTAACCCATGTTATCCTTACATGTTAGCACCACTGTTGTCATTCCCAGATTACAGAAGCGGCAACGAAGAACACACTGGTTAAGAGTGCTGACCAAGGCCACACGGGGGTCAGATCCCAGGCCGAATTCTGTCCAGCCCGCTCTTAACCACTGCCTTCTATGCTGTGCTGCCTCTAGACCAACCCGTGTCGTCGAGACCTCGTCTGTTTTGTTCGTTTGGTAAATCCGCGGTCTAGCACAGTGCCTGACACACAGAGGGTGCTCACAGTGAGAGAGTCAACAAGATGACCAGGGCTCCCAAGTGAGCGAGGACCTTGAAAACGCAATCACCCTTAGGTTTTGAATGTTCTGAATGGAAACTGGGGGCCCCATTACTCTCATCGCAGACCCAGAGATTGGAAACCATCTTCTGCTGGACAAACGAGGAAACAGCCACAGACTGAATTGGCCACGTGATAAGGCCGAGGCGAAGCCCCGCCTCTCTGAGAACACCCAGTGCTCCATCAGTGAACCCTTTGGGAGTCACCCTGGACCATCTGCTCCCTGAGCTGGGGCACCACCAGGAGACCTGGGCCTCCCAGACCGAAGCTGCAGTCACCCAGTCAGAGCCCTGCTCTGTCCCTAACACCACCCATTCCAAGAGAAGCATCAGCAGAAGAGGCCCTAAGGGAAACCTGGAGGAGGCACTTCCGAAGCTCAGAGGAAAAGGACAGAAAGGAGGAAGCCAGTAGGTCGGTCTGTGCACCCCCAGCTCTGACCCAGGGCAATGGGAAGCCGGGGTGGGGGTGGGCGCATGGGAGAGGGTGCAACACTAACCCAGCACTCACCTTCCGTCCTGTGCCTTTGCAGCCCCACTTCCAGTTCCTGTCTATGTTTCGATACCAGTTTAGGGGACCCCTGGGGGGCAGATCAGGGAATAAAGAGAGGAAAGCTTTTAGTCCATGACTGTGCTGCAGACCCACCAGGCACCGGTCTCCCAGGGAGAGCCAAGCTTCTGCGGGAAAGAGGACCGAGCCCGGCACAAACAACGGTGCCTAAGTGCCAGGCCTGGGGACACGCGGGGTTCGCGGAGAGGGTCTGTGGAGAGGGCTGTCACACGGAGCCGGCCCCACAGGACTCTCCATGTCATCCCAGGGCTGTCACGTAAGAGGGTGGGAGCTTGTTTAGCGCCATCACCATCCAGAGGCCACTCCCCTGCCCTGGGGAACCCCTGGAGAAGGGACTTCAGGGGGTGGTGCAGAGGTGTCTCCTGGGGGCAGGCAGGGCGGCTCTGGGGCTGGACCTAGAACCCTCTGCCAGTCCTCGGGCCTAGTCGGGGTTGGCGCTCTCGGGTCTCACAGCTCTAGGCCCTGGGAATACCTTGGACACACCACATACCCTTTTGGGACTTTTCATTTTCCCTCCGGAACAAGGAGGGGGTGAGGCCACATTATCTCTATGCTCCCTTCCAGAGCAAAGCTGTCCTCAAATCTGAGACTCTTAAATGGTCTCAGCCTCAAAAGAAGAAGAAGAAAAAAAAAGCTTAGGGAAAAGTTGTAGGTTGTGGTGGTGCCAGAATGCTGGGGGCCACAGGCGTTCCCAGCCAAGGCTACAGGATAGAGGACTTCCGGGCGGGGCTGGCCAAAGCAGTGCCCATGGCTTGGCTCTTTCTGAGCCCTCGGGTTGGAGTAAAGGATGGAAGTGTAGAGAGAGGCACGAGGGAAAGAAGAAAGATGGACATGTGGTGAACTGCAACATCCTTGAAGAAACCAGGAGCTTCAAAGATTTGCAACGTGTAAGTATTCGAAGGGCAATGCAGGAAAGCGGCCGTTGGAGCAATGCCTTGTGGTTCCAGAGCAGAGGCCCAGACCATCAGCGTGAACGCAGGCCTGAGCCAAGGGAATGAGGTTGGACACCTGCTACAACGTGGAGACCCCTGAGAGCACCAGCTGAGCGAGAAGCCAGGCACAGAGGCACACACACTGTACTGCATTTATGTGAAATGCCCGGAGTAGGCAAATCCATGGAGATGGAGGGCAGATAGGGACGGCCTAGGACTAGGGGGTCTAGGCGAAGTGGGGGAGAGCTGACTGCTCAAGGAAATGGCGTTTCTCTTTGGGGCGATGTGGTGATGACCGCACAGCTCCGTGAATGGGCTAAAACCACTGCACTGGACGCTTTCAGAGGGTGAATTCTATATGGTATGTGAGCCAGCGCTCAACAAAACTGTTTAAAAGGAGAGAGAGGTCGCCCTAACCGGTTTCGCTCAGTGGATAGAGCATCGGCCTGAGGACTGAAAGGTCCCAGGTTCGATTCCGGCCAAGGGCATGTACCTTGGTTGCAGGCACATCCCCAGTAGGAGGTGTGCTGGAGGCAGCTGATCTATGTTTCTCTCTCATCGATGTTTCTAACTTTCTATCCCTCTCCCTTCCTCTCTGTAAAAAATCAATAAAATATATTTAAAAAAAAAAAAGGAGAGAGAGGTCTCCAGTCCCCCTAAAAATGTATGCAGTTTTTGAGGGTCCGTGTTTTTCTGAAGAAAGAACTCAGAACTGTCATTTGATTCTCAGGGGGTCGTGACTGAAAAAAGGTTAAAAGCATCTGCTCGGAGGGGCCCAGAAGGTAGAGGGAGGTGAGCCATCCCAAACCAGAGCCGACGGTGAGCCTCCACCACTGCAGGCAGGGAAGCAGGGCAGCCAGGCCTCCACGGGCCGTGGGGGCGGGAACCGGGCCTGTCCTGCACCCTGAGCACAGCAGCCCCCGTGCTGACCAGCCTCTCCTGTGTTCTGGGCACCACGCCGTGTACCTGAAACCGGACTTCCTGAACTGCTGCACGTAGAAGCGGATGTCCTCCTCGGTCACAATCCTGCTGAGGCTGGGGTCTTCCGGGGATTCCACAAAGAGTCCTCCTGCAAAAAGCCACTTGTTCCCGATCCCACGCCCTCGGCCAGGGGTCCCACCGCGAGTGCCGGCCTTCGCAATGGAGGCTGACCTCCTAACTGCCTCCCGCCTCCCTTGGCGCTCCTTCATTCATCCTCTCTTATCCACAGGGAGCCCCTTTGCTCTTCGTCAGAGAAATCTGTGTTGCCTCTGTCATTCTAGAACCCAAGAGTGTCACACCCAGGCCTCCGCTTCTGGGACACACACGAGGACTGACCACCCCCCTCCTGTCCTCCCAAAACGACACCTCCGTCCCAGGATGACACCTGTCTTCGGCCCTGCCAGCCCTCCAGCTCTCCCTCTCCCCTAGACGAAGCCTTTCCTCCCTAGCTTAACGAATCCCATCCCTCTTCAGATATCTCCACGGAGAGTCTTGGAATGTTCACCAGTGCCTGCTCCCATCGTCCTCAGAGCCTGGAAAACCATCAGCCAGGGCGCAGGCGTGCTGTTGCCCTCGGCACACTCACGGGCCCTCCCTCAGTGTCCTCGGTGTGGAATCTCATGTTTTCAGGGGTGTACACTGTGTCCTGGCAGTTCCCCGTCCTGGGGGTGGGGGGCCAACCCTGTGATGCTGATGGACAGCCCAGGGACCACCGCCATTTCACGGGGGACAGCCCCGGGGGGCTCCCCAGGCTCAGCTGGGAGCTTTGGAGGCACAGGAGCTGGGAGATGGATGCAGCCTTCTGTGAGCTCCAGCGCAGGGCTATGTGAGCAGGTGCCTCTGTGATGAAGCACTTGAGCCTCCCTGGAGGCCGGAGCTCCTAGCTCTCTGCTGTCTCGGGGCCGGGTGACAGCCCCTCGTGCCCCCCTCCCTGCGTTCCTGCCATCCGTCCGCCTCCCCTTGGACTCCCCGACTCTGCTGCCTGTGCTACCTCACCAAGTGTGAGCTCAAACCGTCTGCAGAGCGAAGGAATGCAGAGTGACCGAGTGACCGAGAAAGGAATGGAGGGAGGAGGCGAGAGGGAAGGGAGATGTGGTCTTGACCAGTGAGAGGCGTATGGCCTTTAGGGTCAGAGGAGTTTAAGCCCAGCCTGGCCACTTGGACACGTTCCTGAGCTTCATTGTCCTCATGTGTAGAATGCAGATAATAATGGGGTTTTTAAGGGTGTCATGAGGATTATAAATAATGTATCTAAAGAGGGCCAGGCCAGCATTTGCTGCACATAGTAGGTGCACAAACAAGTAGTAGTGTCCTCATCATCAATAAAAATACAAGTGAATAATGGTAAGGCCAGAGTGTTGGGGCAAAGGTAATGTCTGTGGGAACAGTGCTGGATCTCGGAGCCATGGATGAACTCCAATCTGTTC
This sequence comes from Myotis daubentonii, assembly GCF_963259705.1. Lineage (NCBI taxonomy): Eukaryota > Metazoa > Chordata > Mammalia > Chiroptera > Vespertilionidae > Myotis > Myotis daubentonii. Next base: position 34,622,120 of record NC_081844.1, read on the forward strand.
TTCACTCTGACTCCTCACTTGTTTCCAACCCAGGAGGGAGGACAAGGGTGGAAATGTGACGGAACTGGAATGACAGGACTCGGGGCTGGGATGGAGGAGAGGACAGTGGACTATGACAGGGGAGACCTGGCTTGGGGTCTAGCCCAACTCTCCCTCTGCCTGCACCAGGTGACCCTGCAGATGTCAGTTCCTATCTTGGGTCTCAGTCCTTGTCAGTAGAGGCTGGGATTGCCCCAACAAGCTCTAAGAGTCCCCCAAGCTCTTACTGTTTAAGATCTTGAATCCAAAGGTCCCTGAAGGAAAGGAACCTGAGGCCCTGTGGTCAGCCCAGGGCTAAGGGGAGTGTTAGTCACCTGCGGGGAACCCTATGGTAAGCCAGTCATAGTTCAGAGCTGGCAGGTGGCTGTTTCTGCTCATAGAGTCCGATGGAGAAATGCTCATTCAATGCTCAGCTGGCTCCTGCCATGGCCCTCCTGTCTCCCTTCCCTTCTAAGAATACCTCTTACCCTTTTCACAGACGTTGGACGTGTTGAGCTTGGTCTGTAGGAAGAAAAGTTGGAGATTATGTCATGGGAAAGAAAATCTGCTGGAACAGGTCACCTACGAGTGCCATCAGACTAGTACAAACATGCTAAACTCCCAAGAGGTAGGCAAGTCCTCAGGGGTCACAGCAGAAATAGCTAACAATCAAAGCTCTGGGCCTAAGCTGCCCCCACTTGCAGGTCTTGGTGATATGAGAACTTGATTCTATCAACCAATGGGAATAGAGATGAGACCTTAGGTCTATGGCAGATGGGAAGTTAAAAATAAGACCCTCCACAGTAAATCTGTGGTCCCACCCATCATGACAGAGAGATGTCAAAGGAGTTGGTCCATTCAGTTTGGAACTAAGAGGACACCAAAAAATGTTCACCCAGAAATTCATAGCTACAAGCCTGCCTTCACAAGTGCTTGGGTTTGAATTTACACTCTCTCCATGATCTGGAAATACCCAAGATGCAAAGTTAACAGTAACTACAACAAAGGATGTCTGACAGAAGCAGCCAGTGCTAAAACACAAGAGGGCCATTTCCTCAATCCCAGCTGAAGCCAACTGGCACAGATTCAGTGCTGCTTCAAGATGAGCTCACAAACCAAAATTACAAAACTCCCTCTCTTCTCTATCCCACCCCCCTCTTGCAAATCCCATTGCAAAAAACAGTAAACATAGCAAATAGTGAACCTACACGAATAAAATAGAAAGATGCAAATTGACCATCACTTTTCAAAGACCACCAGCCAATCAGGAGTGAGTATGCAAATTAACCCAACAAATTTGCATATGCCGGAGCTGAGCGGCTGGGGGTGGGGTGGCTCCTTGCACAAGTGCCGACACCAAGCAGCTTGAGTCCCGGGGACAGGCGTCCTCGGGACCCAGGCCGCTCTGAGCCTGTAGGCCTGTGCATAGGGCTGGAGCGGCTGGGGTCCTGGAATGCCCCCGGCCACTCCACGCCTATGTGTGCAGTCGCTGAGCGGCTTGGGGCAGGGCGGGAATGTCCCCTGCAGCGAGCAAGCAGACAGCAGGGCCCTGCTTGGCCCTGCGGCAGTGAGCCAGAAGAGCAAGCAAGCCCCCACAGAGAGCAGCAAAGGGCAAGCAGGCCCCCACAGAGAGCAGACACCAGGGCCTGAGGTGGCATCAAGCAGGTGGGTCCTCAGAGAGCAGAGAACCACGGGGAGCAGGCCTAAGCTGTCTGTAGGACATCCCCTGAGAGCTCCCAGATTGGAAAGGGTGCAGGTTGGGCTGAGGGACCCACCCCCCATGCACGAATTTCATGCACCGGGCCCCTAGTATCAACTAATAGAACTTGTGAGAGAGAGGGAGAGAATGAAAATGAGTATGCTTAAAATTATTAAAAACATAAAAGAAACTGAAAAACAAGAACAGAACAATAGATCAGAGTGATTTGAAAAGGAGCCAAATAAAACTTTCATAAATTTCAAAAAATGTTCATTGAAAGAAAAACAAAAAACACACAAAACTTCAAAGATGGGTTAACCTGCAGATTAAACACCACTAAAAAACCAATGATAGGGTAGACCGGAGGCATGTTTCACATAAACAATGATAGGAGCCTCTAAAAGAAAAAAAAAATTGTCAACCTTGAATTCCATATTCAAACTATTCAAGATTGAAAAGCAAAAAAGACGTTTTCTGGCCAAAAACATTATGAGTTTACTATTAACAGACTGGAAAGAACTAACTACAAAAGAAAGTCCTTCAGAAAGAAGCAATTGAACTCAATATAAAAGAGTGAGATGCTAGAAGTGGTCAGCACAGAAAGTGGCAAACATGGGAAAGGCTAAGCAGGCACTGACTATATGAGGGTGGGTGGAGGGTATGGAGATAAACCATTATAAGCAACTGTGGTTGTTCATGAAAAGGGTTGAAACAGCAATTAATTTGGGGCTTTGATAAACAATTATGCATGTTGGTTAAAATGGTATAATTTCTCCACAGTCACTGTTATAATCATTCTTTGATTTTAGTTTCAAAGCTTTACTGGTGTGTGGCAGTGAGGATGTGACCTTCCCCCATCAGTGTGACCGGTAGCGTGGGATCCCACTCACCCTGACTACAGGAATCACAGGGAAGAGGGCCAGCTTGCTCATTCCCAGGCTCCAGTCCCCACCCCATCTTCCCAGGGAGGCCATGCAGAGACCTCTGCACCCCTGCCGCTCCCCCTTCCTGCTACCTATCCCCCTTCTACCCTCCCACCCCCATACCCCTCACCTCATCATGTGCTCTGAAAAAGAGTTTGAAAGTCCGGTACAGGTCCTCTTCCAGTTCAGCCTCAGCCACTCCCTAAAACAAAGTGTAAAGGAAGTCAGCTGTCTCTGAGGCATGAATCCACCAGGGGCAACCGCTCAGAAATAATAGAGCTTCTTCCTCCACACAGTCGCTGGGGGACCAGTGTTATGGGAAGGAACTGAGGCAGAGCATGGCAGTGTGTCTTAGTCCATTCCAGCTGCTATAACAGAACCACAGATTGTGTAGTTTACAAACACAGATACTTATTTAGTCTGGAGGCTGGGACGTCCAAGACCAAGGCCCCAGCAGACTCAGTGTCTGGTGAGAGCCCACTTCCTGGTTCAGAGATGGCATCTTCTCACTGTGTGCTCACGTGGTGGAGGGGGGAGGGGACTATCTGGGCACTAATTCCCTGTATGAGGGCTCTGCCCTCGAGACCCAATCATCTCCCAAAGGTTCCACCTCCTATTAACATCACATAAGGATTGGGATTTCAAGATAGGAATTTGAGGTGGGGTGAGGGTGGGGAGTGGACACAAACATTCAGTCTATAGCAAAGTGCCAATCTATTTTTATCTCCTCCTTCCAAATGCTCACCTAAACACACCCAGGCAACCACTAAACCGGATTGCAGAATGTTTTCTAAACGGTGCCCTGCTTTCCCACCTCCTTGATTTAAAATATTGTAGCCTCCACCAAGAACACCTACCTCCCTCAGTTTGGCCTTCAAGAAGCCTTCAATATCTGCCCCAAACACTGCCTCCTCCATGAAGTCCTGTCTTCCCCCATCACATAAAATAACTCTGCCCTTCTCGGTTCCCACAGAGCCTTTGCTGTGTCTCCTCGGAGCCCCCTGAGCGCAGGGAAGCATCCACTCATCTTCTGCCCGGGACCATCTGTGACTGGTCCTGGGTAAGGCTGACGGTATGTATGTCCCTCTCCTAGGAATGTTCCCAGAGAGGAGGGTCCCATAAGCCAGGCAATAGCCACTGCAGTGGCCAGCACCCTCCGTCCCTGCTCACTGCAAGAGTTCCTTCTCCACTGCATTGTTTGTTCTGCATATTGCAGATCATGAGAGCTCTGGGTCCACGGGACGCCAGCACCGCAGCAAAGGACACATTTGTCATCCGGTGGTGCTGGGTCTGCAGTTTATGATTTTATGAGGAAAGGGATGCTGTCGTGTTAATTACAATCCCCTTACATCTGTAAGATTCAATTATGATGGAGAATCAATCTGCTGTGTGATGAATGCCGAGGCAAGAAACAGCCACGGGAGGAAGCACATTTGAAGTGATCGATGAAAGCCCCGGTCAGCCCTGTCGCCACGAGTCATCACTCTTATTTATTGAGAGCAGCCCCATCCCAGAAACCGCTGCTGTTCAGGAGCCCAGGGGTGTATGTCAGTGTGTGGAGGCATCGTCACAGGCCAGAGGTCTGGGCGGGGCTTTGGCCCTCAAATGGTCCTTCGAGAGCGAACAGATGCCAAGAGGGTCAACAGAAAATCCAGGGAGCTCCCACAAAGCATGAGCGTGGGCAGCCTTTGTGCCTCAGCTGCCAAGATCACAGACTGTCTCCCGGGGGAGATGGGAGCCTCCCTCTAATCAGTGGGCCGGGGCAGCAGCTCTGCTTCATGTTCCGTCTACCTTGATAATAACTGGAATTTCTGTGAAACTCGGGGCCGAGTTCTCTCAAAGCACGCCAGAAAACAGGGCTGGGTGGTTGTCTCTGGGGTTGAGGATGCCAGTGGATAGAGGCACCTGATGCCTGGGCAAGAAGAAAAAACTATTCATTACTCCCTGCAGCCTGGCCAGGCAGATGAGAGAGAGGAGTCAGGACTCAGAGGGGCCCTGGCGCCCTGAGTCACTCTGACGCCACACTCGCTGGTCACTCGGCACTGAGGTGGGAGGGCCATCTCGAGGAGGAAGACCCTCAGGTTGAGGTGTGACCGTGTTCGAAGGCGGATTATAAATGGCCAGGCTGGAAGCGAGAACTCCAGACTCCAAGCCCCTCAGTATTTGGTTCTTTTCACTATAACATCACACCACCCATTGAAGAAAACAAAAATGAAATGCCACGAGTGTCTTCCGTGAATGGCACAAAACAAAACCATGATAAAGACTGTGAGGAGGTAGCTCACGGCTCCTCAGTTGAGGACGGGTGAAATGAATCATGGTCCATCTGAAAAGGAAGGAGGTAAATCTATAGGTACTGATAGGGAAATCTGTCTAAGATCTATTGAATAAAAAAAAGCAGAATGATTCAATTTATACTAAAAATTATGTATACACTCATGTGCACACACACACACACACACTTACTTAAAAATGTATTTTTTAAAATGGGAAACACCAAACCATTCACAGTAGCTAGTTATAGATGAGTGAAGGGGGATTTGATTTTTTATTTTACACAACTCAGTACTTTTTTTTAAGCTCATTTTTTTTTGTCTTTGCTGCCTCCTCGTCCGTCCTCCTTTTCTTACTAATACAAATGCAAAGCCTATTCCCTTCTTTGCCAAGCAAAGAAAAACACACCTTCTAGTATTAGTTTCCACCAGACTTGGCAAATTCTCAGGGCAAGATAGTAAACATGTGGGCTAAGGGTTCAAATAGCTGGGGCTGGGGCTGGATCTAAACCCAGAGTTTGTCTAAGCCACACCCCGCAGTGCTCAGCAAACTGAAGCGAGGGGGTGCGGGGGAGGCGGGGCTGTGTCATATTTAACTTATTGGCCTGGATTCAGCTTACATTTGCAGCTATAACCTGTTTGAAAACCATCCAATGACACCATCCTTTTTCCGATGAGGAAACCGAGGGCCAGAGATAGGAAGGGACTTGATCTATCACTGAGTAGGTAGCAGACATGCAGGCAGAACCAGGTGCATGGTTTCTCCTTAAGACCCCGCTCTGTGCTTACCCTGACCATGCCAGCGGGATTCCTGGGCTCCTGGCTGTGGCCAGGTCACTGATTTGAATATCCACCATTTCCCTGACAAGAGGTTTCGTTCTTAAGAACAAAACCATCCCCACACTCTTCCTGCAGATTTTAAACCCAGCTGCTGTAACAGAACAATAGAGGTACTGATTTTTTTCACAATGACTGTATCAACCTTCGAAACCAAACACTCTCCCGCTAGGACTGCGATGATTTAGTGTCTTCCCCCTGAGGTCACTTTTTCAATGAGGACTTTGAGCTCATCCTGGTTTGCTCCTTCCCTCTCTTCTGGGACACACAGACACACTCAGTCCAAGCTCCCTCCCAGCGTGGCATAAGGGGAGGCACGTGGGCTCTGAAGTCAAGCAAGACCAGGTCAACATCCTGACCCAGTCATGTACTTAGTATCAGCCAGTTAGTAAGCCCGTCAGAGTCTCTGCTTGCTCAGCTGAAAGGCCGGGAGAGATGCCACAGGGTTGCTGTGAACACAACTAACTGCATCCGGCACTCAAAAAAGCTGTAGCTGCAACCCCATTGTCCATGATGGATGAAGAAACAAATGTCACATACAGTAGGCTATCATTGTCTTAAGGAGAAAGGAAATTCTGACTTGTGCTACAGTGTGAATGAACCCTGAGGACATAATGCTAAGTGAAATAAGCCAGACACAAAAGGACAAACATTGTATGAGTCCACTTAGAGGAGTAAAATTCACAGAGGCAGGAAGCAGAATGGGGCTGCCAAGGTCTGGGGGGAAGAGTGAGTGGGGAGTTAATGTTTAACGGGGTCAGAGTTTCAGTTCTGCAAGATGAAGAGAGTTCTGGAAAGGATGGAGGTGATGGTTGCATAACAATGTGAATGCGCTTAATGCCACTGAACTGTATACTTAAAATGGTTAAAATGGTAAATTTGATGTTATGTGTATTTTACAACTTAAAAATAATAAAGATAACTTTAATGAGCTAAATCCCACTGATCAATACTCTAAATGAAGTTTGATCAAAACACAATACACAAAAACAAAACAAAACACACAATACACAGTGAAACTACTACTTCCTGTTTTCTATCTCCTATAATTACACAAATACAGCTTTTTTACCAGTATAAAGCAGTATTTCTCAAAGTGTAGTCAGAAGAAACCTTGGGGAACCCTGAAGCCCTTTGAGGGCACATAGAAGATACATAAATATTCGCTAGATGAAATAATGAATATTAATTCTTCACAAGTAATACCAGTTAAGGCATTTCTGACCTTTGAACATATTTGTAATGCTCAATCCCTCACACACATTACAGGGCACCTTTGTTTCACAGCAGCTAGGAGTCTCCTTACAAATATTCAGTCCAAAGGATGAAAAGAGAGAGAGAAAAAAAGAGGTAGAAGAGAAAAAAGTGGACATGAAACCCCACACCCTCTCCCTCCCTCTGGATTCTCCACATGGGGAACCCCACTGGTGGGGCCAGAGTGTTGAGGGCCTGTTGTAACCTATACACAGGCCCTGGGGCCGGGCTAGGGGAGAAGGTGCAAGGGTGAGAAGTGACAAAGGTGCATGGGGCATTCGAGGCGGTGAAGAGACCTGTGGGGCGGGGTGCTCTGGGAGGGGAGCTCTGGGCACACAGAGGGCAGGGGGAGAGGGTTGGACTCTTGCGGTGGGAGCCAAGCAGAGCCAGAGATTAGAAATGGGTCAAATAAGAGGTGAGAGGGACCCAAACCCAGCTTCCTAATTTAGTGTGGGACTCTGTCCCCTCCTCAATTCCCAGAGGCTAAGGAGCTGCCACTCAAGAACCAAGATCCACCGTTTGCTTCCCTCCCCCTCACCAGATGCTTCCCCGGTGTGAGCTGTACCAGGGGAAGCGAACACCCGGGAAAGGGCGACAAGCAGAACATCACACCTTAGACTGGCCTCCGATTTCTAGTCCAGCTGAAAGGATTTTCACGGGCCACCTGTGATGGGGTGATGAACCTCCACTACCGCTCACATCGACTACAACCTGGGGCCCCTTTCCAGGCTTTGCACAATGTATCTACCTCCTTCCAGTCCCACTCATAGATCACATTCCAAATATGCCTGTTTCTCACAGTCCCCACCCTTCCCCCACACTGTCCCCCTCCTGTTGTTATCCTCCTATTTCTTTCACAAGGGACACTGTCTCTTCTTCCCTTTACCCACCTGTTATGGGCTGAACTGTGTCTTCCCGAAGTTCCTATGAAGTCCTGACCCCTAGTAACTCAGAATGGAATGGTATTGGGAGATGGGGGTCTGAGACAGGTGCCCTTATAAGAAGAGGAAATGTGGACACAGAGACACCCGCACAGAGGATATACCATGTGAGGACACATGGAGAAGGGGGCCATCAACCAAGGAGGGGGCTTCAGAAGAAACCAACCCTGTAGACACCATGATCTTGGACTTCTGGCCTCCAGAACTGAGTGATAATAAATTCTGTTGTCTAAGCCACCCAGTCCACAGTACGTTGCTATGGCAGCCCTAACTGACTAGTATGCCATCTAATCATACCCATCCTTCAAGAGCAAGACGACTTCAAACTAATTAAGGTCATTTTGACTCCATTCAAACGTAAGGAAGCTGGCTCTTCCCACACCCTGGGCTGTGGCTCGGGAGGGCCCTGGCTTCAGTGGAGGATGTGATACTCGAGCGTCTTTTCATGATATTGCTGGATGCATCTGGCATCTTGCTGAATGGGTCGGGTTAGTGCTCGAATAAAAACTTCTTCTTTCGAGGCACCATCTCTTAGAGAAAATTTACTCACTGAATCAAAACTGGGATGGTTATTGCCTGGCCATATGGTTCAGTGGTTGAGCATCAACCTATGAACCAGGAGGTCACAGTTTGATTCTGGATCAGGCCACATGCCCAGGTTGCAGGCTCGATCCCCAGAGTGGGGTGTGCAGGAGGCAGTCAATCAATGATTCGCTCTCATCATTGACATTTCTATCTCGCTATCTCTCCTGTCTTCTCAGAAATATATATATATATATATGCATAAGTGAACATTATGACTGAACGATCCGTTGACTAGTCTCTATGACACGCACTGACCACCATGGGGCAGACGCTCAACGCAGGAGCTGCCCCCTGATGGTCAGTGTGCTCCCACAGCGGGAGCACCACTCAGCCAGAAAGCTGGGCTCAAGGCTGGTGAGAGCAGCAGAGGCGGCGAGAGCCTCTCCTGGCTTGGCAGCAGCGCTACCAAGTGGTGGCACCAGGCACAGTGAGCCTGGATGAGCACAGGACCTGGCCCTGGCTCAGGCTCCTCCTTGGCCACCTGCTGCTTGGCACACTGCTACATCCCCTGAGGGGTTCCAGATTGCGAGAGGGCACAGGCCAGGCTGGGGCCCCCATACCCCCACCCCCAAGCACAAATCCGTGCACTGGGCCCCTAGTATATTATAAAAACACACACAATAAAACTGGGTTGGTTGTGACCTTTGTTATAAATAGTATGACCTTCAAGTATTGGAAGGTCAAGAAATGGGTGAGAGATGTGGGGAAACGCTCTGTGCTCTTGATTAATGAATTTGATCCACTCTTCTCTCTTTACAGTGTTAAAGAAAATTCTTTTATCCTTTCTGGTATTACCTGGATGTAGCTGGACATTGGGGTCCAGAATCCGCAAATGAATGACTAGCAGGTGCCCCCACTGCTGAGGTGAGCTGTGGGGTTAGGGAGGCAGATGATGCTGGCTCACATTGCTGCTCTCAGTGAATCCCCATGAAATGTGGCAGTGACACCCCATCACACATATCACCCAAGCTCCAAGGGGCATCCTGGGTGTTGTGGCACATGGGGTGACACCTAGCAACCCCTCCACATCTCCCAAAGCACACAAAGGGCCAGTGTAGGGCTTTTAGGCTCTGCTGCTCCCTGTGATCACAAACCTTCCTCCTCAAGAAGCCAAGGGCAGGAGCTGTCACCAACATGAGGTGGGTTCTACTCTACCTAGGAACAGCTCCAAACTAGTGCTCAGCTCCCACTCCACAGTTTTGAAGAAGCAGGAGAACCTGGCGTGCTGTCAGCCCCACCACTGTCCCCCTCACCAACCCAAACACACACACACACACACACACACACACACACACACACACACACACACATACGTGCCATCACCTGGAAAGGACCAGCTGAGCTCTGGAGTCAGTTTCATCTGAGCCCATTTGTACAATAATTTCTGAATAAAGCCACAGAAAATTAAAGGGGACAGAGATACATCAAGCCAATGGGGAGGGGAGAGAAAGGGGAAAGAAGAACAATACCTTGCTAGGGTCATTGATCTCAGGGCCCCAAACTTACCGGTTCTTGGAAATAGAGCTGGTAATTAAAAACAGGATTGGCTTTGAGTATCTCCATCAGCGACACATTGGGGTTTGCTGGCATGAAGGGAGTATTCAAACTTGCCACTGCCCTATGGAAAGAAGAGGCACCAAGACTTAGACCCTGTCAGACGATAGTCTATAAGGACCTTGCACATCAAGCCAAAGCTCAAAGTGGGAAAGTGATGTGCACAAGCTCTCACACCGTCAGTGTGTGGGAGAATGGGCTCTGCACTCAGATTTCTTGAATCCCAGCCCAGGGGTTCCCTTCCCCACCCCCCCGCCACCCCACCTCATCCCCGTTAAACTGCAGTATTTCTCACTTGCCTTAGATGAAGACAGACAGAACACACACACAACTACATCTAGTGTATCAACCTTGACCAGAATATGTGAACACTATAATTTCTCCCTAATTTTTAGCATTTTTTTCCTTCTTTCCTTCACTCACTGTGTCTCTCCTGTGTTGAGTGTAATTCCATGCTATATACTAGGGGAGAAAAAAATATAAAATCAGTATTCAAGGAGCTTATTATAACTTAATAAGGAAAACTAGACAAATACACCCATGGCTTTATTATGCAATAGACTGTGAGATAAGCGTGAGAACAGCACAGAATGCCGTGGGTGCTCAGGAGGATAAAACATTTCTGGATCTGGGTGTCATGGAAGACCTGGTGCGAATGTGAACTTGGCATCTAACCCAGTAGGTAGAGAAACTTTTTGGTGAATCCAATTGTTAAGAACTGAGCTCTTATTTTGCCTTTGAATGAGGAAGAGGACAGAGAGAGAAGCTAAAGAGATCAGAAAAGCAAGAGTGTGAACAAATTATAAATATTTTAGAAAATGTTTGCTTTTTCTTAGTCTTTGATCCCACTCTACCATTTGAGCTGGTGTTGAGCTGAACCTAGTTCTCCTGTGTTTCCGTTCTTATAAACTTAGCCAAATAAAAAGGAACTAGATTCGTTAGGGAAACCAGATGGCAGGTAAGGATAATGCTTATTGAACCTGCTAAGATCCCAGACTGAAATGGGAGGTCAGACAAGTTTTCATTTTGGTTGCCAGCTCAAAAGGAGTGTGGCTGCAAAAAACCACCCGCCTCTCTGGGTTGGAAACCCATCTGAAAGCTCCTGCTGCAGCTCTGAAATGCCTTTCTAACCTGACATCTGTGCAGCACGTTGCAGGTTGGGTAGTCAGGTTGCCGCTTTGTGGTCGAGGACACAAGGCCTAACGAAGTGATCTGTCACACAGCCAATTCAGGGCGAAACTGGAAGCCACATTTTCTGACTCCCTGTCCAGGACTGACGTCTCTCCTGATGCCTAATTCTATAAGCCCAACACCCCTGCCGCCTTCCCACTCCCCTCAGGGTCTACCATCCTTCTCCCGCGTGCCCACTGAGTACTGTCCCTGAATTATCTGTCCCACCACCAGCAACTGAGACAGGCCTCACTTTCTAAGACATTAGCTCATTAAGCCCTCCTTGTTAATGTGTCAGTGGGCACGAAGGAGCTAAGGTACTACCTTCCCAGATAACCTATTTGTTTTCCAGACATTTTCTGTGGTTTGAGACTCAAGGAAGGATTCTAATGGGAATTCAGCCCCAGTCTTACCCAAATTCTCATTGCTCATGGCCTAATTACCTTACTCTCTCAGGGTAGAAGAGAGCCATGCTCCACACCACCATGCCACCCCAGTCGTGGCCAATGAACACCGCTTGGAGGATGCCCTAGCAAAGGATAAAGAAGGGAGGTGAATGTGGGCAGGTTTCCGGGGTGAGGTGCTGAGAGCCCAAGGCCTTGTGCTCTCCCCTGAGCCCAACCCTCAAATGCAATTCTTTCATTCACTTTCTAGGGACCCCTCCACTGATCACGCCATGTAAGGTCATTATAGCATCAGGCCTGGGGCGGCCACACTGGGCCGTGTCCACTTAGATGTCCCCAGCGCACTCAGAAGTTCCAGTGCCAATTCCGTAGGACTGAGAATCTGCAGAGGTCAGGGACCATGACATTTTGGCCTCATTTACTACTGCCTGGAACCCTGCCTGGGTGTGGTACTGGAACGCATTAGTCATATCAGATTCTTCCCTTGATTCTCACACCGCTTAACAAGTGATAAATCCCACTGCGTTGAGGCTCTCTTAGCCGCCCCTCCCCTTTCATTTCTCACCATGGCCTAACTGAGGATGGCAGGAGGCTGTCACTGAGTTATTATCTCAGGAATAGTACATGTGCTCTGCAAAAGCATATTCGCAGGTCACCCTTGCTGATTTGTTTTGAGTTTGACATTCCAAATAATGTTAACTGAAGGCATTTGATTTTAGCCATTTCAAAAGAAATGTAAGTTTTAAAAAGTTGTGAAACATTAGCCTATAGCAGTGGTTCTCAACCATCCTAATGCCGCGACCCTTTAATACAGTTCCTCATGTTGTGGTGACCCCAACCATAAAATTATTTTCGTTGCTACTTCATAACTGTAATTTTGCTACTGTTATGAATCGTAATGTAAATATCTGATATGCAGGATGTATGTTCATTGTTACAAATTGAACATAATTAAAGCATAGTGATTAATCCACAAGAACAATATGTAATTATATGTGTGTTTTCCGATGGTCATAGGCAACTCCTGTGAAAGAGTCATTCAACCCCCAAAGGGGTCTCGACCCACAGGTTGAGAACCGCTGCCATATTGAGTCACGGAATCTCTCCAGTCTGCTTTTCCAAAGCTGGAGAAGCCTTATCAACTGATGAACTCAGTATTACACAAAGGTTAAAGTCCCTTAGAGCAACTCCCAAACAATAAGGGATTGAGTCAGTGGATGAATGCCGAATCTTTTCTATTCTCAAGCGCGACAGCTCTGTGGTGCATTCTACATGAATCTTTAGAGAGTTCTTAGCAAAACTAAATCCCGATTGTTCATAGCAGTAATGAGTCCATTAATACCTCTGGATTGTCTTTCTTTCCTAACTTGCCTCACTGTTCCCATCCCCTCACTTTTGTTTTCTGAAATTGTCTCTCAACAAACTAACTGTACTCAAGTCCTTATCTTAGGTCACCTTTGAGAGAAAAACTAAAATATATGATAAAATAAATTTGGAAAATCTTCATTCAACTGTAGTTAAACATGTTTCTTTGTTACAGGAATTTAAGAGTTTTAATAATCTAATGTTGATCATGGCTCTTCAAGAGGGGATAAGAAATTCAGGCTTCCCAAACTTGAACTGTAAACTTTTATCCCAAGGCAACTTACAGAACTAGCACTTCCTGAAACTCATGTTAGGGATGCTCTCATGTTAGAGATACTTGATCTAAAGTTTTTGCAACTTCTCTTATTTAAAAAAAAAAAACCCACGATATTTTATTGATTTTTAGCATGAAAGGGAGAAAGAGAGATAGAGAGAGAGAGAGAAAGAGACATTGATGTGGGAGTGAAACATCAATCAACTGCCTCCTGCACACCCCCAGGGATTGAACCTGCAACAGGGGCATGTGCCCTGACAGGGAATTAAACCATCAACCTTTAGGTGCATGGGATGATTCCCAACCAACTGAGCCACACCAGCCAGGGCCAACTTCTCTTATATTTGAATAAGAAAAATATATATTTAAAATATTAAAAGTGCTTAAGAGTAGATAGGGGAGTGAAAAGCATTTTAAAATGTATCAAAATACAAGTACCTCATTTTGTACCACCATCAAGAAAAAAATGGCTACAGTGCTGGTACTTAACCCCAAGAAGATGTCCAGTGGCAGGTCTGAAGAGGGGAAATTAAATGGCTAGACAGTCCATGGAAAACTTCCTGCAACTTCCATTGGAGGATGGAACAATGTGCTACTTAGTTGAAAAGAGCAAACTCCTCTCACCACACCACCCACCTCTCCCCTCTAATTACTGTGCTGGATGGTGAAATTAAACCCAGCAGGTAGGCAGCTCCTATACAGATTTCTGGAGCTATCTCATGCTCTGGTTAATTGTGTCCGCCTGCAGAGGCTGATTAGCATAATTAATCTTATCTTGTGATTACCCTGAGGAGAAAGTTCTGAATGCCCAGGTGGGATGTGGTGAATGAGTGACTGTGTCTATCTCCAAGTGACAAAGAAGCACAGGATGGAGAAGTTTGAGAACCAGAGCTTGGAACTAGGCTTACTGAGATAGGAGGGAAGAGCAGAGGAGGGGCACTTCGCACAAGTCAAGGCTCATGGGCCAGGACGTGCCCACACATCTGTATACAGCTGTGGAGTTCCCTATCTCCTCTCTTTGCTAGGAGCTCCCTGAGAACCAGGTCTTTGTCTTCTATATTTTCTCATCACTTACATCAGTGAAGGACCTACTGTTAGTTTTGGGCAGAGTAAGATATCTATAATAATAAAAGGGTAATATGCTAATTAGACCAGACAGCTGAACGACCTTCTAGATGCCCTTCCAGATGACCTTCCAGATGAAGCCGGGGCTGCAAGGGCCGAGCCCCTTCCACGAATTTAGTGCATCGAGCCTCTAGTTTAAGATAAGATGGGAAAAGCAAATAGAAGAATAGGATGGAATCAGACGGAGAAATGAAAGTATATTAGAAAAGATGGAGAAAGATAGATGGTTAGGGAGACAGATGGTTAAGTAGATGGAAAGATGAACTGGTGTGTGGCACCAACCATGTGCCAGGCTCTGTGCTATAAAATGGAGCCCAAATGCTTTATATAGAGCATCTTGTTCAATCATCACAACCCACGACACCCATTGGCTCTCAACTTAAAGGTGCATAAGAATCACTAATAATACTTGTTAAAATGAAAATTGCATGTAAAGAGATTTTAGTTTTATAATCTTCTCATAGGAGCTAGGAAGCTACATCATTAATAAGTAGCCAGGTGGTTTCCATGCAGTTGGGCCTAGGACCTCACCTTGAGAAATGCCATTTACTGAATAAGTGAATAAATGGATGGTTGGATGAATAAATAAACATACCCTTTGAGGCAGTTATTCTAGGAATCATTTGGAAAGGTAGAGACCGAGGAGCAGAGCAAGTGAGTACTTGTTCATCTCTCACTGTTAGTAACTGAGGGCATTTGTATCTGCCCTCCCTACTGTAGGATACATTTAGAGAAGGTTATATAAGAGACTGTCCATGCTCTTCAACGCATTTTCTTAGAGTGAAAAAGGGCAGAGGCTCAAGGTGGACGTATCAAATTTGAGGAATTTCTACCCTTATTCATTCAACCAATATTTTAAGCACACACTCCATGCCAGGCATGGAGGTTGTACTAATGAACAAAAATGACAACAAAAGGACAGCCTTTTTGGAGTTTAAAGCCTAGAACACCTCCTCTAACCACCAAGATAGATATTAATAATCTCACAAATACAACCTTATAAAGTGCTCCAAATATTTTTTTATAAATGCCCTGTTTATGGTGTTAACAGAAGCTAAGAGTCAGGGAAGGGTTCTTATTTGCATTGTTGTCTTAAGTATGACTCTGAGTTAACCAAATGAGCAGAGTAGGAAGAAGAATACTCCTGGCAGTGGAAAAGGACAGGCAGAACTCTGGGGGTTGAGGGAGCAAAGGACTTGAGAAACTGAAAGGCTATGGAGCAGGCTGGAGTATCCATAGAGCTGCATTTGGGGGGAACCAGAACATGGACAGGCACATCTTCAGCTAAGAAGGATGGAGCTCCAACCATGGTTTGGAGATGGAGAAAGGAAAAACGATTTGGAGGCCGCGTTATATGCAGGAGAAATGAAATCAGAGGAGACTCTCAGAGGTGAGAAGCTGTCCTGGAACATAAGGAGGCCTAAGGAGGAAGATTTGAAGATTAGCTTGTAAAGGAAGTGAGGGTATTAGAGACCCGCTTTCTTTGATGCCAGCTACAAAATCCAGGAGCTCAATGGGGTCCTGTGGGACCCTGTGGGATTAAACAAGCCTTTTGAAAGGCCCATCACAAAGGAGAGTGGACAAATTCCTGCCAGTCCCATTGTCCTTTATAATGAAAGCACCTGCTTTTTCTAATCCACCCCAGAGCCTGAAGGCCACATTGACTAGTTCGTCAACACATGACTACTTCTATGGCGATGAAGAGAATCACTAGCTCCGTTCCCATTTTCATGAAGTTTATGGAGAAGTGGGAGAGACTCTCAATTAAATAATCACAAAAGTGATCAGTGTGATGAATAAATGGTACAGGTAGCTATATTTCTGATAGTCTGAGAAGTCAGTGGTTGGTGGTGGTTGCCTTGGAGACATTTAAAATAAGACCTAAAGAATGAGAGAGGACTAGGTGGTGAACAGTGGTTGGTAGGGTGGGCTAGGACGATTGAATGTGGGAAATACATAAATGCACAGACCCTGTGATGGGAGGTACTATAAACAGTACAAGGAATGGACAGAGGGTGTGTGCGGCTACAGAAGAGGTCCATTGAGAGAATAAACCAACAGATCACCAAGGTTTGGACTATGTGGGGTTTTCAGCCATGGTCCAGTGAGTCACTCTCTCCCAAAGGAAACAGGTGAATATAGAGAGATTTACACCAGACAATGGCAACAGCTGAACATTTTAATTCTCTAGGGTGCTATATCTCAGAGGAGCATAGGACAGGAATTCTTGTTTCAACCAGAGTCTGGGTCTCACTTCGAGGGAAAGTACCCAATAGCTATGAGAAAAAAGAAAGTACACAGGTGACATACTAACTTAGCTATATGACTCTGAGCAAGTCATGCCCCCTTCTGAATCCCACCTCCTCCTCTAACCACCAAGAATTTTGGCCCAACACTTAGTTAAGAATTTGTTGAATCTTTGGATAAATAGACTCACTTTCCCGCCATGAGCTTTGTCTAGAGTGGAGCTATTATTTTTCCCATTTAAAAGGTCTCTTGAAATACAAGAACATCATTTAAAAGCGAGATCTTGCTGTAGATGGATATGTTCTAGTATTAGATGAGAAGGGGAATAAAACCACATCCATTTAAAATCTGACAGAGGACCAGGGAGAATAAAACCCTCTTGGTTTAATGACAGGACTAAATTGGGTTCTGTTTCAAGTTGCCATTGAGTTTCTGAGTTCTTTAGAAGGAAGATAAAACAATCTCAAAAAGAATGATGTATAAAACGGATTAATTTCCAGAGCATTCACAGATGCCATTGATGTTGCAAGTCTTCCTTCCTGAATTGTTTTCAATTTTCAATTAAGGGGCTATTTTAAAGCAAAGAGATGAACCTGGTGAAAGGGAGAAAGAGAGTGAGGAGGGAGTGTGGGAAAGAGGGGCTTTGTAATGACTTCCATGTGAGGACAGCCTGAAACCCCTTTTCCCAACCTCATCTCCTTCCATCCTTTCTTCCACTTTATGGTTGGAACACATCATAATTCCCCAACTTGTACACTATTTCAAGCCTCTGGGGTCTTACTTGGACTGCTCTGTGTCCAAGTAGAGTTCTTTTTCCCTCCTTTTGGTACTGATTCAAAACCTTCTGTCTTTCTCCTTTCCTTCTTCCAGGGAAAAAGAAGAGAGGAGAAAAGCCCTGATTGGTTTGGCTCCATGGATAGAGCGTTGGCCTGTGGGCTGAAGGATCCCAGGTTCGATTCCAGTCAAGGGGAGCGAGGAGAGAGGGAGGGAGGGAGAGAGAGAGAGAAGAGGATGAGGGGGAGGTAAGAGGTCAACCGAAGGACTTGTATGCATGCATATAAGCATAACCAATGGACACAAGACACTGGGGGGTAGGGGAGGCCGGGGGAATGTCAAGGGGGGAAAAAAAGGAGACACATGTAATACTCTTTGTAATACTTTAAGCAATAAAACAAAATTTAAATTTTTTTTTAAAAAAATCTAGCTTTTTCCAGACCCCACAAAAGCCAATTTACATTTATTTTTATTTTTATTTATGATGTTATCTCAGGCTAGCTCTTCCCCTAACCACAGCAAGCCTCTGACTTGGCTCAGAAGTAGCCACCCCTCTTGGATCCTAAATAGGAAGCAGGAAAAGAAAAACCCTCTTCTGTTTTCATTTTCCTCCTAAATCTACCTAAAAGCTTTCCTCTTTCTGCACTTTACCCCAGAGAGGCTGATACAGATACATGGGTTTTGCCACCTTCGTCACTGAGCTGCTAACTTGTTCTTCCCAGGACCGGCCCTCAGAGACCTCTTCCTCTCTCACAGTGACATTCCCTACTCTGCACCCTTCTCCTTCCCATGGTGGCATCTTTCTTCCCTCATACTCTAGGAATTGAGCAGAGGAATATGATTTTCCACAAAAAGAAGAAAAAATATCTCTAACATTTTCAAAATATTACCCTCATTACATGAGTAAATCAAGATGTAAGTGGTGAGTATCTAATCTAATAATAGACAAACAGGGTAATTGACCGTACCTTCGCTACGCCTCCCATTGACTAATCAACAAGATATGCAAATTAACCACCAACAAAGATGGCGGTTAATTTGCATACGTAGGCACAAAGCAGAGCAGCGAAGGCGCTGAAGGCGGATCCGGCCAGAGCAGCGAAGGCGCTGAAGGCGGCTCTGGCCGGAGCGAAGGCCTGGGTGCCGGGTGCCGGAGGAAAACCGGTGCCGGCAGCCAGGGGAAGGGAAGGCCTATTGCACAAATCTTTTCATGCAACAGGCCTCTATTTAAGAATAGAATAAATGTAGTAGAAGTGGCAGAAAATAATAAAAAGTTTCTTAAAATAGTGAACACATTCAGGGCATAGTGAACCCTCAATTTTTTAAAAAAAGTATTGTAGTTGCAGCATTAATTGTGGCATTGTGATGGGTAATTCCACTGTTAACTGTGGTAATCGACGAGATGTCAGAAGATGGATAAGCCTGTTCACAGCTCAGCTGGTGACGGGGGTATGGTTTGACTGGTGTTGACCTCAAGCAGTATTTCCAAATATGAATGTCATTGCCAAAATTCACAGTCCACCTTCCAAATCTGCACCACGTACCAAGTGTTCACCAATTGTATGTCTGTGGACACAGCTGTCTTTGTTTCTATTAGCTGTAGCACCCACTCATGGCAATGCTGCAGCTTTAAAACCAGCAATATCACATTTATATCAGTCCCTGACATGCCATCACGGTGAGGGAGACCAGAAATGGCAAGGCCACGTGGTGCAGATGAGATGGCCACATAAGCAAGCCCCAGAGGCACCTGGAAACCAGGGTTATGCTGGTGGCAGGCGTCACCACGGGATCAACTTAGACAAATGCCACCCAGGTAACTTGGCAAGGTTAGTATGAGGCATTACCACTTCAAGGGGAATGAAAACTTCTGTCCACTGTCAACCTCAATAAACTATGGACCTTGGTCAGAGAGCAGATACAGGTACATCAGTGGTTCTCAATCTTCCTAATGCCGTGACCCTTTAATACAGTTCCTCATGTTGTGGTGACCCGCAACCATAAAATTATTTTCGTTGCTACTTCATAACTGTAATGTTGCTACTGTTATGAATCGTAATGTAAATATCTGATATGCAGGATGTATTTTCATTGTTACAAATTGTACATGATTAAAGCATAGTGATTAATCACAAACACAATATGTAATTATATGTGTGTTTTCTGATGGTCTTAGGCGACCCCTGTGAAAGGGTCATTTGACCTCCAAAGGGGTCGCGACCCACAGGTTGAGAACCGCTGGCCTATAGGATATTTTCCAAACTTCTTGACTCAAGCAAACAGAGGTATCCTATTCCCTGGTAGATGCTTTTCATGAAACAAACAAACAAAAAAACAGAATAAACTCATCTCTGCCTTGGTAACTTCTTCTGGGCAACCACCCACCTCCCACTGTCCCAAAGTGTGCCTTTCCTAGCCCTGCTACCCTGCTCGAGGGCTCCAAAAGCTAACACCTTGAAAGGCTTACATCTTGTATTAATTGCCCAGACCCAAACAGAATTCTCCAAAGAGATCAGTTCAAAATTATTACTTACCAACTTATCTAGGAAGGTTACCATGTCCTAAGAAAGAAAACACACCAAAAAATCAGAAATTGTATCCACCCACCTCAGCCACTTCCAGATTAGAATTACTGTGTCAGCCTTTGTTTTAGACTGAATTTTATCTCCCTAAAATTCATAGGTTGAAGCCCTAACCCTTGGTACCTCCGAATGCGACTGTATCTGAAGATGCGGTCATTAAAAAAGGTGATGAAAGTTAAAATGAGGTCATTAGGGTGAGCCCTAATCCAATGACTGGTGTCCTTATAAGAAGAGGAGAGTTAGCTCCATCAGTGGGAGGGTCGTCCCATTCACTGAGAGGTCACCAGGTCAATTCCCCATCAGGGCACATGCCTGGGATGCAGGCTCGATCCCCAGTAGTGGGTATGTAGGAGGCAGCCAATAGATGGCTCATTGATGTTTCTCTCTCTCTCCCTCCCTTCCTTTCTCTCAAAAAATCAATTAAAAAACACATTTTAAAAAAAGAAGAGGAGATTTGGACATAGATACACACAGAGGAAAAACCATGTAAAGACACAGAGAGAAGATGGCCATCTTCAAGCCTCATCTAGAAGCCTCAAATAAACCATGCTGACACCTTGATCTCAGACTTCTAGCCTCTGGAATGGCAAGAGAATAAATTGCTGTTGCTTTAGCCACTCAGTCTGCAGTACTTTGTTATGGCAGCCCGAACAAACTAACACACTGTTCAATCATTTCACTGGCTTTTGAGTTATCTCCCTTCCCTTTCCAGCATCCTCTCAGAAGTGGCAGAATGGGGGAGGCAAAGACTTAGAAATTGAGGAAGGAAAAACAACCCTAGCTGGAAATTAAGCTTTTACCCATGCTCCCTTATGAGATGCAAAGGCTGCGTGAGGGGCTGAATGGGGGGAGCTCCACAGGAGTGGTGACTCTGAGATGGTGGCTTTTTATAATTTGAGTGTAATCAGCACTATTGCCAGTTTCCTGTTTCTTCCCCTTGACCCCTCCAGCCTTTGCTTTTGTTCTAAGATGGTCTGCCCCTTTCTCCTCCTGCAAGCTTGGAGGTGAGGGGCCCCCTCCCCCATGGTGCTTCTGGCCACCTTAGAATATGAATGCCATTACAGTCACCAATCCATACAATAATCCTTAGGGCTGGCCACCAATATCTTTTACCAAAATATAGTGATTTTTAAAATTCCCAGGATGGAATGACAATCTGGTGGAGTGGCTAAGAGGAGGGATGGGGGAGCTATTGTATAGGGTTCAAACCTGGCTCTACTGGCTGTTGACCTCAGGAAATGACTTTCCCTCGCTGTGACTCAGTTTCCTCTTCCATACACCAAACATTGGCTATCAGTTTGAAATGTTATCTCAACTTTCAGTAAAAATTTACACCTAAATTCTGTGAAATGATGTTTCCCTAGGATTTAAATGAGTACCCACATTTCTGTCTTATAACAGTAAAAATTCCAGGATGAAAAAGATATTACAGATGTTATCCAAAGACTCTTCTTACCTTGCATAACATTTCCAAGGAATATTCTTCTATTTCTGCAATTAAAAAAAAATAAAAAATATATATGTGTGTGTGTGTATATATATATATATATATATATACACACACACACACACACACACACACATATATATATTTTGCATGATTAAAAATTATCAACAAACTAAAAGGGCCTATTTGCCAAAAATAAATAAGTAAATAAATTAATAAATCTATCTTATTAAATTCTTAGATTGAAGCAGTCTACTTGCTTACTTTTGTTTTTGTTGCCTGTGCTTTTGGTGTCACATCCATGAAATCATTACCGAGAAGCTTTTCCCCTATGTTTTCTGCTAGGAGGTTTAGTTTCAAGTCTTACATTTAAATTTTATTCCATTTTGAGTTGATTTTTTAAAATATATATTTTTATTGATTTCAGAGAGGAAGGGAGAAGGAGAGAGATAGAAATATCAATGATGAGAGAGGATCATTGATCAGCTGCCTCTTATATGCTCCACACTGGGATGTGCCCCGACTGAAATCGAACTGTAACCTCCTGGTTCACAGGTCGATGCTCAACTACTGAGCAACGCTGGCCAGGCGAGTTGATTTTTTTTGTAAGGTAAGGTGTAAGATAAGGGTCCAACTTCATTATTTTACATGTGAATTCCATTTTCCCAACGCTATTTGTTGAGGAGGCTATCCTTTCCCTATTGCATGTTCTTGGCACTCTTGTTGAAGAGCAGTTGACCGTATATGGGTGGCTTTATTTCTGGGCTCTATATTCTGTTCCATTGGTCTGTGAATTTGTCTTTATGCCAGTACCATACTGTTTTGATTACTGTAGATTTAATATATTTTTAACTCAGGATGTGTGAGTCCTCCAGTTTTGTTCTCTCTGATTGATTTGACTATTGGTCTTTTGTGGAGCCACATGAATTACAGAATTGTGTTTTCTTTTTCTGTAAAAAATGCTATTGGGATTGTGATAGAGATTGCATCGAATCTGTAGATTGTTTTGAGTAGTATGAGTATTTTAACAATATTAGCAATACCAGAAAGGAAAAGGAAAAAGGAAGAAATATTACCAAAGAAATGATTCAAAAAAATTTCCAAGAACTGAAAGATAAATGTATCCAGCAAAGTATATAAAAACACACACCTATATCATAGCACAATATCAGACCATTTTAGAATAAACAGATAAAGAAAAGACCCTAAAGTGTCAAGAGTAAGGAAGAAAAAATAAATGGTCACACAGAAAGGCTTATTGGTCAGAATGGCATGGGATTTCTCAGTAGCAACAGGGAAACTAGAAAGTAGTGGGACAAAGGTGTCAAAATTTTAGGGAAAATAATTTGTTACTTAAAACCTATTAACAAATTATATAAAATTTATACACAAAACATTTGAACTGGGTGTGCCTGTATTCCAAATTATTATGCTTGGTTTTAGAATTCATGTTATACAAAATATTCAACAATAGTTAATGTGTAAATCATGGGTTTATTTTTAAAAATGAGTTATAATTCAGGTATGAACATAAGTCCCAGTTTCAGTTTATATGTGTTATTATTAATAGTGTATTTCTTTTACTTTTAATAGTGTTCTAGATTGAATGATAAATTATATTACTAAGTTATGCCTAGGGGATTCAGGGAAGATTGCAGTATAGATGAATAGACATTTTATCCAGGGGAATAATTTAATTTAAATTGGGGGAAGCAGCTCAAAAAAAGGGTTTTAAACAGCTGGGTTGGCTCACCAAGCCAACACTGCTAACAGCATAGCTGATACATGGACCAGGAGTTTTGCTGCAAACCTGGCTGTTTCAGGTTCCTGCCTCCATACCTAGGGTTCTTAAACAGTTTTGGGCTGAAGGCCCCTCTGAAGCTGATCAAAACAATGAAAAATGCTCATAAACCCACATGAGGTCTCAGGGGCTCACAGGCTCCCTGATACCTATCCTTGGATAGACTTCCACTGGGATCCATAAGTGCTGGGTTAAGAATGGGGCCTATTAATTACCTATGACTTAGCAATTTGACTTCTGGATATATAACCCAAAGAATTGACAAAAGGGACTCAAACAGATATTTGCACACCCATGTTCAAAGCAGCATATTCACAATAGTCAAAAGTGGAGGCAACCCAAGTGTCCATTGATGGATGAACAGACAAACAAATGTGGTATATCCATTCAATGGAATATTATTCAGCCTTAAAAAGGAAATTGGAAATTGTGGTGCAACATGAATGAACCTTGAAGACATTATCATAAGTGAAATGAGCGATTCACAAAAGGATAAATACTGTTTGGTCCACTTATATGAGGTCCTTAGTGTAGTCAACTTCATAGAGACAGAAAGCAAAAGAGTCGTTGCAAGGGACTGGGGGAAGGAGGAATGAAGAGTTATTATTTAATGGGTACAGAGTCCCAGTTCTGCAGGATGAAAATGTTCTGGAGCTGGATGGTCCATCGCACACTCTACATCCCCACCAACCAGCAGGAGACACCCTCAGGACACAGGCTGTTGGGCTTCTCATATTCATCCAGAATAGGAGGAGCAGGGACATCTGGGACCCGAACCGCATAGACCAAGGACACTGCAGGAGGGGGAGGCACAAGGTCAGGCACCCTTAAAGGACTTCCTGCTCTGACCTGGGACCAGAGGAAGACAGTGCAGTGGAGAGCTTGAACAGTCAGAAGGCATGACCAACATTTACCCACCAGCAGGAGCAGATGAGTCTCCATAACCTTTCATGTCCAATGCTAGTACCCGGAAACCCGCCTGGACCAGAGCTGGGATCTAGAAAACACAACTCAGGTACATACAGGGTAGTCTTATAGTGTTTGGCTGACACTCCCTCTTTGCTTCCTCTATCCCAGGGGTGGCCAAACTTTTTGACTCGAGGGCCACAATGGGTTCCTAAACTGGACCGGAGGGCCGGAACAAAAGCATGGATGGAGTGTTTGTGTGAACTAATATAAATTCAAAGTAAACATCATTACATAAAAGGGTACGGTCTTTTTCTTTTTTTTTAGTTTTATTCATTTCAAACGGGCCGGATGCGGCCCACGGGCGGTAGTTTGCCCGTGGCTGCTCTATCCCCATGGTCTTGTAAATGGCTCAATCCAAAGTGCCACCTGACATTACCAGGTATTTCATGGAGCTGGAACGAGCCCACCTGGACAGGGCTGCCATGGACCACTGGTGGTAGGGTTTGTGCACTGCATCTAATGCCACATCTAAGGGAGCACCTTTCCTAACAAAGACCTTGTATATTTCTATAATCATTACAAAAATTTCTGGGAGGTGGCATAAAGTGTCTTGAAGAAGTCTGCTTTTTCTTCTTTACTCTGCAAAGGTGGCATATGGACTAACACAGCTCTGAGGTCTGGAGCAATCTCCAGCCCCAACATTTCTGCGGTATCACATCCATACTTTGGCAACAATGCTCCACTGTAAGGTTTCGCTTCTTAATGACATTCGGGCTGGGGCACACCATTAGGCTTTCTCCTGGCCTCGCCTGACTGGGGTACCTTTACCCAGTTTTCCTTACCTGGTACCTCCAAGAGAACCAGCTCTCAGGAAACCCATGGCAGAGGCACACAGCAGGACCAGAGCCCAGCTCCACGAAATGCAGATGCACCCCGGGCTGTGGAAGAGAGAGGTGAACAGGAAGTCACCACACCACCAGGCCAGCCAGAAACAGACCCCTCTTCTGCAGACCATCCAGGCCACTTCAGCATATATCCAGATCTTGTTTGGACAAGATTTCTCAGCCTAAGACCCCAATGCTGAAAGTTGTCTGAAAAGGGACAACTCGCTAAACTGCAATAAAAGCAGGTGGCTTTCACTGTAACTTATATAAGAAGCTTGCAAAGAAGATTATAATGTTGGGGGAGAAAAACCCAAAACCAAAAGAACTTTGCATCTTCCTTAAAAGGCCCTTATACTATTGGAGTTTCTGGTGTGGTTTGCCATGTTTTCAATATTTAAAACTGGGGATCAGTTTTGTGCAGAGTGTAATATTCATGCTAACATGCAGAATACCAGGATTATTTGGTTAAAAGCTGTTTGTATCTTGAATATGAATTTTTTTTTCAACTTTGCTACAAACTTCTAGTCCTTTCTGGGCTACATGGGTGTGGCAGCAGCTGCTAGGGCTCAATATTGGTGTTCTCTTCTCCTGGCACATGGTGGCATTTTCCAGATCTCCCCCCCACTTCTTTGCAGTGGGTATGGCCATGTGACTGAGTTCTGGCCAATGGCATATGAGTGAAAGAAACGTGTGCTACATTCAGGCCCTCCCGTGCTTGGTCCTCCCTCTCTTTTTCTGTCTGAACCTGAATGGATTGGGCCTTGAGGAAGGTGGAACCAGCAGAAGGAAGGGCCTGGGTGCTTGAATGACTGCGTGGAGAGAGCCCACTCCTCACCCACACTGGACTGTGC
The DNA here is from genome assembly GCF_963259705.1 of Myotis daubentonii. Taxonomy (NCBI): domain Eukaryota; kingdom Metazoa; phylum Chordata; class Mammalia; order Chiroptera; family Vespertilionidae; genus Myotis; species Myotis daubentonii. The sequence goes on from NC_081844.1 coordinate 34,648,037, forward strand.
TGTACAAGAAGCAGACCTGGTATTCAGCCACTGAAAGCTGGGTTGTTTGGGACAGTGCTGGGCCTCCTCTGACTAGTACAGTGGGGTCTAACCAACCAAAGCAATTCAAAATACAGTCAAAATATAGCCTATCTTTCCCAAATGTACATATCTCCAACTTACTACTGGAAATGAATGAGAAAAATAATCTTCACATTATAGAAATTCATTCAGGACAATTCCATTTAGCTGTATCCCAGATTTCTCCAAGCTGGTGTTCCAAACTGGAAGTTTGGGTCATGATTCCCAACAAGCTATTTTGCTCAAGAAAACATTAGGCTGACTTTTCACAAACCCATTCCTGAACTACAATCTTATTAAGAATATGTTCCACTGCCCTAGCCGGGTAGCTCAGTTAGTTAGAGCATTTTCCCAATATACCAAGGTTGTGGGTTGTGGTCAGGGCATGTATAAGAATTAACCAATGAATGCATAAATAAGTGGAACAACAAATCAATGTTTCTCTCTCTCCCTCTCTCAAATCCTATATAATAAAAGGGTAATATGCAAATTGACTGAAACGGAATGAACACCTGCAGCCCCTTGCCCTGGCCAGCCCCGCCCTGGAGTGGGCACCCCCACCCTCATCAGGGGGAGGGCCGGCAGGCAAATCGCCCACAGCCCCTCACCCCAGCTGGCCTACCCTCCGATGGCCTCCATCGGGCTGGGCCTGCTGGACTGACCCCACCAGTGCATGAATTCATGCACCGGGCCTCTAGTCAATAAATAAAAATTAAAAAAAGAATATGTTCCACAGTCTTCCCTTTAGTACTTGGTAAAGGGAGGGAATTTAACTTTAAACTCCATAGTCCTTATATTGAAAAATGTTATAGTGCTGAAGTCCACTCAAATGATCCTCATCAGCCTCTGTTCTAAACGGATCCTAACTAAAGGCCCATTTTGCTGCTTTGTATCTGACTCAGCTGCGTAGCTCAGCAAAAGTGCTTTCCCATCCTTTAAATGACATGTTAACAAAATGGCCTTAAAGCTGGAAAAGGGGAAAGATCTATTACAACCCAGTTTGGGTTGCATTAGCATCCAGGGAGATGCATACAACAGCACCCCCTGCGCCTGGGCTCAGCTGGGGCTCCCCAGAGGTCACTGCTCCAGCTCTTGAGTCTGGGTGGTGGCAGGGGCGGTAAAGCCATTCTGAACACCCTTCTTGAAGGCAAAATGAGGAATCTATCACAAGTGGTGGGAGACGCATCAAGAGGATGACAAGAATAAGCCTGTCCATGGGGTTGAAGCACAAGGTTACAGCCCAGACCCCAGGCCCAGGCAATGAGCCCCTCACTCTTCATCAATATACAGATGAGGTCTGAAGGGGCCTCATAGGAGGGGCTACACTGACTCTGACCCGTAGCTTCCAGTACTACTTTCTTACACTCAACTCCTACTCATCCTGTAATGCCCACTTTACCATGTCGGCTGCAACCCTCTGCCCGCATTTATGGCTGCTGCCTGCATATGGTCTGTGTCTTCTATTGATTTTTGAGAAATTATGCTTGTGGGAGATATGATTTCTCTATAAACAATGGCTATTCAACTACCCTTGATATTGAACAAATGTCTCTGTGAGTCATTTTAGGAGAACCGGTTAGAGTACTCAGCTGATGGAGGGAGAGTGCTCACTTACCTTGATTGGCACATACCCATGGCTCACGTCATTTGGATGGCATGGGATTGGGAGAGGGGCTGGGACTTCTGCTTTGAGAAGCTGAAAGTAGAAGGTACACAGTGAGAGGTACAGTGAGAGAGGCGTCTTCTGCTTCCTTCCATGAGGGCTTCTCAGAGTGAGTTTCCAAAACTCCAGCGAGCTCACCTCCCACAGCCTCCATCAGGGACTGACCAACCCATCCTCCTCTCCTGCGGCACCACCATCTCATTATAAAGCTGTGAACACTGAGATTCAGAGCGATAAGAAATGTACCTAAATTTGCCATCTGAGAAAATGCCAAAGCCAGGATTCACTGCCTCTGTTTGATTAGAGCACAACTGGATGTCATTTCTTCTCCTTCCTTTCAGTTCCGTGGAGGCCCCTGGCTGAGTCCTGACCGATGAAATGCAGACAGAAGAGTATGGCCTGTCGGCCTAGCCCATGAAAATCCCCACCCGATCCTCTACGTCCTCTTTTCCTGATTTCCCAGTTGAGTTTCCGATGTGAACTCGGAAACCACAGGTGGAAGATGGTGGGTCCTCCATCAACCAGATCCTTGAATAGCTGGGCAAAGCCAAGCCTCTGGCTGCCATCAACTGCTTTTACATAAGCAAGAAATAAATACCACTTGGTCTAAAACACTGAGATGTTGGGCGTTAGTATAATTCTTCTCTAGGGCAGTTCCTCAAGGGGTCACCCAGGCTCATGTTGAATACCGCCAGGAACAGAGTTCCCAGAACAGCCAGCCGTACCACCATGGCATGGCTCTATGGCTCTGCTGAAGGGTTTCTCCTCCAACTCAGCCAAAACCAAACTCTCTGTGCCTTCGTTGGTCTGCTAGGGTTGCCATAACAATGGACCATAAACTGAGTGACTGAATCAACAGAAATTTATTTTCTCACTATTTTCAAAGCTAGAAATCCTAAATCAAGGTGTTGGCAGGGTTGGTTCCTCCCGGCCTCTCTCCTTGGCTTGTAGATGGCTACCTGCTTGCTGTGTCCTCATGGCCTTCCCTCTGTGTGTCTGTCCTAATTTCCTCTTCTTATAAGGATAAGAGCCATATTGGATTAGGGTCCACCGAAATGGCCTCATTTCACCTTAATTCGTTCTTTAAAGACCCCATCTATGGCTGGTGTGGCTCCATTGGTGGAGGGTCATCCCATGCACTAAAAAGTCATCGGTTCGATTCCCACACAAGACACATCCCCAGGTTGTGGGCTTGATCCCCAGTGTGGGGCATCCAGGAGGCAGCTGATCGAGATTTCTCTTTCACATTGATGTCTCTCTCTCTCCCCCTCCTTTCCCCTCTCTATAAAATAAAAAACCAATGGAAATAAACATATTTAAAGGCTCCATCTATAAGTACAGTCACATTCTGAGGTCCTGGGGCTTAGGGTTTCAACATATGGATACAATTCAGCGGATAGTCTTCTGCCTGCACGCCGCTTTCTGTCCTCTGGCGTCCTAGGGGTTCCGATAACCCATCTTTTTACAGTATTCAGGTAAATTCCTGAACAAAGTGTCCTTAAGGGGCTTCTATAACTTATTGGTGTCAGTTTCCTGGAGACAGATGACAAAGGACAGGATGAGCACGTGACATGAATGGAGCAGCACGTTAGTGACTTCTGCTGCTCAATTTCTCATCTTTAATCCCAGAGGTGCAACCTGAGGAAGAAGCACTCCACAGCCATGCAGTATTCTCACCTCTAAAATGGGGGAAATAAACTGTGGGATCCACCTCCCTTTTAAACATGGGAGGGTCCGCATAGGTGTCCTCAGCGGGGGACACAGGGTGAGCCCCCCACCTCTAGAGAGGACCTGGGGCATGGCAGTGTGGATGGGGCAGGGGGTGGGCAGTGTGGTGCCCTCTGACGGTAATGAGCCTTGTCTGGCCAGAGGAGCCAAGACATGGACCACTATGGCCAGTGTCCCTTAGGGACCTTCTTTTGATGTGTTCCCAGCTTCCTAGGTCACTCACCAGTGGTGCCCTTCCACGGTGGAAAGGGTGGGGGTTTCCTACTCTAATGGTTCTCCCATGTGTTTGTACAATTTACAAGCCTGTTCATGACTGAGTCCCACAGCCTTCCTGAGAGATAAGAGGCATGTCTCTGTTCAAAAGGGACTCATTTCCATTTTTCCTTGTATCTTCCCCACCCCCCTGAGGAGAAAATGGGTGAGACATGCCTTCCTTTCCCAATTTTACAAAACAGGAATCTGTGGCTCAGATGTGATGAGGGGGCAAACCTCGTAAATGGGACGAACAGGTGGATGCTCCGGTCCCAAGTCTGGGCGCTTTCTGCTCTGCTGGGTGAGGCTTCCAGGCTTGTAGAAGGACTCAATACGCTTGTACCAGATGCTTTAAGGTTATGAAGTCATTAGCTATACATTTTTATTTATTTGTTAAAGACAAAAAGACAATTGTTCTGAGCTAAATTGTGTCTCCTTCTGTTGAAATCCCAACTCTCAGGGCCTCAGAATATGACTGTATTTGGGGGGAAGGTCTTTAAAGAGGTGATTCAGGTTAAATGAGGTCCCTGGGTGGACCCAGGTGAGTAAGAATCCCATTTAACTGGTGTCCTTAAAGGTAGAGGAGATTAGGACACACACAGGGGAAGACCGTGTGAAGACACAGCAAGAGAGCAGCCATCCACAAGCCTAGGAGAGAGGCCTCAGAAGAAACCAACCTGCCAACACCTCAATCTTGGACTTGCAGCCTCCTAGCAAAACTGTTTCAGACCCAGTCTGTGCTACTTTGTGGTAACCCTAGGAAATGACACAATTCCCTTTAAGAAAATGGTTGTGATGCCTTTGAAATCCATTTAGCACAATCAAGTGCATAGGCTCCCTCCTCCCTCCTCTCCTATAACACTGACAACCCTGAGCAAAGAACAGCGTTATGCTAAGGTTTGTGTAACTGTCACTCCTGGACTTGGTGGGATGGGTTGAAGGAAGCCGCCCATTGTCTTCACTATCAGATAAGTGTAAACAAGGATCTTCGAACGCTGGTGAACCTTGAACCCATGGCAAGGGCCAGAGTTATACACCAACTGTCTAGTCCACACAATGGGGGCTCAAGTTATTTCTTGATCAAATAGTCTCAGAGTAAATCCTTCTAATATTTACTGACCTTTAAGACAGTCTGTCTGCTACCACAATTACCTGCCTGACTAAGAGCTAGATGTGTATCCAATATTGAAAAAGGGCTGGCGAGGCCTGGGCACCAGTGGAAGTCCTTCCCCTTGAGTTGGGCTTGCCTGCCTGGCCCCCAATATTTCCAAAATTATCTCTTCTCTCATCTCTTTCATTTGTGTGCGGCCCCTCCTCCAGATCCTGAACCCTGAACCACGCGGGACGTAGGGGAACTTACATAATGGGTGATCTTAGGTAAGCTCAAAAGAGCAAAAGGTTGCTCAGCTTTGGCAGAGGAGGCTAATGGCCAGGCAGCCCCCAGGGGGTGATTAAGGACACCCTGTCCTCACTGTGAGGGACAGATTTTACATAAAAGCCTTCCTTCAGACTGGCATGAGGCATAAACCAGGAGGAACCAAGCAACTACACCCGAGTGCCAGTGGCATGACCTGGCACACAAGGTAAGGGCTGGGTTCCCTACGCCCACTGGGGCAGACCCAGCAGCTAGGTTCTCAATAGTCATTCTGAAGAGTAAAACAGGGTGGCTTTGAAAGCCCCGCTCTTGTCTTGGTTCCCCTGACTCTGACTAGTACAGATTCTTGCTCTCAGAGCATCGTTTCTCTGTCCATTGACTGCAGAGAAAGTAACAAGGTGTTCTTCAAGGACTCCATGGTACTTGCACAATGGGTAATGAACTTCCACCCAGGAGGGCTACCTGGGAACCATGCCTGGAGCAATGAACTGCCTCCACAGTGGTTCTGCTCTGACTTGTTTTGTCTCATGTGACTAAACAGAGACAAGAAACAGGATATCCCACTCAGCACAGACATGCAGTTACCTGCACCCCAGTGACTTTCTCCAGCTCTTGCAGGGCCATGTCACTGTCACGGACGAGGATGGTGACCATTCCTAAATCACGGGCTGGCTTCAGATTGGCCCCGATGTCATCCAAGAAAACAACCTGAATCCAAATACAATGGACACTAGCATCACTTCAAGCAAAGTGAACTTCATGCATGAGAGACAACACCAAAATAAATACATTAATTTGTAAATAGTGACTATCCTGTATAATAAAGAAGCAATATGCAAATTGACCCTCACACCATAACACCGTCACAAGACGGTGGCATGCACAGCAGTGGCAGGGCCGGCAGCTGCTCCACGCGACCCAGAGGCAGGGCATTGGGGCAGCACTCCAGGACTCAGGGCCATCCCACGGTGCACCAGCCACACGGGGTTGGACTCCGGGACTTGGGCAGTCTCATGGTGCAGGGGGAGGGGTCCCGGGTCTCGCGCAATTTCGCGCAACAGGTCACTAGTTTTACAATAATGAGATAAAGAATGATTTTTCTCTCCATGTAACTTTACTCTTAAAATTAAAAACATTTAATTACAGAAGAATCACATAAACACACAGATATATGTGTTCCCACATACACCTACTGATTTCAGCCTGAATTCTGAAGCTGTGAGAAGATTAAGAAAGAATATAAACTATCAAAGTGACATTAAAATTCATCTAGAAAGATCAACACATGTGAATCAACAAAAAAGTATGTCTGCAAAAGAATTGTAATACATGCAGATAAGTAAACAAAGCTATAAAAGGTTAAAAAGTAAAGTTTGGTACTAATAAAGAAATGAACCAAAAAATAATAATCAATGAGATAGAAGAGAGTCTAGGAATAGACCCAAATACAATTACAGTTTAGCTTCTAATAAAAGTGTAATGTCTAATCGATGAAGAAAAAGATTATTTAAAGATTATTTAGCTACTAGAGGCCCGGTGCACAACATTTGTGCACTGGGTGGGGTTGGTCCCTTAGCCCAGCCTGCACCCTCTCATGGTCCGGGACCCCTGGGGTGATGTCCTTAGCGCTGCCGCAGAGGCAGCAGCAAGAGAGGCTCCTGCCACCGCCAATGTGCTCGGCAGCCGTGAGCGCGGCTTCTGGTTGAACGGTGCTCCCCTGTGGGGGAGCTCCTGCATTGAACATCTGCCCTCTGGTGGTCAGTGCATGTCATAACAACTGTTCATTCCTCTGTTTGGTCAATTTGCATATTAGCCTTTTATTATATAGGATTTTACCAGTTTGAGGGGAAAAGTGGATACTCCATATCTTACTTCAAAATAAATTTTGAATGGATTAAAGGTTTAAATTTTAATAAAAATAAAGGAGTAAGAGGTTCTTAGGACAGTAGAAGAAAGCATGGGTGCATTTATTTAAAATCTTGGATTAGAGCAAGCCTGGACTTGTAAGCAGCTCCTTCAACCCCAAAGCCCTAAATGAAAATACATTTACTTATGTGCATACAAAAATTTAGAGCATTGTTATAATGCTTAACCCAGGGACTGAGGAGAGCAGAAGCAAAGTTTTAGAGAAAGACCTTCCTGGTTTCATTGAGCCTGATAAGAATTCCCAATGATGGAGCTCAGGGTTTCATTGGATCAGGTGTGGGTGAGGTGGGGCAAATAAGAAAGAGTCAGAAATGTCAGGGAAAGGAATTTAATCTTGGTCCAATCACCTTTTTGAAAATTAGAGTAGGGGAATACAATGCAAAAAATATTTTAGAATAGGTCAGGATTAAGGGGTGCAGGGGTGCTTGGAAGACTGTTGCAATATTGGAGCCCATTCCTGTTCACCCTTTGGTGGGGTGACCCTGACTAGCCTGTGGCTTTGGGAAAATCTCTCAGGGTTGACCTGTTTTTACAGGTAAACTGAGGCAGCTGGTCTAGAAGTTTTCAATAATACCTATTTTGATCAAGGTCCTATAAAAGCCACAGAGAGGGGTCAGATGCTTATCTTTGGTAGAACTTTCTAGAAAAGATGGGTAAAAAGTCCTTTAGAAGACCTGGCCTGAGAGAAGTGGAACCTGCCACTGGACCTACAACCTTCCTGCCAGGCCCCAGATAACCCAAGCCTGCTCACTCCTCCTCCATTTTTCTTTTTGGCAATATCTCTAGAGCATTCTTTCCCAGTGAAAGGAAGCATCTACTATGTACCTCATTGGGGCTGGCCTTCAAGGTGTCCAACATAAATTTGTAGATCTGAGGATCAGGCTTGGCCATTCCAATCCGACATGACTCTATCAGGAAGTCAAAGTGTGGTCTCAGTTCACACATCAGCTGGGCCAGGCTGCTCCTCTGGGTGCTGTCATCCAGCCAGTTGTTGGTGAGGATGCAGGTTGTAAACCCTGAGCAAGAAGTCACCAGTGAATGGACCAGCTATAGAACTTTGTCCCGAGAAGCTCTGCCTGGAGCCAAGTAGGGTTCTACTCACTTACATCAATCTTCTGACACTGGGAAAGAATCATCTTCCCCCTTAAGCACCTCCTGACATAGGGACACGAGAGTGAACCCACTGTGTATATTAAGGGCTTTCAGAAGCCCAGAGGGAGATGCTGCATCTGCCTCCGGACTGTCCCTCCAGTATACCTTCCAGTCTGTGTTATGTAAAATCTGCTCAACTGCATTTCAAAACACCTGCTTTGGCTTTCAGAGACTGATGCCCATTTCAAAATGCAAACAGAGACAGCAGTGCCCCTGGGCTTTCTCTGCCTAACCAGATGGAGCAAGAACCCCAAGACACTGGAGACGAGACACAGCTGAGTCGATGGTGTGACACTTCCCACATGATATGAGTGAGAAATATGGGGTGGCTTAGCCACAGTGAGGCAAGTCTACTGATAAGTGGGTGGGATGGTTTCAAATATGCTCATGAAGATTTGGGCTCTGACATTTAATAAATCGCCATTGAATGAACATGATCTCATGTCTTAGCCCAGTGGTCGGCAAACTCATTAGTCAACAGAGCCAAATATCAACAGTACAACGATTGAAATTTCTTTTGAGAACCAAATTTTTTAAACTTAAACTATATAGGTAGGTACAATGTTATTAACTTAATTAGGGTACTCCTAAGGCTTAGGAAAAGCCACACTCAAGGGACCAAAGAGCCGCATGTGGCTCGCGAGCTGCAGTTTGCCGACCATGGTCTTAGACCATTTGACACCATCTGAATCCAGATCACCCAACTCATAGCTCATCACTGTGACAAGAGGTTGGGTCATTCAGGTCATTACTAATGTCACCAGAGGGAGAGAATTTTGCTCACAAGGCAGTCTCTGGTAAAAGTCGCTTTATTAAATTCAATTCTTTCATCTTCCCAGCCATTCTGATAGTGCTGCTTTTTGCCATTTGGTATAACTTACTTTGGGACTATGTTTTAAGGACAGTTTTCCATCAAGGCCCAGACGATTTGTGACCTCAAAACACATTTAGATGTACCCTCTACCAAGGGTTCTGGTGTGGTTGGGTCAGAAAACGGCCAGTATTAGATCCTTACCCCTCTTTCTGAGAGCAAGAACCGCCTGAAGCATGCGTTGGTTGATCTTCCTTGCTGAAATGGCCTTGCCAAAGATCTGACTAACAGAGAAATTCTCAGGGAGGCTGATTCCAGAATCTTCGGCGTGTTTCTCATAGTCTTCTTCCAGGAGTGACACCCACTGTAAAAGTAAATTGTCCAGGGACTGTCAGTTGGTACAATCACTTGGAAAAGCTTTTGGCAGCATTTACTAAATCTGAATATGCATTCCTTGTGATTCAGCAACTTCACTCCTGGACACATACATTGCAGGAAATGGAAATGTCTACATGTGTTCACTAAAACATGTACAAAAATGTTCGTGGCAGCATTACTCCTAAGAGCCCCACACTGGAAAATACTCAAATGCCCGTCTATGGGGTGAATTGTGCCCCCTCCCCTTTAAATTCCTGTTGAAGTTGTAATCCCCAGGACCTCAGAATGTGACTGTCCTTAGAAATAGGGTCTTTAAAGAGGTGATTAGGGTAAAATGAGGTCATGGTTTGGCCCTAATCGAATCTGACTGGTGTCCTTATAAAAACAGGAGATTAGAAAACAGACACACACAGAGGACGGGCTGCGAGGACACAGGGCGCAGATGGCCGTCTAATGCCAAGGAGAGAGGCCTCAGAAGAAACGAACCCTGTGGATACCTTGATCTGGGCTACTGGCCTCCAGAGCTATACTATACATAGTCTTCCAACCCTTTCCTCCCATTCTTTCTAGAACATACTCTAATCAAACATTCACCTCCACATTCCAGAAACTTGTCTCATCAAGGTTACCAATGACCTTTTTGTGTTGCTATATCTTATGGAACTCAATGTTAGATATTTTCACTTTACTTGACCTATCAGCTGCATTTGACACAGTTGATAACACTCTTCATTTAAAACTTGATAACCTGCCATGGCTGGGTGGGTCAGTTGGTTAGAGCATCATCCTAATATGCCAAGGTTGTAGGTTCAATTCCTGGTCAGGGCACATACAAGAATCAAGCAATGAATGTATAAATAAGTGGCACAACAAATTGATGTTTCTCTCTCTCCCTCTCTCCCTCCCTTCCTCGCTCTCTGCAAATCAAATAAAAATTTTAAAAAGTAAATAAAACTTGATAACCTCTTGGCTTTTAGGACTCCACACTCTCTTGATTTTCTTCTTTAATGGAGATGCATTATCCATCTCTGATTGCTGGGTCCTTCTCACCAACCTGACCTTTAACATCAGAGTACCCAGGACTCTGGCTCCTTCCATTTATGCTGTCTTTCTCCATGATCATATTAAGTCCAATGGTATGAAAATACCATCTACCTGATGTAAATATATATATACACATTTATTCAACCTGGACCTCTTCCTTGAACTCTGAGTTTGTATATCCAGCTGCCTGTTCCACATCTATTTGGATATCAATGAACATTTAAAATTAAAATATCCCAAATTGAGTACCTGATTTCCCAACCCCCACAGCCATCATCCCTCTTCCATTTAAGAGCAAACCATACTTCCAGTTTGCTTTGGCCAGAAGCCTGAGTCATCCTTAACTTCTCTCTCATGCCTCTCATTCAATCCATCAGGAAAACCTGTTGAATCTACCATCAAAATAGTCCCAGAATTTGACTATTTTTTTTACCACTTCTACCAATACTACCTTAGTTTAAGCCACCGTTATCTTTCTCCTGGATTTTCTAATAGCTTCCATAAGTAGTCTTTGTACAATAATCTTGGCCTTCTTGATCTATTCATATAATAGCCAGAGGAGGTTTTAAAAATATACGTCAGATAACATCACTTTGCTGGTCAAATTCTCCCAATGCCTTTCCATCTCACTCAGGGGAAAAGCAGAAGAAAAAAGAAGCAGAATGGAAAAAGAGATTGAAGTATATTCATACAACAGAATATCATATGGCAAAGAGAATAAAACTATCTACAACTTCATATTTATAATTTTCATTAATATAATGTTGAAGGAAAAGAGCCAGATAAAAAAGAGCATGTCTACATTATTCCATTTACATGAAGTACAAACTAAGCAGAAGTAATCTATAAGGTTAGAGTCAGGATGATAGTCTTAGAGGGCTAGTGTGAAGAAGGGGCTTAAGTGGGGTAATCATGCTGCTGATAATGTTTTATTTATTTATTTTTAATCATTTTTATTGATTCTAGAGAGAGAGGAAGGGAGAGGGAGAGAGAAACATTGGTGAGAGAGAGAGAAACATTGATCGGCTGCCTCTTGCACGCCCCCTACTGGGGATCAAGCCCAAAACCCAGGTATGTGCCCTGACCAGGAATTGAACCATTGACCTCTCATTGCATGGGACAACACTCAACCAACTGAGCCACACCAGCCTGGGGGTAATGTTTTATTTCTTTCCTGGGTGCTGGTGACAAGGGTGTATTTGGTTTGTGAAAACTCATCAAGCCATATACTTTCTGTACTTTTTATTTCTACAATATTATACATAAAAATTAAAAGATGATACATTCCTAAGGTATCTATCCTATCTAATAAAAGAGAAAAATGGTAATTGGCATACAGCGATACCCTTTTCATTGGCTAATCAGGGCTATATGCAAATTAACTGCCAACTAAGATTGGCAGTTAACTGCCAACTAAGATTGGCAGTTAACTGCCAACAAGATGGCGGCTAATTTGCATATGTAGGCACAATGCAGGGAGGCGAAAGGGAAAGCAGGAAGAAGCCCCCTGCCACTGACAGTGATCAGAAATCCAGGGGGGAGCTAAGAGCTGGGGGGCAGGGCAAAGGCCTTTGCCCTGCCCCCCAGCCATGATCGGAGAATCAGGTGCCTTTTCCGCTCTGGCCAGTGATAGCAGGAAGTAGGGGTGGAGCCAGCGATGGGAGCTGGGTATGGTCGAAGCTGGCAGTCCCAAGAGCTAGGGGTCCCTTGCCTGGGCCTAAAGCGAAGCCCACGATCGTGGGGCCGCTGCAGCTGCGGGTCCCCGCTGCCCGAGCCGGACTCCTCAGCCAGAGGCGTTAGGCCTGGGCAGGGGCGGAGCCTGCAACCACAGGGAGCTGGGGGTCCCCTGCCCAGGCCTGACACCTCTGCCAGAGGCCTCAGGCCTGGTCAAGGGGCCGATCCGGTGATTGGTGATTGGAGGGTGATGAGGGTCAACTCCTCTGGCCGAGGCATCAGGCCTGGGTGGGGGGCGGAGCCGGGGATTGGGGGGATATGATGGTCCCCTTTCCCAGGCCTGAAGCCTGGGTCAGAGGCGTCAGGCTTGGGTGGGGGGTGGAGCAAGTGATCAGAGGGAGATGGGGGTCCCCTGCCCAGGCATGATTCCTGGGCCAGAGGCCTCAGGCCTGGGCGGGGGCCAGAGCCAGTGATGGGGGGAGATGGGGGTCTACGCCTCTGACCGAGGCATCAGGCCTGGGCTGGGGGCAGAACCAGTGATGGGGGGAAATGAGGGTTCCCTGCCCAGGCCTGACGCCTCTGTCTGAGGCGTCAGGCCTGGGCAAGGGGCCGATCCTGCGATTGGAGGGTGATGGGGGTCAACGCCTGAGGTTCTCCCAGTATGTGAGAGGGGGCAGACTGGGCTGAGGGACACTGCCCCCCCCCACACACCCAGTGCACGAATTTCGTGCACCGGGCCCCTAGTATATATATAAAAGCCAAAGCAACCTTTACAACTGAATGACCAGAACGACTAGTCGACCAGTCGCTATGAAGCACACTGACCACTGGGGGCAGACGCTCAATGCAGGAGCTGCCTCCTGGTGGTCAGTGTGCTCCCACATGGGGAGCACCACCCAGCCAGAAGCTGGGCTCATGGCTGGCCAGCGTAGCTGCGGCAGTGGGAGCCTCTCCTGACTCTGCGGCAGTGCTACCAAGTGGCAGGTGGCAGGTGCAGGGGGTTGTGATGAGTGTAAGCAGCATAATGATGGCTTGGGCTCCTCCCTGGCCGCCTGCCGCTTGGCGCACTGCTACACCCCTTGGGAGATATCTGACTGCCGTTTAGGCCCAGCCTATGGGGATCCGGCCTAAACTGGCAGTTGGACATCCTCCGAGGGTCCTGGATTGCAAGAGGGCGCAGGCCAGGCTGAGGGCCGCCTCGCCCCCCCCGCCTAGTGCACAAACTTGTGCACTGGGCCCTACAGACTTTTTTAAAGATAAATGGAACCCAAGTAGCCTTTATCTTAGTATAACTGGTTTTTCAGACCTCTTCCTCTAACTTATTCAAGTTTCCTAGAAACTACACACAAGCTAAAAAAGACTAAATGGGTGTATGATTTTCACTGCAATTACTAGAATTCTTTCTATAATTTCTATGTTTGTTGAAAATATATAGTACTTCTTTCTTTCCTTACTTTTCAACAGTATTACTGCAGCTTTTTTTTAATTCAAGCTTAGTAACATTTATTCCCAATAATATCATTCCAGTTTTAATTCACTAGTTGCCACAATCTGTGTGTGTGTGTGTGTGTGTGTGTGTGTGTGTGTGAAAGAGAGAGAGAGAGAGAGAGAGAGAGAGAGAGAGAGAGAGAGAGAGTTTTAAAGTTCAATTCATTATACTCCACACACTAAGACCACATTTGCCTTCACAGAAAAAGTGGGCTCTTGCTTCCTATTACAGTAAGCCCCAAGTTCTCTGACTTATAAGTGGCTGTAAGTCATAAAATTTTTTAAAAATATAGATGGTTTTATCTCTGTATTTATAGAGTAGATTCTCAGTAGCCTTTCTTCTTTGAGGCACTAATAGAGATTCAACTGGTTTTCAATCCTGATTACATTGTTAAAAAATAATTGAGGTTGTAATAACAGTAATAACTATTATTTTCTGAGCACTTACTCTGCACCAGGCACTATGCTAAGCACTTTTCAAGCTTAATAACAACCTGTGAAATTGATAGTATTATCACTCTCATCTTATAGGTGGCAAAACTGAGACTGTGAGAGGTTTAAGCAAGTTGCTGAGGTCACTCAGTCTATAAGGGGGAACTATGGTTCAAATCCTGATCTCTGACCCCACAGTCCACACATAATATAGTTATTAGTTAAGAACCCTCCCCAGTGGCAATATCTGAAAATAGCTACTCCAATGATGACCACTATAAAAAATAAACAGAAAATAATGTGGGTTGGCAAAGACATGAAAAAATTGGAACCTTTGTGCACTTTGGGGGAGAATGTAAAATGGTGTAGCAGCTATAGAAAACAGCATGGTGATTCCTCAAATACTAAAAATGGAACTCTCATATGATCCAGCAGTTTCATTTTTGTATATATACCCAGAAAAAATTGACATCAAGGTCTCAAACAGATATATTAATAATACACCCATGTTTATAGCAGCATTATTCACAATAACACAAAGGTGGAAACAACACAAATGTCCATCAACGGATGAATGAGTAAACTAAATGTGGTATATATATTAAAATACAAATGGGCCGAAACCGGTTTGGCTCAGTGGATAGAGCGTTGGCCTGTGGACTGAAAGGTCCCGGGCTCGATTCCGGTCAAGGGCATGTACCTGGGTTGTGGGCACTTCCCCAGTGGGGGATGTGCAGGAGGCAGCTGATCGATGTTTCTCTCTCATCGATGTTTCTAACTCTCTATCTCTCTCTCTTCCTATCTGTAAAAAATCAATAAAAAATATATAAAAAACACACAAATGGAACCTAATTAGCATTTAGCACATCATGTCCCCTGCTACACCACAGATGAACCTGAAGACATTATGCTAAATGAAATAAACCAGTTACACAAAGACAAATATTGCATGATTCCACAAACATAAGGCACCTGCAGTAGGTAAATACATAAAAAGAGAAAGTTCAATAGCAGTTACAGGGTGAGGAGAGAGAAAAAGAAAGCTATTGTTTAATGGGTATAGAATTTCAATTTTGCAAGATAGAGAGTTCTGGAGATGGATGGTATGCAATATGAATATACTAACACCACTGAACTGTATACTTAAATATAATCAAGTTGGTAGATTTTATGGTATGTACATTTTACCACAATTTCTTTAAAAAGCTACTTTGGCTATTGTAACTCCCTGGCACAGACCTTGAAAAGTTTGGAAATTCCCCAGTCATTGAGGTATGTCTCTCTGCTTGGCCCCAAAAGACAATAACCCAGCCTAAAATGTCCCTTTTGTGTGTCTTTGGGCTTCCAGCCCGTCTTGTGAGTTAAAGGCATAAGGGGTACATGGGTAAAGCAGACACGGCTCTGCCCTCAGAGGGGCATGGTCAGTGCGGGAGATGGGCACGTGGGCACTGAATGCCTTCTCAAGGGTGTCCCTTACCTGGGAAAACGTGATCTCTCCCCTCATGAGACGGAAACTGGAACTATCCGGGTCTCCTTTCTTGAAAACTTCATTGAGAAAACCTCTGAAAGACACATGTCATAAATGTCCAAGGACTTCCTCACAGTGGCAAATGGGGACAGACACTATTTAGATCTGTGGTAGGCAGTTAGACAGACATGAGCAGAGCAAGGATGATGCTGGAGCTGAAATACACCTGATGCCTACATGTATTTACTGAGGGTCAGAACCTCAATGTCCTGGGGGCTTAATGCTTAAGGGCTATTCTCTGGCCCCCCTGTTCATTCCCTCTCTATGTGGGGGCGGGGGTCTAACCCACATGACTAGCAACATGCCAGGGGAGGAAAGGTCAAAGGAGGCTCCGAACACAGGACCAGCAATACGAAAGGTCAGGGGGTCTAAACCTCATGACCAGCCATATGCTAGGGGAGGAAAGGCTACCCTGAGGGCAAAGTCCTGATTTTCCCAGTTTTCCCCATTGCTGGGCACCTGGGGCTTTCCACCCTGGTGACCTGTACATGGTTGTTGTCTTTGCTCTGCTCATGTCTGTCTAACTGCCCACCACAATGTAGATGTAATGAACAGTATGGTTAGGAGTTGCTAAAAGAGACAAACCTTAAAACTCCTCATCAAAAGAAAATAGTTACAAATAAAATACTGATTTTAGTTTTCAATAAAATTGGAAATTTCACAATCATGTTTTGTTGTAGTAAAACATACATGACATAAAACTGACCATTTTAACCACTTTTAAAGATATATATTTTTTTATTGATTTCAGAGAGGAAGAGAAAGGGAAATATCAAGGGAAAAATGAGGAGAGAGAATCATTGATCAGCTGCCTCCTGCAAGACCCCAGTGGGGTCCAGCCCGCAACCCGACCATGTGACGTGACTGGGAATTGAACTTGACATCCTAGTTCATAGGTCGATGCTCAACCACTGAGCCACACTGTCCGGGCACATTTTAACCACTTTTAAGTGTACAGCTCAGTGGCATTAAGTAATACATCTGCATTGTTGTGCAACCATCACCACCATCCATCTCCAGAACTTTTTCATCTTCAAATCTTTGCCAACCTGAAACTCTATACACATTAAACCATAACTCCCCATTCCCCCTCCAGTAATAATTTTAAATCAGATTACATTGCATACATTTCGCAACCTCCTCAGGCTCCCACAAATCATTAACTATGTATGAAATGTAATCTCACACTGTTAACTACAATAATCTGTTAGTGACTTTCACACAACTGAACAACTGAAAGTTATGATTATATCTAAAACTCATTACCTGTCCCCCAAAGGGGTTCTTTACATATTGAATGCATACATTCATAGCTGATAATGTATTGGGCAGAGCAGCTGAAAGCAGCAGATCTGTCCTATGATAAACTGAAGGCAAAGTAATTTACCCTCCTTGGGGAATGTTTTGGTATGAGTGAGTGGGGGAGGCTGGAAGGAAGGAAAGCTAAACAGACCTGGGTGTGGCAGTGTGGGGCAGAAGACGAGTGTTGTTTCCACCCCAACTGGCCAACAGGTGAGTGTGCTGCAACTCAATGCTGCCAAGAGTCAGCACAGACCTGTGGACAAAAAGGGGCCACATACTAAACCTGACAAGCTCAGGGGAGGCGTGGGTGGTGGCCTTACAAACTCAGACACCTAAAATAGCCACATAGGATGGTCTGAAATTGAAAACTTTTTAACCAAAAACAGTGCATGGTCTATATGACAAACCTACAGCCAACATCATACTCAACGGGAGAACACTGAAAGCATTTTCCTTAAGGTCAGAAACAAGACAAGGATGTTAGCTTTCACCACTCTTTCCACTGGAAGTCCTAGCCACAGAGATCAGACATGAAGAAAAAATGAAAGGCATCCAAATTGGAATGGAGGAAGTAAAACTGTAATTATTCACAAATGATATGATATTGTACGTAGAAAACCCTAAAGACTCCAAAAAAAACCCCAAAAACCCAACCCTGCTATATATAATAATTAAATTCACAAAGGAGCAGAATAGAAAATTAACACCTGGAAATCAATGGCATTTTTTTGTTGCTTTTGTAAAATTAAATCTTTATTGTTCAGATTATTAGAGTTGTTCCTCTTCCCCCCACCCCCCATAGCTCTCCTCCACCCAGTTCCCACCCCACCCTTTGTCCTTACCCCGGCAGCTGTCCTCATCCATAGGTGTACGATTTTTGCCCAGTCGCTTCCTGCACCCCCACACCCCTTTTCCCCCAAGAATTGTCAGTCCACTCCCTTTCCATGCCCCTGGTTCTATTATATTCACCAGTTTACTCTGTTCATCAGATTTTTTATTCACTTGAATTTCAGATTCACTTGTTGATAGATATGTATTTGCTGTTCATAATTTTTATCTTTACCTTTTTCTTCTTCCTCTTCTTAAAGAATACCTTTCACCATTTCATATAATGCTGGTTTGGTGGTGATGAACTACTTTAGCTTTTTCTTATCTATGAAGCTCTTTATCTAACCTTCAATTCTGAATGATAGCTTTGCTGGATAAAGTAATCTTGGTTGTAGGTTCTTGCTATTCATCACTTTGAATATTTCTTGCCACTCCCTTCTGGCCTGCATAGTTTCTGTTGAGAAATCAGCTGACAGTCATATGGCTACTCCCTTGTAGGTAACTGACTGTCTTTCTCTTGCTGCTTTTAAGATTCTCTCTTTGTCTTTTGCTCTTGGCATTTTAATTATGATGTGTCTTGGTGTGGTCCTCTTTGGATTCCTTTTGTTTGGGGTTCTCTGCACTTCCTGGACTTGTAAGTCTATTTCTTTCACCAGGTAGGGGAAGTTTTCTGTCATTATTTCTTCAAATAGGTTTTCAATATCTTGCCCTCTCTCTTCTTCTGGCACCCCTATAATTCGGATGTTGGTACGCTTGAAGTTGTCCCAGAGGCTCCTTACACTACCTTCATATTTTTGGAATCTTTTTTCTTTTTGCTTTTCCAGTTGGGTATTTTTTGTCTCTTCGTATTTCAAATCTTTGACTTGATTCTTGGGATCCTCTTGTCTGCTGTTGGATCTCTGTATATTATTCTTTATTTCAGTCAGTGTATGCTTAATTTCTAGTTGGTCTTTTTTCATATCCTCTAGGGTCTCACTAAATTTATCAGCGGTTTCCAGAAAATTCTTGAAAAACCTTATAACCGTGGTTTTGAACTCTATATCCAGTAGTTTGCTTTCCTCCATTTCTGTCGTTTGTGACTTGTTTCTTTGTCTCTGCATTTTTTATGCTTCCCTGTGTTGATAGAGTGGCTTTGTGTGCTAGGTGTCCTATAGGGCCCAGCGGCTCAGCCTCCCCAATTGCCTGAGGTGGACACTCTTAGTGCACCCCCTTGTGGGCTGTGTGCACAGTGTTGTTGTAGTTAAGCCTTGATTGCTGTAGGCATCACTGGGAGGAATTGACCTCCAGGCCAATTGGCTGTGAGAATCAGCTGTGTCTGCAGTGGGAGAACTTCTGTGCTGGAGACACCCTTATGGGGCAAGACTTGCTTCAGTGGGGCTTTGGTGCTCACTGAGTCGGCCCCCTGAGTGTGTCCCTTATGGATCTGAGGAGTTGTAATCTGGATGGTCCCACTCTGACCACTGGGTACACTGGCTCTTGGATTTAAGGAGGTGCTAATTTAGCCTCTTCCTGAGGCTACCCAGCAGGAGCTATGAAGAGATCTGCAGATTCTCCTTCCTTTTTTGGGGTTAGGAGGTGCCCAGATGAGGCCCAGCTGTGAAGCAATGCAAGCTGCTGTGGGGCCTTGGGCCTTCTCTTGGAAGTTCTGGGTCTGTCTGGCCCAGCTGCAGTTTGTTAGGTGATTTTCAAATTGCAAAGGTCCAGGGCATTCATATGCAAAAGCTGTGAAGAAGCTTTTTAGTTTGATGTAGTCCTATTTATTTTCTCCTTTGTTTCCCTTGCCCTCGGAGATGTACTGGTAAACATACTGCTACAAGAGATGTCTGGGATTTGCTGCCTATGGTTTCTTCTAAAATTTTTATGGTTTCAGGACTTACATTAAAGTCTTTTATCCATTTTGAGTTTATTCTTGTGTATGGTGTTTCTTTGTTTTTTTGTTTTTGTTTTTGTTTGCATGCACCTGTCCAATTTTCCTAACACCATTTATTAAAGAGACTGTCTTTACTCTATTGTATGCTCTTGCCTCCTTTGTCAAATATTGAGCATATGGCCATTATACTCGATGGCTTGGGTCAGTTTCTGGGGTCTCTGTTCCATTCCATTGGTCTATATGCCTGTTCTTGTGCCAATACCAGGCTGTTTTGATTACAATGGCTTTGTAGCACAATTTTATATTCCGTATTTTGATCCCTCTTACTTTGTTGTTCTTTCTCAAGATTGTGGTGGCTATTCGGAGTCTTTTTGGTTCCATATAAATTTTTGAAGTATTTGTTGTAGATTTGTGAAATATGCTATTGGTATGTTCATAAGGATTGTGTTGAACCTATAGATTGCTATAGATTTGGGTAGTTTGGACATTTTAATGATGTTAATTGTTCCAACCCATGAACACAGTATATTCTTCCATTTGTATCTTCCTGTATTTATTTTTTCAAGGTCCTGTAGTTTTCCAAATATAGGTCTTTTACCTCCTTGATTAAGTTTATTCCCAGGTATCTTATTAAAATTACTAGTAGCCCATTGGGAGATATAGTGCGAGCGCAGGCTGCCCACCGCTTCCATGGGAGCCGGCGGGAACCGCAGGGCGCTGCCGGGAGCTGTGCTGCTTCCACAGGAGCCGGGAGGGAGCTGCGCTGCTTCCATGGGAGGTGGGCCTGCCGTGTGCTCTCTGGCTGCCGGCCGGCCGGCCCCCTGCCCCTGTTCCTGTCCGCTCCAGGTCCGGGGGTTGGCACACCCCCTGTCTCTGTCTCCATCTCCGCTTCAGGCCTCACCTGAATGTGCAACCTCCTCCTATCTGGTCGTGAC
Organism: Myotis daubentonii; assembly: GCF_963259705.1. Taxonomy (NCBI): domain Eukaryota; kingdom Metazoa; phylum Chordata; class Mammalia; order Chiroptera; family Vespertilionidae; genus Myotis; species Myotis daubentonii. The sequence continues at coordinate 34,668,483 of NC_081844.1, forward strand.
CTGTTAGGGCATCTGGGCCTAATTTGCATATATATATATATATATATATATAAATTTTTTTTACAGTGGTAAATAGCATTTTTTTAGCTTCTCTTTCTGAGGGTTAATTATTGGTGTATAAAAATGCCATCAATTTCTGGGTGTTAATTTTGCATGCTGCTACTTTGCAGAATTCATTTATTAAATCTAGTAGTTTTTTTGGTGGAGTCCATAGAGTTTTCTAAAATCCTCGAGATGGAACTAAGGTTAAGGGTTGACAGAACCTAGGCTAATGCCAGACTGGAGGAAGAAATGCGTAGCTGGTTTTTAACTTTGGCTTTTCAATTGGAATTGCTTTCTGAGAGTCTGAAGTGCAGACTCTACAAATCTCAAAACAAAACTGAAATTAACAAGGGAAATTGTGCCTTCAAGGCCAGCAACTCCCTAAAACCAGCCCTCATTAATACTTCTGGAGAGGTAGGAAGCCTTTATTTGCAAGTACTTTACAGAAATGGGGAGATTTAACTAGATATCATATCTACTTAAAAAGGGTAGGGAACCTTTTTTCTGTCAAGGGCCATTTGGATATTTACAACATCATTCACGGGCCATACACAATTATCAACCTAAAAATGAGCTGCTGGCCCTAGCTGGTTTGGCTCAGTGGATAGAGCGTCGACATGTGTACTGTGGGATCCCGGGTTCGATTCTGGTCAGGAGCTCATGCCCGGGTTGCGGGCTCGATCCCCAGTGGGAGGCATGCAGAAGGCAAGCGATCGATCACTCTCTCTCATCATTAATGTTTCTGTCTCTCTCTCCCTCTCCTTTCCTCTCTGAAATCAAAAAATATATATTTTTTTAAAAAATGAGCTGCTATATTTGGTCAAACATTTAATTAACTCACCCCTAATGACTTGGCAGGGCTAGACCAAATGATTTCATGAGCCTTATACAGCCTGTGGGCTAGACATTCCCCACCTTCCGAGTTAAGATGACTGAAATGCAGTTTTCTTTGGACGCCTAAATTAATTTTCTCACATGCAATATTAGAAAAATGCTGGCTCTAAAATTAAACTGAACGGCCCTGGCCAGTTTCTCAGTGGTTAGAGCTTTGGCCCATGGACAAAGGGTCGTGGGTTTGAATCCTGATTAAGGGGCAAATATTTCAGTTGCAAGTTCAATCCCCAGCCCTGGTCTGGCCCATTTGGGAGGTAACCAGTCAATGTGTCTCTCTCACATCGATGTTTCTCTCTCTCTTCCCTCTCCCTCTCTCCTCCTTCCCTTCAGATCTCTCTCTAAAGATCAATGGAAAAAATACCCTCAAGTGAGGACTAAAATAATAATAATAATAATAATAATAATAATAATAATTAAACGGAATGAATGGGAAACATATCTTGATTGGGAAATTAGAAACTTCTAGGAGGAGCATAGATAAATTCTTTTTTTTTTAAAAAAAAAAGGAAGAAAATAAATTAATAAGAAATTTTAGAAACTGTCTCTGAACTAAAAAAGGCTTCTGAAGCCAATACCCCATTCCTCCCCTTCTACAGCTCCTCCACTATACTTGCTCTCTGAGCTCCCTTGTCCTGACTTGCACTCCTTCTCCCTTTTTCCTTCCCCTTCTCTCTATATCTCCTCCACTACCACTCCCTATGGACCTAAGGCAGTGGTTCTCAACCTTCTGGCCCTTTAAATACAGTTCCTCATGTTGTGACCCAACCATAAAATTATTTTCATTGCTACTTCATAACTGTAATGTTGCTACTGTTATGAATCGTAATGTAAATATCTGATATGCAGGATGGTCTTAGGCGACCCCTGTGAAAGGATCGTTCGACTGCCAAAGAGGTCGCGACCCACAAGTTGAGAACCGCTGAGCCCTAAGGGAACAAAAATAGGAATTCAGACAAGGATAGCCCAAGGATCCTAGCAGCTCCCTTTGAAGAATAGCTGGTATCGGGCAGAGAGATACCAGAAATTGTTCCCCTATTTTCTCTGGGATCCTGATGGGTTCGCAAAGAAACCTGATTAAACTGTTAGAACATGTAACCCTGGCCATTCTAACCTATACTAGTTGATACACCTACCGGCTTCTGGGAGCAAAAGCCATAGAATTACTAAGTAAGGTTCACAGGAAAGCTCCTGCAGAGGCCTGTCCACCTTGAAGACCATCGGAAACTGACATGGGATTTAGAAAAACACACAAAAACAGAAGCAATCAGAGGGCTCCTCTGAGGACTATGACCAGGCATTTCCCCTTCTCTTTACTAAGAGTTTAGGAGAAATTAAAATTACTTTTAAAAAGCCCTTGAAATACTGGAGCTACTTTACCTGTTCCTGACCACACCTAACTAAGCCGGAGGAAAGCTTCTGTGCACTTCATAGGGAGATCTAATCATACCAACTGGGAAAATAATGATTTCAAAGCAAACCTCCCTCCACAAGAGGAACTGAGCGTTCATTACAGGATGTTCCAATGCAACGTCAGGCCTTTTCCAATCACCAATATCCTTTATGCACAAACTGGAATTAAGCCCAGTACAGAAGATTACTTTTAAAAAGCGGCTTACAATTCCATGCACAAGCCCCTGTAGTTCTCCTATCCTTCCAGTAAAGAAACCAAATGGGAAAAGGTGGAGATGCGTATGAGCTCTCAGAGCTATAAATAAGATAGTTATTCCCAGATATCCTGTGGTTCCAAATCCACATACCTTATTACCAGCCATTTCTGGAGACTGCCAATATTTTTTAGTAACAGATTTATGTAGTGCCTTTTTCAGTATTCCAGTAGAAAAAGATAGTTAATACCTCTTTGCTTTCACCTGGGAAGACTACAAGTTTACTTGAATAATAATGCCCCAGGGATGTACAAAGAGTGCTACTGCGGACGAAAGGGGCCACCTGCTAACCTGACAAGCTCATGGTAGTCTTGCAAATTCAGAGACCTAAAGTAGCCACAAAGGATGGTCTGAAATTAAACTTTAACTAAAAGAAGTTATGGTGGGAGTTACATCCTAGGCTGGTATCTACACTGACAAGGTCAACCTTTACCTTAACTGAGCCTGTCTTTTTGCACCTATAATAACATTAGAGGCCCGATGCATGAATTTGTGCACGAGGGGGGGGGGGTAGGTCCCTTGGGGTGGCCAGCGGGGATCGGGCCCCTGCTTGTGCCCCCAGTCTTGCATCCCCAGCTAGCACCCCAAGCCTCTCAGCCCCACCTGGTACCCTGCCATGGCCTGGCACTGCCCCCTTACCTGCTCCACCAACCGGCCTGCTGGGCGATCTACAACAACAGCCTTGACCTGGTGCCACCCATTCACCTGCTCCACCATCCCACCGTCATCCCGCACTCGTTGGGTCCCATTGGGGCTGGCAGCTCCTCCACTGCCACCCACTACCAGCACTGTGTAGCTGATGCCCGCCATGTTCCACACCGCCCCTGGTGGTCAGTGCACGTCATAGCGAGCAGTCGAACTCTTGGTCAAATGACAGCCCGAGGGGACAATTTGCATATTAGGCTTTTATAATATAGGACTAGAGGCCCGGTGCACAAAAATTTGTGCACTCGGAGGGAAGGGGGGGGTCCCTCAGCCTGGCCTGTGCCCTCTCGCAGTCTGGGACCCCTCGGGAGATAACGCCCTGCTGGCTTAGGCCTGCTCCCGGGTGGCAGATGGCAGGCCCAATCCCTAGGTGCAGACCCTGGTTGGGCTCAGAGCAGGGCCAATTGGAGAGCTGGGGTGCCACCCCCTGTCATGCACAGAGCAGGGCGGATTGGGAGATTGCGATGCCACCCTCAGTCACGCTCAGGGTACGGCCGATTGGGGAGTTGGGGCACACTCAAGGCAGGGTCGATGGGGAGGTTGTGGCGCCACCCCCTGTCACGCACAGAGCAGGGCCAATCCGGGGGTTGGGCGCTGCCCCCTGTCACGCACAGAGCAGGGCCCATCAGGGGGGTTGGGGCTCCTTACCCTGTCACGCACAGCGCAGGCTCGATCAGGGGGTTGGGGAGCTCCCCCCTGTCACGCACAGAGCAGGGCCCATCAGGGGGTTGGGGAGCTCCCCCCTGTCACGCACAGAGCAGGGCCCATCAGAAGGTTGAGGAGCTCCCCCCTGTCACTCACAGAATAAGGCCGATAGGGGAGTTGGGGCACCGCCCCCTGTCACACACAGAGCAGGGCGGATCATGGGGTTGGGGTGGTGCCCTCTATCACCCACAGAGCAGGTCCGATCAGGGGGTTGGGGCGCCGCCACTCTCACACTCAGGGCAGGGCCGATGGGGAGGTTATGGCTCTACCCTCTCACACACAGAGCAGGGCCGATCAGGGGGTTGGGGCCCCACACCCTGTCACACACAGAGCCGCAGGGCGATCAGGGGGTTGGGGAGCTCCCCCGTATCAGGCAAAGAGCAGGGCTGATCAGGAGGTTGGGGCGCCTTCCCCTGTCACGAACAGAGCAGGGCGGATAGGGAGGTTGTGGCCCCGCCCCCTGTCACACACAGAGCTGCAGGGCGATCAGGGGGTTTGGGCACTGCCCCCTGTCACACTGATCCCGGTGCCGGGAGGCCTCTCAGCTTAGCTGATCCCGGTGCTGGGAGGCCTCGCGGCTCCGCTGATCCCGGTGCTGGGAGGCATATTACCCTTTTACTATATAGGATAGAGGCCTGGTGCATGGGTGGGGCTGGCTGGTTTGCCCTGAAGCGTGTTCTGGTTCAGGGTGGGGGTCCCCACTGGGGTGCCTGGCCAGCCTGGGTGAGGGGATGATGGCTGTTTGCAGCTGGTCACACACCCTTCAGGGTGGGGGTCCCCACTGGGGTGCCTGGCCAGTCTGGGTGAGGGGCTGAGGGCTGTTTTCAGGCTGGGACTGAAGCTCCCAACTGCTCCTTTTTTTCTTTTTCTTTTTTATTCTGGGCCAGCTTTAGCTCTGGCTCCAGCTCTGAGACCTCTGCTGCTGAAAGCTGGTATCTGGTTTGTTTGGGTTCTATAATCGAAACACTGTTTCAACTCCAACTCTGAGATCCTGGCTGGCTGAAAGCAGGTTTCTGGGGTTTTGTTTAGCTTCTATATTTGTTACAATGTTTCAAACTGCAAGCTCAGAGGCTGGCAGGGCAGGCGGGGAACGTTGGAGTCCTCCGTCACTGAAGCAAGCAAGCCCCATGTTAGCTTGAAAATGCCTGGCTTCCGGCAGCCATCTTGGCTGGCAGTTAATTTGCATATCGCCCTGATTAGCCAATGGGAAGGGTAGCAGTCGTACGCTAATTACCATGTTTCTCTTTTATTAGATGGGATACCCTTGAAATGTCTGGGTATCTTGTAATTTCCCTTTTTTGGGTGCCAGGACAGATAACACAAATCATCATGTTAATTGTTCCGGCACCAACCTAAGTTATGTGTCTCTATCATTTTGCTTTTTATCTAATTCCAAGGGTTCCTCCCCACCCCCCACTTTGCTTTCTCCCACCTCTCTAATCTATCACCAGTGGATTTCATGTAACCCGCCTACGTCCCTTCCTTTGATTGCAATATATAAGTATAGATGTAACCTGCCATTCTCTGGAGCAATATCTCAGTTTGTCGAGGTTCTGCTTCCTGGCAATTGTCAACAGATTGGCTCAAATAAACTCACAAAAATTCTTTACAGGTTTGAATGGGTTTTTTTGTGTGTGTTTTTTTACGTTAACACTACCTATTGTCTTAGATACTAAAATCTAATTTAAATGATGTTAAATTTCCTAGAGCATCCACTCTCATCCAATGTGTGGATGATTTAGTTTTATGATCTAGAAAATTACTAGACTCCCCAAAGGACATAATTTACTTATTACAACAGCTAGCTATAAAGGGACATGGCTCTGACTCAGTCTATCTCAGGCAAAATACTTCAGTTATCTAATATCCAAAAATGGGCTGCTAATGAACCTTGAGGAACTGTATCTTGTCCTCTTCTGAAAACAAGAAATAGCTTAGAGGATTCCTGGGTTTGACTAAGTGTTGTCATAATTGGGTCCCAAATTTTTCATGAATGGCCCTGCCTCTGTATATCTTATTAAAATCAAATTGACCTGATCTAATTCAGTGGCACCCAGAAAATAAACAAGCTATATAATCTCTAAAGAATTATCTAAAACTTCCACTCTGGACACCTTAATTATAAACTTCTAACTTTTTATGCGTAGTGATTTCTTTCATTACTACGTATAAAAACTATAGCGATCATAGACCTACAGGCTATAATAGCAACTAGACTCAGTAGCCAAAGGGCTCCCTCCCTGCATGACAGCCATTTATGCTGTAGACATATTATGCAAACAAACAAACGCAAAAGATAGTCATGGGCTCTCCTTTATGTTCCACATTATGTTAAATCTCCACTGAATTCTCATCACATTTTACATTTCTGTTAGCCAACTGGCTCTGCCTTCTGCACCTAATCTCATTTAAGCTTCATGTAACAGTCTTACCCAGCAACTTTGCTACTTTCCTTGCAGGATAAAGACATCCACAATGGCATTTTGCTTACCAACCACCTTCTTATTCCTAGCAATGGTTTATAGGAAACTCCTTAATAATGCTGACTTAATTTGGTTTACAGATGGAAAACATAAGCAGGAATGTTACCAGGCTGGATATGCAATAACTCCTATGGTGGACATCATTAAAGGTTGTTATTTACCTGAATAAAATGTCCAACAAGCCTAATTATTCTAACTCAGGCTTATCCAGCGGCCAAAGATCAAATAGCCAATGTTTACACTGACAGTAGCTATGGAAAACAGGTTGCAAAATTGTTAGAGGCCATACAGAAATTAAAATAGTTGGCAATTATCAAAATTCCAGGACTTCTAAAGCTGCCACCATGAAAGCAAAAGGAAACTATTTAGCTGATGCCGCAGCTAGATCTGTTTTACCATTACAAAGGGAAATGGACGGAGGTTCCACATAACCAAGCTTTTATGGCTCTCAGAGGCAGCCCTAAACTTGTACTGTCTGGAAACTAGAAAAACGTACCCAGATGATGGAAAGAAACATTCCAATAATGGGTGAATGGATTTGCCAACATTTGGGTGGCAGCCTAATTGTTGAGGTAAAAAAACAAACAGAAACAACCTTAGCCATATCTGAGCAAATCCATTTAATTTATTTCAACTATTCCTTCCTAAATTAGTAAGTTTGATAAAAGTTATTGACTATCTAGGTATTTTGAAATAACATGAAAAACTGAGACGCTGACTGTTAGACCAGGCTTAAGTTGGCCTGCTTTGGCTTTGATTGAAGAAAGGCTGTAGAGTGGAATTGGTGCTGTTGATGAATGTCTTGTGCTTTATTGGAGGTGTGTTTCTTGAAAGTGAGTGTAATTGCCAACAGAGGAACCCATTTCTAAAGGTTACGCAATATGTTCATAAAAGTCAATCTAGGAAACACTGACTGCTTACTTTGCGGTTATCATTGGAAACTGAGGTTTCTAATAGTTAAAAACTCAAGTAAGTTGGAAAGAAATTACCGGTATATCCTATATGACAAAAGCCTAATATGCAAATAGTCCCCTTGATCAGGAGTTGGACGGGAGTTCGACTGTTCCCTATGATGTGCGCTGATCACCAGGGGGCGGTGCGGAACATGGCGTGCATCCAGGACACATGCTGCAGCCTCTCGCCAGCTACCTGGGGGTGGGGATGATGGGGATGGAGGTGTGGTAAAAATGCAGAGTGTCCTCCGAGCTCGCTCTCACTCCCTCTGTTACCCTCCCCAGGGACTCGAGGGCTCACACACTGGGGAAGCCCCCCACCCCCAACGCCCCCACGCTCAAGTGCCAGGCGCCCACCAGAAGCCCACCCTGTACCCGCACACGGCCGCTTCTGGGTGAGCCTGGCAGCAGCCGGGAAGAGTATAGGGTCTGATTGGGCTCCCCGTGGGTTTTCACAGGAGCCGGTTTGTGAGGCTGGCTGGCTGGGAGAGAGCGTGCTGCCTGCCCAGCTTCAGTGTGGCACCGCAACTCTGTGTGAGGATTTGGGTGCCGTGACTCAGGTGGCGGGGGGTGTGTGAGGGTCTGGGGGCCCAGGTACTGCCCAGGGCCCAGAGGTCAGCTGGGACCCGCCCTTCCACGCCAGACGCTCACACTTCGATCAAGCCAGGCCTAGGGACCACACCCATGGACGAATTTCCTGCGCTGGGCCTCTAGTAATTTTAATAAAGAAGATATAAAATAAAGAAATGCATTTTTAAGGGAAAAGGAAGAAAGTGAGTTATACTTGGATTACATATATAGGATTTATGTGATATGAGTGGTGCATTTTCTGCTTCCAAATGGCATAACTAGGAGATAATATTTTATTAGCCTAAAAAGATTAAAATGCTTATATAAATTAAGCAGGATTCTGTGGGCTGGACAAAGTACTTAATATTAAAACCAGTTTAAATTTAATGAATGTCTTTTAAAGTTAATACCACAAAACATGTGTTTGTTTTACTCAGGTTTTCAAGAAAGGCTTATGTTATGGTCTTTTGGTGAAGTCTGACAGCCTTTCAAATTTAAATTTTAAGAGCCTTTTTTTTAACCAAGAGATGACTTTGGGGTATTCCAATGGGGCCTGGAATACCTCAAGGATTTATTCTTTCTCCATATAAAAGAAAAGTTTTCAAACTAATTAGGCATACTTAATATGCTTGAAGTTATATGGGAAGTTTTGCCAAATAATAACTATGCTCTATATGTATACATATATTTTTTATTACAACAGATGTTCTGGAAATTTCAGCCTTCCCTAGGGAGGAACTTGCAAAAATTCAGAAGCATATTCAAACAGGGAGCTCTCAGGGGTAGCAAGAGTCAGGCAAGCCAAGAGTAATGGTTCCTTGTGGGGGCATCCCACAGTAGTACTCTGGGTGTTTGGGGTCCACACATTGGGAGTTTATGAATTGCTTCCAATGTTCAAGGCACACTTCTGATAAGCCAGGTATAGCGTTTTTAAAGTCTTGCATATTATTTCTTCTTTACATATTGAAATTGTGTATTGAATCTAAACAATATGGGCTTTATATTGTTCTTTTTGTTTTTTTGTAAATTCTCACCTGAGAATATTTTTCCATTAATTTTTAGAGAGAGTAGAAGGAAGGGGGAGAGACAGAAACAGAGAAACATCCATGTGAGAGAGACACATCAATTGGTTGCCTCCTGCATGTGAGCTTGCAACCAAAGTACATACCCTTGACCAAAATAGAACCCAGGACCCTTCCGTCTGCAGCCAACGGTCTATCCACTGAGCCAAACCAGCGAGGGCTTTCTAATGTTCTTTTATGTCATTTTACAGTGATTATTATTTACCAAGGGATTACTGCCTTGGAATGTTATATCTTACAGAAAAGCAAAGTTGTTTTTTTAATCAACCGTAATATCTAAGCATTGTGTGATCAAGTTCACCCCTTTGGTAAGCCTGTTTCCACATCTGCGAAAGTGAGGGTTGCTCTAGATTTCCCAACATCATTTGGCTTGGTGTGTTTGCAGACACCAGTCTTTTAGAAATCTTTATAAGAATAGCAGGTTAGCCCTACATGGTTTGGCTCAGTGGATAGAGCGTCGGCCTGCAGACTGAAGGGTCCCGGGTTCGATTCCAGTCGGGGGCATGCAGGGGGCAGCCGATCAATGATTCTCTCTCATCATTGATGTTTCTGTCTCTCTCTCCCTCTCCATTCCTCTCTGAAATCAATAAAAATATATATGAAAAAAAAGAATAGCAGGTTAAAAGGCCCTGTTGGTCTTTGGCATCACAAGAATCAAGAATTCCTTAGATGGAGCAGAACTCCCAAAGTTTCTACCCTACTCCTTGTTCTTGCCAGTAGTTTAGAATTTACTCTTCCTTGGGTGTTGCCAAGGTGATCTTTCTTTTTTTACCTTTTAAAAGAAATATGCTTTCCTTTCCTCTGGCTGTAGGAGTAACATATGTTCATAAGTAGGAAAACTGGAAAATACAAAAACATAGGCAAATGAAGGAAATCATTCATAATCCCACCTGGGATTAATAATCCCAGAGATATTTGGGGATATGTCTTCCAGACATTTTTCTACAAGTAGCTTTTTCCCCATTGTTGAGACCACATTGTATAAGTAGTTTGGCATTTTGGTGGGTCTGTTCTTTTCAGTTATTACACCTAACACATATTTTCCAATGTCACTGAAATATTATTCCGAAAGACAGGGTTAATGGTGCTGCGTACTAGTTTGCCATTTCCCGGTGATTGGGTTTTGAAGCTGTTTCTCTAGTTTGCTATTATCAGTAAAACTGCAGGGCACGGAACCTTTTTCTCTTCGAAACCTCAGGGCCGTTTCTAAGATCCACTCCATCGCACAGAATCAGGCGGGCAGCGGGCAGCTCCGCGAGTAATTCCTCTCGCTTCAGGAACAGCTTTCTGCCTACAGCAGGCAATGCTGGAGTCCTGGGAGAGGTTTAATTTCTTAACATTTGGGAAGACACTGTATCTACTTACACGTCCTGGTTTAGAGCCGGGTAATCGTTTTAACCACCTTCCGCGGGGCTCTCAAACGACAGCGCTCTGAACGGAGGGCTGGAGGGCTGGACATCCCGAAAGGCAACCTCTAGGCCGGATTCCCGCCCCCTACGGCGCCGGGTGCCCTTACCTGGGCAATGCCAACTCCTCCTCGGCGCGGCCGAGGCCGCTCGCGACCGATGGCAGCGCCAGGACCCCGTCCAAGTCGAACACGGCCGCATGCAGCGCCATGGCGGCCCGAGCCTCAGCCTCCCCTGGGACACTCGGCGCTGCAGAGAGTGTGGACGCGACTGGGCTGCGGACCGCGGGTTACTCCCAGATCCAGTGCCCCCTGGACCTTTGCCCCAGCCCCGCCCAGCGCCCTCCGCCCGCCCCGCCCCTGCCCTGGGATTGGCCAGGCCCTCTCATCCTTCGCCCCGCCCCCTGCCCCAGCCCCGCCCAGGAGCCCGTCTCCGCCCCACCTCTGCCCTGGGATTGGCCAGGCCCTCTCATCCTGCGCCCCGCCCCTGCCCCAGCCCCGCCCAGGCACCCCTCTCAGCCCTACCTCTGCCCTGGGATTGGTCAGCTCCTAGCCCCGCCGCCCTATGGCTCCGGGCACGCTTCCTGACCAGGTCCCGCAGGGGTCGCATCCCACTGAGGACTCCTTGCAGTACCCGCGCAGTCATGGACTCGGTTTCCACAGCTTCCAGGCACCGGAGCCGGGGCTAGAATTGCACTTCCGGATGAAACACCTGTTGCCTAAAATTAAAGCCCAAATTACCCCCGCGCTCCACAGTAGCTCCTTGAAAAGGGGGACTCAGATTCTGGAACGTGCGGACCGCTTAATGCGAACTTGGCAGAGTTTCACCCATCTGGGCAGCGCTAGAGAGAAGGGAGGCCTGAGGCAGAGCCTGGGCCACGCCCAGACGGTGTGTGTGTGTGTGTGTGTGTGTGTGTGTGTGTGTGCCCTTATAGGCACAGGGACCATCCCTCCTCCCCTGTCATCAGGGGATAATGTCATCATTATCTCTTCTACGGAATGGCATTCCCATACAAACCGTGATGGACTGAATGTGCCCCTCCCCACTCCCCTTTCTATGTTGAAGCCCTAATCCCAGTTGGGCTGATATTTGGAGATGGGCCATTTATTTACTACATTTACTGCATTTATTTCTCACAGTTCTGGAGTCTGGGAAGTCCAAGATCCCGGTGCTGGCCAGAAGGGTTTCGTTCTGAAGCCTCTTCTCTTCGCATGGACCAGGTATGTGGCCACCATTTCACTGTGGGCTCATATGACCTCTTGGTGAACCAACAGGCAAGACAGCAAGTTCTCCGGTGACTCTTCTTGTAAGAACACCAGTTCCCTCAGGAGGGATCTACCCGTAAGCCCTCACTTTACCCTACTTGCAAACACCCTCACCTGGAGGATTTAGCACACACCAGGTAAGCCAACTCCCTTCAATTCCCATCCCAACCACCCTCCGTGCAGGGTCAGGTCCCCACATGCCCAGAAAGCAGGTTCCAGGGACAAACTTGGGAGGAGACACAAACACACCCCAAAGTCCTCATTTATGTCCACGATCTGGTAAACATGCATGGAAATGGATTCTTAAGGTGTAGCCCAAGGGCAGAAAGTTGAAATGAGATCTGGTGACTGATAGGGATGTGCTTTTGAGAGATTTTGGTTTAGTCCACAAGTTTGAACAGCTGGTGGGGGGAAGGTGTATTAGTCAGGCTTCTCCAGGAGATAGATATATATGATGAGGTTTCTTTTAGGAATTGGCTCACATGGCTATAGAGGTTGAGAAGTTCCCTGATCTGCTGTCTGCAAGCTGGGGAGCCAGGAAAGACAGTGGAACCAGGAAAGACTCGCTCAGAGCCAAAGGCCTGAGAATTTGGGGTGGGAGCCAATGCCTTAAGCCTTGGTCTGAGACCAAAAGCCTGGGAAGCAGGAGCACTGGTGTCCAAAGGCAGAGAAAACAGAGGTTTCAGCCCAAGCAGAAGGAGTGAATTCATCCTGCCTGCACCAGTTTGCTTGCTCTATTCAGCCCCCCCACCCCAAATTGGATGGTGCCCACCTCACTGGCAAGGAAGTTCTTCTTTACTCAGTCTACTGATTCAAATGATAACCTCTTCCAGAGATACCCCCACAGACTCACCTAGAAAGAATGTGGTTTTTGTTTTCCCCCAGCTATCTGGGCATCCTTAAGACCAGTCAAGTTGACACGTAAAATGAACCATCACAGGGTGGTACTAACAGTCTGTTCCATTTGTGGTCTGTGCAAAATTGACAATAAGTACAGCAAAATGGAAGACTTGGGGAAGTAAAGGTGTTCTAAATGTATGACCTGCTACTTTCATCCTCATATGAGAGAACTTATGAGATACTCCCTTCTCCACGGCCTTGGAAAATACAACGGTGTGGGAAGACTATCACCTTGATTACGTACGGGGGCGGGGGGCAGGGGGCGTGGTATGGGAAGTGGTTTGGACAGAGATTTGAGTTAAGGTAACTTCTCAGTACACGATACATCTTCACCAGTCTTGGGAGGAAGAGCCAAGTGGGAGCCTCTATGATAAAATAATAAATAAAATCAATACCATGTTTTTGGGGAGTCACAAGGATTAGGAACACCCTCATGCTGGAGGCCAATTCCAGCAGGTCATAAATGCAAGAAGTTCATCAAAAGGTTGGTAGACCTTGAGCCTAGAGCAGCCGTGGGCAAACTATGGCCCGCTGGCCTGATCCGGCCCATTTGAAATGAATAAAACTAAAGAAAAAAAGACCATACCCTTTTATGTAATGATGTTTACTTTGAATTTATATTAGTTCACACAAACACTCCATCCATGCTTTTGTTCCAGCCCTCAGGTCCAGTTTAAGAACCCATTGTGGCCCTTGAGTCAAAAAGTTTGCCCACCCCTGGCCTAGAGTAAGGGCTGAAGATACATATTATTGCCTACTGGAATGGCCAAAAGCAATTCCCCCAAACCTGAATTTACATAAATGATTGCTTGCTGCCAGACAGCTGAGGGCATTTTAATCTACATGTTGTTGCCTCCTGCCATCCAAACAGCTGAATAGCTGAAGGCAGTCCCCACAAACTGACAATGCCTACTGCATACTAAACCTTACCTTTGATATGTATATCTACTTTGCTATAGGGCAAAATGTGAGAATAAAAAGAGCCCTGGGTCCGGAGATAAAGAGAAATTAGCTACTATAGCTAAGCTTCCTCTGGCTCCCCCATGGATTACAAATTTATATTATATTTCTAGTCTATTAATTTACACGTAGCACCTCATCCAGATTCCTGAACCCTTCCAGATGCTGGGAAAGACCCCTGGCATTACTCATAGACCAGAACGATGCAGAGATGGCAATTTTGGTTACCACCACTCTACCTAAGATGGAAGGGTCTTTGTAGAATGTCAGTGGATTGTTGTAAACTGAAGTCAGTGACTCCAGTGACAGATGCTGATCCCAATGTGATCCCTATTGCTGCCACCACCAAATGCCTACCTCCCCAGCAGCAGTGACAAACGCTGAGCTCCAGATAAGGTCCCTGAGGCTCAAATTATTCCTCTGGTGGCAAGCTGATTACATGGAACCCCTTCCATGATAGAGGGGGTAGCAACATGTCTTACCCTAATAATAGACAAACATGCAAATTGACCGTACCTTCGCTATGCCCAAGCCACACCCACCAACCAATCCAGAGATATGCACATTAACCCAACAAAGATGGGAGAGGACAGAGCCGGGATACTTGTGTTGCAGCCACAGCTACCATGCTAGCATCCCGGCTCTGGCCGCTCCAGGCCTATTGGAGATGCAGAAGTCAGGGGAGACAGAGAAGTCCGGCTCTAGCGCCTGAAGCTGGCTGTGGCCTGAGAGATGAAGAAGCCGCCTACCCCATGATCCCAGGCCTCAGCAGGCTGGAGAAGCTGCCTGCCCGTGATCCCAGGCCTTAGCAGGCTGGAGAAGCTGCCTGCCCGTGATCCCAGGCCGCAGCTGGCCGGAGAAGCCGCCTGCCCGTGATCCCAGGCCTCAGCAGGCCAGAGAAGCCGCCTGCCCATGATCCCAGGCCGCAGCTGGCCGGAGAAGCCGCCTGCCCGTGATCCCAGGCCTCAGCAGGCCGGAGAAGCCGCCTGCCCGTGATCCCAGGCCTCAGCAGGCCGGAGAAGCCGCCTGCCCGTGATCTCAGGCCGCAGCTGGCCGGAGAAGCTGCCCACACTGCATCACAGGGGACACGGAGAAGCTGCCCACCTGCGGTCCAGGCGCCAGCGCCTGAGGCTGGCTGCGGCCCAGGAGATGGACAAGCCACCCGCCCCGAGGTCCCAGGCTGCAGCCACCTGGAGAAGCTGCCAGCCCTGTGGTCCAGGGCACCAGCGTCTGTGGCCCGGGAAATAGGTTCCCCCTTCTCCTACTGCAGTCATTACTTCAGTATTCCCTTTCTGAATTTCTCTCCTGTGCCGCAACCCAACTCCACTTTTCATTGGAAGGATACGGAACAGAGCAGTGTCGAAAGCTTACATTTTTAAGCCAGTAAGGTTGGTACTTAAACATATAAATGGAAAACTAGAGTCCTTAAGGTAACAGAGACTACAAAGGGAGGGGGACATGGACAGGGCATGACGTATTATATCCAGCAATCCATATGGGGACTGAAAACTTTGCAGTGATGACAATTAGTGAAGATACGAATCAACTAACATAGTTGACAGGGACAATTCTTCCATCTTTGAAAATATCTACATCAAGTCTGTTTAAATAGATTTTCATCTGCATAATCTAACACATTCTGGCAAGACCACCACCACCAATGTGGTCAGTGTTGTGCTGATAAATGTTTAACAACTGACTCTCAATCAAAGAAAACAAAACTCTGATTTGTACTGTCGGCCAATTTCTGTGGCATAAATTCTCCATCCAAGGCTGATTTCAGCTGCTAATGTGATGCCACTAAGTGCAGAGCTGAGGAGAAACATGCAGTAATACACTATTATATTCTACCAGAAAGACCCAAAAGATATAAATAATGTCAAGAGTCAGAACAGTAAAGTGTAGTAAATAATTGAGGAGTGATGAATTTAGAGTATGTATTTCCTTTGGTTTTAATGTAATTTATTCACTTTTAAGATTACATAATTTAAATTTTAATAATGAACATGTTTAACAACCAGCTTACAAAATTCCTGAAAATTTGTGAGCCAGTAAGAGCAGGCTCTAGCACAATACTGAGTGGAGTGTAATGGTTAAATGCCAAGGCTCATGGATTTGAAATGAGACTCAGCCACTTTTGGGTTTTACTGGTCAAGTTACCTGATCTCTCTATACCTCAGTGTTCTCATCTGTGTCATTATAGTACCTACCGTATAGAGTTGTTGCAAAGAGAAAATGAAATCTGTGTATGACACAACACCGTACCTGAAAAAATAATTCACTCAATTTGTTATAAACTGTTACTGTCTCAAAACGTTGTTGACAAAATTACTCATGCTGAAAGAATGACATTTTATTGATGAGAAAAATGCCTTATTTTGCAATCTACATGGAGACAGTCAATTTTACTTCCTAGGCAGTAGATGGTAATCTACTACTAGAAACAGCAAGGGGAAAAATGACCTCAATCAACATGATTGAGGCAATGTATTATTAGCTGGATCGTAAAGCAGAGAGGTTGCCATACATTCTGGGACACATCTGCAGTAAGAGGCTTCATTTCAGGTATTAATTCTGATCAACTAAGCATCAGACGTAAGATGAATGGTGAGAAGGATTCTGAGGCTGCTTCTAGACTTAGCAGGAATAGAACTTTAATACATAAGCAACAGTTACTATGGCTAATGATGGCAAGAAAAAACACACCATGATCTAATCTAATAAAAGAGAAACATGCAAATCCCCAGGCTGCCAGACGGATGTCTGACTGCCGGGGAGCAGGCCTAAACCAGCAGGTGGTCATCCCCTGAGGGGTCCCAGACTGTGAGAGGGCACAGGCCGGGCTGAGGGACCCTCCTTGAGTGCACAAATTTTTGTGCACCGAGCCTCTAGTATGTGTATGTGTGTATATATATATATATATATATATATATATATATATATATATATATATATACTGAGTAGCCAGATTATTATGACCACCCCATCAGTACTTCATTGGGCACCTTTTGCCTTCAGTACTGCAGTGATTCTTCTTGGCATTGACTCCACGAGATGCTGAAAGGTGATGCCAGGAATCTGACACCAGGCCTGATGAATAGCACTGTCCAGTTCTGTGAGATTTGATGGTTGTGGAACCAGCTACCTGATGGCTCCTTTAACTTCGTCCCACAAATGCTCAATTGGATTGAGATCTGTTGATTGTGATGGGCCACCTAAGCAAGGTAAAGTCTCCCTCATGTTCTTGAAACCACTCCTGCACAATACGAGCACCGTGGCATGGCGCATTGTATTGTTGGAAGAAGCCATCTCCATTGGGATACGCCATCAAATAGGATGAACTTGGTCAGCAACGATATTTAGATATGTTGTGCTATTCAGATGTTGTTCCACATGAACTAAAGGGCCCAAATCATGGCAGGAAAACATGTCCCAAACCATAACACTGCCCCCACCAGCTTGAAGGGTTGTACTCTTGCATGTGGGGTGCACGCTTTCATGCTGTTTCCGCCAAATTCTCACTCTGCCATCTGCATGATGCAACTGGAAACATGATGCATCAGACCACATGCCTTTTTTCCAATGCTCGACTGTCCAATCCTTGTGTTCTTGTGCGAACTGGAGACGTTTTATCTTGGTAACTGCAGACAGCAAAGGTGTTCGAACAGGCCTTTGGCTTCCATATCCCATACGATGCAGTGTCTGGCTAATGTGCCTACAAACGTCAGGTGGTCATACTAATCTGGCCACTCAGTGTAGATGCCACACTTGGGCTGCTTCCACCTTTTGGCTGTGGTGAGTTATGCTGCTATGAATATGGGTGTGCAAATACCTCGCCGAGTCTCTGCTTTTAGTTCTCCTGGGGATATGCCCCAAAATGGAATTGCTAGGTCATGTGCTAATCCCATTTTTAATATTTTGAGGAACCACCATACTGTTTTTCATAGTGGCTGTACCAATTTATATCCCCACCCACAATGCAGCGGGTTTCAGTCTCTCTGCATCGTCACCCACACTTGGGATTTTGTGTGTGTGCTTTGTAACAGTCGCCCTAATGGGCATCTGGGCCTCTCACTGTGGTTTGATTTTCATTTCCCTGATACTTCGTGACGATGAGCATCTTTTCGTGTGCGTATTGGCCATTGTATATCTTCTTTGGGGAAATGTCTATTCAAGTTCCTTGCCCATTTCTGAATCAGGTTGTTTGGTTTTTGGTTGTTGAGTTGTAGGACTTCTTTATATATTGTGGATATTAATCCCTTATAAGATACATGATTTGCAAATATTTTCTCCCACACTTTTAATCAATGAAAAACTAGCTTCCATATTCAAAGGGTCATAGGTTAGGACCGAGCTTCTGCTTTTCATGCGGTTCCTCACTGTGTTCCATGATGTTAGTGCCAAGACGGAAGGGCAGGATGTGTCCGCATTGGGGGCCCTTGGGACTATTTGGCTTGTGTCACAATTTGGAAGACAGAAACAATTCTTGGTTCATGCAACTCAGTGTAGGAAAATCCCAGAGAGAGCCCAACACAGTGCTCCTCGTTGGCCTTTGAATGGATGAAGGGGTGGCATGGGGTCACTGCCTCCGTCACTTCTCCTGGATGCAGAGGGAGAGAGTGGAGAGCTGTGAGGCAGGGGCGAGCTTAGACGGAGCTGTGGGGGAGGAAGGAACGTTGCTCTGCTCTCTAGGCTCTCTCGGCTGGCCCAATAGTCAAATAGACATGAGGCAGGTTAGCAAGAGAAAATAACCAAGTTTAACATATGCACACGTAAGGGAACTCTGCACACATGAGACAGAGACCCCACACGCAGGAGAGGTTCCAAGACAGAAAGGGAACATGGGTGTATAAGACATCCCAAGCTAACGATGACCTTGGGGCTTCAGAGGGGAGGAAGGTCACTGAAGGACGATTAGAAGAGCAGATGATCACTAATTAGAGGTTTGCTCTGCCGTACAGATAGGTCATAAAACGTTATCTCTGATCATCTCTAACTCTAGGCAAAGCCCCTAATTCAAGTTCTTCTAGGTAGGTAAGAGGGGAGAGGCAGAAGTTTCTTTTGAGCCCACAGAGCTCAGAACAATCCACACACCACTCAGGCACATCTTGGGGTGACTCGTCCTGAACCCCCACAGTGCCCTCCCACTTTGTGTCATATGTTCAATGAACTTTATGCCCTATGTCAGGTTTCCTTTTATTTATTTTATCTTAGAGAGAGGAACATTGATTTGTTGTTCTACTTAGTTATGCATTCATTGGTTACTTCTTGTATGTACCCTGACCCTGACTGGGAGATCAAATCCACAACCTTGGCTTATGGGGACGGCGCTCTAACCCACTGAGCTACCCAGCCGGGGCTGGCCTCGTCTTTTTAGAATAGGTGCTGCTTCTGGAGAATGGATGGAGGGAGAAGCTGTAAAGACTACCTCTAACTTAATGATCTTTTACAACAATGAGGGCTGTTTCTGCCTCTATTTCTTTCTTTACTTTGTTAATTGGTGTTATTTCCTGCCCTCCCCATGCCCTTATAGGCAGCAGTGCTTTTGATAAACCTCACAATTTACTCCATAGGAAACACACTTTCAAGGTGACAATGTGCCAGGAGTGGAGCAAGAATGGGCATTGCCCAGAGAAGCTAGAACGAAGCGGACGGAGTCACTGATGAGGCTGACGGGTTAGGATGAGCACTTTTATTTCTGTGAGGCCCGGTTGCCTTGTGTTGGTGTACTAACTGCGTTTTCTTAGATCCCGTATTTGCCTGTTTGGCACCCATTACTCACAGAGCCAAGCGAACAGCGAAGGTTGTTTATGTCTCCCCTGTGACGCGGCTTTTATGGGCATACAAAAATTACATTACAAATCCTCCAACCAATCCTGATCAACATCCCCAACCACCTCCTTTGTCTCTCTCATACACACACACACACCAAACCAATATTTGCTCTGCACTAAATCACCCCAGGACCAGGTAAGGATCATCTTAATGCGCACAGCTTGCCACCATTATTCAAACTATCCATCCTAAGCGGCTTACCCTCTCCGTGTCTCTCCTACAGAAACTCTGATAAACACTCTGGGCCCTGCTCTCTTCTTTGCCCTTTCTGCCCTTGGCTGGCCCGGGGCTTCCCCATGTGAGCCTGGAGAGTGTACCGTGACTCCTGCTTCTAGGGACCGGTGACAACCATTTTTTCATGGCAATCATTCTGCAGTCTGCATGTCCCACCACACTTGATTAAAACAATTCTGGCCACAGATTTTAGAACAGTAAAGTGTCAGTATGTTTTTCGAAGTGTAATGGTGAAAACTTGGGCCTGCCTGGATGTTAGGAACCACAGTGTTAGGTTTGGAGGCGCTTCCCAGCATTGAAATTCTTTAAATATCTTGGGAATGTCCCCACCATGAAGGTTCCCCATAGAACAGCGGTTCTCAACCTGTGGGTCGCGATCCCTTTGGGGGTCGAACGACCCTTTCACAGGGGTCACCTAAGACCACAGGAAAACACATATAATTACATATTGTTTTTGTGATTAATCACTATGCTTTAATTATGTTCCATTTGTAACAATGAAAATACATCCTGCAGATCAGATATTTATATTACAATTCCTAACAGTAGCAAAATTACAGTTATGAAGTAGCAACGAAAATAATTTTATGGTTGGGAGTCACCACAACATGAGGAACTGTATTAAAGGGTCACGGCATTAGGAAGGTTGAGAACCACTGACATAGAAGCTCAAAACACCAGATCCTGCTTCCTCTGCCTTCCTTCCATCTAACTCATGGGCACATGACTAACCAGATGCGTCTGTCCTGGCCTTTGCATAGGGAGCTAGTGACCCGAGAAAGCAGGGAGGGAGGGGAATTAGCCTGGCAGCAGCGTAGCAGCAGCATCAGGAATGGCTGGTTCCCAGGCACAGCAGCGCCAGCAGCACCGGCCACAGTACAGGCTGTGCCTCCGGGTCTGCGGCCGCAGGGCCCCCGGGCAGGTGGTGGTCCTGATCTTGGCTCCAGTCTGGCGGATGCTTCCCTGCTCTCACCTGTGCCCCACGCAGGTTCTCCAGATTTCTAAGTGTTTCTGTGAACTGCCCACCGTCCTTGGATAAAGTCATTTGCTGCTTCCAAGTAAATCACTAGGCTTTTAGTGCTTATAATCAGGAACCCTGATTGATACATCCTATGATTATTTTCTTTCTTGCCTCATTTCTGTCTCTTTTCCTTATTTCCTTCCTTCCTTCCTCCTGTCTTCCTGTCTTTCTCTCTGGAGAATGTATGTATTAAATACTTATATAATTTTAAATATATACACACACACACTATATATATATGTACATATATATTGATATATATATATGTTGATATATATCAAGATGAAAGTAAATATGGTGAAATACTAACATTTGCTAATTATGGGTAATGGGAATATGGGGATTATTATCATTTTTTATTTTAAGTACTTAAATTTTCTCAAAAGATAATATTAGCAATATGCACATGTGTAAATGTATGCAGAGAGGGTGCTATTCCACTGTTCTAAGCCTTTTATTCATACTAACTCCTTGACTCCTCAAACATCCTCCTGTTACATATGAGGGAAATGGGGCACCGACAACTTAAGAGACCTGCCCCAAATCACAGAGCCGGAAACCAATCCCTGGCAGTCATGTCTGAGGCTGCGCTTTGCTTTAACAAAATAAGGGATGAAATAGCAAGTAGCTTAAGGGAGAGGCAGAAGGCATTGAGTGTTTTCAGGATGGAAGATGAACTTACTCATGGGCTGAGGGGGAGGAGAAGGGGAAGACCTGAGGACACCTGGGGACAGTTAATAGATGGGGCACTGTCGAGGCTGCAGGTGCTAACTGTGCCTGCACGGGAGGAGGAGCAGACCCCCGGTTTGATGCCAGAAGGAAGGATGCCAGAGGCCTGTTGGCGGTTGGGAGGAGGATGACCTTGCTTCTCTGAGAAATGGAAGGCAAGGTCACCCGCCAGGGGGCTGAGAGGTGGCAGGCCAACCGGGTGGTAGCAGGAGAGACCTGGTGTTCCCACAGAAGGCTGGCTGGGGGAGACGGGGCTCCGGGGGAGAAGGGCAAGGAGAGAACTGTAGGCTGGCTGTCCAGCGACTCCATCCTTTTTCACTCAAAACCACACTGCTCTGTGGACCCACAGACCCAGGACTCAGCAGATTCCCCACCCGAGGGTGGGTCAGGGCCCAGGCAGGGATCCAGGGACACGGGGTCCTTCGGAGCAAAGAGCAAAGCATCCTAGTAACTGGACAAGAGAAAGCAAATCTGTTGTCTGTCCCCACTGGACACAGACTGAATAGTCACAGGCTCCGCCTCCTCCCCTCCAGAGAGGGTGTGTGTGTGTGTGTGTGTGTGTGTGTGTGTGTGTGAGAGAGAGAGAGAGAGAGAGAGGATGAGAGCGAGAGTGTGTGTGCTTGCCAAGCCAGCAGTCCCTCCTGTGGACGGGTTTGCCTTTTACCTACAGAAGCCTTTGTGTGGAGCTCTCCACGCCCTC
The DNA here is from genome assembly GCF_963259705.1 of Myotis daubentonii. Taxonomy (NCBI): domain Eukaryota; kingdom Metazoa; phylum Chordata; class Mammalia; order Chiroptera; family Vespertilionidae; genus Myotis; species Myotis daubentonii. Next base: position 34,690,631 of record NC_081844.1, read on the forward strand.
TCAGTAGCACCTGCCTGAGGCTTCCCTGGCTGCTGGGGCTGGGAGCCCCGGGCAGACCGACCTGTCTGCAGAACTTGTCCGGCCCTCCCCGGGAGGCCAGCCGGACTCTCAGAGTCAGGTCTTCCTTGTCAGCCTCTGAGTGACCACGAAATGAAGGCACCCAGCTCTGCTCTGCACCTGCCTCTCTGCTTTGGGGGACTTTTGTCAGCTGACCAGGATCTCCAAGCCAGGCCGGTTCTCCGCATTCTTTGAATGGCCGGTCTTCTTCTGTGGCCACAGGTAAGAAAGGTGCCCCCACGGCTTGTGTTGGGAACACTGTGGGTGTGGGGACCTTGTGGGGGTGAGGGCAAAGGGATATTACCAGATTGACAGCTTCTGGGTACTTAGGAGGGGGTACGTCAGAATGCTGGAAGTGACCTGCTCCTAGGAAAATCGTAGTCTTCTGGTTGTCCCCGCTGGGGCTGTTCAGAGCGTAGTGACAGTCAACCCCTCCCACTGGGAAGGGGAGCTAGCTTCAGGAGTTATAGCTTTACTATATACTACATTCAGTCTGCCTCGATGTCATTATTACTCCTATTCCTTCTTTTGTCGTGTATTGAATCATTCAGTAACTACTCCATGTCCTTTCATAATGAGTAACAGACATCAATGGTATTCACTGACTTGGAAGGTAGGAAGTTCTTCATTGCTGGGGTTTTCTGAGGCTAGAATTTGGAGAGCATTTCGAGGTCAGCTGGTGTGGTGATCCAGATGACCTCTAAGATTCACTCAACCTTGAGATGTTAAGCTTCTGCGATTGCTCAGTTTCTTGAGCAGAGCAGTTATACAAACTACCAGTATGCCCCACCCCCACCCCCACCCCCAGGAGCCTTTGGTTGAAATTATTTGGGAAAGAAACCAGTATCATTTCCTTTAATCAAGGGGCTTTTCTGGGGGTATTGCTGGTTGCAGGGAATTGAGACTCCCATGCTGGGGTGGGTGGGGTGCTAATGGCAGGGAGGGGCTGATGGGCTCTGAGCAGGCTTTCTGGGGAAGTTGGTGCTTGTGAAAAGAGTAGAACGTGGCCTGGTGGGTGAGAGGTTGTAAACCAGCTACAGTGGGAAGACAGACAAAGAAGTAAGCCCAAGGAACCTTGACTTCAGTGGGTCCAGGATTCAAGGGGTGGGAGAGAGAGGCTGGGCTGAGTTGGGGTGGTTGTGAGGGTGGCCTGGACACCCTCATCCATCAGCAGCAATACCAGCTCAGTGGGGATGTTAGTGCCTAAGCCCTTTATGCAATGTTTTTGTGTTGATTTCTCTGTGCACTCCATTCACCCAGACCCACTTTACAAACAGGGACATCACCCCACAGCCACCTCTCCCATAAGCCTGCCAATCCCACCACTTCCAGGATCAAAGGGTTTAGGGCTCTTTCTCTTTTAATATCGTTCTAATAGGAGGTAGAAGGTCACTCTAATTACAGTCAATTGCCCGGAACAATTTCTCCTTTGGTTTCCAGTGACAAATTAATGAAATTATCATAGTGTGCTAATTACAAGGGATGCAAATTTGAGGCATCTTGCAGGGATAGGTCTTCTAGAGTCTATTGAATCTCATTTGCACATTCTTCCAGAGGGTCCTGGGTACCTCTCTTTGGATCTTGATATGATGCAATTTTAGCATGCCTGGATTTCTATTTTTCCTTCCTACTCTCACTAATGGGGGGGGGGGGGCATTGTTTTATTTAGTGCATTTGATTGGAAGGAGGAGTGAGTAAAGTTGCACCTAGAAGGACCTCCTACAACCTTGGATTTAGGTGAGTCTGGCTTTGGAGTCGGGTACCTTTCCCTTCTCACCACCTGCCTACTGCAGACTTCTGTTCTGATAGTGGCTTAGCAGTAACAGTCCTAGTGCTAGAACTGCAGAAAACGTGCAAGTACTGGCCCAGGTGCTCACAAAATTGCCCTCCTGGATGGTGCCACTGGGTAGTGCTTTACTGCATTATAGTTTAGAAGCAAATCAGTCAATACTTCTGAACATCAGTATTTTTAAAATTTATATAAAAGGGATAATATATCTTCCCCATGCCCGCCTCGGGGTGATGTGAGGCCTAAGAAAGGGCACGAAAGTGCCTGGCACACCTTAAAGTTGCACAAACGCAGAGTTCTTAGGAAGGTCTTCTAGGAGTTGCCAGCCAAGGGGACCCTAGAGTCTTCTCTCCTTGTGCTCGCCCAGCCCTGTTTTCTTACAGCTAACCGAATACAAAGCAGGGACTCTGTGCATGTGTGACTGTGGCGCTGAATGACTGAATTTTAAAACTCCTCTTTATTTTACCAGCAAACAGAACTTCTAGACGGTGGCGCTAGTAGAGGTCAGGCGGTCAGGCGGTCACTGATGTTCCCAGGTAAGTTCGGAGGGGATGGGATACAGCCTCTGGGGCAGAGGATGGTGGAGAGAAAGGGACCCGGAAAGGGAGCTCTGTGGTTGTCAGGTTCGAACTGAGTGAGGAGAGCAGAGGAAAAAACTCCCCTTGCTCTGAAGTTTTCCCTGGGTGTTGATGAGATTTAGTCTTTGGTGGCGACACCAGAAACTTTTTTAAAATCTCTTTTTATTTTATTATTGATTTCAGAGAAGAAGAGAGAGGGAGAGAGAGATAGAAACATCAATGATGAGAGAGAATCATTGATCGGCTGCCTCCTGCACTCCCCACACTGGGGATTGAGCTGCAACCTGGGCATGTGCCCTGACCAGGAATTGAACTGTGACCTCCTGGTTGATAGGTCGATGCTCAACCACTGAACCATGCTGGCTGGGCTGACACCAGAATCTTTAAATTCAACTCAACTCACTCAACTCAAGCATCTCTCAGATGCTTACACAGAGTCAGAATCAGACTCAGGGAAGAACTTCCCAATAGGAGGAGCGGTAAAAAGCCAGGAAGGAAGGCCTCCGGGAACTTGGGCCTCTCAGCATGGCTTTGAAACCAATGGGACTAACTGAACAAAGTCATGCCTCAAAGCAGGTGTGGATGCGCAGATGAGGTTCTAGAATTTTCCTTCTTTCTACTCTTCTCTGCAGTGTTCTCATCAGGACCACCCACGCTCAGTTCTCTGTCCCCAATGCCTGGAACATTGTTGGCCCCATAACAGTAGCAGGAGTGGAAAGATGAATGATTAAAGAAAAGAATGAGTCATTGGATTATCAGAACAAGTGTTCCACGGTCTTGTTCTCTAAACTAAGCCCTAAGTCTTGGTCTCCTTCAGACTCTTCAGTCTTTATCCAGCTGGCACACATGGTCAACAGACGGTGCCATGGGGTTTTTTGTGCCCTGATAACCATGGAGCACTGGGTCCCTGACCCAACCCTCTGCAGCTGCCAGGAGCTTTGTGGGCACGATCCCATCTGCTCACTGCCCCATCTGGAGAGGTGGTCAGGGCGGAGAGTGTGCCATCTTTCTCTTCTAGATAAGACAAAAATGCCAGCAGGTCGAACACCCTGCACAAGGCTGCTCAGCAGGTGGTAGGGCCAAGACTCAAAGGCACACTTACAAACTCCTCTCCTGCAGGGAGGGCGGGAGGGTGGGGTGACAGGTTGACGAGAAATGAAGCACCAGTGATGGAACCCTACTCCAAGAGTTGGGACTGAATGGCCTGGGGGCATGAGGATGAGCCAGATGGAACGGGTTTTATGACTCCATTAATAATAATTCTGATCCCCACCTGAACTGAGTGGTGACACCATTAAAGGACCTCCAGCCGTATCCTTTTTTTTTTCTTTTTAAATTGCAGTAAAATATAGATAATATAAAATTTACCATTAGTGACATTTGGTACATTTACAATGTTGTACAAGTTGTCACCCCTATCTAGTTCCAGAACATTCTCATCATCCTAAAAGGAAACCCTGGTGCCCACTATTTGTATTGAGAGTCAGATGATATACTGAGGACCTGGCCAGAGCCTATCACATCGATACGAACAAGATATGCCTGAATGTAAGACAACCCCAGTCTCCCAATGAGGAAAGTTTTGTTTTTTTAAAACACTAACTTGAATATGTAAACTTTTTAGGGCAATATTCATATATTTTCCAGTGACACATGTTTTCATTCACACGCTATATAAAATAATACATTCACTTAAAAACACGGCTTTCCCCCAACTCTCCACATTCGCTCACATCTTTGACATCAGTGTCCTCCTTATGACCAGAAGCACTTTTTGAACCAGCGGCCTGCAACCTGGTTTATAGTATCGTCTCCACAGTGCAAACAGAGTTGGCTATTTCTTATCATTCCAGAAGATGTTTAAGCATTTTTTAAATAACAGCTTCTTTGAGATATAACTCACATACCATAAAATTCTTATGTTTAAAATGTACAGTTTGGTGAATTTTAGTATATTCACAGAGTTGTGCAATCATCATCTCTATGTAATTGCAGAACATTTTCATCTCCCCCCAAAAAACCTGCACCATTTGCAATCACTCTCTTTTCTCCCTTTCCCCCCAAACCTCGCAATCACTAATCTGCTTTCTGTCCCCATAGATTTATTATTCTGGATATTTACATACATGTATCATATAATATATAGTTTTTGGGGTCTGGTGTCTTTCACTTTGCATAATGTTTTCAAGGTTCATTCATGCTGTAGCATGTGTCAGCAACTCATCCTTTTATGACTGCATAGTATTCCATCTGGTGGAGGTACCATGTTTTGTTGATCTAGCCCTCAGCTGATTGGCATTTGGATACTTCCACCATTTGGCTAGCATAAATGGCACCGAAATTCTTCTTTTGGCCTCCCTTTTCAGTATGTTTTTCTTCATTTTATTTTATTTTTTAAATATATTTTTATTGATTTCAGAAAAGAAGAGAGAGGGAGAGAGAGATAGAAACATCAGTGATAAGAGAGAATCATTGATTGGCTGCCTCCTGCACAGCTCCCATTGGGGATCGAGCCTGCAACCCTTTGCATGTGCTCTGACTGGAAATAGAAACTTGACCTCTTGGTTCAAGGTCGACACTCAACCATGAGGTACACTGCCTGGGCTGTTTATCCTCACTTTACACATGCAACACTGGGACCAGAAAAAGGGGGACTTTGGTGTCATCTCGTGGCCTCCTCTGTCCAGTGAGTTCAGGCTTATCTTAGGGCAGAATAGCTGGTTGGCCCTGAGAATGTGAAAGATGCTGGTCCTCAAACCAAGGCGAGCCCAAGAGCCCTCCCCTCCTGGGAGGCCTGGTTCCCACCTTTCACATCTGTGTGGAGTGAAGAGCAAAGGCACATCTGTATCGAGGATGCGTGTCTCTAAGACCCTCTCTGGTGCTTGCTCAGGTTTGGTGGTGAGAGAGAGCTGCATGGAATCCAGCGGGCGCTCCGCCAGGTCAGCAACTTGAAGCCCTGCTGGGGAAGCAGTAGAGGTTCAAGTCACCGCAAAGCCCTGGCCTGCCCTCCTCCTGAGGTCCAGGGCAGCCAGACCTCTCCTCTGAAGCCATGGGCCCCTCCCATCCTGCACGCCCACCCCTGGCCAAGCTTGGCCTGTGGTGGCTCCTTCTGACCCCAGCGGGTGAGTAAGTGTCATCACTCGGACATCATGTCACACCCACAAGCTCACAGGCTGTGGAGGAAACTCCTGGGTGGGCTCATGGCAAGTCTGCAGGGGACTTCAAGCTCGGTCCACAGTGAGGGGCAGGGCGCGCATAGGTCAGACACTGGCAGCTGCGGCACCCGGAACCTCCCCGGCTCCAGTGACCCTCATCTGTACGTGCCAATCGCGCTGTGAGCCTCCCAGGTCGACTGTAAGGATCCTGTGAAAGGAGAGGTTGTGACTCGCACCTGGAACACAGTCACGCTCAATGCATGGCGACTGCTGCTATTGATCGCTTCTCTGGGTTTTAGCCTCCACGTGCTCAGGCAGCAGAGCCCTAAGAGGTGAAGCTATTCGCAGAACAGACACGGAGACTCCCATCAGACAAGTTTGGGACACTTTTCCCTAGCTCCTCAGTTCTGGGCTGAATCTCGTCTGTAGGTCTGACTTCTTCCTCACTCCTCTGCCTTGACACCCCTCCTCAACACTCATTTCCATGCCTTCATAGAGAACAGTCAAGAGCAACGGACATTTCTTGAGTTCCAACCATGTGCTGGTTGTTAAGTTGGCACACACATGACCCTATTTAATCCTCAATAGTGTTGTGAGCTAGGTTCTGGAGAGCCTCCCCACTTTACAGATGAGGAAACTGAGGCTCAGTGAGGCTGAGTGGCTCTGATTTGATGGGAGAGGGAGTTGGGCACCCCCCAGCATGGACTCCTGGAGACCCCACTCTTCCTTCCTGTCCCACAGTGTCGGCGCCGCGAGCCCCCCACACCCAAGCCGAGGATCGCCTCTTCAAACACCTCTTCAGGGCTTACAACCGCTGGGCACGGCCAGTGCCCCACACCTCGGACGTGGTCATCGTGCGTTTCGGGCTGTCCATAGCCCAGCTCATCGATGTGGTATGCCTGTCCCACCGCCCTTTGAGCCCTAGGGATCAGCCCCCAGAGCACAGGCCCCTTTGCTGGGGTCCTCCCTCCCTCCTCAGCTCCAGCGCCTGTCCCTCTGCACCCCCAGCCCACCTCATCAGAGCTCCCCTTCCTCCCAGCCCTGGGGCCCCTCCTGGGAGGACACTGAGTTCGCAGTGGGTCTCTAGATGCTCTGCTCATTCCACTGGACACAAGCCCAGAGGACCCAAGGGGCCTGTGTGGTCCTCAGTGTCGGGAGGGGTGTTGGCCGGGCGGGGCTTGCTGTGGCATGTAAGCCGGCCTTCTGGAGAGGGAGGGGCTGGAGCCAGCCGCCCCAGGCCCCCCTGTCTTCTGGGGCTGGTTCTGCCGCTCTAACTCTCTTCTCCTCTCTCCCGCTGCCTCCCGGCCAGGATGAGAAGAACCAGATGATGACCACCAACGTCTGGCTCAAGCAGGTGAGGGCCCCTGCGGGGAGGCAGGAGCAGGGGCCACGCTGTCCCTCTGCCGCCAGCTCCCTCTCCTCCCGGGCCCCTCCCAGGGTCATGCATTTGTGTACACGTTACACAACTGTTCCTGGAGGGGAACCGCCATCACGCAGGGGCCCTTTTCAACTCGGCGCTGTTTCAGTGCGAATGCACGAAAGCAAAAGGGCCCATGGACCGGGAGGCAGGGTGCACGCCCCGGTGCTGCCGGCAAAGTTGCCCTTCTCGGTGGTAGCGGTTATTATTTTAATTATGATTAAGCCCCCGTGAGGCGAAGGGCAGGCCTGCGTGTCCATGCCAGTCATTCTCTCTTGGGAGTGGTTGTTCCTTTTAGGTCCAGAAGGGTCACAGGAAACCCTCCCGGAAGTAGGACCCTACCACTTGGGAGTTTTATCCTTGCTGGGATATTCGTGTTTGAGCATCTACCAGGGGCCGGGTGTTAGCAATGCAGGTGTTGTCCTTGGCCCCCTGGAGCGTCCAGGGGCATTACATCAATAAACACGCACAGCCACCTGTCATTGGCATGTGTGACAGGGACATAGAGGAGACTTCAGAGAGTGAATGATACTCACCTGGTTTGGGGGAGAAAACAGAATCACCTGGACCGGCTGGTGTAAGCCCTGCTGGGACTCCTAGGGGGCGCTCTGGCGCACATTAGAACTCCCCTTTCTCAGCTGTATATTCTGGCAGGCTTTTACCTCTCTGCTCCTCGGTTGCCTTTTCTGTGAAATGGAGAAACACTCCCACCTTTTGGCATTCCCTGCCCGGGTGCAAAAAACTGTAAGTTGTGATGCATTAACAAATGTTACTGCAAATGAGTGAGGTCCTCCCCGCCCACTCCGCTAAGTGGTCCGCTAGGGCTAGCAGAAGGAAGACGCCCAGAAGAGGGACTAGGGTGCCTTATGTGCCCCGGACTCTGGGCATGAGAGCTGGGGCAAAGCGAGAGATTGGCCAAGTCCGACCAGGCTCCTGACGCCCAGCCCCGAGCCCTGCCTGCTCCGTGGGGCTGGGTGACGAGCTCTGGTCAGAGCTCCTGAATCCGGCTGCTGGGGCGTCCCCGGGCTGCCCCGTGTTTGCCCCGAGACCGCCTCCCCGGCCGCACCAGGCGCCTGACTCCCCTCCCCACGCACAGGAGTGGAGCGACCACAAGCTGCGCTGGAACCCGGCCGAGTTCGGCAACATCACATCCCTCCGCGTCCCTTCGGAGATGATCTGGATCCCGGACATTGTCCTCTACAACAAGTAGGACGCCGCCGGGGTCTTGGGGGGGCGGGGCGTAGGGGGAGGCCCCCCGGGAGGAGTTTCTGGGTTGGACTTGGGCAGCGCGCCCCCTTGTGTCTCACCTCTATGTCTTTCTCTGAAGTCCTGCTCTGCTATTCCTACCTCCTACTCCCACCTTTTCTCTGGATGCCTTTCTTTCTTTCATTTTGTTCTCTTCCCCACACACCCGAATTTACTGAGCACCTGTTGTGTATCAGTGCTTGGTGCTGTGCGAGTGGGATACAGGTTTTCCAACACTATTATTGAAAAGCGTGGCTGGTGCGGGCTGGGAAAACAATGCCCACGGCTGGAATTTTGCAGGGGGGCAGTGTTGCTAGAGCAGGGAAGCAGCGGCTGGGGTACCACCCTCGAAGGCAGCAAGCCCACTTGGCATGGGTATTTTTAAAAATCGTATCGCTTATATAGTTGCCTTGTATTCAAGACCAAAAAGGACCAGTCTTTGAGTGTAATGACTAGAAGCCAATAAAAGGCAGGATGGTCTCTAGAGAGCCAGGCAACAGAGGAGGGGAAGGAGAAATGGTGTTTGGTCGCAGGTAGTTCTTCATTTAGAAGTCTAGCGTTTAAAGTTAAAAGGTATTTGGCATTATGTTCATCTGAAATGTTGTCTAGAGTGGGGCTCTAAGGAAATCCTGGGAATATGAGTAGACATGAAAAAATGGCCCTGTGGTCAAATAATCCTGGATAACACCGCAACCATTGACCCTCCCGGTCCTCTGGGAAACACAGCAGCCTTTCAGTGTTAGAAGTTGTGCAGCCAGGAAGCCAATTCAGCCCAGCATCTCCCGATTCATTTGACCCAAATTTGGAAAAGCCGTTTTTTAAAACAATAGGACAAAGGGAAAAGATAGACTTTTGGAGTTTGGGTGCCTCGGTCTGGGTCAGAGGGGGAGCCACAAGGGTTCCCTCTCAGTGGAGCCATTTCTGTAAACTGTCAGCAAGGGTTACTGGGAGGTCAACCCCGCAGGTGCCAGGGCCTGCTGCTGCCACCGGAATCACGGGCACCTCACCTCATTTCTCTGTGTCCTGAAGCCAAGATCCACCTACTTTCAGCTTCTTGTGCTTCTGGCACGCGTCAGAGCAAAGTCCTTCGCATCCCAGATGCCCTGGAGTTGTAGGATGGCCAGCCAGGCTTTGGCCAGTGTTACTTGAATGTAACAGGTAATTCTTACGACAGGACAAAACCGCAAACCAAGTTCTTATATTTGAAGAAGGGTGCCCTCCGCGCAAACACCCTGTTCCAGGTTTAAGGAAGATCAGAGACAGCGCACTCTCCTTCCTCAAAGCAGGGCGCATGTGGCCACCTAGTGGTGGTTATGTGTGATGACACAATGCCTTTAAACACATTTTTTTAACTTTTGCCCAATCTGGGATTCTCTTTCAAAGTTTCCAGCGTTTTCTTTAAAAATATGTCTTTTATTGATTTCAGACAGGAAGGGAAAGAAAGATAGAAATATCAATGATGAGAGAGAATAATTGATCAGCTGTCCTGCACGCCCCACACTATTGGCTCAAGCCTGCAACCCCAGTATGTGCCCTGACAGGGAATGGAACTGTGACCTCCTGGTTCATAGGCAGCATTCAGCCACTGAGCCATGCCACTGGCTGGGCCAGCGTTTTCTTTAAAAGGTTCCCATTTTCTAATCTCTAGCTTGGAATGACTCCATGGGAAACAAGTCTCTTCCTGCATGTTCTGGTTCTCCTGCCTTTAGGATTGACCTTGAGAATTATTAAAGACTAAAGGCCCAGTGCACAAAATTCATGCATTGATAGGGTCCCCAGAGTCTGCTGGCTGCCAGCAGGGCACTCCCGCCCTTCTACCCGCCCCCTGGTCGAACTCCTGGTGGAGGGAATAATTTGCATACTACGCTTTTATTATGGAGGACTAGAGAGCAGAACACTGCATCACCTCCTAGAGGGAATCAGGGGTTCAGGCACCCAATGCCAGTGTGCCCAGAACCCCTGTGGGCCCTTAGATGCCTAGCTCCATGACACAGCAGGCCCTGCCCCTCTAATCCAGGCACACCCCGTGAATTTTGTGCTTCCCCTCCTGTTCCTTGTTCTGGAGGATGCTCTGCTGGCACCTTCTCCACCTCATCTCCCCACCAAGTCCTATCATCAGTGGCAATTTTCATGGGGACCCTGCTCGCTCCAGCCAGAAGTGCTCACTCCAGCCAGAAGCAAGTCCCCCCCACAGTTCTTGAGAAGCGCTCAGACAGCCCTCAGAGCGCTGCTGCCAGACTGCCTCCCTTGGGTGGTGGGTGTTTGGGGCTGTGTCCTATTTCCTCCTGCTTCCTTCAGGGCAGGCTGAGTCTCACACTGTGTCCCCCTAGTGGATGAGGCTGGCTCAGAAATGCACAGTAAATGGATAGCATCAAGGCATTGCCTTCCTTTACTAGCAAAGATGCTGGGTCTCTTCTCAGCAAGGTACTAATGATCCCAGGTGGACAAGACGTGACCCCAGTGGAGGGCCTTACCATTTGCTGGGGGGAGAAAATGCACTCATAAATAATCACTTTAAACTAGTAAATAAATACAAACAGAAAAATCAAGCTACACTACCCCATAAACACATAATATATATATGATCTATAGGGCAGTCAAATATATATATCTTAGAGGCCCGATGCACAAAATTCATGCAAGAGTAGGCCCTCGCAGCCCCTCACAGCCCCGGCTTCGTCTGGACAGTCATTCTGCTGTTCAGTCTAATTAGCATACTAGCTCTTTATTATATAGGATATAACATCAGAATGTTAATAGTGGCTGTTTTTGACATTCTTGGAATTTTATAGTCTTCAATATTTCTGCTTCGTAATGTAAAAAAAAAATGGTGCTTTAAAAGACAACCGCAGTAGCTATAAATGGCCGTGTGCTTGGGGAGTCTCACACACTGGCTTAAACCCAGTAGCTTGGTCAAGTCTGGCGTTGTGGTCGGGGTCCCCCGGCTGCCGCCCGGTTTGGGCAGGTGGGGGGTGCCAGGCCCTCCAGCTCCTCTCCTGTCCTCAGTGCAGACGGGGAGTTCGCGGTGAACCACATGACCAAGGCCCACCTCTTCTCCACGGGCACCGTGCACTGGGCGCCCCCCGCCATCTACAAGAGCTCCTGCAGCATTGACGTCACCTCCTTCCCCTTCGACCAGCAGAGCTGCAAGATGAAGTTTGGCTCCTGGTCGTACGACAAGGCCAAGATCGACCTGCAGCCGATGGAGCAGACGGTGGACCTGAAGGACTACTGGGAGAGTGGCGAGTGGGCCATCGTCAACGCCACGGGCACCTACAACACCAAGAAGTACGACTGCTGCGCCGAGATCTACCCCGACGTCACCTACTGCTTTGTCATCCGGCGCCTGCCCCTCTTCTACACCGTCAACCTCATCATCCCCTGCCTGCTCATCTCCTTCCTGACCGTGCTGGTCTTCTACCTGCCCTCCGACTGCGGGGAGAAGATCACCCTGTGCATTTCCGTGCTGCTCTCGCTCACTGTCTTCCTCCTGCTCATCACCGAGATCATCCCCTCCACCTCCCTGGTCATCCCGCTCATCGGCGAGTACCTGCTCTTCACCATGATCTTCGTCACCCTGTCCATCGCCGTCACGGTCTTCGTCCTCAATGTCCACCACCGCTCCCCCCGCACCCACAATATGCCCCACTGGGTGCGGGGGCCCTTCCTCAGCCGTGTGTCCCGGTGGCTGCTGATGAAACGGCCTCTGCCACCCTCGGAGCTCCATGGTCCCCCAGATCTGAAGCTCGACCCCCCCTGTTACTGGCTGGAGACCAATGTGGATGCGCAGGAGAGGGAGGAGGAGGAGGAGGAGGAGGAAGAGGAAGAGGAGGAGGAGGAGGAGGAGGAGGAGGACAGATGGGTGCCATCCCCCTCCGCGGGCGTCCTCTACAGCCATGGTGGTCTGCACCGAAGGCTCTCCGGTCCCGAGGCAAAGGCCCCATTGCAGAAGGGCGGGCTCCTGCTGTCACTTCGCATGCAGAAGGCACTGGAAGGCGTGCACTATATTGCTGAGCACCTGCGGTCTGAGGACGCTGACTCTTCGGTGAGTTGGGGCTGGGCCCCTCCCCCGGGTGGTGCTATCAGCCTAGAAGGGCATCACCTTACCCCAGGGTGTTGGGTGGGCCAAACCAGCCTCCTTCATGAGAGGACCCATCTCCCTCAGTCATGGCCTCGGGAGTAGAAATAAATAGTGATGGAGAATGTCTAGTTGGCAGCTCTTAAGACGTGAGTTGGCAGGTGGCAGACTAAGCCTGACTGGGAGACAGCAAGATGGAGGGGAGGGATCGCAGGTGCAGAGCTTCTCACGCCACTCCGCCATTTCTCACCATTACCCCGTGGGGGTGGGGGTGGGGGTAGGGGGTGGGCAGAGGGAGTACCATCCAGAGAGACCATACATCAGGCTGCTGCCTTCCTCCTTTGTCCCGATGTCTCCCTCCTCCTGGGCATTTTGTGAGCTTCACTGTTGACCAGGTGGGCTCCCCCCCGCCCCCCAGCCCGGGCCTCTGCCATGTCCGTCATTATCGGTGAGCCGGCCACTGCCCAGGATCACACAACTCTTCTTAACCCAGGGAAGGGTGAAAGGCCGGGAGGCTATCACTGGGTGGCCTTGTGGAGTCGATAAGAAACATTCATCATGATCTAATCTGGGAGCAGCTAGGAGTTCAGACCCACTCACCTGCTCTGTGAGCCCAAATTCCACAAACCCCCCCACTCCGCCACCCTCACCTCCAACTCCCCCAACCTTCCCTGGGCGGCACCTCCCCTCCCCCTCTCCACCTCCTGGAGTGGGTGGGTGAGTGGGGGCCGCGGGAGCAAAGTGGGGCAGCGAGTCTTCCCCATTTGTAAGTACCAGGTGGTGTGTTTAAACCACTGTCAGCCCCTGGGTGGGCCCCGAACCTGCTTGTCCCCTCCAGCCTCTCTCACCTGGGCCTTGGGAGCCTCGGGAGAGCTCTGGGCTATGTCAAGGGCAGGACAGGGCGGGAATCACTTAGGGAAATATTGCTTGAGTCTTGAGACAACCCTACTCCACACTCGCCCCCATTTTAGCTTCTCAAGGTCTCAGTGAGGGCCCCCTGGCCCAGGTGCCGTTTTTACAGGGACTGGGCCTGAGAGAGACCCACCCCTTTCCAAGGCTGGGGCCTGTCACTGAGTGCGCCCCCCCCCCCCCCCCCGCAGGTGAAGGAAGACTGGAAGTACGTGGCCATGGTCATTGACAGGGTCTTCCTCTGGCTGTTCGTCATCGTCTGCATCCTGGGGACCGTGGGGCTCTTTCTCCCCCCACTCCTGGCTGGAATGATCTGACTGCACATCCCTGGCTTTCGCCCGAAGGTGGCCCCGCTGCCCGTGTTTGCTGCTGCCTCTAGAGTCCGCCTTTGGGGTCCACACCCCATGACTGCCGGTGCCTCTCCGTGGCGTCCCGACGCTGGCCCCGCCATCGAAGACTTCCTGGCCCCACTCACCCGGCAGACACACTCTGTGCTGAGAAGCTCCTGGGCCAGAGCCCTGTGGGGATGGGAGGAGCAGGAATGGAGGCAGCTGCTCTGCAGAGGGCGATGCCGAGGTGCTGACCATGTGCAGCTCAGGAGAGTCCCCTGAAGCAGCGCTACAGGCACTGAGTGTCAAGAGGGCCGAGCAGGGGGAGCCCATGGCAGGGGTGGGGGTGGGGCCAGGCGAAGAGGAACAGAACACAGTCCTCAGTCATTGGGGAGAGGGGAGAAGGCGCCACGGGGGGCACAGGGGCTGTGAGCAGCGTTTTGGATTCTGGAAAGAGCCTGAAGTGTCGGGGCAGCCGGGCTCGGGTTGGTTCCAGTGTGGGGAGAGTGGCTGGCGGTTGGGAAGGTGGGTTGGGGTGTCTGAACTGGGTAGAGAAAGGGGTTCAGAGTCTGAGACCGCAGACCTGACAGCAGAGCGGCGAAGGCTTTCCGGAAGGGGAGGAGGGGAGGCAGGGCAGGGGAGTGGAAATGCAGGGCGACCCTCGGCAGAGGGAGGAGGGTGCATGGTTGGATGCCGGTACTGGGCCAGCCCACCCAGCTCCAGTGAGCCCTGAGACATGCCCTCGCCTTTAGCCTTCCCCTCCACCCCATCCCCGAACACTGGCCTGGCACCAGCTGCCCCAGGAGGTTGAGAGTCCCTGTCTACAGGGGCACCGTCTGCCTTTCAACTCGAGTGGACAAACCACAAGGCCATCTCGAGCCACTTTCCAGCCACATCAAGCCTACAGCTTGCTCCCTCCCTCCCTCCCTCCCTCCCTCCACAGGGCAAGTGGTGGTTGGTCGGCACTGAGAAGGGGCTGAGGGGAGTGAGTGGGTTACTTCGAACCCGAGACTGCTGTGTAAATGCAAACACGCAGGACCAGGACCCCTTCCCTGCCCAGCATGCCCTTCCCGTCCTTCCCAAAGCCCCACAGCGTGTCTGACTGGCTCTGAGCTGCCCTGTGCTGTCTGTTCTTGAACTTGGAATCCAGCAGTCCATGGCCCTGGCTGCGGTGGTCAGGCCCCAGCCCTGCCCCATCCAGACCCACTTCCCCAGCAGCCAAAAGATGTGGGCACTGGGTTCTTGGGTCGGTGTGGGGACCCCAGGCAGAGAGCTGGGCAGACACTGAGTGTCAGGAGGGCCGAGTGTCAGGAACTGAGTGTCAGGAGGCATCATTGGGAACAGGGGAGGCACACAGGGGGCACACGTGTTCTGTTCCTCTTTGCCTGGCCCCACCCCCACCCCTGCCTTCAGCCTTTGGGGTCCTCTCCTTCCGAAGTCCCCCTTCGCCTCCCCCTGACAGACCACGTGGAAACCCAAGACACCTCAGGCCCAGCCTCTGCCCCTCAGTTCTCACCCAAGACCCCCACTCAGTGGCCCATTCTGATTTCTGACCTCCCCCCCTCGCCCCCCCTCCCCGCTTCAATGCACACAGCGCCACCTCCCCTCCCTCCTGGCTCGCCCAGCCTGGATCTCCTGGTGACGTGATGTTCCCTTACGTTAGTCTGTCTCCCATCCATCTTGCATGTGAATAAAGCAATCAAATAAAATGGAAGGCGCTGTTCATCGATCTGTGGGACCCCGTGTCAGCATCCCCAGGACCCCCAGAACCTCCCCCAGAGCCCTGGTTGTGGGGATGCCCGCTGAGAGAGTGCCATTCCTCACGTGCCTGTGTGGGGGCTGCCCTGGGTCCCCCCTGGGAAATGTCCCTTTGGTCAGGTGCAGGGGCACAGGGGCTGGGGCTCATGTCTGACCCCCCTGCCTGGGTGTCACCGGGCGCCCATTGGTTGATCCCAGGCATCAGCCCTTGATCTCTGCCCAACTGAGCACAATCCCTGTCTTCGAGGGAGGGCTGTGGTTGAGGTCTGTGTTTCCCCACTGAGAGCAGGTCAAACCAACAAAGCAATCAAACCACAAAGCAAATAGTACAATTTAATTCATCCACAAGGCAAATAGAAAGAACGTAAAGGGTGTTCTGCACAAACACGAGGGAGGAGGAGGAGGAAGCTGGTGAGGAAGGGGAAAGAGGGAGGAATAAGAAAAGAGGAAGGAAGGAGGAGGAGGCAAAATAAGGAAAGAAAGAGAAAAGTGGGCGTGAGGCAGAGAGTGGCTTGTGGTCCAAGTCCTGTTTGGCCCCCACTCCCCTTCTCCTCGACACTTGGCGTGTGGCCACACAGCGTCCTGTGCCCGGCCTCCCACTAGCTTGTTGCTGGACTGTGTCCCAGGCCCCCTCCAGGGTGCATGGCTGTCTGTCCAGACCAGACTCACATTAAATAAATTCCAATACATACTGTACAAGAAAGCCAGGTCCATCCCTCATCTCACCGACCATCCACTCCGCCAAAGAAAGCCCCTCTGGGGCCCCTCTGCATCGGGGGACTTCCGTGGGCAGAAGAGGAAGAAGGAATAGCTTGGTTCCCACAGGGCCTGCTATGTCCATGCATAAAGCCATCCTGGCCACTAGGGGCATCAGCGGGACCCCCAGCAGGCCCAGCAGGTAGGAGAAGGGAGTGGCCAGTGGCAGCTGTGCTCCCTCTGAGCCCTGGTGGTCACCCCCTGGCTTCTACAGCCCTGAGTCCCCTCTGTCCAGCTGCAGCCTGAGCAGCACAGTCTGGGTGTCGGGTGGGGAGAGGGGGTCGTGCAAAGTGGTAAGGGAAGGACTCCTCTCGGCCTTCCCCCTGAGAAGACCCACGTGGCCGAAGGCAGGGCAGGGCCGGGGGCAAGGGAGGTACACGACAGGCGGGGCGAAGACGCAGGCGGATGGCCCACGCTC
Organism: Myotis daubentonii; assembly: GCF_963259705.1. Classification (NCBI taxonomy): domain Eukaryota; kingdom Metazoa; phylum Chordata; class Mammalia; order Chiroptera; family Vespertilionidae; genus Myotis; species Myotis daubentonii. Next base: position 34,707,120 of record NC_081844.1, read on the forward strand.
CGTCACTCTGCAGGCGGGTGAGCCAGGTTGGCCAGAATCTTGGCCTGGTCCACGGCATCGAGCAGGTTCTTTGCGTCCACGGCCAGGGTGTGGGAGGCCGTGAGCATCTGCCGCTTGCACTCCTCGCTCAGGGAGGTCACGGCGTTTTGCTGGGCCAGTCGCATCTTATTGATGAGCTCCGCCAGGTCCTTGTTGAGCAGTTTCTGGGTCCCTTCAATCTGTGGGAGGAGTGTACAGGAGAGGCTGGGAGCCTAAGCCATGCACGTGTGCACCTGGGTGTTGGCGGAAGCAGTCAGAAGTTCTCTGGGGGACGAGTCACACCCAGGCCGGGGCGAGCAAGGCCCTGTACGGCCGGAGCCCAGTCACCAAGGACTGACATTGTAGACACCCTAGACCCCAGCCCACCCCATGCCAGCCCCGTCTGATCCAACCCCACAGGCCCTCCTCTTATCACAGCATCCTCTTGTGCTGGCCCAACGTTCGACCGATGGTTGAGGTCAAGTGCTTTCATCCATTTGTGAGCTGCCTGTCATCAATTCCAGAGCCCTGGGCCTGTGGATGGAGCTGTAGCGTTTGTTTACGGACATGTGCCCGGTGCTTAGCACAGTTCTGAGCACAAGCTCAGCACTCAAGTGTTTATCGGGTGAGATGAGTGACTGGGTCATCGTGCTCAGGGCAAGGCGCTCTCCTGTCAGACCGCACAGCCCGGCCTGCTCCTCTGTGGGCTGCTGCTGCCACCCAGAGGGAGGCTGGGAACCCCCCTCCCCACAGTGCTGTCTTGAGCAGCACAGACTGGGGGCTCCGGTGGTCACCTGTGCCACGTCACTGTCCACAGGGAGATGCCACATCAAACCCAGCCCGGCAGGGGCGTGGGCTTCCTCAGGGTCTACATCTGGGTTCCAGGCAGACAATGCCAGAGCACTGACTGCGCTTCCTATGGCTGCGGTGATGGAGTACCGCCACCTGGTGCCTTAAAGCCACACAGACTAGACCATCCTCCACCGTTCCGGAGGGCGGGAGTCTGGACCAGGTCCTGTGGGGCTGAAGCCGAGGTGGCCGGGCGTGGGCCACGCTCCTGCAGGCTCCGGGGAGACGCTGCCCCTGCCTGTCCCGCTTGGCCTGTGCCTCCTTCCAGCCAAATTTGAAATCACTTCAACCTCTGCTTCTGTCGTCACCCCTCCTTCCCTGACTCTCACAAGAACTCTGCGCCCGCCTCCCTCATAAACGGACCCTGTGACTACGTTGTAATCAGTGCAATCTCCCCACCTCAAGGTCCTTAACTTATCCCATCTGCGAAGTCCCCTTTGCCATGGAGGGTAACCGAGTCCCGGGTTCTGGGGACTAGGACAGGGAGCTATTTGAGGAACCATTATTCTGCCCACACAGGCCCCATCTCCATGCAGAGCACCAAGCCTCCTATGTCAGTTTTCAGCGACTGTTTCTCACTTAAATAGAGAAAATTAGATTCAATGGCCAACAAAAGCACCCTTCACTGCTGTTTCCATAACACACTCACCCTCACTCTAGTAGGGAGGGGACTAGATCAAGGACCACAGGAGGGGCAAAAGGGAAGGTGTGTCCTCCTTCGTGTCCTCACACTTTAAGATGTCACTGCAGCTACCTGAGACCTAAACTGGGAAACCGGCCCTAGGAAGCCGGCCAGGGCTCCAGGTGCCCACTCAGCGCCCCCGTGGAACAGGCTCAGACACGCTGTGCACGGCCCCGGCTGCAGGCTCGGCAGGCAGAAGTGAGGCTGCCCAGGTGGCCTTGTGCGCCCCCCGGTGTGAACCACAGCTGGGGCAGGGGGAGGCGAAGGGGAGCCGGAGGCACTGTCCGAGACAAGGACACTCACCTCCGTCCGTGACGACGCCGGCAAGGAAGGCAGGATACTGTCCACGCTCCCGATCAGCTTCCGCAGGGTCAGGCCCACGTTCTGGGGGAGAAAGGGCAGGGCGGCTGTCCCCTTCTGTTTGTTGAGAAGGCCATGCTTCCCTTGGGAGCGCACTCCTGATCGGCAGCTGCCTTCTCAGGCTTCCTGGGACTATGGGGGCTCTGGCCACCTTGAGCTAATGGGGTTCTTCCCGGTAAAGAAACCTGCCGGGCAGACCAGGGAGCTCCGCCCTCGCCCCTCCCCCCAGGGCTGGGATGAGCAGCCTCCACGTCCTGGTCCCGGTTCTGCCCCTGGCGCTCACCTTCACCACCATCACGTAGGCCTCGGGGGGCAGCTGGCAGAGTTTATTCTTGAGGTCCAGCACAGCCTGCACCAGATCCATGACATTGTCGTACACCATGTCGTCGGTCCGATCCAGGTTGGCTGTGGGCTGGATGGACTGATGGGGGTGTCTCGAGTCAGGGGGACGCTACCGTTCTTTCCTGGGCGGGCACTCGAGGTGCCGGCTCAGCCACCCGCCCAGTTTGAGAAGACTCTTCCCCAAAATAGCAGTGCCCTGTCCTGGGGGTGCACCCCTCCCTTCTGCTTCCAGGCAGTGGTTCTCACATTAGACTCGGCCAGGAGCCTTACAGAATCCTGGTGGCCAGCTCCACACCAGGCCAACTGAGCATCACCTGGCATGGAGGCCGGTGGGGGGAGGGGGGAGGGGGTGTTAGGTGGGATCAAAAGCCCCTCGGTGATTCTAATGGACAGACACGGCTGAGAACCACTGCTCCCGAGTGAGGAAAGGCAGCGCCCAGCCCAGGCTGCTGCCAGAACAATGCGGGTGCTGAACGCCAAGGGGGCGTGGGCCAGGGAGGAGGGGACCCCACCTCCTGCTCCCAGGGCAGGACCCATGAGCTGTCCTTCAGGTTGGGGAGGAGACACGGGAGACAGGAGAGGGGCCTTCCCCTTGCTTTTTCACGGATTGGCTGTGTGGCCTCAGGCAAGGCGCTTCCCCTCCCTGGGCCTCAGCTCTATCAGGGGGACACTGGACTAGAGTGTTTCCGGGGCCTCTGAAATCTTTGCCATCTTAGGTCTTGGGGAGCCTTGATTCAAAGTCATTACCAGCTGTGACAGAGCCAACACATACCTGTGCACCCAGCCTCGGCGGCTTCTGTGGGGGGCCCGTGAACTCGGCTGCAAAAGGAGGGAGAGTTCTCAGCACCCTGGCCCTTCCCTTTGTACCTGCGGAGAGCCAAGCCATTCCCCCTCCTCTACCACCAGAGGATCTGGAGAAATGAACCTCTAGTTCCAGAGGATGGCCCTCCTGGAGTCCGGGACAAGTACAGTTGTCCACTTACAGAGAGGAAAAGCCAGGTCGCAGCAGAGATGGGGTGACTGTGAGGGTGTGCCAGTCCCTGTGAGCCTGGGCGGCGGCCCTGAGAACAGCACACACTCTGGCGTCGACAATCACGAGGAACAAGCTTCGCTCCGTGAAGGCAGCAGGTGGCTGCGGAGTCCCCCCGCTGGTGCCGCAGCAGCTAACGGGGTAGGTGTGTGCGAATTCTCCGGTGCTCCACTTTGAGCATTTGTGGAGTCAGGGAAGTGAAACAGCAGAAGAGCCACACCCTTCAGGCCCCGTGATGAGAAGCAAAGACACACCGAGCCCTTCTCCGTGTCCCCTGTGATGCAGTGTGGGCAGCTTCTCCAGCCAGCTGCGGCCTGGGATCACGGGCAGACAGCTTCTCCGGCCTGCTGAGGCCTGGGATCACGGGGCAGGTGGCTTCTTCATCTCTCAGGCCACAGCCAGCCTCAGGCCCTGGAGCCGGACTTCTCTGTCTCCCCTGACTTCTGCATCTCCAATAGGCCTGGAGCAGCCAGAGCCGGGATGCTTGCATGGTAGCTGTGGCTGCAACACAAGTATCTCAGCTCTGTCCTCTGCCATCTTTGTTGGGTTAATGTGCATATCTCTGGATCGGTTGGTGGGTGTGGCTGGTGGGATGGCTTGGGCATAGGAAAGGTACGGTCAATTTGCATGTTTGTCTATTATTAGGGTAAGACATGTTGCTACCCTCTCTATCATGGAAGGGGTTCCATGTAATCAGCTTGCCACCAGAGGAATAATTTGAGCCTCAGGGACCTTATCTGGAGCTCAGCATTTGTCACTGCTGCTGGGGAGGTGGGCATTTGGTGGTGGCAGCAATAGGGATCACATTGGGATCAGCATCTGTCACTGGAGTCACTGACTTCAGTTTACAACAATCCACTGACATTCTACAAAGACCCTTCCATCTTAGGTAGAGTGGTGGTAACCAAAATTGCCATCTCTGCATCGTTCTGGTCTATGAGTAATGCCAGGGGTCTTTCCCAGCATCTGGAAGGGTTCAGGAATCTGGATGAGGTGCTACGTGTAAATTAATAGACTAGAAATATAATATAAATTTGTAATCCATGGGGGAGCCAGAGGAAGCTTAGCTATAGTAGCTAATTTCTCTTTATCTCCGGACCCAGGGCTCTTTTTATTCTCACATTTTGCCCTATAGCAAAGTAGATATACATATCAAAGGTAAGGTTTAGTATGCAGTAGGCATTGTCAGTTTGTGGGGACTGCCTTCAGCTATTCAGCTGTTTGGATGGCAGGAGGCAACAACATGTAGATTAAAATGCCCTCAGCTGTCTGGCAGCAAGCAATCATTTATGTAAATTCAGGTTTGGGGGAATTGCTTTTGGCCATTCCAGTAGGCAATAATATGTATCTTCAGCCCTTACTCTAGGCCAGGGGTGGGCAAACTTTTTGACTCAAGGGCCACAATGGGTCTTAAACTGGACCTGAGGGCCGGAACAAAAGCATGGATGGAGTGTTTGTGTGAACTAATATAAATTCAAAGTAAACATCATTACATAAAAGGGTACGGTCTTTTTTTCTTTAGTTTTATTCATTTCAAATGGGCCGGATCCGGCCAGCGGGCCATAGTTTGCCCACGGCTGCTCTAGGCTCAAGGTCTACCAACCTTTTGATGAACTTCTTGCATTTATGACCTGCTGGAATTGGCCTCCAGCATGAGGGTGTTCCTAATCCTTGTGACTCCCCAAAAACATGGTATTGATTTTATATATTATTTTATCATAGAGGCTCCCACTTGGCTCTTCCTCCCAAGACTAATGAAGATGTATCGTGTACTGAGAAGTTACCTTAACTCAAATCTCCGTCCAAACCACTTCCCATACCACGCCCACCGCCCCCCGCCCCCGTAAGTAATCAAGATGATAGTCTTCCCACACCGTTGTATTTTCCAAGGCCGTGGAGAAGGGAGTATCTCATAAGTTCTCTCATATGAGGATGAAAGTAGCAGGTCATACATTTAGAACACCTTTACTTCCCCAAGTCTTCCCTTTTGCTGTACTTATTGTCAATTTTGCACAGACCACAAATGGAACAGACTGTTAGTACCACCCTGTGATGGTTCATTTTACGTGTCAACTTGACTGGTCTTAAGGATGCCCAGATAGCTGGAGAAAAAACAAAAACCACATTCTTTCTAGGTGAGTCTGTGGGGGTGACTCTGGAAAAGGTTACCATTTGAATCAGTAGACTGAGTAAAGAAGAACTTCCTTGCCAGTGAGGTGGGCACCATCCAATTTGGGGTGGGGGGGGCTGAATAGAGCAAGCAAAATGGTGCAGGCAGGATGAATTCACTCCTTCTGCTTGGGCTGAAACCTCTGTTTTCTCTGCCTTTGGACACCAGTGCTCCTGCTTCCCAGGCTTTTGGTCTCAGACCAAGGCTTAAGGCATTGGCTCCCACCCCAAATTCTCAGGCCTTTGGCTCTGAGCGAGTCTTTCCTGGTTCCACTGTCTTTCCTGGCTCCCCAGCTTGCAGACAGCAGATCAGGGAACTTCTCAACCTCTATAGCCATGTGAGCCAATTCCTAAAAGAAACCTCATCATATATATCTATCTCCTGGAGAAGCCCGACTAATACACCTTCCCCCCACCAGCTGTTCAAACTTGTGGACTAAACCAAAATCTCTCAAAAGCACATCCCTATCAGTCACCAGATCTCATTTCAACTTTCTGCCCTTGGGCTACACCTTAAGAATCCATTTCCATGCATGTTTACCAGATCGTGGACATAAATGAGGACTTTGGGGTGTGTTTGTGTCTCCTCCCAAGTTTGTCCCTGGAACCTGCTTTCTGGGCATGTGGGGACCTGACCCTGCACGGAGGGTGGTTGGGATGGGAAATGAAGGGAGTTGGCTTACCTGGTGTGTGCTAAATCCTCCAGGCGAGGGTGTTTGCAAGTAGGGTAAAGTGAGGCTTACGGGTAGATCCCTCCTGAGGGAACTGGTGTTCTTACAAGAAGAGTCACCGGAGAACTTGCTGTCTTGCCTGTTGGTTCACCAAGAGGTCCTATGAGCCCACAGTGAAATGGTGGCCACATACCTGGTCCATGCGAAGAGAAGAGACCTCAGAACGAAACCCTTCTGGCCAGCACCGGGATCTTGGACTTCCCAGACTCCAGAACTGTGAGAAATAAATGCAGTAAATGTAGTAAATAAATGGCCTGCCTCCAAATATCAGCCCAACTGGGATTAGGGCTTCAACATAGAAGGGGGGGGGGGGGGCACATTCAGTCCATCACGGTTTGTATGGGAATGCCATTCCGTAGAAGAGATAATGATGACAGGGGAGGAGGGATGGTCCCTGGGCCTATAAGGGCACACACACACACACACACACACACACACACACACACACACCCCGTCTGGGCGTGGCCCAGGCTCTGCCTCAGGCCTCCCTTCTCTCTAGCGCTGCCCAGATGGGTGAAACTCTGCCAAGTTCGCATTAAGCGGTCCGCACGTTCCAGAATCTGAGTCCCCCTTTTCAAGGAGTTACTGTGGGAGCGCGGGGGTATTTTGGGCTTTAATATTAGGCGACAGGTGTTTCATCCGGAAGTGCAATTCTAGCCCCGGCTCCGGTGCCTGGAAGCTGTGGAAACCGAGTCCATGAGGGCGCGGGTACTGCAAGGAGCCCTCAGTGGGACGCGACCCCGGAGCCATCCAGTGGCGAGGCGAGGGGCTGACCAATCCCAGGGCAGAGGTGGGGCGGAGACGGGCTCCTGGGCGGGGCTGGGGCAGGGGGCGGGGCGAGGGATGAGAGGGCCTGGCCAATCCCAGGGCAGGGGCGGGGCGGGCGGAGGGCGCTGGGCGGGGCTGGGGCAGAGGTCCAGGGGGTGACAGGATCTGGGAGTAACCGGCGGTCTGCAGGCGAGTCGCGTCCACACTCTCTGCAGCGCCGAGTGTCCCAGGGGAGGCTGAGGCTCGGGCCGCCATGGCGCTGCATGCGGCCGTGTTCGACTTGGACGGGGTCCTGGCTCTGCCATCTGTCGCGAGCGGCCTCAGCCGCGCCGAGGAGGAGTTGGCATTGCCCAGGTAAGGGCACCCGGCGCCGTAGGGGGCGGGAATCCGGCCTAGAGGTTGCCTTTCGGGATGTCCAGCCCTCCGTTCAGAGCGCTGTCCTTTGAGAGCCCCGCGGAAGGAGGTTAAAACGATTTCCCGGCTCTAAACCAGGACGTGTAAGTAGATACAGTGTCTTCCCAAATGTTAAGAAATTAAACCTCTCCCAGGACTCCAGCATTGCCCGCTGTAGGCAGAAAGATGTTCCTGAAGCGAGAGGAATTACTCGCGGGGCTGCCCGCTGCCCGCCTGATTCTGTGCGATGGAGTGGATCTTAGAAACAGCCCTGAGGTTTCGAAGAGAAAAGCGTTCCGTGCCCTGCAGTTTTACTGATAATAGCAAACTAGAGAAACAGCTTCAAAACCCAATCACTGGGAAATGGCAAACTAGTACGCAGCACCATTAACCCTGTCTTTCGGAATAATATTTCAGTGACATTGGAAAATATGTGTTAGGTGTAATAAGTGAAAAGAACAGACCCACCAAAATGCCAAACTACTTATACAATGTGGTCTCAACTATGGGAAAAAGGCTACTTGTAGAAAAATGTCTGGAAGACATATCCCCAAATATCTCTGGGATTATTAATCCCAGGTGGGATTATGAATGATTTCCTTCATTTGCCTACGTTTTTGTATTTTCCAGTTTTCCTACTTATGAACATATGTTACTCCTACAGCCAGAGGAAAGGAAAGCATATTTATTTTAAAAGGTAAAAAAAGAAAGATCACCTTGGCAACACCCAAGGAAGAGTAAATTCTAAACTACTGGCAAGAACAAGAAGTAGGGTAGAAACTTTGAGAGTTCTGTTCCATCTAAGGAATTCTTGATTCTTGTGATGCCAAAGACCAACAGGGCCTTTTAACCTGCTATTCTTTATATATATATATATATATATATATATATATATATATATATATATATATATATATTTATTGATTTCAGAGAGGAATGGAGAGGGAGAGAGAGACAGAAACATCAATGATGAGAGAGAATCATTGATCGGCTGCCCCCTGCATGCCCCCGACTGGAATCGAACCCGGGACCCTTCAGTCCGCAGGCCGACGCTCTATCCACTGAGCCAAACCATGTAGGGCTAACCTGCTATTCTTATAAAGATTTCTAAAAGACTGGTGTCTGCAAACACACCAAGCCAAATGATGTTGGGAAATCTAGAGCAACCCTCACTTTCGCAGATGTGGAAACAGGCTTACCAAAGGGGTGAACTTGATCACACAATGCTTAGATATTACAGTTGATTAAAAAAACAACTTTGCTTTTCTGTAAGATATAACATTCCAAGGCAGTAATCTCTTGGTAAATAATAATCACTGTAAAATGACATAAAAGAACATTAGAAAGCCCTCGCTGGTTTGGCTCAGTGGATAGACCGTTGGCTGCAGACGGAAGGGTCCTGGGTTCTATTTCGGTCAAGGGTATGTACTTTGGTTGCAAGCTCACATGCAGGAGGCAACCAATTGATGTGTCTCTCTCACATGGATGTTTCTCTGTTTCTGTCTCTCCCCCTTCCTTCTACTCTCTCTAAAAATTAATGGAAAAATATTCTCAGGTGAGAATTAACAAAAAACAAAAAGAACAATATAAAGCCCATATTGTTTAGATTCAATACACAATTTCAATATGTAAAGAAGAAATAATATGCAAGACTTTAAAAACGCTATACCTGGCTTATCAGAAGTGTGCCTTGAACATTGGAAGCAATTCATAAACTCCCAATGTGTGGACCCCAAACACCCAGAGTACTACTGTGGGATGCCCCCACAAGCAACCATTACTGTTGGCTTGCCTGACTCTTGCTACCCCTGAGAGCTCCCTGTTTGAATGTGGTTCTGAATTTTTGCAAGTTCCTCCCTAGGGAAGGCTGAAATTTCTAGAACATCTGTTGTAATAAAAAATATATGTATACATATAGAGCATAGTTATTATTTGGTAAAACTCCCCATGTAACTTCAAGCATATTAAGTATGCCTAATTTGTTTGAAAACTTTTCTTTTATAAGGAGAGAGAGTAAATCCTTGAGGTATTCCAGGCCCCATTGGAATACCCCAAAGTCATCTCTTGGTTAAAAAAAAGTCTCTTAAAATTTAAATTTGAAAGGCTGTCAGACTTCACCAAAAGACCATAACATAAGCCTTTCTTGAAAACCTGAGTAAAACAAACACATGTTTTGTGGTATTAACTTTAAAAGACATTCATTAAATTTGAACTGGTTTTAATATTAAGTTCTTTGTCCAGCCCACAGAATGCTGCTTAATTTATATAAGTATTTTAATCTTTTTAGGCTAATAAAATATTATCTCCTAGTTATGCCATTTGGAAGCAGAAAATGCACCACTCATATCACATAAATCCTATACATGTAATCCAAAGATAACTCACTTTCTTCCTTTTCCCTTAAAAATGCATTTCTTTACTTTATATCTTCTTTATTAAAATTACTAGAGGCCCAGCGCAGGAAATTCGTCCATGGGTGTGGTCCCTAGGCCTGGCTTGATCGAAGTGTGAGCGTCTGGCGTGGAAGGGCGGGTCCCAGCTGACCTCTGGGCCCTGGGCAGTACCTGGGCCCCCAGACCCTCACACACCCCCCGCCACCTGAGTCATGGCACCCGAGTCCCCATGCAGAGTTGCGGTGCCACACTGAAGCTGGGCAGGCAGCACGCTCTCTCCCAGCCAGCCAGCCTCACAAACCGGCTCCTGTGAAAACCCACGGGGAGCCCAATCAGACCCTGTACACTTGGCGGCTGCGGCCAGGCTCACCCAGAATAGGCCGTGTGTGGGTACAGGGTGGGCTTCTGGTGGGCACCTGGCACCTGAGCGTGGGGGCGTTGGGGGTGGGGGGACTTCCCCGGTGTGTGAGCCCTCGAGTCCCAGGGGAGGGTAACAGGGGGAGTGAGAGCGAGCTCAGCGGACACTCTGCATTTTTACCACACCTCCGTCCCCGTCATCCCCACCCCCAGGTAGCTGGCGAGAGGCTGTAGCATGTGTCCTGGATGCACGCCATGTTCCGCACCGCCCCCTGGTGATCAGCGCACATCATAGGGAACAGTGGAACTCCCGTCCAACTCCTGATCAAGGGGACTATTTGCATATTAGGCTTTTGTCATATAGGATATACCGGTAATTTCTTTCCAACTTACTTGAGTTTTTACCTATTAGAAACCTCAGTTTCCAATGATAACCACAAAGTAAGCAGTCAGTGTTTCCTAGATTGACTTTTATGAACATATTGCGTAACCTTTAGAAATGGGTTCCTCTGTTGGCAATTACACTCACTTTCAAGAAACACACCTCCAATAAAGCACAAGACATTCATCAACAGCACCAATTCCACTCTACAGCCTTTCTTCAATCAAAGCCAAAGCAGGCCAACTTAAGCCTGGTCTAACAGTCAGCGTCTCAGTTTTTCATGTTATTTCAAAATACCTAGACAGTCAATAACTTTTATCAAACTTACTAATTTAGGAAGGAATAGTTGAAATAAATTAAATGGATTTGCTCAGATATGGCTAAGGTTGTTTCTGTTTGTTTTTTTACCTCAACAATTAGGCTGCCACCCAAATGTTGGCAAATCCATTCACCCATTATTGGAATGTTTCTTTCCATCATCTGGGTACGTTTTTCTAGTTTCCAGACAGTACAAGCGTAGGGCTGCCTCTGAGAGCCATAAAAGCTTGGTTATGTGGAACCTCCGTGCATTTCCCTTTGTAATGGTAAAACAGATCTAGCTGCGGCATCAGCTAAATAGTTTCCTTTTGCTTTCATGGTGGCAGCTTTAGAAGTCCTGGAATTTTGATAATTGCCAACTATTTTAATTTTTGTATGGCCTCTAACAATTTTGCAACCTGTTTTCCATAGCTACTGTCAGTGTAAATATTGGCTATTTGATCTTTGGCCGCGGGATAAGCCTGAGTTAGAATAATTAGGCTTGTTGGGCATTTTATTCAGGTAAATAACAGCCTTCAATGATGTCCACCATAGGAGTTATTGCATATCCAGCCTGGTAACATTCCTGCTTATCTTTTCCATCTGTAAACCAAATTAAGTCAGCATTATTAAGGAGTTTCCTGTAAACCATTGCTAGGAATAAGAAGGTGGTTGGTAAGCAAAATGCCATTGTGGATGTCTTTATCCTGCATGGAAAGTAGCAAAGTTGCTGGGTTAAGACTATTACATGAAGTTTAAATGAGATTAGGTGCAGAAGGCAGAGCCAGTTGGCTGACAGAAATGTAAAATGTGATGAGAATTCAGTGGAGATTTAACATAATGTGGAACATAAAGGAGAGCCCATGACTATCTTTTGCATTTGTTTGTTTGCATAATATGTCTACAGCATAAATGGCTGTCATGCAGGGAGGGAGCCCTTTGGCTACTGAGTCTAGTTGCTATTATAGCCTGTAGGTCTATGATCGCTATAGTTTTTATACGTAGTAATGAAAGAAATTACTATGTATAAAAAGTTAGAAGTTTATAATTAAGGTGTCCAGAGTGGAAGTTTTAGATAATTCTTTAGAGACTATATAGCTTGTTTATTTTCTGGGTGCCACTGAATTAGATCAGGTCAATTTGATTTTAATAAGATATACAGAGGCAGGGCCATTCATGAAAAATTTGGGACCCAATTATGACAATACTTAGTCAAACCCAGGAATCCTCTAAGCTACTTTCTTGTTTTCAGAAGAGGACAAGTTATAGTTCCTCAGGATTAATTAGCAGACCATTTTTGGATATTAGATAACTGAAGTATTTTGCCTGAGATAGACTGAGTCAGAGCCATGTCCCTTTATAGCTAACTGTTGTAATAAGTAAATTATGTCCTTTGGGGAGTCTAGTAATTTTCTAGAGCATAAAACTAAATCATCCACACATTGGATGAGAATGGATGCTCTAGGAAATTTAACATCATTTAAATTAGATTTTAGTATCTAAGACAATAGGTAGTGTTAACGTAAAAAAACACACACAAAAAACCCATTCAAACCTGTAAAGAATTTTTGTGAGTTTATTTGAGCCAATCTGTTGACAATTGCCAGGAAGCAGAACCTTGACAAACTGAGATATTGCTCCAGAGAATGGCAGGTTACATCTATACTTATATATTGCAATCAAAGGAAGGGACGTAGGTGGGTTACATGAAATCCATTGGTGATAGATTAGAGAGGTGGGAGAAAGCAAAGTGGGGGGTAGGGGGGAACCCTTGGAATTCCATAAAAAGCAAAATGATAGGCACATACTTAGGTTGGTGCAGGAATAATTAACATGATGATTTGTGTTATCTGTCCTGGCACCCAAAAAAGGGAAATTACAAGTTACCCAGACATTTCAAGGGTATCCTATATTATAAAAGCCTAATATGCAAATTGTCCCCTCGGGCTGTCATTTGACCAAGAGTTTGACCGCTGTCATTTGACCGCTCGCTATGACGTGCACTGACCACCAGGGGCGGTGTGGAACATGGCGGGCATCGGCTACACAGCACTGGTAGTGGGTGCCAGTGGAGGAGCTGCCAGCCCCGATGGGACCCAATGAGTGCGGGACGACGGTGGGATGGTGGAGCAGGTGAACGGGTGGCACCAGGTCAAGGCTGTTGTTATAGATCGCCCAGCAGGCGGGTTGGTGGAGCAGGTGAAGGGGCAGTGCCAGGCCATGGCGGGGTACTAGGTGGGGCTGAGAGGCTTGGGGTGCTAGCTGGGGCTGCAAGACTGGGGGCACAAGCTGGGGCCCAATCCCCGCAGGCCACCCCAAGGTACCCCCCCACCTGTGCAGGAATTCATGTGTCAGGCCTCTAATGTTATTATAGGTACAAAAAGACAGATAGGCTCAGTTAAGGTAAAGGTTGACCTTGTCAGTGTAGATACCAGCCTAGGATGTCACTCCCACCATAACTTCTTTTAGTTAAAGTTTAATTTCAGACCATCCTTTGTGGCTACTTTAGGTCTCTGAGTTTGCAAGACTGCCATAAGCTTGTCAGGTTAGCAGGTGGCCCCTTTCGTCCGCAGTAGCACTCTTTGTACATCCCTGGGGCATTACTATTCAAGTAAACTTGTAGTCTTCCCAGGTGAAAGCAAAGAGGTATTAACTATCTTTTTCTACTGGAATACTGAAAAAGGCACTACATAAATCTGTTACTAAAAACTACTGGCAGTCTCCAGAAATGGCGGATAATAAGGTATGTGGATTTGGAACCACAGGATATCTGGGAATAACTATCTTATTTATAGCTCTGAGAGCTCATATGCTTCTCCACCTTTTTCTATTTGGTTTCTTTACTGGAAGGATAGGAGAACTACAGGGGCTTGTGCATGGAATTGTAAGCCGCTTTTTAAAAGTAATCTTCTATACTGGGCTTAATTCCAGTTTGTGCATAAAGGATATTGGTGATTGGAAAAGGCCTGACGTTGCATTGGAACATCCTGTAATGAACGCTCAGTTCCTCTTGTGGAGGGAGGTTTGCTTTGAAATCATTATTTTCCCAGTTGGTATGATTAGATCTCCCTATGAAGTGCACAGAAGCTTTCCTCCGGCTTAGTTAGGTGTGGTCAGGAACAGGTAAAGTAGCTCCAGTATTTCAAGGGCTTTTTAAAAGTAATTTTAATTTCTCCTAAACTCTTAGTAAAGAGAAGGGGAAATGCCTGGTCATAGTCCTCAGAGGAGCCCTCTGATTGCTTCTGTTTTTGTGTGTTTTTCTAAATCCCCTGTCAGTTTCCGATGGTCTTCAAGGTGGACAGGCCTCTGCAGGAGCTTTCCTGTGAACCTTACTTAGTAATTCTATGGCTTTTGCTCCCAGAAGCCGGTAGGTGTATCAACTAGTATAGGTTAGAATGGCCAGGGTTACATGTTCTAACAGTTTAATCAGGTTTCTTTGCGAACCCATCAGGATCCCAGAGAAAATAGGGGAACAATTTCTGGTTTCTCTCTGCCCGATACCAGCTATTCTTCAAAGGGAGCTGCTAGGATCCTTGGGCTATCCTTGTCTGAATTCCTATTTTTGTTCCCTTAGGGCTCAGCGGTTCTCAACTTGTGGGTCGCGACCTCTTTGGCAGTCGAACGACCCTTTCACAGGGGTCGCCTAAGACCATCCTGCATATCAGATATTTACATGACGATTCATAACAGTAGCAACATTACAGTTATGAAGTAGCAACAAAAATAATTTTATGGTTGGGTCACAACATGAGGAACTGTATTTAAAGGGCCAGAAGGTTGAGAACCACTGCCTTAGGTCCATAGGGAGTGGTAGTGGAGGAGATATAGAGAGAAGGGGAAGGAAAAAGGGAGAAGGAGTGCAAGTCAGGACAAGGGAGCTCAGAGAGCAAGTATAGTGGAGGAGCTGTAGAAGGGGAGGAATGGGGTATTGGCTTCAGAAGCCTTTTTTAGTTCAGAGACAGTTTCTAAAATTTCTTATTAATTTATTTTCTTCCTTTTTAAAAAAAAAAAAAGAATTTATCTATGCTCCTCCTAGAAGTTTCTAATTTCCCAATCAAGATATGTTTCCCATTCATTCCATTTAATAATTATTATTATTATTTTAATCCTCACTTGAGGGTATTTTTTCCATTGATCTTTAGAGAGAGATCTGAAGGGAGGGAGGAGATAGTGAGAGGGAAGAGAGAGAGAAACATCGATGTGAGAGAGACACATTGATTGGTTACCTCCCAAATGGGCCCGACCAGGGCTGGGGATTGAACTTGCAACTGAAATATTTGCCCCTTGATCAGGATTCAAACCCACGACCCTTTGTCCACGGGCCAAAGCTCTAACCCCTGAGAAACTGGCCAGGGCCATTCAGTTTAATTTTAGAGCCAGCATTTTTCTAATTTTGCATGTGAGAAAATTAATTTAGGCATCCAAAGAAAACTGCATTTTAGTCATTTTAACTCGGGGGTGGGGAATGTCTAGCCCACAGGCCGTATCAGACCCGTGAAATCATTTGGTCTAGCCCTGCCAAGTCATTAGGGGTGAGTTAATTAAATGTTTGACCAAATATAGCATCTCATTTTTTTAAAAAATATATTTTTTTTTATTTCAGAGAGGAAAGGAGAGAGAGAGAGAGACAGAAACATTAATGATGAGAGAGAGTCATCAATCGGTTGCCTTCTGCACGCCTCCCACTGAGGATTGAGCCCGCAACCCGGGCATGAACTCCTGACCAGAATCGAACCCGGGATCCCACAGTTCACATGCGGACGCTCTATCCACTGAGCCAAACCAGCTAGGGCCAGCAGCTCATTTTTAGGTTGATAATTGTGTATGGCCCGTGAATGATGTTGTAAATATCCAAATGGCCCTTGACAGAAAAAAGGTTCCCTACCCTTTTTAAGTAGATATGATATCTAGTTAAATCTCGCTGTTTCTGTAAAGTACTTGCGAATAAAGGCTTCCTACCTCTCCAGAAGTATTAATGAGGGCTGGTTTTAGGGAGTTGCTGGCCTTGAAGGCACAACTTCCCTTGTTAATTTCAGTTTTGTTTTGAGATTTGTAGTGTCTGCACTTCAGACTCTCAGAAAGCAATTCCAATTGAAAATCCAAAGTTAAAAACCAGCTACACATTTCTTCCTCCAGTCTGGCATTAGCCTAGGTTCTGTCAACCCTTAACCTTAGTTCCATCTCGAGGATTTTTGAAAACTCTATGGACTCCACCAAAAAAACTACTAGATTTAATAAATGAATTCTGCAAAGTAGCAGCATACAAAATTAACACCCAGAAATTGATGGCATTTTTATACACCAATAATTAACCCTCAGAAAGAGAAGCTAAAAAAATAATGCTATTTACCATTGCAAATACATATATATATATATATATATATATATATATATATATATATACACACACACACACACACTAGGGGCCCGGTGCACGAAATTCGTGCACTGGGTGTGTGTGTTGGGGGGAGTGTCCCTCAGCCCAGCCTGCCCCCTCTCACATACTGGGAACCCTCAGGCGTTGACCCCCATCACCCTCCAATCGCAGGATCTGCCCCTTGCCCGGGCCTGACGCCTCTGACAGAGGTGTCAGGCCTGGGCAGGGGACCCTCATTTCCCCCCATCACTGGTTCTGCCCCCAGCCCAGGCCTGATGCCTCTGGCCCAGGCATCAGGCCTGGGCAGGGGACCCCCAGACCCCTCCGATTGCTGGCTCTGCCCCTTGCCCAGGCCTCAGAGGCGTAGACCCCCATCACCCTCCGATCGCCTGATTGGCCCGTTGCCCAGGCCTGACGCCTCTGCCAGAGGTGTCAGGCTTGGACAGGGGACCCCCATCTCCCCCCGATCACTGGCTCTGGCCCCCGCCCAGGCCTGAGGCCTCTGGCCCAGGAATCATGCCTGGGCAGGGGACCCCCATCTCCCTCTGATCGCTTGCTCCACCCCCCACCCAAGCCTGATGCCTCTGACCCAGGCTTCAGGCCTGGGCAAGGGGACCATCATATCCCCCCAATCCCCGGCTCCGCCCCCCACCCAGGCCTGATGCCTTGGCCAGAGGAGTTGACCCTCATCACCCTCCGATCACCAATCACTGGATCGGCCCCTTGACCAGGCCTGAGGCCTCCGGCAGAGGTGTCAGGCCTGGGCAGGGGACCCCCAGCTCCCCGTGGTTGCAGGCTCCGCCCCTGCCCAGGCCTAACGCCTCTGGCTGAGGCGTCCGGCTCGGGCAGCATGGACCCGCAGCTGCAGCAGCCCCGCGATCGTGGGCTCCGCTTTAGGCCCAGGCAAGGGACCCCTAGCTCCTGGGACTGCCAGCTTCGACCGTGCCCAGCTCCCATCGCTGGCTCCATCCCTACTTCCTGCTATCACTGGCCAGGGTGGCAAAGGCGCCTGATTCTCCGATCATGGCTGGGGGGCAGGGCAAAGGCGGCCCCAGGGCCGCCTTTGCCCTGCCCCCCAGCTCTTAGCTCCCCCCTGGGTTTCCGATCACTGTCAGTGGCAGGGGGCTTCTTCCTGCTTTCCCGTTCACCTCCCTGCATTGTGCCTACATATGCAAATTAACCGCCATCTTGTTGGCAGTTAACTGCCAATCTTAGTTGGCAGTTAACTGCCAATCATAGTTGGCAGTTTATTTGCATATAGCCCTGATTAGCCAATGAAAAGGGTATCGTCGTACGCCAATTACCATTTTTCTCTTTTATTAGTGTAGATATATATATATGCAAATTAGGCCCAGATGCCACCGCCTCCGTAAAGGGTCAGTACCAGACAGGAAGAGGTTTCGCGTGCAGGTGAGGCCTGAAGTGGAGATGAGACAGAGACAGGGGGCTGACGAGCCACCAACCACCCGGACCTAGAGCAGACAGGAACAGGGACAGGGGGCCGGCCCACAGCCTCCATGGCTGAGCGCAGGCCCAGAGAGGAGATGGCAGGCCCGCCTCCCATGGAAGCAGCGCAGCTCCCACCTGGCTTCTGTGGAAGCAGCATGGCTCCCGGCAGCGTGCTGCGGTTCCCGCGGGCTCCCATGGAAGCAGCGGCTGCCTATTGCGCTTGTGCGATATTGCGCAATGGGCTACTAGTAATAATAATAAGATACCTGGGAATAAACTTTATCAAGGAGGTAAAAGACCTATACTTGGAAAACTACAGGACCTTGAAAAAATAAATACAGGAAGATACAAACGGAAGAATATACTGTGTTCATGGATTGGAAAAATTAACATCATTAAAATGTCCAAACTACCCAAATCTATAGCAATCTATAGGTTCAACACAATCCTTATTAACATACCAATGGCATATTTCACAGATCTACAACAAATACTTCAAAAATTTATATGGAACCAAAAAGACTTCGAATAGCTGCCATAATCTCGAGAAAGAAGAACAAAGTAAGAGGGATCAAAATACGGAATATAAAATTGTGCTACAAAGCCATTGTAATCAAAACAGCCTGGTATTGGCAAAGAACTGGCATATAGACCAATGGAATGGAACAGAGACCCCAGAAACTGACCCAAGCCATCGAGTATAATGGCCATATGCTCAATATTTGACAAAGGAGGCAAGAGCATACAATAAAGACAGTCTCTTTAATAAATGGTGTTAGGAAAACTGGACAGGTACATGCAAACAAAAACAAAAACAAAAAACAAAGAAACACCATACACAAGAATAAACTCAAAATGGATAAAAGACTTTAATGTAAGTCCTGAAACCATAAAAATTTTAGAAGAAACCATAGGCAGCAAATCCCAGACATCTCTTGTAGCAGTATGTTTACCAGTACATCTCCAAGGGCAAGGGAAACCAAGGAGAAAATAAATAGGACTACATCAAACTAAAAAGCTTCTTCACAGTAAAAGAAACCATCAGCAAAATGAAAAGGGATCCCATTGCATGGGAGAAAATATTTGCCAGTGATACATCTGATAAGAAGTTAATTTCCAAAATATATAAATAACTCATACAACTTAACAAAAGATAAACAATCCAATTAAAAAACGGTCAGAGGACCTATATGGACACTTCTCCAAAGAGGACATACAAATGACCAAGAGACATATGAAAAAATGCTCAAAGTCACTAATCATCAGAGAGAGACAAATTAAAACTGCAGTGAGGTATCACCTCATACCTGCCAGAATGGCTACTATTAAAAAGTCTAAGCGATGGACACAGACAACAGGGGACGATGGTGAGGGTGAGGGCAGGACTGAGGGGATGGAGGGACAATGGAGGGATAGGGACACATTTGTAATACCTTAATTAATAAAGAAAAAAAATAAGTCAAAAAACAAGTACTAACGAGGATGTGGAGAGAAGGGAACCCTCGTACACTGCTGGTGGGAATGCAGACTGGTGCAGCCACTAGAGAAAACAGTATGGCAGTTCCTCAAAAAATTTAAAATGGAACTGCCATTTGACCCAGTGATCCCACTCCTGGGAATATATCCTAAGAAGCTGGAAACACCAATCAGAAAGAATGTATGCACCCCTGTGTTCATAGCAGCATTATTTACAATAGCTAAGATCTGGAAACAGCCCAAGAGCCCATCAGTAGATGAGTGGATAAAAAAGCTGTGGTGTATCCACACAATGGAATACTATGCAGCTGTAAAAAAGAAGGATCTCTTACTCTGAGACAGCATGGATGGACTTCGAGAGTATTATGCTAAGCAAAATAAGCCAGTTAGAGAAAGACAAATATTACATGACCTCACTAATATGTGGAATCTAATGAACAAAATAAACTGACAAACAAAATAGGTCCAGAGACATGGAAGCATGGAACAAACTGAGGAATCTCAGAGGGAAGTTGGGGTGGGGTTGGGGGTGGAGGTGGGGAGTGGGAGTTGGGTGGAAGGGGTGAATGGCGGCGGGGAGGGAGAGGAAGGGACATCTGTAATATTTTCAACAATAAAGGTAAATTTGAAAAATAGTAAAAATGCAGCTGGAATAAAATTAAGTCCTCTTACCTTAAAATAGGGAGGCCTGGAATTCCAAGTGAAACTCACCCAAGACCACTCAATGCAAAACGATGAGCTTGTGGGGGGCACAATAGACCCCTTGCTGGATACTAGCACTGGGTCTGGGTCCACGGGATGGTCCTGGGTGGGCTTCTTTGGAATCCTGCCACACGACGCCAAGTAAATGTCAATGTAAGAAACATTCAAACCTATAAAGAATTTTTTGTGAGTTTTTTTTAGCCAAACTGATAAAAATTGCCAGGAAGCAAAATCTCAATGGATTGGGAAAATACTCCAAAGAATGGCAGTTTTGCACCTTGTTTTATATATTACAACCCAAAGAGGAGGCATAAGTGGGTTACATGAAATCCATTGGTGATAGATTAGGGAGGCGGGAGAAAGCAAAGTGGAGAGGATGGAGGGTGGGGAGGAAGAAAGCAACTTCTGGGATTAGATAAAAAGTAAAATGATAGACACACACTTCTCTTACATAATTCACAATTAACACGAAAACAATAACAATGAGAGGATTTGTGGTTGGGTGGGGTGTGGTCCCGATAAAGGGAAGTTACCCTACATTCCAAAGGTGTGTTATGGTGATGTAAAAAGTCAATAGGCCCAATTAAGGTGAAGATTCTGTCAGGGAAGATTCTAGCTAGGACGACTACCTGCCACGAACTGCTTTTTAAAAAAATTTCTATTGTTGACATTATTACAGATGTCTCCCATTTTCTCCCTTTTTGCCCCCCTCAATTCCCCAGGCCTTCCCCTTGCTATTGTCTGTGTCCATGGGCTATGCTTATATATGCTTATATGATTTTTGGTTAATCTCTTCCTGCCCCCCACACCACATGCGTGCGAGTGTATGTGTGTGTGCATACACACACACACACACACTCACACACACACACACACACACACAGGTCTGTTATTCTGTTCCATGCATCCATACCTCTGGACTTATTTTGTTCATCAGTTTATTTTGTTCTTTAGATTCCATTTATAAATGAGATCATGTGATATTTGTCTTTCTCTAACTGGCTTATTTCACTTAGCATAGTATTCCCCAGGTCCATCCATGTTGTCTCAAAGAGTAAGAAATCCTTTTTTACAGCTTCACAGTATTCCAATGTGTGAATGCGCCACAGCTTTTTAATCCACTCATCTACTGATGGGCACTTGGGCTGCTTTCAAATCTTGGCTATCCTATCTAATATCTAATTATCTAATAATAGACAAAGATTGAAATTAACCATACCTCCGCTACACTTCCCATTGGCTAATCAGCGAGATATGCAAATTAACCGCCAACCAAGATGGCGGCCGGCAGCCACGCAGCTGAAGTGAGCAGGAGGCTTGCTTGCTCCAGTGATGGAGGAAGCCAAGCTTCCTCCCTGCTGTGACCAGGCTCTGAGCTCAACTCTAAGCAACAAAGTTGCAATTATAGAAGCTAAACAAACCCCAGATACCTGCTTTCAGCAGGCCGTGGCCTCAGACTGGAGCAGCAACAAAGTTTCAATTATAGAAGGTAAATAAATCCCAGAATAAAAGAAAAAAGAAAAAAAGGAGAGGCTGGGAGCTTCAGTCGCTGGCGGGCTTGGCCAGCCTGAAAACCCTCAGCCCCTCATCCAGACTGGCCAGGCATCCCAGTGGGGACCCCCACCCTAAAGGGAGTGTGGCCAGCCTGAAAACAGCCATCAGTTCCTCACCCAGGCTGGCCAGGCACCCAAGCGGGACCCCCCACCCTGATCTGGGACACCCTTCAGGGCAAACCAGCTGGCCCCTACCCGTGCACCAGGCCTCTATCCTATAAAGTAGAAGGGTAATATGCAAACTGACCCTAACAGCAGAACAACTGGGAATGACTGGTCACTATGACACACACTGACTACCAGGGGGCAGACGCTCAATGCAGGAGCTGCCCTGTGTGGTCAGTGCGCTCCCACATGGGGGAGCTCTGCTTAGCCACAAGCCAGGCTGATGGCTGCCAGTACAGCAGTGGTGGTGGGAGCCTCTCCTGCCTCCTCAGCAGCGCTAAGGATGTCTGACTGCAGCTTAGGTCTGCTCCCCGCTGAAAAGTGGACATCCCTCAAGGGCTGCCCAGCTGCCAGAGGGATGTCTGATTGCCATCTTAGGCCCAATCCCTTGGGGAGCAGGTCTCAGCCAGCAGGTGGTCATCCCCTGAGGGGTCCCAGACTGCGAGACGGCACAGGCTGGGCTGAGGGACCCCTCCCCCCAGTGCACAAATTTTTGTGCACCAGGCCTCTAGTTATAAATAACACTGCAATGAACATAGGGGTGCATATATTCTTTCTGATTGTTTTTGGGGGTTTCTTAAGATATATTCCCAGAAGTGGGATTGCTGGGTCAAATGGAAGCTCCATTTAAAAATTTTTGAGGAACCTACATCCTTTTTTCTATAGTGGCTATACCAATCTTCATTCCACCAGCAGTGTACTATGATTCCCTTTTCTCCACATCCTTGCCTGCATGGCTGTTTGTTGATTTATTGATGGTAGCCATTCTGGCATCTGTGAAGTGATAACTTGTGGTTTTAATTTGCATCTCTCTGATGATTATTGACTTTGAGCATTTTTTTAATGTGTCTATTGACCATCTGTATGTCCTCTTTGGAGAAATGTCCATTTAGGTCCTTTGCCCATTTTTAAATTGGATTGTTTGTCTTCCTGGTGTTGATGTGTATGAGTTCTTTGTATTGTTTGGAAATTAAACCCTTATCAGATGTATCATTGATGAATATGTTTTCCCATACCATAGGTTTCCTTTTCATTTTGTTAATAGTTTCTTTTGCTGTGCAGAAGCTTTTCTAGTTTGATGTAGTCCCATTTGTTAATTTTTTCACTTGTTTCCCTTGCCTAAGCATTGTGTCTGTGTAAATACTGATACATAAGATGTCTGAGATTTTACTGCTTATGCTTTTCTTTTAGGATTTTTATGGTTTCTCAACTTACATTAAAGTCTTTTATCCATTTTGAGATTATTATTGTGTATGGCTTAAGTTTATGGTCTAGTTCAGTGGTTGGCAAACTGCGGCTCGGCAAACCACGGCTCACGAGCCACATTGCGGCTCTTTGGCCCCTTGAGTGTGGCTCTTCCACAAAATACTGACTTCTGTGCATGGGCCACAAAGTTTCAAAAGCACTGTACGTGCGCGCCTGCATGTGGTATTTTGTGGAAGAGCCACACTCAAGGGGCCAAAGAGCCACATGTGGCTTGCGAGCCGCGGTTTGCCGACCATGGGTCTAGTTTCATTTTTTTGCATGTACCTGTCCAATTTTCCCAACATCATTTATTGAAGAAACTATCTTTACTCCATTGTATGCTCTTGCCTCCTCTGTCAAATGTTAATTGAGCATAATGGCTTGGGTTGATTTCTGGGGTCTCTGTTCTGTTCCATTGACCTATATGCCTGTTCTTGTGCCAATACCAAGCTGTTTTGATTACAATGGCTTTGTAGTATAGTTTGCTATCTGGTATTGTGATCCCTCAATCTTTGTTCTTCTTTCTCAAGATTGCTATTCAGGTTCTTTTTGGCTCCATATAAATTTTTGGAGTATTTGTTGTAGATATGTGAAATATGCCAGTGGTATTTTAATAGGGTTTGTGTTGAATCTGTAGATTGTTCTGGGTAGTTTGGACATTTTAGTTATGTTAATTTTTCTTATCCATGAACATGGTACACTTCCACTTTTTTGTGTCTTCCTCTATTTCCTTTTTCAATGTTCTATAGTTTTCTGAGTACAGGTCTTTTACCTCCTTGGTTAACTTTATTCCTCAATATTTTTTATTGTTGTTGTTGCAATGGTAAATGGAATATTTTTTAGTTTCTCTTTCTGAGGGTTCATTATTGGTGTATAAAAATGCCATTGAGAGAAACCAAGATGGTGGCATAAGTAAACACTGGAAATAGCTGCCTCCCACAACAACTTCAAAAATACAACGAAAAGACAAAACAGACATCATCCAGAACTACAAGAAGGCTGGCTGAGTGGAAATTCTACAGCTTGAAGGAAAGAGAAAAAAGCACACTTCCATGAGACTCAGAGGAGCTGCGGAAGTAAAGTGCAGAGGTACGGAGGCTGGAGCGCGCGCGGAAAGGGGCTGGCAACTGAGGATGTGGCTGTCTTTTTGAATTGGGAGGGAGTCACAAGCTCCCGACTGCTCTGAACTCCAGTTCCGGGAAGTCTCTGGGGACCCAGGACCATTACGGGGAGAAACTGGACTGTCTGGCAGCGGGCAGAACTCGGAACTTGAGGGCGGCTTTCCCTCAGAGGTGCTTGCAGCAATTACCGGGACACTGAGACATGGGGCCTCTTAGGGCAGGGCTGAGGATCAGCCATAGCTGCTTGCTCCGCCCTGTTGATTCCCTGAGACCCCGCCCCACCCAAGCTGCGGCAGAGGCTTTTGCATATGAATGCCATGGCACTTTGCAATCTTAAAATTACCTAACACACTGCAGCTGGGCCAGACAGACCCAGAACTTCCAAGAGAAGGCCCAAGGCCCCACAGCAGCTTGCATTGCTTCACAGCTGGGCCTCATCTGGGCACCTCCAAACCCCAAAAAAGGAAGGGGAATCTGCAGATCTCCTCGTAGCTCCTGCTGGGTAGCCTCAGGCAGAGGCTAAATTAGCACCTCCTTAAATCCAAGAGCCAGTGTACCCAGTGGTCAGAGTGGGACCATCCAGATTACAACTCCTCAGATTCATAAGGGACACACTCAGGGGGCAGACTCAGTGAGCACCAAAGCCTCACTGAAGCAAGTCTTGCCCCAGAAGGGTGTCTTCAGCACAGAAGTTCTCCCACTGTAGACACAGCTGATTCTCACAGCCAATTGGCCTGGAGGTCAATTCCTCCCAGTGATACCTACTACAATCAAGGCTTAACTACAAAAAGACTGTGCACAAAGCCCACAAAGGGGTGCACCAAGAGTGTCCACCTCAGGTAATTGTGGAGGCTGAGCCACTGGGCCCTATAGGACACCTAGCACACAAAGCCACTCTACCAACACAGAGAAGCATAAAAAATGCGGAGACAAAGAAACAAGTCACAAATGACAAAAATGGAGGAAAGCAAATGACTGGATATACAGTTCAAAACCATGGTTATAAGGTTTTTCAAGAATTTTCTGGAAACCGCTGATAAATTTAGTGAGACCCTAGAGGATATGAAAAAAGACCAACTAGAAATTAAGCATACACTGACTGAAATAAAGAATAATATACAGAGATCCAACAGCAGACTAGAGGATCCCAAGAATCAAGTCAAAGATTTGAAATATGAAGAAACAAAAAATACCCAACCGGGAAAGAAAAAAGAAAAAAGATTCCAAAAATATGAAGATAGTGTAAGGAGCCTCTGGGAAAACTTCAAGCGTACCAACATCAGAATTATGGTGGTGCCAGAAGAAGGGAGAGAGCAAGATATTGAAAACCTATTTGGAGAAATAATGACAGAAAACTTCCCCTACCTGGTGAAAGAAATAGACTTACAAGTCCAGGAAGCGCAGAGAACCCCAAACAAAAGGAATCCAAAGAGGACCACACCAAGACACATCATAGTTAAAATGCCAAGAGCAAAAGACAAAGAGAGCATCTTAAAAGCAGCAAGAGAAAGACAGTCAGTTACCTACAAGGAAGTAGCCACATGACTGTCAGCTGATTTCTCAACAGAAACTATGCAGGCCAGAAGGGAGTGGCAAGAAATATTCAAAGTGATGAATGCCAAGAACCTACAACCAAGATTACTTTATCCAGCAAAGCTATCATTCAGAATTGAAGGTCAGAAAAAGAGCTTCACAGATAAGAAAAAGCTAAAGGAGTTCATCACCACCAAACCAGTATTATATGAAATGCTGAAAGGTATTCTTTAAGAAGAGGAAGAAGAAAAAGGTAAAGATAAAAATTATGAACAGCAAATAGATATCTATCAACAAGTGAATCTAAAATTCAAGTGAATAAAAAATCTGATGAACAGAGTAAACTGGTGAATATAATAGAACCAGGGGCATGGAAAGGGATTGGACTGACAATTCTTGGGGGGAAAGTGGTGTGGGGGTGCAGGAAGAGACTGGACAAAAATCGTACACCTATGGATGAGGACAGCGGCAGGGGTAAGGACAAAGGGTGGGGTGGGAACTGGGAGGAGGAGAGCTATGGGGGGAAAAAAGAGGAACAACTGTAATAATCTGAACAATATAGATTTAATTTTTAAAAAAATGCCATTGATTTCCAGGTGTTAATTTTCTATCCTGCTACTTTGTGAATTTATTTATTATATATAGCAGGGTTGTTGTTTTTTTGGAGTCTTTAGGGTTTTCTATGTACAATATCATATCATTTGTGAATAATTACAGTTTTACTTCCTCCATTCCAATTTGGATGCCTTTCATTTTTTCTTCATGTCTGATCTCTGTGGCTAGGACTTCCAGTGGAAAGAGTGGTGAAAGCTAACATCCTTGTCTTGTTTCTGACCTTAAGGAAAATGCTTTCAGTGTTCTCCCACTGAGTATGATGTTGGCTGTAGGTTTGTCATATAGACCATGCACTGTTTTTGGTTAAAAAGTTTTCAATTTCAGACCATCCTATGTGGCTATTTTAGGTGTCTGAGTTTGTAAGGCCACCACCCACACCTCCCCTGAGCTTGTCAGGTTTAGTATGTGGCCCCTTTTTGTCCACAGGTCTGTGCTGACTCTTGGCAGCATTGAGTTGCAGTACACTCACCTGTTGGCCAGTTGGGGTGGCAACAACACTCGTCTTCTGCCCCACACTGCCACACCCAGGTCTGTTTAGCTTTCCTTCCTTCCAGCCTCCCCCACTCACTCATACCAAAACATTCCCCAAGGAGGGTAAATTACTTTGCCTTCAGTTTATCATAGGACAGATCTGCTGCTTTCAGCTGCTCTGCCCAATACATTATTAGCTATGAATGTATGCATTCAATATGTAAAGAATCCCTTTGGGGGACAGGTAATGAGTTTTAGATATAATCGTAAGTTTCAATTGTTCAGTTGTGTGAAAGTCACTAACAGATTATTGTAGTTAACAGTGTGAGATTACATTTCATATATAGTTAATGATTTGTGGGAGCCTGAGGAGGTTGCAAAATATATGCAATGTAATCTGATTTACTGGAGGGGGAATGGGAAGTTATGGTTTAATGTGTATAGAGTTTCAGGTTGGCAAAGATTTGAAGATGAAAAAGTTCTGGAGATGGATGGTGGTGATGGTTGCACAACAATGCAGATGTATTACTTAATGCCACTGAGCTGTACACTTAAAAGTGGTTAAAATGTGCCCGGACAGTGTGGCTCAGTGGTTGAGCATCGACCTATGAACTAGGATGTCAAGTTCAATTCCCAGTCACGTCACATGGCCGGGTTGTGGGCTGGACCCCACTGGGGTCTTGCAGGAGGCAGCTGATCAATGATTCTCTCTCCTCATTGATATTTCCCTTTCTCTTCCTCTCTGAAATCAATAAAAATATATATATCTTTAAAAGTGGTTAAAATGGTCAGTTTTATGTCATGTATGTTTTACTACAACAAAACATGATTGCTAAATTTCCAATTTTATTGAAAACTAAAATCAGTATTTTATTTGTAACTATTTTCTTTTGATGAGGAGTTTTAAGGTTTGTCTCTTTTAGCAACTCCTAACCATACTGTTCATTACATCTACATTGTGGTGGGCAGTTAGGCAGACATGAGCAGAGCAAAGACAACAACCATGTACAGGTCACCAGGGTGGAAAGCCCCAGGTGCCCAGCAATGGGGAAAACTGGGAAAATCAGGACTTTGCCCTCAGGGTAGCCTTTCCTCCCCTAGCATATGGCTGGTCATGAGGTTTAGACCCCCTGACCTCTCGTATTGCTGGTCATGTGTTCGGAACCTCCTTTGACCTTTCCTCCCCTGGCATGTTGCTAGTCATGTGGGTTAGACCCCCCCCCCCCCACCTACAGAGGGAATGAATAGGGGGGCCAGAGAATAGCCCTTAAGCATTAAGCCCCCAGGACATTGAGGTTCTGACCCTCAGTAAATACATGTAGGCATCAGGTGTATTTCAGCTCCAGCATCATCCTTGCTCTGCTCATGTCTGTCTAACTGCCTACCACAGATCTAAATAGTGTCTGTCCCCATTTGCCACTGTGAGGAAGTCCTTGGACATTTATGACATGTGTCTTTCAGAGGCTTTCTCAATGAAGTTTTCAAGAAAGGAGACCCGGATAGTTCCAGTTTCCGTCTCATGAGGGGAGAGATCATGTTTTCCCAGGTAAGGGACACCCTTGAGAAGGCATTCAGTGCCCACGTGCCCATCTCCCGCACTGACCATGCCCCTCTGAGGGCAGAGCCGTGTCTGCTTTACCCATGTACCCCTTATGCCTTTAACTCACAAGACGGGCTGGAAGCCCAAAGACACACAAAAGGGACATTTTAGGCTGGGTTATTGTCTTTTGGGGCCAAGCAGAGAGACATACCTCAATAACTGGGGAATTTCCAAACTTTTCAAGGTCTATGCCAGGGAGTTACAATAACCAAAGTAGCTTTTTTTAAAAAAAAAAAAACTGTGGTAAAATGTACATACCATAAAATCTACCAACTTGATTATATTTAAGTATACAGTTCAGTGGTGTTAATATATTTATATTGCATACCATCCATCTCCAGAACTCTTTATCTTGCAAAATTGAAATTCTATACCCATTAAACAATAGCTTTCTTTTTCTCTCTCCTCACCCTGTAACTGCTATTGAACTTTCTCTTTTTATGTATTTAGCTACTGCAGGTGCCTTATGTTTGTGGAATCATGCAATATTTGTCTTTGTGTAACTGGTTTATTTCATTTAGCATAATGTCTTCAGGGTTCATCTGTGGTGCAGCAGGGGACATGATGTGCTACCTTATAGGAGGGAATTATACTGTGATAAATGCTAATTAGGTTCCATTTGTATTTTAATATATATAACACATTTAGTTTACTCATTCATCCGTTGATGGACACTTGGGTGGTTTCCACCTTTGTG
Organism: Myotis daubentonii; assembly: GCF_963259705.1. Taxonomy (NCBI): domain Eukaryota; kingdom Metazoa; phylum Chordata; class Mammalia; order Chiroptera; family Vespertilionidae; genus Myotis; species Myotis daubentonii. The sequence continues at coordinate 34,735,895 of NC_081844.1, forward strand.
TTATTGTGAATAATGCTGCTATAAACATAGGTGTATTAATATATGTGTTTGAGACCTTGATTTCAGTTTTTTCTGGGTGTATATATATATACAGAAATGAAACTGCTGGATCATATGAGAGTTCCATTTTTAGTATTTGAGGAATCACCATGCTATTTTCCATAGCTACTACACCATTTTACATTCTCCCCCAACAGTATACAGTGGTTCCAATTTTTTCATGTCTTTGCCAACCCACATTACTTTCTGTTTATTTTTTATAGTGGTCATCATAAGAGTAGCTATTTTCAGATATTGCCACTGGGGAGGGTTCTTAACTAATAACTATATTATGTGTGGACTGTGGGGTCAGAGATCAGGATTTGAACCGTAGTTCCCCCTTATAGACTGAGTGACCTCAGCAACTTGCTTAAACCTCTCACAGTCTCAGTTTTGCCACCTATAAGATGAGAGTGATAATACTATCAATTTCACAGGTTGTTATTAAGCTTGAAAAGTGTTTAGCATAGTGCCTGGTGCAGAGTAAGTGCTCAAAAAATAATAGTTATTACTGATATTACAACCTCAATTATTTTTTAACAATGTAATCAGGATTGAAAACCATTTGAATTCTCTATTAGTGCCTCAAAGAAGAAAGGCTATTGAGAATCTACTCTATAAATACACAGATAAAACCATCTATATTTTAAAAAATTCTTATGACTTACAGCCACTTATAGGTCAGCCAGAGAACTTGGGGCTTACTGTAACAGGAAGCAAGAGCCCACTTTTTCTGTGAAGGCAAATGTGATCTTAGTGTGTGGAGTATAATGAATTGCACTTTAAAACTCTCTCTCTCTCTTACACACACAAACACACACACACACACACACACACACACACACACACACACAGATTGTGGCAACTAGTGAATGAAAACTGGAATGATATTGGGAATAAATGTTACTAAGCTTGAATCAATAAAAAAGCTGCAGTTAATACTGTTGGAAAGTAAGGAAAGAAAGAAGTACTATATATTTTCAATAAACATAGAAATTAGAGAGAGTTTCTAGTAATTGTAGTGAAAATCCTACACCCATTTAGTCTTCTTTAGCCTGTGTGTAGTTTCTAGGAAACTTGAATAAGTTAGAGGAAGTGGTCTGAAAAACCAGTTATACTATGATAAAGGCTACTTAGGTTCCATTTGTCTTTTAAAAAGTCACTAGAGGCCCAGTGCACAGATTCGTGTATGGGGGGGGTGGTTCCCTCAGCCTAGCCTTTATCATAGTATAACTGGTTTTTCAGACCACTTCCTCTAACTTATTCAAGTTTCCTAGAAACTACACACAGGCTAAAGAAGACTAAATGGATGTAGGATTTTCACTACAATTACTAGAAACTCTCTCTAATCTAGGATCCTTGGGGATATCCAAGTGCCGGTTTAGGCTCGATCCCCACAGGCCAGGCCTAAACCAGCAGTCAGACATCCCCCAAGGGGTGTAGCAGTGCGCCAAGCGGCAGGCGGCTAGGGAGGAGCCTGAGCCAACACTATGCTGCTTGCGTTCATCCTGACCTGCTGTGCCTGCTACTCTGCTGCGGAGTTGGGAGAGGCCATGGAGTCAGGAGAGGCTCCCACTGCTGCAGCTGTGCTGGCCAGCCATGAGCCTGGCTTCTGGCTGAGCAGCGCTCCCCCTAAGGGAGCACACTGACCACTGGGGGCAGCTCCTGCATTGAGTGTCTGACCCCTGGTGGTCAGTGTGCATCATAGTGACTGGTCAACCTGTCGCTCCAGGCATTCAGTCGTAATGGTCACTTAGGCTTTTATATATATAGACTAGTGGCCTGGTACACGAAATTCGTGCGGGGGGAAGAGAGGTGTCCCTCAGACTGGCCTGTACCCTCTGCAATCTGGGACCCCTTGGGGGATGTCTGACTGCCGGTTTAGGCCTGATCCCTAATCCTGGCTTGATTTCCCCTAACTGCCCCACCACCATGGCTTTGTCTGGAAGGACTCCTGGTCTAATTAGCATATTACCCTTTTATTAGTAGAGACTAGAGGCCCGGTGCACAAAAATTTGTGCACTTGGTGGGGGGGTCCCTCAGCCCACAAGGATCGGGCCTAAACCGGCAGCCGGACATCCCTCTTGCAACCTGGGACCGCTGGCTCCTAACCACTCTGCCTGCCAGCCTGCTTGCCTCCAACTGCCTCCCTGCCGGCCTTCTCATCCCCAACTGCCCCCCCTTGCCGGCCCGATCAACCCCAACTGCCCCCCCTGCTGGCCTGCTCACCCCCAACTGCCCCCCCCCCGCCAGCCTGCTTGCCCTCAATTGCCCCCCCTGCTGGCCTGATTGCTCCCAACTGCCCACCCCCCTGCCGGTCTGCTCGCCCCCAACTGGCCCCCCCTGCCGGCCTGCTCGCCCCCAACTGCCCTCCCCTCCTGGCTTGATTTCCCCTAACTGCCCCACCACCATGGCTTTGTCCGGAAGGACTCCTGGTCTAATTAGCATATTACCCTTTTATTAGTAGAGACTAGAGGCCCGGTGCACAAAAATTTGTGCACTTGGTGGCGGGGTCCCTCAGCCCGGCCTGTGCCCTCTCACAGTCTGGGACCCCTCGGGGAATGACCACCTGCTGGCTTAGGCCCGCTCCCCGGGGGATTGGGCCTAGGCTGGCAATCAGACATCCCTCTGGCAACCCGGGAGCCCTCGGAGGATGTCCACTTGCCAGGGGGGAGCAGGCCTAAGCTGCAGTCTGACATCCTTAGCTCTGCTGAGGAGGCGGGAGAGGCTACCACCACCACTGTACTGGTAGCCGTCAGCCTGGCTTGTGGCTGAGCAGAGCTCCCCCTGTGGGAGTGCACTGACCACCAGTGGGCAGCTCCTGCATTGAGCGTCTGCCCCCTTGTGGACAGTGGGTGTCATAGTGACCAGTTGTTCTGCTGTTAGGGTCAGTTTGCATATTACCCTTTTATTATATAGGATACCTTAGGAATGAATTCATCTTTTAGCTTTTATGTATATTGTACAAATAAAAAGTACAGAAAGTATATGGTTTGATGAGTTTTCATAAAATAAATACACCCTTGTCACCAGCACCCAGGAAAGAAATAAAACATTAGCCCCAGGCTGGTGTGGCTCAGTTGGTTGAGTGTTGTCCCATGCAATGAGAAGTCAGTGGTTCAATTCCTGGTCAGGGCACATGCCTGGGTTTTGAGCTTGATCCCCAGTAGGGGGCATGCAAGAGGCAGCCGATCAATGTTTCTCTCTCTCTCACCAATGTTTCTCTATCCCTCTCCCTTCCTCTCTCTCTAGAATCAATAAAACCTATTAAAAATAAATAAATAAAACATTATCATCACCAGTTACCACACTTAGCCCTCTAAGACTACCATGAGGACTCTAACCTTATAGATTACTTCTGCTTATTTTGTACTTCATGTAAATGGAATCATGTAGGCACACTCTTTTTTATCTGGCTCTTTTCCCTCAACATTATATTAATGAAAATTATAAATATGAAGTTGTAGATAGTTTTATTCTCTTTGCTGTATGATATTCCATCGTATGAATATACTTCAATTTCTTTTTCCATTCTGCTTCCTTTTTCTTCTTCTTCTTTTCCCTTGAGTGAGATGGAAAGGCTTTGGGAGAATTTGACCAGCAAAGTGATGTTATCTGACGTATATTTTTAAAACCTCCTCTGGCTATTACATGAATAGATCAAGAAGGCCAAGATTATTGTACAAAGACTACTTATGGAAGCTATTCGAAAATCCAGGAGAAAGATAATGGTGGCTTAAGCTAAGATAGTATTGGTAGAAGTGGTAAAAAGTAGTCAAATTCTGGGACTATTTTGATGGTAAATTCAACAGATTTTCCTGAATCGGGGCCAATCTGATGGATTGAATGATAGGCATGAGAGAGAAGTTAAGGATGACTCAGGCTTCTGGCCAAAGCAAACTGGAAGTATGGTTTGCTCTTAAATGGAAGAGGGATGATGGCTGTGGGGGTGGGGAAATCAGGTACTCAATTTGGGATATTTTAATTCTAAATGTTCATTGATATCCAAATAGATGTGGAATAGGCAGCTGGATATACAAACTCAGAGTTCAAGGAAGAGGTCCAGGTTGAATATAGATAAACATGCAAATTGGTGTCACACCAATACCCTTCCCATTGGCTAATAAGGGCGATATGCAAATTAACTGCCAGCCAAGATGGCAGCCGGCAGCCAGGCAGCTTGAAGCGAACATGAGGCTTGCTTGCTTCAGTGACGGAGGAAGCTAACGTTCCCCGCCTGCCTTGCCGGCCTCTGAGCTTGCAGTTTGAAACATTGTTACAAATATAGAAGCTAAACAAAACCCCAGAAACCTGCTTTCAGCCAGCCAGGATCTCAGAGCTGGAGTTGAAACAGTGTTTCGATTATAGAACCCAAACAAACCAGATACCTGCTTTCAGCAGCAGAGGCCTCAGAGCTGGAGCCAAGCCTCAGAGCTAAAGCTGGCCCAGAATTAAAAAAAAAAAAAAAAAAAAAAAAAAAAAAGCGGTTGGGAGCTTCAGTCACCCGCCAGCCTGAAAACAGCCCTCAGCCCCTCACCCAGACTGGCCAGGCACCCCAGTGGGGACCCCCACCCTGAAGGGGTGTGACCAGCTGCAAAAAGCCATCATCCCCTCATCCAGGCTGTCCAGGCACCCCAGTGGGGACCCCCACCCTGATCCAGGACACACTTCAGGGCAAACCAACCGGCCCCCACCCATGCACCAGGCCTCTATCCTATATAGTAAAAGGGTAATATGCCTCCCAGCACCAGGATCAGCGGAGCCGAGAGGCCTCCCGGCACCAGGATCAGCATGACAGGGGGCAGCACCCAACCCCCCTGATCGCCCTGTGGCTCTGTGTGTGCCAGGGGGCGGAGCCACAACCTCCCTATCCGCCCTGCTCTGTTCGTGACAGGGGAAGGCGCCCCAACCCCCTGATCACCCTGCGGCTCTGTGTGTGACAGGGTGGGGCGCCTCAACCCCCTGATTGGCCCTGCCCTGTGTGTGACAGGGTGCAGTGCCCCAACACCCCCCCCCCCCCCCGCCACGGGCCCTGCTCTGTGTGTGACGGGGTAGAGCCATAACCTCCCCATCGGCCCTGCCCTGAGTGTGACAGGGTGCGGCGCCCCAACCCCCTGATCCGCCCTGCTCTGTCTGTGACAGGGGGCGGTACCCCAACTCCCCAATCAGCCCTAATCTGTGAGTGACAGGGGGGAGCTCCTCAACCCCCTGATCGGCCCTGCTCTGTGCGTAACAGGGGGGAGCTCCCCAACCCCATGATGGGCCCTGCTCTGTGTGTGAAAGGGGGTGGCGCCGCAACCTCCCCATTGACCCTGCCTTGAGTGTGACACGGGGCGGTGCCCCGACCCCCCAATTGGCCCTGCTCTGAGCCCAACCAGGGGCTGCACCTAGGGATTGGGCCTGCCCTCTGCCACCCGGGAGCAGGCCTAAGCCAGCAGGTCGTTATCTCCTGAGGGGTCCCAGACTGCGAGAGGGCACAGGCTGGGCTAAGGGACCCCCCCCCCCCCGAGTGCACAAATTTTTGTGCACCGGGCTATATATATATATATATATATATATATATATATATATATATACACACATACATACATATTTACATCAGGTAGATGGTATTTTTCATACCATTGGACTTAATATGATCATGGAGAAAGACAGCATAAATGGAAGGAGCCAGAGGTCCTGGGTACTCTGATGTTAAAGGTCAGGTTGGTGAGAAGGACCCAGCAATCAGAGATGGATAATGCATCTAAATTAAAGAAGAAAATCAAGAGAGTGTGGAGTCCTAAAAGCCAAGAGGTTATCAAGTTTTATTTACTTTTTAAAATTTTTATTTGATTTGCAGAGAGCGAGGAAGGGAGGGAGAGAGGGAGAGAGAGAAACATCAATTTGTTGTGCCACTTATTTATACATTCATTGCTTGATTCTTGTATGTGCCCTGACCAGGAATTGAACCTACAACCTTGGCATATTAGGATGATGCTCTAACCAACTGACCCACCCAGCCATGGCAGGTTATCAAGTTTTAAATGAAGAGTGTTATCAACTGTGTCAAATGCAGCTGATAGGTCAAGTAAAATGAAAATATCTAACATTGAGTTCCATTAGATATAGCTACGCAACAAGGTCATTGGTAACCTTGATGAGACAAGTTTCTGGAATGTGGAGGTGAATGTTTGATTAGAGTATGTTCTAGAAAGAATGGGAGGAAAGGGTTGGAAGACTATGTATAGTATAGCTCTGGAGGCCAGTAGCCCAGATCAAGGTATCCACAGGGTTCGTTTCTTCTGAGGCCTCTCTCCTTGGCATTAGATGGCCATCTGCGCCCTGTGTCCTCGCAGCCCGTCCTCTGTGTGTGTCTGTTTTCTAATCTCCTGTTTTTATAAGGACCCAGTCAGATTCGATTAGGGCCAAACCATGACCTCATTTTACCCTAATCACCTCTTTAAAGACCCTATTTCTAAGGACAGTCACATTCTGAGGTCCTGGGGATTACAACTTCAACACGAATTTAAAGGGGAGGGGGCACAATTCACCCCATAGACAGGCATTTGAGTATTTTCCAGTGTGGGGCTCTTAGGAGTAATGCTGCCACGAACATTTTGTACATGTTTCAGTGAACACATGTAGACATTTCCATTTCCTGCAATGTATGTGTCCAGGAGTGAAGTTGCTGAATCACAAGGAATGCATATTTAGATTTAGTAAATGCTGTCAAAAGCTTTTCCAAGTGATTGTACCAACTGTCAGTCCCTGGGCAATTTGCTTTTACAGTGGGTGTCACTCCTGGAAGAAGACTATAAGAAACACGCCGAAGATTCTGGAATCAGCCTCCCTGAGAATTTCTCTGTTAGTCAGATCTTTGGCAAGGCCATTTCAGCAAGGAAGATCAACCAACGCATGCTTCAGGCGGTTCTCGCTCTCAGAAAGAAGGGTAAGGATCTAATACTGGCCGTTTTCTGACCCAACCACACCAGGACCCTTGGTAGAGGGTACATCTAAATGTGTTTTGAGGTCACAAATCGTCTGGGCCTTGATGGAAAACTGTCCTTAAAACATAGTCCCAAAGTAAGTTATACCAAAATGGCAAAAAGCAGCACTATCAGAATGGCTGGGAAGATGAAAGAATTGAATTTAATAAAGTGACTTTTGCCAGAGACTGCCTTGTGAGAAAAATTCTCTCCCTCTGGTGACATTAGTAATGACCGGAATGACCCAACCTCTTGTCACAGTGATGATAGAAAGCCTTTTAAACAACTATGATATTTTTTTCAACCTCTGGTTGTCACAGGATGAGCTATGAGTTGGGTGATCTGGATTCAGATGGTGTCAAATGGTCTAAGACCATGGTCGGCAAACTGCGGCTCGCGAGCCACATGCGGCTCTTTGGCCCCTTGAGTGTGGCTCTTCCTAAGCCTTAGGAGTACCCTAATTAAGTTAATAACAATGTACCTACCTATACAGTTTAAGTTTAAAAAATTTGGTTCTCAAAAGAAATTTCAATCGTTGTACTGTTGATATTTGGCTCTGTTGACTAATGAGTTTGCCGACCACTGGTCTAAGACATGAGATCATGTTCATTCAATGGCGATTTATTTAATGTCAGAGCCCAAATCTTCATGAGCGTATTTGAAATCATTCCACCCACTTATCAGTAGACTTGCCTGACTGGCAAAGCCACCCCATATTTCTCACTCATATCATGTGGGAAGTGTCACACCATCGACTAAGCTGTGTCTCGTCTCCAGTATCTCGGGGTTCTTGCTCCATCTGGTTAGGCAGAGAAAGCCCGGTGGCACTGCTGTCTCTGTTTGCATTTTGAAATGGGCATCAGCCTCTGAAAGCCAAAGCAGGTGTTTTGAAATGCAGTTGAGCAGATTTTGCATAACACAGACTGGAAGGTATACTGGAGGGACAGTCCGGAGGCAGATGCAGCATCTCCCTCTGGGCTTCTGAAAGCCCTTAATATACACAGTGGGTTCACTCTCATGTCCCTGTGTCAGGAGGTGCTTAAGGGGGAAGATGATTCTTTCCCAGTGTCAGGAGATTGATGTAAGTGAGTAGAACCCTACTTGGCTCCAGGCAGAGCTTCTCGGGACAAAGTTCTATAGCTGGTCCATTCACTGGTGACTTCTTGCTCAGGGTTTAAAACCTGCATCCTCACCAACAACTGGCTGGATGACAGCACCCAGAGGAGCAGCCTGGCCCAGCTGATGTATGAACTGAGACCACACTTTGACTTCCTGATAGAGTCATGTCGGATTGGAATGGCCAAGCCTGATCCTCAGATCTACAAATTTATGTTGGACACCTTGAAGGCCAGCCCCAATGAGGTACATAATAGATGCTTCCTTTCACTGGGAAAGAATGTTCTAGCGATATTGCCAAAAAGAAAAATGGAGGAGGAGTGAGCAGGCTTGGGTTATCTGGGGCCTGGCAGGAAGGTTGTAGGTCCAGTGGCAGGTTCGATTTCTCTCAGGCCAGGTCATCTAAAGGACTTTTTACCCATCTTTTCTAGAAAGTTCTACCAAAGATAAGCATCTGACCCCTCTCTGTGGCTTTTATAGGACCTTGATCAAAATAGGTATTATTGAAAACTTCTAGACCAGCTGCCTCAGTTTACCTGTAAAAACAGGTCGACCCTGAGAGATTTTCCCAAAGCCACAGGCTAGTCATGGTCACCCCACCAAAGGGTGAACAGGAATGGGCTCCAATATTGCAACAGTCTTCCAAGCACCCCTGCACCCCTTAATTCTGACCTATTCCAAAATAATTTTTGCATTGTATTCCCCTACTCTAATTTTCAAAAAGGTGATTGGACCAAGATTAAATTCCTTTCCCTGACATTTCTGACTCTTTCTTATTGGCCCCACCTCACCCACACCTGATCCAATGAAACCCTGAGCTCCATCATTGGGAATTCTTATCAGGCTCAATGAAACCAGGAAGGTCTTTCTCTCAAACTTTGCTTCTGCTCTCCTCAGTCCCTGGGTTAAGCATTATAACAATGCTCTAAATTTTTGTATGCACATAAGTAAATGTATTTTCATTTAGGGCTTTGGGGTTGAAGGAGCTGCTTACAAGTCCAGGCTTGCTCTAATCCAAGATTATAAATAAATGCACCCATGCTTTCTTCTACTGTTCTAGGAACCTCTTACTCCTTTATTTTTATTAAAATTTATACCTTTGATTCATTCAAAATTTATTTTGAAGTAAGATATGGAGTATCCACTTTTCCCCTCAAACTGGTAAAATCCTATATAATAAAAGGCTAATATGCAAATTGACCAAACAGAGGAACGAACCGTCATTATGACACGCACTGACCACCAGAGGGCAGATATTCAATGCAGGAGCTCCCCCACAGGGGAGCACCGTCCAACCAGAAGCCAGGCCCATGGCTGGCGAGCACATTGGCAGTGGCAGGAGCCTCTCTTGCTGCTGCCTCCGTGGCAGCACTAAGGACATCCCCTGATGGGTCCCGGACCATGAGAGGGTGCAGGCTTGGCTAAGGGACGCCCACCCCCCCCCCCAGTGCACAAATGTTGTGCACCGGGCCTCTAGTAGCTAAATAATCTTTAAATAATCTTTTTCTTCATTGATTAGACATGACACTTTTATTGGAAGCTAAACTGTAATTTGTATTTGGATCTATTCCTAGACTCTCTTCTATCTCATTGATAATTATTTTTTGGTTCATTCCTTTATTAGTACCAAACTTTACTTTTTAACCTTTTATAGCTTTGTTTTCTTATCTGCATGTATTACAGTTCTTTTCCAGACATACTTTTTTGTCAATTCACATGTGTTGATCTTTCTAGATGAATTTTAAAGTCATTTTGATATAGTTTATATTCTTCCTTAATCTTCTCACAGCTTCAAAATTCAGGCTGAAATCAGTAGGTGTATGTGGGAACACATATATCTGTGTGTTTATGTGATTCTTCTGTAATTAAATGTTTTTAATTTTAAGAGTAAAGTTACATGGAGAGAAAAATCATTCTTTATCTCATTATTGTAAAACTAGTGACCTGTCGCGAGAAATTGCGCGAGACCCGCGACCCCTCCCCCCTGCACCATGGGACTGCCCAAGTCCCGGAGACCCACCCCGCATGGCTGGTGCACCGTGGGATGGCCCTGAGTCCTGGAGTGCTGCCCCAATGCCCTGCCTCTGGGTCACGTGGAGCAGCTGCCGGCCCTGCCACTGCTGTGCATGCCACCATCTTGTGATGGCGTTATGGTGTGAGGGTCAATTTGCATATTACTTCTTTATTATATAGGATAGTCACTATTTACAAACTAATGTATTTATTTCGGTGTTGTCTCTCGTGCATGAAGTTCACTTTGGTTGAAGTGATGCTAGTGTCCATGCTATTTGGATTCAGGTTGTTTTCTTGGATGACATCGGGGCCAATCTGAAGGCAGCCCGTGATTTAGGAATGGTCACCATCCTCGTCCATGACAGTGACATGGCCCTGCAAGAGCTGGAGAAAGTCACTGGGGTGCAGGTAACTGCACATCTGTGCTGAGTGGGATATCCTGTTTCTTGTCTCTGTTTAGGTACATGAGACAAAACAAGTCAGAGCAGAAGTTCTGTGGAGGCAGTTCATTGCTCCAGGCATGGTTCCCAGGTAGCCCTCCTGGGTGGAAGTTCATTACCCATTGTGCAAGTACCATGGAGTCCTTGAAGAACACCTTGTTACTTTCTCTGCAGTCAATGGACAGAGAAACGATGCTCTGAGAGCAAGAATCTGTACTAGTCAGAGTCAGGGGAACCAAGATGAGAGTGGGGCTTTCAAAGCCACCCTGTTTTACTCTTTCGAGTGAATATTGAAAATCTAGCTGCTAGGTCTGCCCCAGTGTGCGTAGGGAACCCAGCCCTTACCTTGTGTGCCAGGTCATGCGGCTGGCACTCGGGTGTAGTTGTTTGGTTCCTGCTGGTTTACGCCCTCATGCCAGTTTGAAGGAAGGCTTTTATGTAAAATCTGTCCCTGACACTGAGGACAGGGTGTCCTTAATCACCCCCTGGGGGCTGCCTGGCCATTAGCCTGTTCTGCCAAAGCTGAGCAACCTTTTGCTCTTTTGACTTTACCTAAGATCACCCATCCCACCAAGTCCAGGAGTGACAGTTATACCAACTTTTAGCATAACTCGGTGCTTCGCCCAGGGTTGTCAGTGTAATGGGAGAGGAGGGAGGCGGGAGCCCATACACTTGATTGTGCTAGATGGATTTCAAAGGCATCACAACCATTTTCTTAAAGGGAATTGTGTCGTTTCCTCGGGCTACCACAAAGCAGCACAGACTGGGTCTGAAACAACAGTCTCACTAGGAGGCTGCAAGTCCAAGATTGAGGTGTTGGCAGGTTGGTTTCTTCTGAGGCCTCTCTCCTGGGCTTGTGGATGGCTGCTCTCTTGCTGTGTCTTCACACGGTCTTCCCCTGTGTGTGTCCTAATCTCCTCTACTTATAAGGACACCAGTTAAATGGGATTCTTACTCCCCTGGGTCCACCCAGGGGCCTCATTTAACCTGAATCACCTCTTTAAAGACCTTCCCCCCAAATACAGTCATATTCTGAGGCCCTGAGAGTTAGGATTTCAACAGGAGACACAATTTAGCTCAGAACAATTGTCTTTTTGTCTTTAACAAATAAATAAAAATGTATAGCTAATGACTTCATAACCTTAAAGCATCTGGTACAAGCGTATTGAGTCCTTCTACAAGCCTGGAAATATCACCCAACAGAGCAGAAAGCGCCCAGACTTGGGACCAGAGCATCCACCTGTTTGTCCCATTTACGAGGTTTGCCCCCTCATCACATCTGAGCCACAGATTCCTGTTTTGTAAAATTGGGAAAGGAAGGCATGTCTCACCCATTTTCTCCTAGGGGGGTGGGGAAGATACAAGGAAAAATGGAAATGAGTCCCTTTTGAACAGAGACATGCTTCTTATCTCTCAGGAAGGCTGTGGGACTCAGTCATGAACAGGCTTGTAAATTGTACAAACACATGGGAAAACCATTAGAGTAGGAAACCCCCACCCTTTCCACCGTGGAAGCAGTGGGGCATCACTGGTGAGTGACCTAGGAAGCTGGGAACACATCAAAAGTAGGTCCCCAAGGGACACTGGCCATAGTGGTCCATGTCTTGGCTCCTCTGGCCAGACAAGGCTCATTGCCATCAGAGGCAACACACTGTCCACCCCCCATCCCCACTGCCATACCCCAGGTCCTCTCTAGACACCACAGAGGTGGGGGGCTCACCCTGTGTCCCCCGCTGAGGACACCTATGCGGACCCTCCCATGTTTAAAAGGGAGGTGGATCCCACAGTTTATTTCCCCCATTTTAGAGGTGAGAATACTGCATGGCTGTGGAGTGCTTCTTCCTCAGGTTGCACCTTTGGGACTAAAGATGAGAAATTGAGCAGCAGAAGTCACTAACATGCTGCTCCATTCATGTCACGTGCTCATCCTGTCCTTTGTCATCTCTGTCCCCAGGAAACTGACACCAATAAGTTATAGAAGCCCCTTAAAGACACTTTGTTCAGGAATTTACCTGAATACTGTAAAAAGATGGGTTCTCGGAACCCCTAGGACGCCAGAGGACAGAAAGCGGCGTGCAGGCAGAAGACTATCCGCTGAATTGTATCCATAGGTTGAAACCCTAAGCCCCAAGACCTCAGAATGTGACTGTACTTGTAGATGGAGCCTTTAAATATGTTTATTTCCATTGGTTTTTTATTTTATAGAGAGAGGAAAGGAGGGGGAGAGAGAGAGACATCAATGTGAAAGAGAAATCTCGATCAGCTGCCTCCTGGATGCCCCACACTGGGGATCAAGCCCACAACCTGGGGATGTGTCTTGTGTGGGAATCGAACCGATGACTTTTTAGTGCATGGGATGACCCTCCACCAATGGAGCCACACCAGACATAGATGGGGTCTTTAAAGAACGAATTAAGGTGAAATGAGGCCATTTCGGTGGACCCTAATCCAATATGGCTCTTATCCTTATAAGAAGAGGAAATTAGGACAGACACACAGAGGGAAGGCCATGAGGACACAGCAAGCAGGTAGCCATCTACAAGCCAAGGAGAGAGGCCGGGAGGAACCAACCCTGCCAACACCTTGATTTAGGATTTCTAGCTTTGAAAATAGTGAGAAAATACATTTCTGTTGATTCAGTCACTCAGTTTATGGTCCATTGTTATGGCAACCCTAGCAGACCAACGAAGGCACAGAGAGTTTGGTTTTGGCTGAGTTGGAGGAGAAACCCTTCAGCAGAGCCATAGAGCCATGCCATGGTGGTACGGCTGGCTGTTCTGGGAACTCTGTATTCCTGGCAGTATTCAACATGAGCCTGGGTGACCCCTTGAAGAACTGCCCTAGAGAAGAATTATACTAACGCCCAACATCTCAGAGTTTTAGAGCAAGTGGTATTTATTTCTTGCTTATGTAAAAGCAGTTGTTGGCAGCCAGGTACTTGGCTTTGCCCAGCTATGCAAGGATCTGGTTGATGGAGGACCCACCATCTTCCATCTGTGGTTTCCGAGTTCACATCGGACACTCAACTGGGAAATCAAGAAAAGAGGACGTAGAGGATCGGGTGGGGATTTTCATGGGCTAGGCCGACAGGCCATACTCTTCTGTCTGCATTTCATCAGTCAGGACTCAGCCAGGGGCCTCCATGGAACTGAAAGGAAGGAGAAGAAATGACGTCCAGTTGTGCTCTAATCAAACAGAGGCAGTGAATCCTGGCTTTGGCATTTTCTCAGATGGCAAATTTAGGTACATTTCTTATCGCTCTGAATCTCAGTGTTCACAGCTTTATAATGAGATGGTGGTGCCGCAGGAGAGGAGGATGGGTTGGTCAGTCCCTGATGGAGGCTGTGGGAGGTGAGCTCGCTGGAGTTTTGGAAACTCACTCTGAGAACCCCCCATGGAAGGAAGCAGAAGACGCCTCTCTCACTGTACCTCTCACTGTGTACCTTCTACTTTCAGCTTCTCAAAACAGAAGTCGCAGCCCCTCTCCCAATCCCATGCCATCCAAATGACGTGAGCCATGGGTATGTGCCAATCAAGGTAAGTGAGCACTCTCCCTCCGTCAGCTGAGTACTCTAACTGGGTCTCCTAAAATGACTCACAGAGACATTTGTTCAATATCAAGGGTAGTGACTAGCCATTGTTTATAGGGAAATCATATCTCCCACAAGCATAATTTCTCAAAAATCAATAGAAGACACGGACCATATGCAGGCAGCAGCCATAAATGCGGGCAGAGGGTTGCAGCCGACATGGTAAAGTGGGCATTACAGGATGAGTAGGAGTTGAGTGTAAGAACGTAGTACTGGAAGCTACGGGTCAGAGTCAGTATAGCCCCTCCTATGAGGCACCTTCAGACCTCATCTCTATATTGATGAAGAGTGAGGGGCTCATTGCTTGGGTCTGGGGTCTGGCTGTAACCTTGTGTCTTCAACCCCATGGACAGGCTTATTCTTGTCATCCTCTTGATGCGTATCCCACCACTTGTGATAGATTCCTCATTTTGCCTTCAAGAAGGGTGTTCAGAACTGCTTCACTGCCCCTGCCACCACCCAGACTCAAGAGCTGGAGCAGTGACCTCTGGGGAGCCCCAGCTGAGCCCAGGCGCAGGGGGTGCTGTTGTATGCATCTCCCTGGATGCCAATGCAACCCAAACTGGGTTGTAATAGATCTTTCCCCTTTTCCAGCTTTAAGGCCATTTTGTTAACATGTCATTTAAAGGATGGGAAAGCACTTTTGCTGAGCTACTCAGCTGAGTCAGATACAAAGCAGCAAAATGGGCCTTTAGTTAGGATCCGTTTAGAACAGAGGCTGATGAGGATCATTTGAGTGGACTTCAGCACTATAACATTTTTCAATATAAGGACTATGGAGTTTAAAGTTAAATTACCTCCCTTTACCAAGTACTAAAGGGAAGACTGTGGAACATATTCTTTTAAAAAGTTTTTTTATTGACCAGAGCAGTGATGGCGAACCTATGACACGCGTGTCAGAGGTGACACGCAAACTCATTTTTTTGGTTGATTTTTCTTTGTAAAATGGCATTTAAATATATAAAATAAATATCAAAAATATAAATCCTTGTTTTACTATGGTTACAAATATCAAAAAATTTCTGTATGTGACACGGCACCAGAGTTAAGTTAGGGTTTTTCAAAATACTGACACGCTGAGCTCAAAAGGTTTGCCATCACTGGACTAGAGGCCCAGTGCACAAATTTGTGCACTGGTGGGGTCCAGCGGCCATCGGGGGCAGGCCAGCTGGGGCAAAGGGCTGTGGGCGGTCTGTCAGCCGGCCCCATCCTTGATTGGGATGGGGGTGCCAGCTCCTGGGCAGGGCCAGCCAGCTGGGGCAAGGGACTACAGGCATACTCGATTGTTCTGCTTCAGTTGATTTGCATATTACCCTTATATTATATAGGATTTGAGAGAGGGAGAGAGAGAAACATTGATTTGTTGTTCCACTTATTTATGCATTCATTGGTTGATTCTTATACATGCCCTGACCACAACCCACAACCTTGGTATATAGGGACAATGCTCTAACTAACTGAGCTACCCGGCTAGGGCAGTGGAACATATTCTTAATAAGATTGTAGTTCAGGAATGGGTTTGTAAAAAGTCAGCCTAATGTTTTCTTGAGCAAAATAGCTTGTTGGGAATCATGACCCAAACTTCCAGTTTGGAACACCAGCTTGGAGAAATCTGGGATGCAGCTGAATGGAATTGTCCTGAGTGAATTTCTATAATGTGAAGATTATTTTCCTCATTCATTTCCATTAATAAGTTGGAGATATGTACATGTGGGAAAAATAGGCTATATTTTGACTATATTTTGAATTGCTTTGGTTGGTTAGACCCCACTGTACTAGTCAGAGGAGGCCTAGCACTGTCCCAAACAACCCAGCTTTCAGTGGCTGAATACCAGGTCTGCTTCTTGTACAGCACAGTCCAGTGTGGGTGAGGAGTGGGCTCTCTCCACGCAGTCATTCAAGCACCCAGGCCCTTCCTTCTGCTGGTTCCACCTTCCTCAAGGCCCAATCCATTCAGGTTCAGACAGAAAAAGAGAGGGAGGACCAAGCACGGGAGGGCCTGGATGTAGCACACGTTTCTTTCGCTCATATGCCATTGGCCAGAACTCAGTCACATGGCCACACTCACTGCAAAGAAGTGGGGGGAGAGCTGGAAAATGCCACCATGTGCCAGGAGAAGAGCACCGATATTGAGCCCTAGCAGCCGCTGCCACACCCGTGTAGTCCAGAAAGGACTAGAAGTTTGTAGCAAACTTGAAAAAAAATTCATATTCAAGATACAAACAGCTTTTAACCAAATAATCCTGGGCAGCTCCTGCATTGAGCGTCTGTGCCCTCTGCACAAAACTGATCCCCAGTTTTAAATATTGAAAACATGACAAACCACACCAGAAACTCCAATAGTATAAGGGCCTTTTAAGGAAGATGCAAAGTTCTTTTGGTTTTGGGTTTTTCTCCCCCAACATTATAATCTTCTTTGCAAGCTTCTTATATAAGTTACAGTGAAAACCACCTGCTTTTATTGCAGTTTGGCGAGTTGTCCCTTTTCAGACAACTTTCAGCATTGGGGTCTTAGGCTGAGAAATCTTGTCCAAACAAGATCTGGATATATGCTGAAGTGGCCTGGATGGTCTGCAGAAGAGGGGTCTGTTTCTGGCTGGCCTGGTGGTGTGGTGACTTCCTGCTCACCTCTCTCTTCCACAGCCCGGGGTGCATCTGCATTTTGTGGAGCTGGGCTCTGGCCCTGCTGTGTGCCTCTGCCATGGGTTTCCTGAGAGCTGGTTCTCTTGGAGGTACCAGGTAAGGAAAACTGGGTAAAGGTACCCCAGTCAGGCAAGGCAAGGAGAAAGCCTAATGGTGTGCCCCAGCCTGAACATCATTAAGAAGCAAAACCTTACAGTGGAGCATTGTTGCCAAAGTATGGCTGTGATACCGCAGAAATGTTGGGGCTGGAGATTGCTCCAGACCTCAGAGCTGTGTTAGTCCATATGCCACCTTTGCAGAGTAAAGAAGAAAAAGCAGACTTCTTCAAGACACTTTATGCCACCTCCCAGAAATTTTTGTAATGATTATAGAAATATACAAGGTCTTTGTTAGGAAAGGTGCTCCCTTAGATGTGGCATTAGATGCAGTGCACAAACCCTACCACCAGTGGTCCATGGCAGCCCTGTCCAGGTGGGCTCGTTCCAGCTCCATGAAATACCTGGTAATGTCAGGTGGCACTTTGGATTGAGCCATTTACAAGACCATGGGGATAGAGCAGCCACGGGCAAACTACCGCCCGTGGGCCGCATCCGGCCCGTTTGAAATGAATAAAACTAAAAAAAAAGAAAAAGACCGTACCCTTTTATGTAATGATGTTTACTTTGAATTTACATTAGTTCACACAAACACTCCATCCATGCTTTTGTTCTGGCCCTCCGGTCCAGTTTAGGAACCCATTGTGGCCCTCGAGTCAAAAAGTTTGGCCACCCCTGGGATAGAGGAAGCAAAGAGGGAGTGTCAGCCAAACACTATAAGACTACCCTGTATGTACCTGAGTTGTGTTTTCTAGATCCCAGCTCTGGTCCAGGCGGGTTTCCGGGTACTAGCATTGGACATGAAAGGTTATGGAGACTCATCTGCTCCTGCTGGTGGGTAAATGTTGGTCATGCCTTCTGACTGTTCAAGCTCTCCACTGCACTGTCTTCCTCTGGTCCCAGGTCAGGGCAGGCAGTCCTTTAAGGGTGCCTGACCTTGTGCCTCCCCCTCCCGCAGTGTCCTCGGTCTATGCGGTTCGGGTCCCAGATGCCCCTGCTCCTCCTACTCTGGATGAATATGAGAAGCCCAATAGCCTGTGTCCTTAGGGTGTCTCCTGCTGGTTGGTGGGGATGTAGAGTGTGTGATGGACCATCCAGCTCCAGAACATTTTCATCCTGCAGAACTGGGACTCTGTACCCATTAAATAATAACTCTTCATTCCTCCCTTGCAATGACTCTTTTGCTTTCTGTCTCTATGAAGTTGACTACACTAGGAGCCTCATATAAGTGGACCAAACAGTATTTATCCTTTTGTGCATCACTCATTTCACTTATGATAATGTCTTCAAGGTTCATTCATGTTGCATCACAATTTCCAATTTCCTTTTTAAGGCTGAATAATATTCCATTGAATGGATATACCACATTTGTTTGTCTGTTCATCCATCAATGGACACTTGGGTTGCCTCCACTTTTGACTATTGTGAATATGCTTCTTTGAACATGGGTGTGCAAATATCTGTTTGAGTCCCTTTTTTCAATTCTTTGGGTTATATATCCAGAAGTCAAATTGCTAAGTCATAGGTAATTAATAGGCCCCATTCTTAACCCAGCACTTAGGGATCCCAGTGGAAGTCTATCCAAGGATAGGTATCAGGGAGCCTGTGAGCCCCTGAGATCACATGTGGGTTTATGAGCATTTTTCATTGTTCTGATCAGCTTCAGAGGGGTCTTCAGCCCAAAACTGTTTAAGAACCCTAGGTATGGAGGCAGGAACCTGAAACAGCCAGGTTTGCAGCAAAACTCCTGGTCCCTGTATCAGCTATGCTGTTAGCAGTGTTGGCTTGGTAAGCCAACCCAGCTGTTTAAAACCCTGTTTTTGAGCTGCTTCCCCCAATTTAAATTAAATTATTCCCCTAGATAAAATGTCTATTCATCTATACTGCAATCTTCCCTGAATCCCCTAGGCATAACTTGGTAATATAATTTATCATTCAATCTAGAACACTATTAAAAGTAAAAGAAATACACTATTAATAATAACACATATAAACTGAAACTGGGACTTATGTTCATACCTGAATTATAACTCATTTTTAAAAATAAACCCATGATTTACACATTAACTATTGTTGAATATTTTGTATAACATGAATTCTCAAGCCAAGCATAATCATTTGGAATACAGACACACTCAGTTCAAATGTTTTGTGTATAAATTTTATATAATTTGTTAGTAGGTTTTAAGTAACAAATTATTTTCCCTAAAATTTTGACACCTTTGTCCCACTACTTTCTAGTTTTCCTGTTGGTACTGAGAAATCCCATGCCATTCTGACCAATAAGCCTTTCTGTGTGACCATTTATTTTTTCTTCCTTACTCTTGACACTTTAGGGTCTTTTCTTTATCTGTTTATTCTAAAATGGTCTGATATTGTGCTATGATATAGGTGTGTTTTTTTTTTTCATATACTTTGCTGGATACATTTATCTTTCAGTTCTTGGAAATTTTTTTGAATCATTTCTTTGGTAATTTTTATTCCTTTTTCTTTTTCCTTTCTGGAATTGCTAATATTGTTAAAATACTCATACTACTCAAAACAATCTACAGATTCAATGCAATCTCTATCACAATCCCAATAGCATTTTTTACAGAAAAAGAAAACACAATTCTGCAATTCATGTGGCTCCACAAAAGACCAATAGTCAAATCAATTAGAGAGAACAAAACTGGAGGACTCACACATCCTGAGTTAAAAATATATTAAATCTACAATAATCAAAACAGTATGGTACTGGCATAAAGACAGATACACAGACCAATGGAACAGAATATTGAGCCCAGAAATAAAGCCACCCATATACGGTCAACTGCTCTTCAACATGAGTGCCAAAAACACGCAATAGGGAAAGGATAGTCTCCTCAACAAATAGTGTTGGGAAAACGAAATATTCACATATAAAATAATGAAGTTGGACCCTTATCTTACACCTTACCTTACAAAAAAAATCAACTCGCCTGGCCAGCATTGCTCAGTAGTTGAGCATTAACCTATGAACCAGAAAGTCACAGTTCGATTTCGGTCAGGGCACATCCCAGTGTGGAGCTTGCAGGAGGCAGCTGATCAATGATTCTCTCTCATCATTGATATTTCTATCTCTCTCCTTCTCCCTTCCTCTCTGAAATCAATAAAAATATATATTTTAAAAATTCAACTCAAAATGGAATAAAATTTAAAAGTAAGACTTGAAACTAAACCTTCTAGCAGAAAACATAGGGGAAAAGCTTCTCGGTAATGATTTCATGGATGTGACACCAAAAGCACAGGCAACAAAAACAAAAGTAAGCAAGTAGACTGCTTCAATCTAAGAATTTAATAAGATAAATTTATTTATTTATTTATTTATTTATTTATGGCAAACAGGCCCTTGTAGTTTGTTGGTAATTTTTAATCATGCAAAATATATATATATATATATATTAGAGGCCTGGTGCACAAAAATTTGTGCACTGGGGGGGAGGGGCATTCCTCAGCCCCGCCTGTGCCCTCTCACAGTCTGTGACCCCTCGGGGGATGTCCACCTGCTGGCTTAGGCCCGCTCCCCGGGGGATTGTGCCTAAACTGGCAGTCAGACATCCCTCTGGCAGCCCGGGAGCGCTCGGGCGGTGTCCACCTACCAGCGGGGAGCAGGCCTAAGCTACAGTTGGACATCCTTAGCTCTGCTGAGGAGGTGGGAGAGGCTCCCACCACCACCGTTGTACTGGCAGCCTTCAGCCTGGCTTGTGGCTGAGCAGAGCTCCCCCTGTGGGAGCACACTGACCACCAGGGGGCAGTTCCTGCATTGAGCATCTGCCCCCTGGTGGTCAGTGTGTGTCATAGTGACCAGTCATTCCCAGTCATTCCGCTGTTAGGGTCAACTTGCATATTACCCTTTTATTATATAGGATAGAGGCCTGGTGCATGGGTGGGGCTGGCTGGTTTTCCCTGAAGGTATCCCAGATCAGGGTGGGGGTCCTGCTGGGGTGCCTGGCCAGCCTGGATGAGGGGCTGATGGCTGTTTGCAGGCTGGCCAAGCCCCCGAGCCGGAACCCTCACCCCATGAGGGTGTGGCCAGCCTGGGTGAGGGGCTGATAGCTGTTTGCAGGCTGGCCACAGCCCCTTCAGGGTGGGGGTCCCCACTGGGTTGCCTGGCCAGCCTGGCTGAGGGGCTGAGGGCCATTTTCAGGTTGGCCATAGCCCCTTCAGGGTGGGGTCCCCCCTGGGGTGCTTGGCCAGCCTGGGTTAGGGTCTGATGGCTGCTTTCAGGCTGGCCACAACCCCTTCAGAGTGGTGGGTCCTGCTGGGGTGCCTGTCCAGTCTGGGTGAGGGGCTGATGGCTGTTTGCAGGCTGACCAAGCCCCCCAGTGGAGACCCTCACCCCATGATGGTGTAGCCAGCCTGGGTGAGTGGCTGATGGCTGTTTGCAGGCTGGCCACGGCCCCCAGCCACACAAGCTCCCAGTGAAGGCTGGCTGGAAGCAGATATCTGGGATTTATTTATCTTCTATAATTGAAACTTTGTTGCCTTGAGTGGAGGCCACAGCCAGCCAGGGCAGGCGGGAAGCTTGGCTTCCTCCATCACCAGGGCAACCAAGCCTCCTGCTTGCTCCAGCTCTGTGGCTGCTGGCTGCCATCTTGGTTGGGTTAATTTGCATATAGTCGTTCTGATTGGCTGGTGGGTGTGGCTAGGGTGTAGCAGAGGTGCGGTCAATTTGCATGTTTCTCTTTTATTAGGATATATATATATATATATATATATATATATATATATATATATATTTTTTTTTTTTTTAATTGCAGAAATAGAAGAATATTCCTTGGAAATAGTATGCAAGGTAAGAAGAGTCTTTGGATAACATCTGTAATATCTTTTTCATCCTGGAATTTTTACTTTTATAAGACAGAAATGTGGGTACTCATTTAAATCCTAGGGAAACATCATTTCACAGAATTTAGGTGTAAATTCTTACTGAAAGTTGAGATAACATTTCAAAATGATAGCCAACGATTGCTGTATGGAAGAGGAAACTGAGTCACAGGGAGGGAAAGTCATTGCCTGAGGTCAACAGCCAGTAGAGCCAGGTTTGAACCCTATACAATAGCTCCCCCATCCCTCCTCTTAGCCACTCCACCAGATTGTCTTTCCATCCTGGGAATTTTAAAAATCACTATATTTTGGTAAAAGATATTGATGGCCAGCCCTAAGGATTATTGTATGGATTGGTGACTGTAATGGCATTCATATTCTAAGGTGGCCAGAAGCACCATGGGGGAGGGGGACCCTCACCTCCAAGCTTGCAGGGGGAGAAAGGGGCAGACCATCTTAGAACAGAAGCAAAGGCTGGAGGGGTCAAGGGGAAGAAACGGAAAACTGGCAATAATGCTGATTACACTCAAATTATAAAAAGCCACCATCTCAGAGTCACCACTCCAGTGGAGCTCCCCCCATTCAGCCCCTCACGCAGCCTTTGCATCTCATAAGGGAGCATGGGTAAAAGCTTAATTTCCAGCTAGGGTTGTTTTTCCTTCCTCAATTTCTAAGTCTTTGCCTCCCCCACTCTGCCACTTCTGAGAGGATGCTGGAAAGGGAAGGGAGATAACTCAAAAGCCAGTGAAATGATTGAACATTGTGTTAGTTTGCTCGGGCTGCCATAACAAAGTACTGCAGACTGAGTGGCTAAAGCAACAGCAATTTATTCTCTTGCCATTCCAGAGGCTAGAAGCCTGAGATCAAGGTGTCGGCATGGTTTATTTGAGGCTTCTAGATGAGGCTTGAAGATGGCCATCTTCTCTCTGTGTCTTTACATGGCTTTTCCTCTGTGTGTATCTATGTCCAAATCTCCTCTTCTTTTTTTAAAATGTGTTTTTTTAATTGATTTTTTTGAGAGAAAGGAAGGGAGGGAGAGAGAGAGAAACATCAATGAGCCATCTATTGGCTGCCTACTACATACCCACTACTGGGGATCGAGCCTGCATCCCAGGGATGTGCCCTGATGGGGAATTGACCTGGTGATGTCTCAGTGAATGGGACGACCCTCCCACTGATGGAGCTAACTCTCCTCTTCTTATAAGGACACCAGTCATTGGATTAGGGCTCACCCTAATGACCTCATTTTAACTTTCATCACCTTTTTTAATGACCCCATCTTCAGATACAGTCGCATTCGGAGGTACCAAGGGTTAGGGCTTCAACCTATGAATTTTAGGGAGATAAAATTCAGTCCAAAACAAAGGCTGACACAGTAATTCTAATCTGGAAGTGGCTGAGGTGGGTGGATACAATTTCTGATTTTTTGGTGTGTTTTCTTTCTTAGGACATGGTAACCTTCCTAGATAAGTTGGTAAGTAATAATTTTGAACTGATCTCTTTGGAGAATTCTGTTTGGGTCTGGGCAATTAATACAAGATGTGAGCCTTTCAAGGTGTTAGCTTTTGGAGCCCTCGAGCAGAGTAGCAGGGCTAGGAAAGGCACACTTTGGGACAGTGGGAGGTGGGTGGTTGCCCAGAAGAAGTTACCAAGGCAGAGATGAGTTTATTCTGTTTTTTTGTTTGTTTGTTTCATGAAAAGCATCTACCAGGGAATAGGATACCTCTGTTTGTTTGAGTCAAGAAGTTTGGAAAATATCCTATTAGCCAATGGTTATCAACCTGTGGGTCGCGACCCCTTTGGGGGTCAAACGACCCTTTCACAGGGGTCGCCTAAGACCATCAAAAAACACATATATAATTACATATTGTTTTTGTGATTAATCACTATGCTTTAATTATGTTCAATTTGTAACAATGAAAATACATCCTGCATATCAGATATTTACATGACGATTCATAACAGTAGTAAAATTACAGTTATGAAGTAGCAACGAAAATAATTTTATGGTTGGGGGTCACCACAACATGAGGAACTGTATTAAAGGGCCGTGGCATTAGGAAGGTTGAGAACCACTGCTATAGGCTAATGTTTCACAACTTTTTAAAATTTACATTTCTTTTGAAATGTCTAAAATCAAATGCCTTCAGTTAACATTATTTGGAATGTCAAACTCAAAACAAATCAACAAGGGTGACCTGCGAATATGCTTTTGCAGAGCACATGTACTATTCCTGAGATAATAACTCAGTGACAGCCTCCTGCCATCCTCAGTTAGGCCATGGTGAGAAATGAAAACGGGAGGGACAGCTAAGAGAGCCTCAACGCAGTGGGATTTATCACTTCTTAATCGGTGTGAGAGTCAAGGGAAGAATCTGATATGACTAATGCGTTCCAGTACCACACCCAGGCAGGGTTCCAGGCACTAGTAAATGAGGCCAAAATGTCATGGTCCCTGACCTCTGCAGATTCTCAGTCCTACGGAATTGGCACTGGAACTTCTGAGTGCGCTGGGGACATCTAAGTGGACACGGTCCAGTGTGGCCGCCCCAGGCCTGATGCTATAATGACCTTACATGGCGTGATCAGTGGAGGGGTCCCTAGGAAGTGAATGAGAGAATTGCATTTGAGGGTTGGGCTCAGGGGAGAGCACAAGGCCTGGGCTCTCAGCACCTCACCCCTGAAACCTGCCCACATTCACCTCCCTTCTTTATCCTTTGCTAGGGCATCCTCCAAGCGGTGTTCATTGGCCACGACTGGGGTGGCATGGTGGTGTGGAGCATGGCTTTCTTCTACCCTGAGAGAGTAAGGTAATTAGGCCATGAGCAATGAGAATTTGGGTAAGACTGGGGCTGAATTCCCATTAGAATCCTTCCTTGAGTCTCAAACCACAGAAAATGTCTGGAAAACAAATAGGTTATCTGGGAAGGTAGCACCTTAGCTCCTTCATGCCCATTGACACATTAACAAGGAGGGCTTAATGAGCTAATGTCTTAGAAAGTGAGGCCTGTCCCAGTTGCTGGTGGTGGGACAGATAATTCAGGGACAGTACTCAGTGGGCACGCGGGAGAAGGATGGTAGACCCTGAGGGGAGTGGGAAGGCGGCAGGGGTGTTGGGCTTATAGAATTAAGCATCAGGAGAGACGTCAGTCCTGGACAGGGAGTCAGAAAATGTGGCTTCCAGTTTCGCCCTGAATTGGCTGTGTGACAAATCACTTTATTAGGCCTTGTGTCCTCGACCACAAAGCGGCAACCTGACTACCCAACTGCTGGGGTCTAGCCCCAGCAGGTCCAGGGGTCCCCAAAGGTGTGGACGGAGTCGGCGAAGAAGGAATGACACGGAGACAGCGTTCTGTTGATCAGCAGCCTAGCCAGGATCTCTAGCCCGGATCTGGTCTGGATCTCCAGAGAGGTTCTGCTTCGGATCTCCAGCGAGGCTCTGCAGCCATGTTCCCTCGCTAGGTTCCCCAGCCAGGCTCTGTCCAGGTTCTCCAGCCAGGTTCTGTAGCCAGGTTCTAGTCAGGCTCTCCTGCCAATCTCCGCAGTCAGGTTCAGTCCAGGATCCCCTGCCATGCTCTCTCGCCAGGCTCCGCCTCCAGGCTCCCAGGCCAGTCCCTCTCCAGGATCCTCCGGCATGCTCTCTCCAGCGAAGTTCTTCTGTCTCTAGAGAACGTTCTGTGTAGGTTCTGTGCCTAGGCTCTGTCTCTCTTGGTCCTGTCTTCCAAGCCCTGTGTTCTGAGTTCTGTGTCTTGCTGTCTAGTTACATCTGTATTTATACCAGTTGATTCAATCCTATCAATCTCTATTCCAAAGGTTAGGGCGTTTCTTATCTCCATTCCAGGGAGTAAAGATTATGTAGCTTAAGCATGATTGTTCGTAGTTAAAGTGATTAATTACCCGCCTGGCACTTAGTTGAGGGGTTTTATTCCCTCCCTAACTTCAGGGGAAAATCCCTACCTGGGGATTCAACCTTTCTCAGAGAGGTGACCTTGGTTAAAACACAGCGCCAAGAAGGTGAGCAAACATATTAAGAACCGTATGCCATATATGCCAGGTCCCTTGAAACAGCAAGGATGGACCGGCTCCCGGCACCCAACCTGCAACGTGCTGCACAGATGTCAGGTTAGAAAGGCATTTCAGAGCTGCAGCAGGAGCTTTCAGATGGTGGGTTTCGAACCCAGAGAGGCGGGTGGTTTTTTGCAGCCACACTCCTTTTGAGCTGGCAGCCAAAATTAAAACTTGTCTGACCTCCCATTTCAGCCTGGGATCTTAGCAGGTTCAATAAGCATTATCCTTACCGGCCATCTGGTTTCCCTAACGAATCTAGTTCCTTTTTATTTGGCTAAGTTTATAAGAACGGAAACACAGGAGAACTAGGTTCAGCTCAACACCAGCTCAAATGGTAGAGTGGGATCAAAGACTAAGAAAAAGCAAACATTTTCTAAAATATTTATAATTTGTTCACACTCTTGCTTTTCTGATCTCTTTAGCTTCTCTCTCTGTCCTCTTCCTCATTCAAAGGCAAAATAAGAGCTCAGTTCTTAACAATTGGATTCACCAAAAAGTTTCTCTACCTACTGGGTTAGATGCCAAGTTCACATTCGCACCAGGTCTTCCATGACACCCAGCTCCAGAAATGTTTTATTCTCCTGAGCACCCACGGCATTCTGTGCTGTTCTCACGCTTATCTCACAGTCTATTGCATAATAAAGCCATGGGTATATTTGTCTAGTTTTCCTTATTAAGTTATAATAAGCTCCTTGAATACTGATTTTATATTTTTTTCTCCCCTAGTATATAGCATGGAATTACACTCAACACAGGAGAGACACAGTGAGTGAAGGAAGGAAGGAAAAAAATGCTAAAAATTAGGGAGAAATTGTAGTGTTCACATATTCTGGTCAAAGTTGATACACTAGATGTAGTTGTGTGTGTGTTCTGTCTGTCTTCATCTAAGGCAAGTGAGAAATACTGCAGTTTAACGGGGATGAGGTGGGGTGGCGGGGGGATGGGAAACCCTGGGCTGGGATTCAAGAAATCTGAGTGTAGATCCCATTCTCCCACACACTGACGGTGTGAGAGCTTGTGCACATCACTTTCCCCGCTTTGAGCTTTGGCTTGATGTGTAAGGTCCATATAGACTATCGTCTGACAGGGTTTAAGTCTTGGTGCCTCTTCTTTCCATAGGGCAGTGGCAAGTTTGAATACTCCCTTCATGCCAGCAAACCGCAATGTGTCCCCGATGGAGATACTCAAAGCCCATCCTATTTTTAATTACCAGCTCTATTTCCAAGAACCGGTAAGTTTGGGGCCCTGAGATCAATGACCCCAGCAAGGTATTGTTCTTCTTTCCCCTTTCTCTCCCCTCCCCATTGGCTTGATGTATCTCTGTCCCCTTTAATTTTCTGTGGCTTTAGTCAGAAATTTTGTACAAATGGGCTCAGGTGAAACTGACTCCAGAGCTCAGCTGGTCCTTTCCAGGTGATGGCGTGTGTGTGTGTGTGTGTGTGTGTGTGTGTGTGTGTGTGTGTGTTTGGGTTGGTGAGGGGGACAGTGGTGGGGCTGACAGCACACCAGGTTCTCCTGCTTCTTCAAAACTATGGAGTGGGAGCTGAGCACTAGTTTGGAGCTGTTCCTTCTTAGTCCTCTGCCTGAGATTAGAGTAGAACCCACCTCATGTTGGTGACAGCTCCTGCCCTTGGCTTCTTGCGGAGGAAGGTTTGTGATCACAGGGAGCCGCAGAGCCTAAAAGCCCTACACTGGCCCTTTGTGTGCTTTGGGAGATGTGGAGGGGTTGCTAGGTGTCACCCCATGTGCCACAACACCCAGGATGCCCCTTGGAGCTTGGGTGATATGTGTGATGGGGTGTCACTGCCACATTTCATGGGGATTCACTGAGAGCAGCAACGTGAGCCAGTCTAAGGTGTGATGTCTGCTTGTCGCCCTTTCCCGGGTGTTCGCTTCCCCTGGTACAGCTCACACTGGGGAAGCATCTGGTGAGGGGGAGGGAAGCAAACGGTGGATCTTGGTTCTTGAGTGGCAGCTCCTTAGCCTCTGGGAATGGAGGAGGGGACAGAGTCCCACACTAAATTAGGAAGCTGGGTTTGGGTCCCTCTCACCTCTTATTTGACCCATTTTTAATCTCTGGCTCTGCTTGGCTCCCACCACAAGAGTCCAACCCAGGGGTGGGCAAACTTTTTGACTCGAGGGCCACAATGGGTTCTTAAACTGGACCGGAGGTCTGGAACAAATCTTGGATGGAGTGTTTGTGTGAACTAATATAAATTCAAAGTAAACATCATTACATAAAAGGGTATGGTCTTTTTTTTTTTTAGTTTTATTCATTTCAAACGGGCCGGATCCAGCCCACGGGCCGTAGTTTGCCCACGGCTGGTCCAACCCCTTCCCCCTGCCCTCTGTGTGCCCAGAGCTCCCCTCCCATAGCACCCCGCCCCACAGGTCTCTTCATCACCTCGAATCCCCCATGCACCTTTGTCACTTCTCACCCTTGCACCTTCTCCCCTAGCCCGGCCCCAGGGCCTGTGTATAGGTTACAACAGGCCCTCAACACTCTGGCCCCACCAGTGGGGTTCCCCATGTGGAGAATCCAGAGGGAGGGAGAGGGTGTGGGGTTTCGTGTCCACTTTTTTCCCTTCGACCTCTTTTTTTTTTTCCTCTCTTTTCATCCTTTGGACCTTATATTTGTAAGGAGACTCCTAGCTGCTGTGAAACAAAGGTGCCCTGTAATGTTTGTGAGGGATTGAGCATTACAAATATGTTCAAAGGTCAGAAATGCCTTAACTGGTATTACTTGTGAAGAATGACTATTCATTATTTCATCTAGCGAATATTTATGCATCTTCTATTATGTGCCCTCAAAGGGCTTCAGGGTTCCCCAAGGTTTTTTCTGACTACACTTTGAGAAATACTGCTTTATACTGGTAAAAAGCTGTATTCGTGTAATTACAGGAGATAGAAAAAAGGAAGTAGTAGTTTCACTGTGTATTGTGTGTTTTGTTTTGTTTTTGTGTATTGTGTTTTGATCAAACTTCATTTAGAGTATTGATCAGTGGGATTTAGCTCATTAAAGTTATCTTTATTATTTTTTAAGTTGTAAAATACACATAACATCAAATTTACCATTTTAACCATTTTAAGTGTACAGTTCAGTGGCATTAAGCGCATTCACATTGTTATGCAACCGTCACCTCCATCCTCTCCAGAACTCTCTTCATCTTGCAGAACTGAAACTCTGTACCCGTTAAACATAAACTCCCCACTCACTCTTCCCCCCAGACCCTGGCAGCCCCCATTCTGCTTCCTGCCTCTGTGAATTTTACTCCTCTAAGTGGACTCATACAATGTTTGTCCTTTTGTATCTGGCTTATTTCACTTAGCATTATGTCCTCAGGGTTCATTCACACTGTAGCACGCGTCAGAATTTCCTTTCTCCTTAAGACAATGATAGCTTACTGCAGTGATGGCGAACCTATGACACGCATGTCAGAGGTGACACGCGAACTCATTTTTTGGTTGATTTTTCTTTGTTAAATGGCATTTAAATATATAAACTAAATATCAAAAATATAAATCTTTGTTTTACTATGGTTACAAATATCAAAAAATTTCTATATGTGACACGGCACCAGAGTTAAGTAGGGTTTTTCAAAATGCTGACACGCCGAGCTCAAAAGGTTCGCCATCACTGGCCTACTGTATGTGACATTTGTTTCTTCATTCATCCATCATGGACAATGGGGTTGCAGCTACAGCTTTTTTGAGTGCTGGATGCAGTTAGTTGTGTTCACAGCAACCCTGTGGCATCTCTCCCGGCCTTTCAGCTGAGCAAGCAGAGACTCTGACGGGCTTACTAACTGGCTGATACTAAGTACATGACTGGGTCAGGATGTTGACCTGGTCTTGCTTGACTTCAGAGCCCACGTGCCTCCCCTTATGCCACGCTGGGAGGGAGCTTGGACTGAGTGTGTCTGTGTGTCCCAGAAGAGAGGGGAGGAGCAAACCAGGATGAGCTCAAAGTCCTCATTGAAAAAGTGACCTCAGGGGGAAGACACTAAATCATTGCAGTCCTAGCGGGAGAGTGTTTGGTTTCCAAGGTTGATACAGTCATTGTGAAAAAAATCAGTACCTCTATTGTTCTGTTACAGCAGCTGGGTTTAAAATCTGCAGGAAGAGTGTGGGGATGGTTTTGTTCTTAAGAACGAAACCTCTTGTCAGGGAAATGGTGGATATTCAAATCAGTGACCTGGCCACTGCCAGGAGCCCAGGAATCCCGCTGGCATGGTCAGGGTAAGCCCCGAGCGGGGTCTTAAGGAGAAACCATGCACCTGGTTCTGCCTGCATGTCTGCTACCTACTCAGTGATGGAGCAAGTCCCTTCCTATCTCTGGCCCTCGGTTTCCTCATCGGAAAAAGGATGGCCTCATTGGATGGTTTTCAAACAGGTTATAGCTGCAAATGTAAGCTGAATCCAGGCCAATAAGTTAAATATGACACAGCCCCGCCTCCCTCCCACCCCCTCGCTTCAGGTTGCTGAGCACTGTGGGGTGTGGCTTAGACAAACTCTGGGTTTAGATCCAGCCCCACCCCCAGCTATTTGAACCCTTAGCCCACATGTTTACCATCTTGCCCTGAGAATTTGCCAAGTCTGGTGGAAACTAATACTAGAAGGTGTGTTTTTCTTTGCTTGGCAAAGAAGGGAATAGGCTTTGCATTTGTATTAGTAAGAAAAGGAGGACGGACGAGGAGGCAGCAAAGACAAAAAATGAGCTTAAAAAAAAAGTACTGAGTTGTGTAAAATAAAAAATCAAATCCCCCTTCACTCATCTAGAACTAGCTACTGTGAATGGTTTGGTGTTTCCCATTTAAAAAAATATGCTTTTAAGTAAGTGTGTGTGTGTGTGTGTGTGTGTGTGTGTGTGTATACATAATTTTTAGTATAAATTGAATCATTCTGCTTTTTTTTATTCAATAGATCTTAGACAGATTTCCCTATCAGTACCTATAGATTTACCTCCTTCCTTTTCAGATGGACCATGATTCATTTCACCCGTCCTCAACTGAGGAGCCGTGAGCTACCTCCTCACAGTCTTTATCATGGTTTTGTTTTGTGCCATTCACAGAAGACACTCGCGGCATTTCATTTTTGTTTTCTTCAATGGGTGGTGTGATGTTATAGTGAAAAGAACCAAATACTGAGGGGCTTGGAGTCTGGAGTTCTCGCTTCCAGCCTGGCCATTTATAATCCGCCTTCGAACACGGTCACACCTCAACCTGAGGGTCTTCCTCCTCGAGATGGCCCTCCCACCTCAGTGCCGAGTGACCAGCGAGTGTGGCGTCAGAGTGACTCAGGGCGCCAGGGCCCCTCTGAGGCCTGACTCCTCTCTCTCATCTGCCTGGCCAGGCTGCAGGGAGTAATGAATAGTTTTTTCTTCTTGCCCAGGCATCAGGTGTCTCTATCCACTGGCATCCTCAACCCCAGAGACAACCACCCAGCCCTGTTTTCTGGCGTGCTTTGAGAGAACTCGGCCCCGAGTTTCACAGAACTTCCAGTTATTATCAAGGTAGACGGAACGTGAAGCAGAGCTGCTGCCCCGGGCCACTGATTAGAGGGAGGCTCCCATCTCCCCCGGGAGACAGTCTGTGATCTTGGCAGCTGAGGCACAAAGGCTGCCCACGCTCATGCTTTGTGGGAGCTCCCTGGATTTTCTGTTGACCCTCTTGGCATCTGTTCGCTCTCGAAGGACCATTTGAGGGCCAAAGCCCCGCCCAGACCTCTGGCCTCTGACGATGCCTCCACACACTGACATACACCCCTGGGCTCCTGAACAGCAGCGGTTTCTGGGATGGGGCTGCTCTCAATAAATAAGAGTGATGACTCGTGGCGACAGGGCTGACCGGGGCTTTCATCAATCACTTCAAATGGACTTCCTCCCGTGGCTGTTTCTTGCCTCGGCATTCATCACACAGCAGATTGATTCTCCATCATAACTGAATCTTACAGATGTAAGGGGATTGTAATTAACACGACAGCATCCCTTTCCTCATAAAATCATAAACTGCAGACCCAGCACCGCCAGATGACAAATGTGTCCTTTGCTGCGGTGCTGGCGTCCCGTGGACCCCGAGCTCTCATGATCTGCAATATGCAGAACAAACAATGCAGTGGAGAAGGAACTCTTGCAGTGAGCAGGGACGGAGGGTGCTGGCCACTGCAGTGGCTATTGCCTGGCTTATGGGACCCTCCTCTCTGGGGACATTCCTAGGAGAGGGACATACATACCGTCAGCCTTACCCAGGACCAGTCACAGATGGTCCCGGGAAGAAGAAGAGCGGATGCTTCCCTGCGCTCAAGGGGCTCCGAGGAGACACAGCAAAGGCTCTGTGGGAACCGAGAAGGGCAGAGTTATTTTATGTGATGGGGGAAGACAGGACTTCATGGAGGAGGCAGTGTTTGGGACAGATATTGAAGGCTTCTTGAAGGCCAAACTGAGGGAGGTAGGTGTTCTTGGTGGAGGCTACAATATTTTAAATCAAGGAGGTGGGAAAGCAGGGCACCGTTTAGAAAACATTCTGCAATCCGGTTTAGTTGTTGCCTGGGTGTGTTTAGGTGAGCATTTGGAAGGAGGAGATAAAAATAGATTGGCACTTTGCTATAGACTGAATGTTTGTGTCCACTCCCCACCCTCACCCCACCCCGAATTCCTATCTTGAAATCCCAGTCCTTATGTGATGTTAATAGGAGGTGGACCCTTTGGGAGATGATTGGGTCTCGAGGGCGGAGCCCTCATACAGGGAATTAGTGCCCAGATAGTCCCCTCCCCCCTCCACCACGTGAGCACACAGTGAGAAGATGCCATCTCTGAACCAGGAAGTGGGCTCTCACCAGACACTGAGTCTGCTGGGGCCTTGGTCTTGGACGTCCCAGCCTCCAGACTAAATAAGTATCTGTGTTTGTAAACTACACAATTTGTGGTTCTGTTATAGCAGCTGGAATGGACTAAGACACACTGCCATGCTCTGCCTCAGTTCCTTCCCATAACAATGATCCCCCAGCGACTGTGTGGAGGAAGGAGCTCTATTATTTCTGAGCGGTTGCCACTGGTGGATTCATGCCTCAGAGACAGCTGACTTCCTTTACACTTTGTTTTAGGGAGTGGCTGAGGCTGAACTGGAAGAGGACCTGTACCGGACTTTCAAACTCTTTTTCAGAGCACATGATGAGGTGAGGGGTACGGGGGTGGGAGGGTAGAAGGCGGATAAGTAGCAGGAAGGGGGAGCTGCAGGGGTGCAGAGGTCTCTGGATGGCCTCCCTGGGAAGAGGGGGTGGGGACTGGAGCCTGGGAATGAGCAAGCTGGCCCTCTTCCCTGTGATTTCTGTAGTCAGGGTGAGTGGATCCCACGCTACCGGTCACACTGATGGGGGAAGGTCACATCCTCACTGCCACACACCAGTAAAGCTTTGAAACTAAAATCAAAGAATGATTATAACAGTGACTGTGGAGAAATTATACCATTTTAACCAACATGCAGAATTGTTTATCAAAGCCCCAAATTAATTGCTGTTTCAACCCTTTTCATGAACAACCACAGTTGCTTATAATGGTTTATCTCCATACCCTCTACCCACCCTCATATAGTCAGTGCCTGCTTAGCCTTTCCCATGTTTGCCACTTTCTGTGCTGACCACTTCTAGCATCTCACTCTTTTATATTGAATTCAATTGCTTCTTTCTGAAGGACTTTCTTTTGTAGTTAGTTCTTTCCAGTCTGTTAGTAGTAAACTCATAATGTTTTTGGCCAGAAAATGTCTTTTTTGCTTTCAATTTTGAAGTATAGTTTGAATATGGAATTCTAGGTTGACAATTTTTTTTTCTTTTAGAGGCTCCTGTCATTGTTTATGCGAAACATGCTTCCGATCTACCCTATTATTGTTTTTTTAGTGGTATTTAATCTGCAGGTTAACCCATCTTTGAAGTTTTGTGTGTTTATTGCTTTTTCTTTCAATGAACATTTTTTGAAATTTATGAAAGTTTTATTTGGCTCCTTTTCAAATCACTCTGATCTATTGTTCTGTTCTTGTTTTTCAGTTTCTTTTATGTTTTTAATAATTTTAAGCATACTCATTTTCATTCTCTCCCTCTCTCTCACAAGTTCTATTAGTTGATACTAGGGGCCCAGTGCATGAAATTTGTGCATGGGGGGTGGGTCCCTCAGCCCGACCTGCACCCTTTCCAATCTGGGAGCCCTCAGGGGATGTCCTACTGATGGCTTAGGCCTGCTCCCCGTGGTTCTCTGCTCTCTGCGGACCCGCCTGCTTGATGCCACCGCAGGCTCTGTTGTCTGCTCTCTGTGGGGGCCTGCTTGCCCTTTGCTGCTCTCGGTGGGAGCTTGCTTGCCTTTCTGGCTCACTGCCACAGGGGCAAGCAGGGCCTTAGTGTCTGCTCTCTGTGAGGGCCCTGCAGGGGACTGCTTGCCCCTCGCTGTCAGGCCAGGTGCAAGCAGGGCCCTCCTGTCTGCTCGCTCGCTGCAGGGGACGTTCCCGCCCTGCCTCTGGCCACTTGCGCGCGTACTGGCTCAAAGCACCTGGGTCCCAGGGATGTTCCTGCCCTGCCCCCAGCCTCTCGGTGCCTGCACGCATGGGCCTGGAGTGGCCAGGGGCATTCCAGGACCCCAGCCACTCCGGCCTTACATACAGGCCTACAGGCTCAGAGCAGCCTGGGTCCCAAGGACGCCCAGCCCCAGGACTCAGGCTGCTTGGCGCCAATGCGCGCACAAGCAGCCACCCCGCCCCTGGCCGCTCGGTGCCTGCGTATGCAGATTAACCTGCCATCTTTGTCGGGTTAATTTGCATACTCACTCCTGATTGGCTGGTGGGCTTTTGCAAAGTGATGGTCAATTTGCATCTTTTTCTTTTATTAGTGTAGATTCACAATTTGCTATGTTTACTGTCTCTTGCAATGGGATTTTCAGGAGGGGGGTGGGATAGAGAAGAGAGGGAGTTTTGTAATTTTGGTTTGTGAGCTCATCTTCAAGCAACACTGAATCTGTGCAGTAGGCTTCAGCTGGGATTGAGGAAATGGCCCTCTTGTGTTTTAGCACTGGCTGCTTCTGTCAGACATCCTGGTGGTATTACTAGCCCAGCCTCACTTTGTTGTGGTTGCTGTTGATTTTGCATCTTGGGGATTTCCAGATCATGGAGAGAGTGTAAATTCAAACCCAAGCACTTGTGAAGGCAGGCTCGTAGCTATAAATTTCTGGGTGAACATTTTTTGGTTTCCTCTTAGTTCTAAACTGAATGGACCAACTCCTTTGACATCTCTCTGTCATGATGGGTGGGACCACAGATTTATTGTGGAGGGTCTTATCTTTAACTTCCCATCTGCCATAGACCTAAGGTCTCATCTCTATTCCCATTGATTGATATAATCAAGTTGTTATAATATCACCAAGACCTGCAAGTGGGGGGGCGGGAGGGGGCGGGCAGGGGGCAGGCAGCCTGGGCCCAGAGCTTTGATTGTTAGCTATTTCTGCTGTGAACCCTGAGGACTTGCCTACCTCTCAGGAGTTTAGCATGTTTGTACTAGTCTGATGACACAGTAAGTGACTGTTCCAACATATTTTCTTTACTTTACCCATGACATAATCTCCAACTTTTCTTCTTACAGGCTCTGATCAACCTGTACGACGTCTGTGAAAAAGGTAAGAAGTATTCTTAGAAGGGAAGGGAATCAGGAGGGCCATGGCAGGAGCCAGCTGAGCATTAAATGAGCATTTCTCCATCGGACTCTATGAGCAGAAACAGCCACCTGCCAGCTCTGAACTATGACTGGCTTACCATAGGGTTCCCCGCAGGTGACTAACAC
This sequence comes from Myotis daubentonii, assembly GCF_963259705.1. Classification (NCBI taxonomy): domain Eukaryota; kingdom Metazoa; phylum Chordata; class Mammalia; order Chiroptera; family Vespertilionidae; genus Myotis; species Myotis daubentonii. The sequence goes on from NC_081844.1 coordinate 34,771,528, forward strand.
TCCCCTTAGCCCTGGGCTGACCACAGGGCCTCAGGTTCCTTTCCTTCAGGGACCTTTGGATTCAAGATCTTAAACAGTAAGAGCTTGGGGGACTCTTAGAGCTTGTCGGGGCAATCCCAGCCTCTACTGACAAGGACCGAGACCCAAGATAGGAACTGACATCTGCAGGGTCACCTGGTGCAGGCAGAGGGAGAGTCGGGCTAGCCCCCAAGCCAGGTCTCCCCTGTCATAGTCCACTGTCCTCTCCTCCATCCCAGCCCCGAGTCCTGTCATTCCAGTTCTGTCACATTTCCACCCTTGTCCTCCCTCCTGGGTTGGAAACAAGTGAAGAGTCAGAGTGAAGAACAGACTGGAGTTCATCCATGGCTCTGAGATCCAGCACTGTTCCCACAGACCTTACCTTTGCCCCAACACTCTGGCCTTACCATTATTCACTTGTATTTTTATTGATAATGAGGACACTACTACTTGTTTGTGCACCTACTATGTGCAGCAAATGCTGGCCTGGCCCTCTTTAGATACATTATTTATAATCCTCATGACACCCTTAAAAACCCCATTATTATCTGCATTCTACACATGAGGACAATGAAGCTCAGGAAGTTGTCCAAGTGGCCAGGCTGGGCTTAAACTGCTCTGACCCTAAAGGCCATACACCTCTCACTGGTCAAGACCACATCTCCCTTCCCTCTCGCCTCCTCCCTCCATTCCTTTCTCGGTCACTCGGTCACTCTGCATTCCTCCGCTCTGCAGACGGTTTGAGCTCACACTTGGTGAGGTAGCACAGGCAGCAGAGTCAGGGAGTCCAAGGGGAGGCGGACGGATGGCAGGAACGCAGGGAGGGGGACACGAGGGGCTGTCACCCGGCCCCGAGACAGCAGAGAGCTAGGAGCTCCGGCCTCCAGGGAGGCTCAAGTGCTTCATCACAGAGGCACCTGCTCACATAGCCCTGCGATGGAGCTCACAGAAGGCTGCATCCATCTCCCAGCTCCTGTGCCTCCAAAGCTCCCAGCTGAGCCTGGGGAGCCCCCCGGGGCTGTCCCCCGTGAAATGGCGGTGGTCCCTGGGCTGTCCATCAGCATCACAGGGTTGCCCCCCCCCCACCCCCAGGACGGGGAACTGCCAGGACACAGTGTACACTCCTGAAAACATGAGATTCCACACCGAGGACACTGAGGGAGGGCCCGTGAGTGTGCCGAGGGCGACAGCACGCCTGCGCCCTGCCCGATGGTTTTCCAGGCTCTGAGGACGATGGGAGCAGGCACTGGTGAACATTCCAAGACTCTCCGTGGAGATATCTGAAGAGGGATGGGATTCGTTAAGCTAGGGAGGAAAGGCTTCGTCTAGGGGAGAGGGAGAGCTGGAGGGCTGGCAGGGCCGAAGACAGGTGTCATCCTGGGACGGAGGTGTCGTTTTGGGAGGACAGGAGGGGGGCGGTCAGTCCTCGTGTGTGTCCCAGAAGCGGAGGCCTGGGTGTGACACTCTTGGGTTCTAGAATGAAAGAGGCAACAATGACTTCTCTGACGGAGAGGACAGGGTCTCCCTGTGGATAAGAGAGGATGAGTGAAGGAGCGCCAAGGGAGGCGGGAGGCAGTTAGGAGGTCAGCCTCCATTGCGAAGGCCGGCACTCGCGGTGGGACCCCTGGCCGAGGGCGTGGGATCGGGAACAAGTGGCTTTTTGCAGGAGGACTCTTTGTGGAATCCCCGGAAGACCCCAGCCTCAGCAGGATTGTGACCGAGGAGGACATCCGCTTCTACGTGCAGCAGTTCAGGAAGTCCGGTTTCAGGTACACGGCGTGGTGCCCAGAACACAGGAGAGGCTGGTCAGCACGGGGGCTGCTGTGCTCAGGGTGCAGGACAGGCCCGGTTCCCGCCCCCACGGCCCGTGGAGGCCTGGCTGCCCTGCTTCCCTGCCTGCAGTGGTGGAGGCTCACCGTCGGCTCTGGTTTGGGATGGCTCACCTCCCTCTACCTTCTGGGCCCCTCCGAGCAGATGCTTTTAACCTTTTTTCAGTCACGACCCCCTGAGAATCAAATGACAGTTCTGAGTTCTTTCTTCAGAAAAACACGGACCCTCAAAAACTGCATACATTTTTAGGGGGACTGGAGACCTCTCTTTTTAAAGAGCTTTGTTGAGCGCTGGCTCACATACCATATAGAATTCACCCTCTGAAAAGTCCAGTGCAGTGGTTTTAGCCCACTCACGGAGCTGTGCGGTCATCACCACATCGCCCCAAAGAGAAAGGCCATTTCCTTGAGCAGTCAGCTCTCCCCCACTTCCCCTCGACCCCCTAGTCCTAGGCCGTCCCTATCTGCCCTCCGTCTCCATGGATTTGCCTACTCCGGGCATTTCACATAAATGCAGTACAGTGTGTGTGCCTCTGTGCCTGGCTTCTCGCTCAGCTGGTGCTCTCAGGGATCTCCACGTTATAGCAGGTGTCCAACCTCATTCCCTTGGCTCAGGCCTGCGTTCACGCTGATGGTCTGGGCCTCTGCTCTGGAACCACAAGGCCTTGCTCCAACGGCCCCTTTCCTGCATTGCCCTTCGAATACTTACACATTGCAAATCTTTGAAGCTCCTGGTTTCTTCAAGGATGTTGCAGTTCACCACATGTCCATCCTTCTTCTCTCCCTCGTGCCTCTCTCTACACTTCCATCCTTTACTCCAACCCGAGGGCTCAGAAAGAGCCAAGCCATGGGCACTGCCTTGGCCAGCCCCGCCCGGAAGTCCTCTATCCTGTAGCCTTGGCTGGGAACGCCTGTGGCCCCCACCCTTTAGCCCCAGCATTCTGGCACCACCACAACCCACAACTCTTCCCTAAGCTTTTTTTTTCTTCTTCTTTTGAGGCTGAGACCATTTAAGAGTCTCAGATTTGAGGACAGCTTTGCTCTGAAGGGAGCATAGAGATAATGTGGCCTCACCCCCTCCTTGTTCCGGAGGAAAATGAAAAGTCCCAAAAGGGTATGTGGCATGTCCAAGGTATTCCCAGGGCCTAGAGCTGTGAGACCCGAGAGCGCCAACCCCGACTAGGCCCGAGGACTGGCAGAGGGTTCTAGGTCCAGCCCCAGAGCCGCCCTGCCTGTCCCCGAGGAGCCACCTCTGCACCACCCCCTGAAGTCCCTTCTCCAGGGGTTCCCCAGGGCAGGGGAGTGGCCTCTGGATGGTGAGGGCGCTAAACAAGCTCCCACCCTCTTACGTGACAGCCCTGGGATGACATGGAGAGTCCTGTGGGGCCGGCTCCGTGTGACAGCCCTCTCCACGGACCCTCTCCGCGAACCCCGCGTGTCCCCAGGCCTGGCACTTAGGCACCGTTGTTTGTGCCGGCTCGGTCCTCTTTCCCGCAGAAGCTTGGCTCTCCCTGGGAGACCGGTGCCTGGTGGGTCCGCAGCACAGTCATGTACTAAAAGCTTTCCTCTCTTTATTCCCTGATCTGCCCCCCAGGGGTCCCCTAAACTGGTATCGAAACATAGACAGGAACTGGAAGTGGGGCTGCAAAGGCACAGGACGGAAGGTGAGTGCTGGGTTAGTGTTGCGCCCACCCCCACCCCGGCTTCCCATTGCCCTGGGTCAGAGCTGGGGGTGGACAGACCGACCTGCTGGCTTCCGCCTTTCTGTCCTTTTCCTCTGAGCTTTTGGAAGTGCCTCCTCCAGGTTTCCCTTAGGCCTCTTCTGCTGATGCTTCTCTTGGAATGGGTAGTGTTAGGGACAGAGCAGGACTCTGACTGGGTGACTGCAGCTTCAGTCTGGGAGGCCCAGGTCTCCTGGTGGTGCCCCAGCTCAGGGCAGCAGATGGTCCAGGGTGACTCCCAAAGGGTTCACTGATGGAGCACTGGGTGTTCTCAGAGAGGCAGGGCTTCGTCTCGGCCTTATCACGTGACCAAGTCAGTCTGTGGCTCTGTTTCCTCGTTTGTCCAGCAGAAGATGGTTTCCAATCTCTGGGTCTGCGATGGGAGTAATGGGGCCCCCAGTTTCCATTCAGAACATTCAAAACCTAAGGGTGATTGCGTTTTCAAGGTCCTGGCTCACTTGGGAACCCTGGTCGTCTTGTTGGCTCTCTCGACTGTGAACACCCTCTGTGTGTCAGGCACTGTGCTAGACCGCGGATTTACCAAATGGATAAAACAGACGAGGTCTCAACGACACGGGTTGGTCTGGAGGCAGCACAGCATAGAAGGCAGTGGTTAAGAGCGGGCTGGACAGAATTCGGCCTGGGATCTGACCCCCGTGTGGCCTTGGTCAACACTCTTAACCAGTGTGTTCTTTGTTGCCGCTTCTGTAATCTGGGAATGACAACAATGGTGCTAACATGTAAGGATAACATGGGTTAATGCACATAAAATGCTTAGAACAGTGCCCAGCACATAGCAGTAGTTCAATTAATGCTCCTTATCATCACTGTATTCTGTGATTGACAGAAATTACAAAGCCGCAGTTTGATGGGCAAAATCTCTCCAAGTGTGGATGGACATAATGTCAAAGATTCTGGGAAGGCGAACCCTGATGGTGCTTAAGTTGGGAATTCCCTTCTTCTGCAGCCACCTTTCAGATCTCCCTCCCCTCCCGCCTCCTCCGTGCCCCCACCACCAGTTTACATTTTGACTTGGAGCATTCTAGAGCTTGCCCAGCCACCGCGGCCTCGGATGGCTTTCAGCACCAAAAGCGTGTTTGCATGTCTCCTGGTTCTCGTTTGGAGGATGGGGTGCAGTGAGAAGCACATGGTTCTGCATGTGGGTAAAAAAAAACAGTGCAGATTTCTTAATCAGGGACAAACTGGAGCTGTTTGAACATTAGTATGGCAGAGTGAGAACAAAGAGGATAAATGGAGGCTTTCATGGCCTCTCCAGGCCCCGTTTGTCAGTGGATAAAAGAGAAGTCATTTTGCTGCCTCTAATGTCACGTTGGTAACAGTTGTGTCTGGCCCGTTCACTCTCCAGAGCAGCGGTTCTCACCCTGTGGGTCGCGACCCCTTTGGGGGTCGAATGACCCTTTCACAGGGGTCACCTAAGACCATCGGAAAACACATATATAATTACGTATTGTTTTGTGGTTAATCACTATGCTTTAATTACGTTCAGTTTGTCACAATGAAATTGGGGGTCACCACAACATGAGGAACTGTATTAAAGGGCCGCGGCGTTAGGAAGGTTGAGAACCGTTGCTCTAGAGTCTTGGCTGCCCTTTTGAAGCATCCATTTAACTCAAAGAAAAGGAATATCCATCTCCATGCAAGCGCAGTTCTTCCTTTCTTGTCCCATCCCACAGAGTGGTCCAGCCCACGCATTCTACTTACACACACACACACACACACACGCATGCACGCACACACATGCACACACGCGCACAAACACACACACGCACACAAGCCTGTGTTGGTCACTGCACTGCTATGTTCATCTGTATTAGAAAACTCAGTCTTCTCCGGAACCTTTACATTCACACAAAACATTTCACTTCTTGTCATGAAATGTGTGAGGGTTTGTCCCCCAGCAGGCAATTCTCTGCAGTATCAGCTGGTGTCCTACACTTTAACTACTAAATTCCAGCACTACCTACCTGAGGTAGCGTCACATCCCACTGGTTAAGGGTTCAGGCCTCCAAGACTGCCCCCCCCCAACACACATACTTCAGACACCCATCGTAAGTCCAGTTGTCACCTGTGCTGCTGACCAGCTATAGACCTGAGGCTCCCACCACCCCTCCTCGGTTTGACCACTGTTTGCTAGAGTGGCTCACAGAACTCGGGGTGCCTCTTACTTACCCTATGAGCTTAGTAAAGGAGGAGAGACAGGACACAGGTGCACAGCCATCTGGAGAAATACGAGGGCGAGGTCTGGGAGGGTGTGAGCGCTGGAGCCTCTGTGCCCGGGGAGCCGAGTGCCACCCTCCCGGGTACATGGGTGAGTTCCCCAGTGTGGACACGCTCCAAACTCCATGCTACTGAGATTTTTATGGAGCTTCCTCGTGTGGGCATGATCAATTGTTCACCCCATTCCAGTCCCTCTCCCCTCTCTAGAGGAGGGTGGGAGGGAGGGAGAGAGAGAGAGAGAGAGAGAGAGAGAGAGAGAGAGAGAGAGAGACGGGGGAAGAGGGGCTGAAAACAGAACTTCTAATCATGGCTGGGTTTCTGCTGACCAGCCCCCATCCAGGAAACACCCAGAGTTGCCTCTTTAGAACAAAAGATGCTCCTCGAGGTCTGAGCACTTGGGAATTTATAAGGGTTTTAGGAGCCCGTGTCGGGGACGGGGTCAGAGACAAGTACTAGATGCTCCTAGTGCTCCCGTCACTTAGAAATGTCCAGAGAAGCCCGGCCAGCGTGGCTCCGTGGTTGAGAATTGACCTCTGACCCAGGAGGTCACGGTTCGATTCCCGGTCAGGGCACAGGCCCAGGTTGTGGGCCCAGTTCCCAGTGTGGGGTGTGCAGGAGGCAGCCGATCCATGATTCTCTCTCACCATTGATGTTTCTTTCTGCCTCTCCCTCTCCCTTCCTCTCTGAAATCAATAATAATAAAAAAAGCCCAGGCGTTTCAGGAGCTCTGTGCCGGAACCCGGAGGCAGAGAGCAGTATATATATTTTCTACCGTCTCACATCCCTCTCGTAGATCTCCAATAGGAGTGATGCCTCCTTCAGGCCAAGCGCGCCAGTCAGAGCCAGGGCCTCGGCAGCTGCTGGGCCCCTCGGCGGGTGTTAATAGTTGGGAAGCCGTGGAGCATGAAAACGAAGCACGTTTCCCTGCCCCAGAGGAGGCGAGACCTAAACTGGAAGGTGCAAGAAGGGGACATCTTTTCTTTTTCTGGCTGTCACCACCTCCTGTCATGTCTCCCCAGATCCTGATTCCGGCCCTGATGGTAACTGTGGAGAACGACCTAGTGCTTGTTCCTGAGATGTCCAAGCATATGGAGGACTGGGTGAGGGCGGTGCTGCCTGGGCCCTCGGTGCTTCCTGGAGGGAGCGGGGAGGTGTCCCCGAGGAAAGAGGCGGCTGAGGGCAGAGGGGAACATTCTCCTGAACCGCTTGCTGGACGGGGGCTTCCTCAGGAGCCTCACTGTCACCTCTTGGGAGCAACAACCGTGCCTGATGCTTCCTTTTCCTTGCACGGATGCAGTCTCTCATTCATTCACTCACTCATTCATTTATTCATTTCATGGGCTTGTGCTGTGCCCTTAAATGTGTTGGGACCGTGCTAGATGCTGAGAAGGTTAAGATGAGTAAGATACGGACCCTGCCCTATAGGCACTCGCTGTCCTGTAGTTAATCCCGCACTCAGCCCAGGCAGAGAGAGAGAACCCGGGCGAGACAGGGTGTTGAGGCGAGGAGCGTGCATGCCCGGAGAACGGCAGGAGCTCCATGAGGCCGGAGGATCTTGCTGAGCCCTCTGGGCCCGCCTGAGCTGTGTGGGCCACGGGCCTGAGAGCCACCGGAGGGAGTGATGGGATTGGAAGCTCCCTCTGTTAACAGCGTGGAGGTTGGTAGTGACTGGGGAGGCCTGCAGCGGGGTGGCCGTGGGCTGGCTAGCTGCTGAGAGCGGCCCATCTCCAGTTGCTGTGGCTTTGTCAGCAGCATCAGGCATAGTCACGCCTGCATGGCGAGAGCCAGCAACAAGCAAGCATCTTGCAGGCAGTGAAAGGGCTGAGAACGAATGGTTCTGAAGGGAGACAGTTGTGATGAGAACAAGTCAGCCCTGGATTTGAATATCAGCTCAGCCACGCTGTGTGGCCTTGGGCGGTTCCCTGACCTCTCTGAGCTTTCCCATTACCGCACAGGATTGTGGGTATGCTTCAATAAGACAATGTATGTAGAGCACCCAGGACATAGTAGCTGCTCAACAAGTGGTTATTCCTTCCCTAAACACGCAGTTTTTCAGGGCGGGGGCTGGCCTAAGGGGAGCAGAGGGGAAGGTGCCTCCCCACAGGGGCCCCCTTACACGTTGCACTAACCTGAAACCAGGCCCACGGGCACTCTGCCATTTACTTTTCTGGCTGGTGTTTTCTTCCAGATCCCCCACCTGAAAAGGGGACACATTAAGGATTGTGGACACTGGACACAGATAGAGAAGTAAGGAGTTGGGGGCCCCAGGGCGGGGGACATCGGGACTTCCTGTTTGCCTTCAGTAAAGGCCTTCCTGGGCTAGCCGTTCACCTCGTGTGAGGTGGGCGGGTCCAGACGGGTACGAATCCTCTTTCATTCCCTTCCCAGGCCCGCCGAGTTGAATCGGATCCTCGTGCAGTGGCTGGAAACTGATGCCAGGGACCCGCCAGTGGTCTCGAAGCTTTAGGGGGTGACGTGTGCCAGCCCCCTCCTCTGCTGGGCTGCTGCTCTTGGCACCAAGATGGGCCTGACCCGCGTCTCTCAGAACCAGCAGCCTGGTTCTTAAGGGTGATTTTCTTTAAGGGAAGTGAGTAAAATTAGACGTAATTTTAGATATTAATTCTCTGGGCACAAACGCATCACTTGGTCTCTAAGGATGATTTATGTTCTGTGAGGGGACAAAGGAGGTGGCCGGGGGTGATTTCTCTTTGGCTAATCCATAGTTTTGCAGCAAAATCAGCAGGTAATTCTGAAGCCTTTCCACAGAGATTGGAACTCTTTTGCTCAATAAAGCTAAACATCTGTGATTCCGCTGCGGTTGGGAGGAGGAGGAGGAGTTGCTCTAAGAATGTCCCTCTGGCCTCATCTGGAAGCCCCGTCTCCCGCCCACCCTGCCTCAAGCCCCGTCGCCAGCCCAGTCCTGCCACGGCAGCCTCCTGACTGGTCTCCATACAGGATCTGAACTGAACTTTGCAGGGCCTCCCCGCTGCTCCCCACAGAAAGCTCATGCACTGCCTGGCCCCACCGATCACTCCCCTATTCCTAAGGGCCCCCCAGCACCCCCGAACTGAGTCCCTGCACACACCACACTGACGCTCCTCGACCTCCGCCTGAGCGAATGGGTCCTTCAGCCTGCAGGGTTCCCACCTGCACCTCCCCGCCCAGGCCCCAGCCGGGCCATGAGCCCTTTCTCCCTGCCCCCGGCTGGTGTGCTCCCAGGGGCTGCACACCGCCCTGGCTGCGCTTCCTGCAGGGAAAGCTGGGGTGGTGGTCTCCCTAAGCTGAATTATGAATCATGATGAGTATCAAGTAACCAGGCCAAAAGGGTGTGTGTAGAAAGCAAGGGGAAGGTCAGAAGTGGTCTGAGCTGGCGTTAAGTACCATGTGCCTGGAACCTTGCATACACCACCTCTGTGCTTCCATCGCACAGAGCGGGAAATTAGGGTTCAAATAACTTGCCCAGGGTCCCTTGGCTAGTTAGAGGCAGAGCCTAGATTCAGAAGCACGCTGACTGGTTCCAAAGGCTGAGCTCCTTCTGTCAAAAATCTCCTTTCTAGCCCTGGCTGGTGTCCTCAGTGGTTAGAGCGTGGGCCCATGAACTGAAGGGTCATGGGTTCAATTCCCACTCAAGGGCACGTACCTGGGTTGCAGGCTTGACGCCAGCCCCGAGTGCAGGAGGCAACCAATCAATGTGTCTCTCTCACATCGATGGCGTGCTCTTCCCCTCCCTCCTTCCCTTCCACTCTCTCTCAAAAATAAAAAATAAAAAAAAAATTAAAAAGTCAATGGAAAAAATAGCCTTGGGTGAGGATTAACAACAACAAAATCTGCTTTCTAAGTCTGGAGTCAGATTATCTAGATCGGGCTCCTGGTCTGCCTCTTACCACTGTGTGACCCCGAGAAAGGCTCCTGTACCTCAATTCCCTCACCTATGAAAGGGGACACTGACGGCACCGAGCTCGCAGGTGGCTGTGAGTATTAAATGAGTTCCTCTATGCGGGGCCCCGGAATGGTGCCGGCCCCGACGAGGTGCTACGGAAGCATGAGCGCCAAGATCTCTAGTTTATGTTAGGACAAGGCCCGTGAGGGCTTTGCATTTCCAGCTACACCGCCACCTCGTGCCTTTTGTAGGGGAGAATGAAAGTGCTCATTTAAAAGGCAAATACGTGACCTGGGGAGTGACTGCACCAGCCAGGTAACATTATTTTACTGACATTGTTTAAAATAATGTGTCCAGACTTATTTGTAAGGGAGCAGTTGGAAGAGAGGAGAGTGGAATCTCAGAACATCCTTCATTACAAGAAGCACCAATAAGCAAACTTGTTGGCCCCGATTATCTCAGTTCCAAATATTCGACCCAGCAATCCCCATAAACCATCAAAAATGCCCCAGAGATGCTACTCTTTGGGCAGGTCAGGGTCAAGTGAGTCAAGTCCATAGCACTGCAACAAAAACGTCACCAGTCATACAGCATTGAGGCCATAAAGGCTGCCGGACTGGAGAAAGTCTGTAGGTTACTCAGGAAAACACTAGGAATGTCGGAGTTGTGCTTCCCCTGCTGTGGGGCCTCCGGACACATGCCACCGCTGCAATTGTGCGGCAAAGGGGACAGGGACGATTTTCAGATGCCATTTTAAGTACAGCTTGCTGAGAGTGTGTTCCAATTGACGTAGTTATAAAGTGCTACTTTTATGTCATGACTACAAAAGGCATAAATAACAAATGTATTCACCTCTGCTAAGGGGAATGGCAGAGCCATATTCTCTCTTGTACCCACACACCAGTGGGGTCACGGAGCTCCCCACAGGAGCCCAGATCTCTTACAGGTTCCCCCACACATAGTGGCTGCCAATTAGCAGTGCCCAAGGTTTCCAGGAGAAATGGCTTCTAAAAGTGAGTCTGTTAGAATAGATGGGACTGGAAGCTATGTGTGTCCCTCTTGGGGTGTAATGAACCCACAGTTTCAGGCCTTGAAGCGACTCCAAGCCAGTGTTCACCTTGTTCACACCAATAATACCAGGAGCACAAATGAAAAGCAAACAGTGGTCAAAATATGTAGGTCAGAAGCTCAGAGGTTTTTGCAACAAGACTTGGTTGGGAAATACAACACTTTGCTGTTCCTGCCACACAGGATCAAATATTTTCTGATCTCAGCGATTGTGGGCGTTTCTCCCAGTGCTGGCTGCTGCACCCGAGCCTTGGTGGGTCTCTCACTAAGACCTTGGGCGTAGCTGCTGACGTGCACTCAGAAAGAGATGGTAAACAGGTCCCACACATCTATGAATCTTTGCTGGGATTCACAGGATAAACTGCAACGTACATCAGTGGGTTTCTGCTGCATGAAACACAAATGCAATAGTTACTTTAATAACACAGCTGAAGTATTTACAATCGCTATAGATGTTCAAGCTTTCATGTTCATAAGGTCTTAGTGGGATCATTTTGTCAGTTTACATAAATACATGTCATATCTACAAGACAAGGGTTTTGAGGCTATTACCTGTTTTTGAAAGAACACCGATGATGTTTCTTCTCCTGTAAGACATCCCAAGCTAATGATGACCTTGGGGCTTCAGAGGGGAGGAAGGTCACTGAAGGACGATTAGAAGAGCAGATGATCACTAATTAGAGGTTTGCTCTGCCGTACAGGTAGGTCATAAAACGTTATCTCTGATCATCTCTAACTCTAGGCAAAGCCCCGAATTCAAGTTCTTCTAGGTAGGTAAGAGGGGAGGGGCAGAAGTTTCTTTTGAGCCCACAGAGCTCAGAACAATCCACACACCACTCAGGCACATCTTGGGGTAACTCGTCCTGAACCCCCACAGCGCCCTCCCACTTTGTGTCATATGTTGAATGAACTTTATGCCCTACGTCAGATTTCCTTTTATTTATTTTATATTAGAGAGAGGAACATCGATTTGTTGTTCTACTTAGTTATGCATTCATTGGTTGCTTCTTGGATGTGCCCTGACCCTGACTGGGAGATCAAACCCACAACCTTGGCTTATGGGGACGACGCTCTAACCCACTGAGCTACCCGGCTGCCCTCGTCATATTTTACAGAGAATGAGCTGGCTGAGTGGGACAAGGCAGTAAGATCTGCAGGTCAGAAATCATTAAATTCCTCTTGTTTCAAAGATGGGTGGAGTTACCACGGACAAATTGTACTTGGAGTTCATTCTCACTGATTCGCAAGTACGAGCAGGGAAGAGATCAAAACACAAGCTTCAGTGACCATCGAAATAGTAGCATTAATTTCCCTTGTCAACAATGGTGCGAAAAAAAGTTAAGACTCAGCAATTATTGGACAAGCTGAGCCCTTCAGACAAGAAGAAATAAGCAATAAACCATCGCCCTTGACCACGGATGATGGCAACGGAGATTGAATGAACTGATACACATCGCTTTTGCTGATTTGTATATTTCCATGTAATTTTATTTTCTTCAATAAAGGCAATTTATAAAATTGATGTGATTGGCTCGGGGCAGGCGAGGAAGCGTCCCCTCCAAGGGCAAATGTTCAGGGTCAAGAAGGAGAACCTGGTCGGGCTCCAGGCTCTGGGGCTCTCAGCAGAGGAGGGAGGAGGGTCCCTTCCCAGGCCCACCCACGCCATGGCACCGGCTTCTGTGATGCCCCAGGGCAGACTGCATTCAGCAAGAGAAAACTTGGGTCTGACTGTGGTCCAAAGGGGCATTTGTGGATGGGAGCAGGACACACCTTGCCTGGGTGGTAGGGACAGGGCTTGCAGGCGGTGGAAAACAAGTTATTTGGGATGACACTAGGCTGTCCCTCCGGACTCCCTTCCCTTCCTGTCCTGCCCCGTCCCCCACTGCCCCCGGGTTTGATGCTCTCCCACCTCCTGGCCACAGCCCCAGGACCCCCTTCCAGGGCTTCAGGGAAGGGACAGTGGTCAGCCTGACAAGTGGTTTCTCCTCCCTCAGCCCCAAGGCCTCCCCCACCAAGCCCGGCCTTTCACAGGCAGAAAGTCCAGTTCTGGGCTGGCAGCAGGGGGGCAGGGCCGGGGGGGGGGGGGGGTGAGCTCTCTTCCCTCGGGCGGGGATGGAGCGGCTGCACAGGCCCTGCCTCCTGCCTTAGCCCACGGGAAACAGGCCCAGAGGAAGGAGGCCCAGCCCTGCTCTTCTCTCTCCCAAAGGCCCTGGTGGAGACCCCCTCCCCGCAGGGGCTGACAGACATGGTGCATTGTCAGCTGGGGCTGCCACGACAGAGTGCCACAGACCAGGGGCTTCAACAACACAGATCTATTTCTCAGTCTGGAGGCTGGAGGTCCGGCATCAAGTGCTCGCAGGGTCGGCTTCTCCTGAGGCCTCGCCTTGGCGTGCCGGTGGCTGTCTTCCCACTGGGACGCCAGTCATACTGAATCAGGACCCATCCCAACGCCCTCATTTTGACTTATTGCCTCTTTAAAGGCCCTATTGCCAAAGACAGTCGCCTTCTGATGAAATTGGGCCGCACCCAATTCGCCTCATAACGCAACCCTTCCCCAAAGTTGGCTCTGCTCTCTGGCCTGGCGCTCCACAGATCCCTCAGCCGTCTCTGGGACGCCCCTCTCCGGGACTGAGCTGCCTCTGAGCACTGCTGTCCACTAGCTGGGGTGCCCTGTGGGGAGCTCATGGTCACCACCCCATCCCCACCCCGGCTCTCACCTTACCCCCGCTCCCGCCTCACTGCTAGTGCATTTGCGTTGGAGGGTGCATTTCTGTGCTCACGTAAACGCATACGCACTTGGCAGCTCAGTGGAAAGCCTGGTTTGGGGACAGGTGCGACTCTGCCCCCCTTCCCCCCACCCTGTTCCAGGACCTCGCATGTGCATATCCGACCCCAGATCCACGCCTCCAGCCTGGCCTCTCTTCCTCCGAAACCCCGGAGCTGCTGCTCCCGTTCCCACTGGACACCAGGTCTTGGCTTCAGGGTCTGATAAGCTCCGATGCCCAGTGGCTTATTAATTTGTCACACAAACTACATCGGGGCGGGGCTCCGTGCCAGGCACTGAGCTGAGGGATGGCGCTGCAGGCAATGGTGTCCCGCGGCTCCTGCCAGGCGAGCTGGCAGCAGGGCAGATGGAAGAGCCCGCCGCCACTTCAAGCTCTAATTGTGTTCCCGTGAGACTCATGCTTCTTCTCTAACCTTGAGATCAACCCGGAGAATTAGGCAAAAGTACCCTCACCTTACTGAGGAGGAAACTCGGGGTTGTGGACCCAAAAAGGGGGGTCCTATGTGTAGGAAATAGGCCTCCGTGATCGATCTTCAGCATAGTCAACTTTTAACGGAAACGTTACTGAATTTCCCCAGGGCAAACAGCATGCAGGGAGGAGGGGAGAGGGTAAAAGAACAAAGAACTGTGTACATGAGCCAGCATCACGGTGGAAACCCCCAGGTGCCCAGGACAAAACACCTTACACCTGCCTCAACTAGACAGGGGGAGGTGGAGACAACTAGAAAAGGCCTCAGCGCCCTCCCCCACCCCTTTTCTTAAATGGCCCCATAAGAGACAGTTGGGCAATTAAAAAAAAAAAAGACCCAGGTGACATGAGGAAACTATTAACCCCATAGTACTCAGCCAATGAGGAACCGGAGGAAGGACTCTCACTCCCTAGGAATACATAGCCTGTGACCACTGCTCCGTGTGCGCCTGTTCACCCGGACACCCGTTCTTGCAAGAACGTAGTAAAAGTCTCGTTTTTTGCCACACTTCTGTCCCCAAGTCTGTTATTTGAATTCAGACAGGTGAGCATTTCTCACATGTGGAAAGCAACCTCACAGGGTGATGTGATCATAAATTCCCAACGGGGCAGGTCATGGTGGGCAGCTACGCCCCAGGCATGTAGCTTCTTTAGTGAAAGGTTGACCGTTGCCTTAAGCAAGCCCTGCCCACTGCTCCGTGCACCTTTGAAATAACCACCCTCACGAGAGCACAGAATGTTCACTATCCTGTATTCCCCTTCCTACCTTGCTCCCCCCGCCCCCCTGGCAGTCCCTCCCCATTTCAATTGCAGAGAATGAACTGCACAACTGCTACTGGGAGCATTGGAGACCTCGCTCCCTGGGATGTTGTCAGTTTGACTCTAATCAACTCGCAAAAATCCTCTGCAGGTTCGGACGTTTCTTCCGCTGACAGGCTAATCAGCAGAGCATGGATGAGGAGCCCTGGTCCATCTGCCCTGAAGACCGGGGAGGGGAGACCTCAGGTAGAGGACCATCCTGGGCAGAGAGTCCCTTGCCCTTGCCCTTGGCCACCAGCATCCTTTTCTGTCTCCCTAGAGCAGTGGGCAGCTTGGTGTTGTGGGCTGAGGAAAAATAATTATCCTTCTACCTTTCTTTTCTTTTCTTTTTTTGGCCATTATGGCATATGTGCCTTTTATTTTATTTAAATATATTTTTATTGATTTCAGAGAGGAAGGGAGGGGGAGAGAGAGAGAGAAACATCAATGATGAGAGAGAATCATTGATCGCTGCCTCCTGCACTCCCCCTACTGGGGATTGAGCCTGTGCCCTGACCGGGAATCAAACCGTGACCTGCTGGTTCATAGGTTGATGCTCAACCACTGAGCCACTCTGGCCGGACTCCTTCTACCCTTCTAAATTCTTCTTTCTGGACTCAAAATCAAATTGATCTAAGACAGAGTAACAGGAGAAAATGATGTATTTACATACAAATTTACCAAAAAAGAAAAAAAAAAGACTAAAATTTACCAAAAAGGATTTACACATATACATACAGATGAAGATTTATTACATATACATACATCCGTGAAGGAGATCAGAGAGGTGAGTGTCCATCGCAGCCCAGCATGCGATGGCCCGAGTCTCCAGCTCATCCGGGTACTCGAGGCCAGGCCCTGCCCCTGCTTCCCAGGCTAGGACCCCGCCCTCCCATCCCAGCGTTGCCGGCCAGTGAGAGCTGCATGCAGTCAGGGCCTGGAGTGGCCAGCACAGTAGCCTCTAGCCAGGCAGGGGCACCGGAGGCCCCGAGGGTGCATGGCCTGGGTGCCTGCCCCCTGCAGGCCCTGCGTCTTAGAGAAAGGCCTGCGCTGGGGCTGATCAGGCATGGCCTTGGCAGGTGCTGGCCCTGGCCAGGCAGCAGAACAAGAGGCTGAAGGTGGTGGTGGTGGTGGGAGGGTGGGGGGGCACTCGCCCTCGGACGTTGCCTGCCCGGATGGCTTTATGACCCACATGGGCGAGATGAAGCGGGTCCTCCAGGTCCTCTCGGCCCTCTCCTGCCTGCCTCTGCAGCCACCAGCCTCAGCCTCCATCCCAAATCCCAGGAAGAGGTTCCTTAGCCTTTCCTCTCAGGCCAGATTCCTCCTTCCCCCCCAGTTCCAAAATGACACTCCAATTCCTGATCCGCTAGTGATCACCCTCCCCAGAGCCCTTCCTGGGCTTGCTCAGGCCTCTTGTTAGGTCTGTGCGCCCCCTGGTGGCCATGGAGAGGATGTCCACGCCCCTCTCCTGCCGGAGCCTCCTCACTAGTACATGAATGGTAAGTCAGACCCCAAAAGCGGGGCTCACCATGACAAATCCAGAAGGATTGGCACTTAGTTGGTTTTACTTATGGGGAAGCTGAATATCAGAGAGGGCGAGTGACTTGCCTAGGGTCACAGAGCCATCAGCAACAGAGCTGGGCAGAGAGTCAGGAGTCCGACACCAGCCCTGTGCTGGGATCCTGTCCATGCAAGTCATCCAGCCCTCGGTGCCCGCAGGGGCCTGCCAGGCGTCTAGGAGCCTGCCGGGAGTGCCACATGTTCACGCCTTAGCAGGGCTCCTACTGCCACCTGACAGGTCCTGCTCCCCTGGGATAACCCCCTGTCCGCCCAGCAATTTCCTCATTTGCTCAGACTGACAATTTCCACCTCGTAGAAAATGTTCCGGTCATGGGATCAGCCGTGGCAGTAATTAACCCTGATTGCTAATGAGCGAGGACGGGCTCCAGCAATCGATTTCGCCAGCTCTGTACTCAGGTGACTGCGAAGGCTGGCATCCTCCTGGCTGACCTGCACCTGCAGCTGGATAAGCGTGGCCTGGCCTTGTCCCAGTAAGAGCCCCTCCTCCATTCCTGGGTGGGCCAGTGCTCCCAGCACCCCCTGCCCTGGCCTCAGCCAGACACTCAGGATCTGGCCGGTTCAGTGACCTTTACATGGGAATAGAAACAGGCCAGGGACGAGCTAAGCGTTCAAGAACAGCCTTGCACAGGGGTGGGAAACCATGGCTTAAGCTCCCCATGGGTTTCGCCTGCAGGGGCTCATCTGCACCACGGGCCACGTGGCCTGTGGTCACTGGAGTGTCACGGCTGAGCACGGGCGGCCGATGCATCCTGGCTTCACCACTGTTGTCCGTGTGGCCCGGGGCAAGTCTCTCCCCCCCTGGCTACGGCAGTTTGCCCCCCTGGAATATGGGGGTGAGCACGACAACCGTGCACGCGGGGTGCTTAGGAGAGTGTACACAGTGCTCTGTGAGTGTTTGTAATGGGCTTGGGGCGTGAGACAGGCCCTTTGCAGAGCCCTCACCCTGTGCTGTCAGATGTCAGCACTGCCGGGGGTTGGGCGTCACGGGTCAGTGTGTCCTGCCACCCAGGCGTGCAGCTCTCCTCCGAGCACCAGCTCTGAGGAAGAGACACAGAGCAAACGCTGTGGATGGAGCTGGGTCCCCTGTGGTCCAGGCTCAGAGATCAAAACCAAACCGTCCCAAAGCAGTTTCTAAGGGATTCCCTTCGTTTTGTCGAGCACCATGAGAGAATTGCTATCTAGACCTTGAAACCTGGCCTTGTTTCTCATCAGCAGGGAACACGCATGTTGGCTGCTCTTGTCCCCCCTTCCCCTCCCCCTCCCTCTTTCTACCACAAACGTCTCAGAGAATCGCCAGGCAAGACAGGGGCAACCTGAGGGATGGGTGAGCGGGAGGGGAAAGACGGAGCCCTGTGTTCATCAGCCCCGCTCCCGTAGGTAAGAGCTGTTGCAGCCGAAGCATGATCCATTGTATGGGACCTGGTCCCCAGGTGCTCAGAGCCCCCCTCCGCCCCCCCCCCCCCCGCCATGGATGTGTCATTACCCCCCTCAGAGCTGGCTTCACTGCCCAAGAGAGCCCAGTGGGAATTGGGGGTGAAGGACAACACAATGATCCCCACCCCCAAGATCTGGCCACAGTCCTGGTCCACTATCCAGGGCTGATCTCACACGGATTGCCTCGGTTTCTCAAAATGATGAGCAGAGGATGGAAATAACTCCGAGTGGCAGAAATCAAAATGCACGCGGGATTTCCTGGCCCCGTCTCCAGGGAAGCGCAGCCCAGCAGACTGGCCTTTGGGCAGCAGTGGGAGACCCCACTGTGTGTGTGACACATTACGCCCAGGGCAGGGAGCAAGGGTGGGGACCGGCGTCTCTCGTATCCACTGTGCGCCGGGCGCTTAGCTGGGTGCTGCGCACACTCTCTGAGAGAGTCCTCATCCTCACTTCACAGATGAGGAAGCGGAGAGGTTAAAGAACACGCCCCCGGTCACACAGCTAGTGAACCAGTGCCCGGCCTTTGTTCAGTGCCGGGCCCTGCGGACCCTTTTCACTGGCCATCTCCCGCTCACTGCTCTGGATCTTACACAAAATCCCGTTGTTCTCAAAAACCGTTCTGACGCCCTCCCCCCACAGAGGGCCGCCGTGGCCTGTTTCTGCCAGTGTGTCCTCTCTGGTCCCGGTCACGGTGAATCAGGATTAGTTCAGCTTCATCTGTTCCCTCAGCCTGAGCACCCAGCCACCGACGGTACATGTCAAAGGCAATTTCCATCCAATTTAGCAGGTGGCGGGGTGTGGAGAAGGGCTTAAACGGGCCGTGAGACAGGCGTCCTCTGGAAGCGGGGCCAAGGGGCGGGAGACTGGGGCTAAACGTCTGTTCCAGCAGCGTCCTACTCTTCGGAGAAACCCAGAGGTTTCTGGTTGGGGTGGCTAAGGAGGAGAAGCGGGCTCCTGAGGCAGGTGGGTCCCCGACGAGAGGGTGGACTCAGCTTGGCAGACATGGTGCCCAGGAAGAGCAACCGGCAGGGAGAGGCTGCAGGGGACCCTGGTCCCCGGGGCTGCGAGTTGGGACAGCAGAGCCGGTCCTCCCCCAGACGCACACACACTCCCCCTTTGCCTTCCCCGGGCTCCGCCCAGGGCCTCTCGCTCTTGGGAGCCCGGTCTCAGCTTAGACCTGCTCCAGGCCAGGACAGCTTGCTGCATCCTGACAGTGAGGCCCTCAGATGAGCAAGGCAGCCAAGCGGGGGCAAGCCACTGGGTCCCCTGGAGCCTCGCGTGGTGGGCGGTCCCCCTCCCGGCTGAGGGCTGATGCCACTCAGACATAGCCTCCCTGTCCCTACGCCTCCTTTCTCCCTTCCCAAGGCTGAGACTCGCCCCAGGCTGTGACCGTAGACCCAGCTGTGGAAGTCCCGTGGCCAGATGACAGCGACCTTCCGGGAACAGGCGCTACAAGGACACACAGGAAAGTGAGGACTTCCTCCACAGTGGACGGGAAATGCCCACCGGGGTCCTCAAGTGGCTCTTCTCCCACTGCCAGGTGGTGGCGCTCACCCTGCTGTGGCGACGGGACCATCCCGGGATCTCCAAGTCCAGCAATGCAGGGGCGTGCCAGGCCGCGGGGTGCACCTGGGCTGCCCGTCGCCCTCACGTCACCTTGCAGTGTGTGCCCCAGTCCCACTTGCAGGAGGCCTCCTTCCCTCCGCCCTGAGAGAGGTTCTGGGCCTTGCCTGCCACCACTCAGCCCCTGTGAAGTGATCAGGAATGCCCCAGGGAAGGGGGCCACCCCCCCACCCCACCCCCGGGAGGCATGAGAAGCGGCTGCTGAGGGGAAAGCGTTCTCTAAGCCATAGTAACTTTCAAATTCAGAAGGGTCCCCTGCAAGGAAGATCTTACCTGCAGGTCTCCGGTTCCTAAAACGAAGCCAAGGGCAGGCGCTACTCCGAGGATGGAGAGTGTGCGCTGGAGAAACAGCGGCGAGGACCCTGATGCCAAGAGGCCTTGAGGAACCCATGCACGAAAGGGGAAAACTGCAAGCCAGCGTCTGAGCCACGTTCCGTGAAGCACAGAGCCTGGCTGATCGTAGTTTACACTGGCTTTATTCCCACATGGCAGGGCTGCTCCGAGGTCAAGAAAGGCCCAGAAATTTCCAGAAAATTCCAAAACAGGATGATTAAAACTTTGGTTTGTCTTCATTTCTGATACCCACGAAAGAAGGCCCTCTCACGCAGAGTGAGAGGATGCCGTGCTGTGCTCCAGAAAACAGCAGGGTGTCGTTTTACAGACAAATCCCTCCTGCTCTCGGGGCAGGTGAGCAGGCGACGGGACACAGGCTGGCGTTTGGAGCACGAGCACCCTTTGATGAGGTCAGTGCATCTCTGTGACGTCAGACACGTGAACATGGACAGGCTGGGGGCAACCGTGGACCATGAGTGAGCCCTCAGGGGTGGGGGTGGGCAAGAGGAGCCGGGCAAACTGTAGTGTTGCCCACCCCGCACTGAGCAATGCCATAAGCTAGGAGGATTCTGACGGAGGGCCTGAGACTCTCTCAGAGGCAAACGCATTTCATGATTAACCTCATAAATTTGATCCACGTGGTCTGGCATTTACGCTATCAACTTGGCTGATTTGATAACCATCCGTTCTATTAATAAACCCTGCAGAACTAGGCCCTTTTCAAGTTGCTGTGGGATTATTGAATGCTTGCTGGGTTTGCCACGCTGTTCTGCTACAGGTGGAAAATAGCAGGCAAATGCTGGGTCTACATAGGATACTGAGATGGGAGGCTCTGGGCACCTACAGGGTGGCATTGAGAGCCCGTGGAGGGCGGAATCAGACCCGGGTTCAGTCCCAACTGTGCCACTTACGGGCTGCATGCCTAAGTGGTCCCTATTATTTCCTCAACCTCACTCTCACTTCCCTCTCCCTGGTCTAGTTCACGTCTGAACTTTATGCTTCATTGTGAATAAGAGTTCCTGGAATGCGTTCATTACAGAGTTTTAACCCATTTGGTGGCGCACACTTGAAACCATTTTAGTCATTCTGACCACTGTTCCCATCACTGGATAACATCTTGAGCAGATTGTTTTACTCCTGAAAATGTCGCAGTGAATAAACAATCTGCTTACTTTGGACTGCCGATCTCATGTCCAAACAAAGCTCTTCCCTCCCCCATCAGAGGAGGCGGGTGGAGGAGGTGAGTAGCATACACTCCACCCTCACGCCCCCTCCTGTTCTGAGGCCCCCAGAGCAGAGTAGGAAAGGGGCCTGGGCGGACTCTGGACCCCTCCCGGCCTTCTCTCTCTCTCTCTCTCTCTCTCTCTCTCTCTCTCTCTCTCTCTCTCTCTTGCTTTTGTCAAGCTCTTCTAAGGTTATCTGAGGTAGCAGGTGTCTTGCTTGGTCTGGTGACTTAGGTCTCCTCCAGACCGGACGGTGGTTCCTCAGACAGGCCTTGACCTTCACTCGGCACCCTCACAGAGCGGCCCCGTGTCCTCGGACTGCCATCAGTCCGAGCCTCCAGCCCCCCGTGGTGGGACAAAGGTGCTGCCCTATGATGAGCATTTTCTTTTTCTTTTTTGAATTGAGACCATTTTAATTTATTACACTTATAACCACGAATGATAAACTGCACAGCTTCTTAACATTTTACACCGTAACCCTATGCACTGAAACATTTTACCTGACCAGGTAACACACATGTATTCTTTAAACAGAAGTATTGGGGGGGAATGTGTTCACACCTTGGAAATGTCATACGTTTAAAGTCTTGCTTAGAAAGTCCTCTGTTCAAGTGGCGATATGACTGTCTTCTGAAAACTGATGTTTACACCCAAGTGTCTTACAATACATTTGCCCAGATGAGGGCTGCAAGGTAAAAGCCGGTTCTGAGAGGATCCAGATCCCAATTTGACAAATACGACACACCTGCTTGTTTACTTGATTGTTTTGTTCTCGGCAGCCCTCTCCCCTCCTCCCTTTTATTTTTTTAAAATTGTATTTTTCAAGTACAGTTTACAATCAACATTATTCTGTATTAGTTTCAGGCATACAGCGTGATATTTCCAGGACCCACCTGGCACCTAACACCATTATTACAGTATGGTTGACCATATCCCCTACACTGTACTGTGCGTCAGTCCTGGCAGTTTGCATCTGTGATCACCGTCTAACCCCAGTGGGGACGATGTCAAAAGCCTAATCGGAGGCCCTTTGGGCAAGTGAAGTCTGAGCCAAATGGCCCTTCCATCGCCCCCACCCCGCCACTGGGTGGTGAGCTCTGCATACACACACACACACACACACACACACACACACACACACACACGCCTCCGGGCTCCCGCCCTGCCCCCATCCCCTCTGCTTCCCAGGGAAGGCAGGCAGCCAGAGGCCCTTTCTCAGGACCGAGGGCTCGGTGCTTTCCCCTCCAGTCCTTCCTGGGCACAGACACTTTCCTAATGAAGGTCCTTCCAGAAAGCCTTGTAACCTGAGGGATGAACAACGCCCGCGTTGAGGGCAGCTGTGGGGACTTAACGGGATGACAGGAAGCCATTGGCCCAGGAGTTCACTTGGGTTGGCTCACGGCTGCTGGTTACAGTTACGCAAGCTGCACCCTGCACAGCTCCGGGGCCATTTTCACCCTCAGAGATGCATATCTCAATACACCTTCTGGCAGAGCCCAGTCATGTGTCCACATAGGGACTCACCCCAGGGTTGGTGCCACCCTGGCAGATGCCAGGCCCTCTTTTCTAAAATATCAAGGCCTGCTCCCACTTTGCCGTGAGAATCCTAGAAGCCAGCAACCAAGGGCTCATGATGCACAGTCCCCCGCCAGGAGTACCCCAATTTTGTCCCCCTGCTTTCGTGACCTCATGTCCTGCCTCAATCCTTCTACTGCCTCAGGCTGGGACTTCTGTCAGGGCCGGAGGGACATCCAAAGACCCTCAAACCAGGCCCCTGTGCCAAGGGGACAGAGGATGAAGAGGAGGCCCCAGGGATCCTTGGAGTCAGCTTTGGGCTCTGTCTTTTCAGGTGCTAGTCTAAGCAGTTCATAAAAACGAGCAACAGGCGGATATATAATGACTGGCAGAATCTAGCAGCATAACAACGGAAAACAGAAAATAATTTTGGAAACATGATGTATGACAATCTACACTAATAAAAGACAAAGATGCTAATTGACCGTACCTTCGCTATGCCCTAAGCCATGCCCACCAGCCGATCAGAGTGACTATATGAAAATTAACCAAGATGACGGCCGGCAACCATGGAGCTGGAGCAAGCAGGAGGCTTGGTTGCCCGGGTAATGGAGGAAGCCAAGCTTCCCGCCAGCCCTGAGCTGGCTGTGACCTCTGCTAAAGGCAACAACGTTTCAATTATAGAATCTAAACAAATCCCAGATACCTGCTTCCAGCCAGCCTCCACTGGGAGCTTGGGTGGCTGGGGGTTGTGGCCAGCCTGCAAACAGCCATCAGCTCCCTCACCTAGGATGGCCAGGAACCCCAGTGGGGACTCCCACACTGAAGGGGCTGTGGCCAGCCTGCAAACAGCCATTAGCCTCTCACCCAGGCTGTCCAGGCACCCCAGTGGAGATCCCCACCCTGAAGGGGCTGTGGCCAGCCTGCAAACTGCCATCAGCCCCTCACCCAGGATGGCCAGGCACTCCTATATAATGAAAGGGTAATATGCAAATTGACCCTAACAGCAGAACAACTGGGAATGACTGGTCACTATGACACACACTGACCACCAGGGGGCAGATGCTCAATGCAGGAGCTGCCCCCTGGTGGTCAGCGCCCTCCTATAGGGGGAGCTCTGCTCAGCCACAAGCCAGGCTGATGGCTGCCAGTACAGCGGTGGTAGTGGGAGTCTCTCCCGCCTCCTCAGCAGCGCTAAGGATGTCCGACTGCAACTTAGGCCTACTCCCCGCTGGCAAGTGGACATCCCCCGAGGGCTGCCAGGCTGCCAAAGGGATGTCTGACTTCCAGCTTAGGCCCTTTTCCCCAGGGAGTGGGCCTAAGACAGCAGGTGGTCATCCCCCGAAGGGTCCCAGACTGCAAGAGGGCGCAGGTCGGGCTGAGGGACGCCCCTGAGTGCACAAAATTTTGTGCACCAGGCCTCTAGTGTAATATATAATTTATAATTACTGTCATTTTAACAAATGCCTTCTGAACCTATAACCCATATATATATATACAAAATTGTATACACACTTTGAATGATTATAGTTACTGTTTATTAACATCCAGTTCATTTTCAAAATTTAGAAGAACCTATAGAAATAAATAGCTTTTGTGGTCAATGCCTGTTTTCCAACTGATGACTGTTCTGGTCCAGGCTGTGCTGGTATCGCAAAGCAATGGAATCGCAACATCAAGAATCATTTCGTTCGGTATTTGTGTACCTTCAATTCATCAAGTGTTGCTGGTTTTGTACCGTAATCTTTATCTTTTAAGTACACCCATTAAAAAAAAGGTTTAGTGGCACTTTAGAATAAATTTTCTTTGTTCAAAGCTTAGTCTGACTTCACCCATTATTTCTTCACCCATTATTTCAAATCAATTAAACCTGAAAAGGAGTGAAAATCAAGTGTGTTATCACTGTTAAAGCTCTGCTCTAGGCCCTAGAGTCTAAGCTAGGGGGTCTGTGGCTCATCTCAGGGGCAACTGGATTCAGACACCCCCATATTTGGAAAAGCAACCTTCACATTTCATTTCTGCGTGAAAAAAAGTGGAGGGTAAGGGAGGGAAGGTGAGGGTTCCATATTCACCAACACTCAAATTCTTATCAACCAAGAAAGAATATCCTACTTTTTTAGACTTCTTTCTTAAATATATACATTTAAGTAAATCATACTAACTTTGCTCTGTATTTCCTTGATAAGAATACTAAAATACTAGCTTCTTTGGACATAAGCTAAGGTTTAGAGTTTGTTGTTTGTGTGTGACAGAGGTGCTTATAATTTAAAAGAGAGATAAGGGATGGTGACCTAAAATTATTATGGCTATTAATTTACATGTGGCCTTTGCTACAAAACTGAGATGCAGCCAGATTTTTTCCCATTTGAAGTATACATCTGATAAAAAGAATTCTATGCTCAGAGTGCAGCTGACCCTTGAATGATGTGGAGGTTAGGAGCGCCAATCTCCACGAAGTCGAAGATCATGCATCTTACTATTCATGAATGGAAGGCTTGCTGATTTATCTTGAGATAGACTCCATGGTTGATCAGGGCCATCTGCTGGCTGCATAGGGTACTGCAGCTCAGCTGTATTTCAGACTGAGTAGTGAATTCCCCAGGAAAAACCCCAAGAGGAGAAATCCCTGTGGCCGAGTTTGTATGGACGGATGGTGGGCAAACAATGCCTCAGTCAAGGAGGTACCACAGGGGTTCCAAGATCTTAGAACTAATATGAAACTGCCTCAATTTTGTCTTTTAGGGAGCACAGTTTCCATAAGAAAAATATCAGTTATGTGTTAAAATACTAGCTATGTGTTATTATTACCCATTCTTCACACGAATTTTCAATGTATTCCCTCAGGAGATTTCCCTCACCCCAATCAGGATACGTCAACAGTTCTATAATGGGATGGAAAAGGTTCACTTTCAGAAATTTCTCTTCGTTGGCTGTCGGAACACACCCCTCTTCCTAAAAGAAAGCAATCTGCCAGGGTGGTGTGCCTCAACGGTTGGGCATCGACCTATGAGCCAGGAGGTTGCAGTTCCATTCCTAGTCAGGGCACATGCCAAGGCTGCAGGCTCCATCCCCAGTAGGGGGCGTGCAGGAGGCAACCGATCAATGATTCTCTCTCATCACTGATGTTTCTATCTCTCTCTCCCCCTCTCCCTTCCTCTCTGAAATCAATTATACACACACACACACACACACACACACACACTAGAGGCCTGGTGCACAAAAATTTGTGCACTCAGGGGGGGTCCCTCAGCTGGCCTGTGCCCTCTCGCAGTCTGGGACCCCTCAGGGGATGACCACCTGCTGGCTTAGTGCCGCCCCCCGGGGGCTCGGGCCTAAGCTGGCAGTCAGACATCCCTCTGGCAGCTCGGGATGTCCACTTGCCAGCGGGGAGCAGACCTAAGCTGCAGTCGGACATCCTTAGCGCTGCTGAGGAGGCGGGAGAGGCTCCCACCACCACCTCTGTGCTGGCAGCCATCAGCCTGACTGTGGCTGAGCAGAGCTCCCAATGTGGGAGCGCACTGACCACCAGGGGGAAGCTCCTGTATTGAGCATCTGCTCCCTGGTGGTCAGTGTGTGTCATAGTGACCAGTCATTCCTTGTTGTTCTGCTGTCAATTTGCATATTACCCTTTTATTATATAGGATAGAGGCCTGGTACATGGGTAAGGGCTGGCTGGTTTGCCTTGAAGGGTGTCCCGGATCAGGATGGGGGTCCTGCTAGGGTGACTGGCCAGCCTGGGTGAGGGGCTGAGGGCAATTTTCAGGCCAGCTGCACCCCCTTCAGGGTGGGGGTCCCCACTGGGGTACCTGGCCAGCCTGGGTGAGGGGCTGATGGCTGTTTGCAGGATGGTCAGGACCCCCAGTGGGGATCCTCATCCCATGGGGGTGTGACCAACCTGGGTGAGGGGCTGAGGGCCGTTTTCAGGCTGGCCACACCCCCTTCAGGGTGGGGGTCCCTACTGGGGTGCCTGGCCAGCCTGGGTGAGGGGCTGAGGGCCGTTTTCAGGCTGGCCACACCCCCTGGTGACCCAAGCTCCCAGACTTTTCTTTTCTGGGATTTATTTATCTTCTATGATTGAAACTTTGTAGCCTTGAGCGGAGCCCAGTGCTGGCCAGGGCAGGTGGGAAGCTTGGCTTCCTCCATCACCTGGGGCAACCCAAGCCTCCTGCTCGCTCCAGCTCTGTGGCTGCCACCATCTTTGTGACAGAGTGGTGGAGTGATGGCTAATTTGCATATTACTGTTTTATTGGAGAATATATATATATATATATATATATATATATATATATATATATAGAGAGAGAGAGAGAGAGAGAGAGAGAGAGAGAGAGAGAGAGGAACCCTTCCATTGGGTCAACTTCATCATCACACTCCTTTTATTCTCAGCTCTATGATACCTCCATACTATTTTAGCCACTGATTTTTCTTTTCTACTTCTTCCTCTTTTTTATTTTCTATAACAAAATGA
This sequence comes from Myotis daubentonii, assembly GCF_963259705.1. Lineage (NCBI taxonomy): Eukaryota > Metazoa > Chordata > Mammalia > Chiroptera > Vespertilionidae > Myotis > Myotis daubentonii. Next base: position 34,798,511 of record NC_081844.1, read on the forward strand.
AGGTGTGTGGGAGGATAGGAAAAAAAATAAAAACAGCAAAAGAAGAGGACACTCCAGAGCATACAGGCAGCTTTATTGAGTTAGTGGCATGCAGGGAAGTTCCTCCCCATCAGCAGGAGCAGGCATTAGAGTGCGGGGTCAGGAGGGCCCGAGGCTGGGGTCTGGTCACTTGGTGACATGCAGAGTTCTCCTCTGGGGGCCTGGGAGTTCTCTCAGGGGCAACAGGATTCAGACACCCCCATACCTGGAAAAGCAACCTTCACATTTCATTTCTCCCTGAAAAAAAAAAAATGGAGGCGGGGGAGAAAGTGAGGGCTCCGTATTCACCGACACTCAAATTCTTACCAAACAAGAAAGAGCTCCCTCCGGAGGAAAACTACGGGTCTCGATGGTCCTGGCCTCCTGTCGGTACTCTGGCCGTCGTTCCCAGACCGGGTACTCGGCCTTTGGGGCTCCCAGGGACCGGGGGGCCCGGAAGGACCGTGGCTGAGCCCTGCACACTCACCGGGTACTCTGGCGGTATTCCTGCAGCGCTTTCTCAGCCACGGTCTCCATGAACCTAGGACTGTGCATGGAGACTTCTTCCGGGACAGTCACGGTGATGGGGTCAGAATCAAAGAGCGTCAGAATCACCTTCGTGAAACCGGAGGGAACGCTGGAGTCGGAACCGCGGGACGCCACCTGGGCAGAGGGAGGGTGGGAGAAGGGCTGAGACACCGCCAAACTCCACCCGTTTTGCAACAAAAGTCAGGCCTAAATCTGGACCGCTGACGCCCTTGCCTCTGACTAATCGGGACACGCGTACACCTCACTGGAAAGCAATGCCGCTGTTCAGAGGCACTTGGCAGGTGTAAATGGCACCGCAAAGGACCAGCCTGGGGGAGCCCCATGAGTGGAAGATGATTTCCAAGCCACCGTATTTCCTTTGGGCAGCCATTGGCCTGGCTGAGGTAGAAAAGGAATCAGGGAAAGAAACTAGAACCCTGGCTGGTTTGGCTCAGTGGATAGAGCGTTGACCTGCGGACTGAAGGGTCCCGGGTTTGATTCCGGTCAAGGGCACATGCCCGGGTTGTGGGCTCGATCCCCAGTGGGGGGTGTGCAGGAGGGAGCTGATCAATGATTCTCTCTCATCATTTATGTTTCGCTCTCTTGCTCTCCTCCCTTCCTCTCTGAAATCAGTAAAAATATGTATTAAAAAAAAAAAAAGAAAATAGAAAGGTTCCCAGTGCTGGAGGGGAGCTTTTCATCATGGACACAGGAGGCTGCCCCAATTCACGAGCGCCCAGCCTACACACCAGAAGGGGCGGCTTCATGGAAAGAGCACAGGGTCCCAGCCAAGCAGACAGGCTCCGTCACCCAGGCGAGGCACCTGTCAGCCATCTGGCCTTGACCGAGCTCTCGAACCTCTCTCACTCTCCTCATCCATAAAACGGGGTCATGACATTGCACCTCTGGGCGATGAGGCTCCCAGGTGATGATGCACATAAAGGTCATATGTTTCCGGCCGCAGGACAAACACTCAATGGAAAGCTTAAGTCTTCATCCCGTTTCACCCCCAGGGAGGGCCACATCCTCCTCTCCGGGCCGCACCTTGGGGCCCAGCTGTCGGAGAGACTCACCGTGGTGACGTGGAGGGAGTACCGGTCCTCCCTCTGGGTGAGGTTGGCCAGCTGGGACACCCAGTTGAACTGCTCGTTGAGCTGCTTGAGCAGAGCGGAGGTGTTGAGCATCTTCTGCTGGTAGGACCGCAGCAGCTCGTCGTACTGCCTGGCCAACTTCTCCGCCAGCTCCAGGGAGCTGTTCAGCTCCTCACGCAGCAGGTTCTGCGCGGGGTTGCTGCCCGAGCAGTCTGCCCCGAGACCAGACGGAAAACACAACAGGGCCGCCACGTGAAGGGAAAGTCAAACAGGGAAGAAACGGGATGGAAATCAGTTCACGGAGCCAGGACCTAAAGCAGAGCCGGTTGCCGGTCCCCAAACCGTCTGTCATCAGCCCGTGACAACATAAAGAGGTCGCCCCAGAATGTAGCCCAGCAGGTGGCTTCCTTCATGGAGAAAGCCTCGTCCTGGAAAACTGTCGGTTGGACCACACAGCGTGCTTAGTGACATCGCCGGAGGCTGGGGGCGAGCGCAGCTGACCACACTCGGCGAAGCCTGGACCTCAGTGCTCCGGGCGCTCAGATCTAGGGCCACTCTGCTGTCCCCGTCCCCCCATGAGTCAATTCCGGAGATGTGGGGGTGTCATGTGGAGCTACCGTTTGTGTGGCACCCACCACGTACCAGATACCACATAAGTGCTTAGGATGTCCGTTATCTGTAACAATCAGGTGTATTCTAAGAGCCACCAATAATGAATTTTTATTTTTTACCAAAAATGAAATGGAGACCCACACGTGCCTGAAGTTACAGAAGAAACAATCTGGGGGACCAGAATTGAACCCAGGGCTTTTAACTCCTAATCTTAGGCTCCTCCTATTCGGAGTCTGTGGTCTGGAAAATTCTCCAAGCTTGTCTTTTGGCCGTAGCTGCAGAGTTGGAAATTCTGCCCCAAGACTTCATTTAGCAGAAGAGCAGCTGGTGGCTGGGGTCCTGGCTTCCCACCCACCCACGTGGCTGGTCACCAAGTTCACCGGTGGAGCAGGGAAGATAGAGTTCATTCTTTTTGGTGCCTGAGCCAGCGCCCACTGCAGGGTGCCAGATTGATAAGAGTTGGCAACTCCCCGCTATCTCTAAAAACTACTCTTTTTTTCTCTCCTTACATTTTAAAAAAATATTCCAAGGGGAGCACATCAAACCCAAACGAGTCAGGGGAAAGGAGATCTTTTCACACTAAAGAATGGTGATCATTTCTATTAAATGATTATATGTAATCCTTTTCATCAAATGATTGTATTGAATGTAATCATTGGTATTACAATCAAATAAATGTTAGGTGGGGCAAGAAACAGAATTAGGAACAAGAAGCCAGGTTGGAAAAGATAGATAATAAATAACCTTAACTCTTTTACCAGGAAATAATTTAAAGACCAGAAAAGTCATTGAGAACAGCGACTCAGTCTAGAGAGGGTGGGGACTGACAGGAGGGAGGTAGCTACTGGCATCTAGTGGTTAGAGGCCAGGGATGCTGCTAAACCTCCTACAGGGCACAAGACAGCCCCCAACGACAAAGAATGATCTGGACAAAAATGGCAATAGTGAAAAAGTTGAGAAATCCCAGTCTGGGGTTCCTGGGCAATGCCTCCTTAGATATTTGCAAGAACCTTAAATAAGAGGCCATCAGTGTCCCTCAGTGTAGAAAAGACGGTGGCTGTGTAGGTAAGCTGTGATCAGTGACCATGCAGGTCAGTGCCAGGGGTGCCAACCTGAGCCTAGGCAGCTGTGTGTCTTTTCTTCTGGCCTTAACATGACTAACTTTCTGGTGGTGAGGTGCCATGTCATTTATGCTATTCTAACGATGATATTGTGTGGGAACAGGCCAAGAGACGTGGGTATTCATCCATCAGTTTCCTATGACACTTGTATTTATTTTGCAGTGGCTCCTAAAATGACAGGAATGGGGCTAGAATATTTAACCAGACTCTGAAGGGCTGCCCTGGCAAACACACACATATTAAATAAGAGCAAGGCCACCACATTGATCCTTTATTTACAAGGGAAACCATTAACTCTTGCTGAGCACACACTATTGCGGGCCAAAAAGTTTCTAGATGCTTTTAGAGCTGTTATCTCAAAGCAGGAAGAAACTAGCCACTCTCCAGATCTGATAAAGCCGAAGGGGAATGATTTCCTTTGCCTCGGAGATCAACCCACCAGAGGCAATGGGACCACCATCACTGACCCACGGGTGGGTAAGGGACCACTATCATTGACCCAGGGGTGCTGAAGACAGACCCCAAAGTGCTGGTTAAGAGCACATCCAAACACGAAGGTCCCCCGCATGGGATGTCCTGTAATTTTACTTAACTTTTCTTTGACTGAGTTTCTACCTCTGTAAGATAGGGCCATTCATTGTACCCAACTCAGGGTCATTTTGAGGAAATTAGTAACTGTTTGCAAAGTGGTTAGAACAGAACCTGACACATGGTAGGTGTTTGCTAAACCGAAAACATACTATTTAAAATGTCACCATCTGCAGGAAAAAACGAGGATGTCTACTATGCTTGGCCCTTGGGGAAAGAATGATGGGGAAATCAAAGATGATGGCTTTTCCAAAAAGCGTAACAGCCCCTCCCACGACCTCCTGTTGGCCATGTGCTGGATGACTTGGTGGGCACTTTATATAATAGTATGTTATCCAATTCCCGATTTCAGGGGCAACTCTGCCTCCTAACCCTTGTCTACAGATAGGGGCCCAGGCGGAAGAAGGCAAACAGCCTCCCCTGGTGCCACAGCCAGAGAGCAGCAGAGCTGAAACTCGAACTCCCTTCATCTGACCAATAAAGGCAGCCCCGCTGAGGTACCAGGTGCAAGGCTCCCAGACTTACCCACTGACAAGATCTCCTGGCACTTGGCACACTGGTCCTTCATCTTCAGGCACCCCGTAGAGTTGTGACGTATCTCCTTGCATATGGTGCGGTTATCGTTGTTTTCTGGAGACACACAGGGGGAGAGGGAGTCATGCTGAAGAACCATACAGAGCAATACAGTGATGGGCCGCCCCACTGTCCCTGACCCCTTCGACACTACTGCTTGGCCCTTTGAGCTGGTTCTGCAGGCGGAGCAGGTTGGAGTTGGCCTGCAGATACAGGCCTCTGATCAGGGATCCCTGCAGAAGGACAAGGAGGTAGTTCCCAGGGTTTCCCCAGCTAGGTATGCCCCCCCACCCCCGCCACCATCTCCCTCTCTTGCCTCAATACTCCCCTATTTGTACTTCTCTTTGGCATCATAACCCATCTTGCTCTGCGTTTAACTGACTCATTTCTCACCCCCTAGTGAGTCAGCAAGTCCTTTGAAGGCCGGAATGGGATCCTCCTTTCAGACTCCTTATAACACAGAACTCCCCCCATTATGGATACGCAGTAGATGCTGGTTCGATTCAACACCCTCTTCTATTTCCACATCATTTGAAGCCAAACCTGGTGCCAAACTATAGCCTTTAGGAGATGGTGTAGGCCCGTGGTCGGCAAACTGCGGCTCGCGAGCCACATGCGGCTCTTTGGCCCCTTGAGTGTGGCTCTTCCTAAACCTTAGGAGTACCCTAATTAAGTTAATAACAATGTACCTACCTATATAGTTTAAGTTTTTAAAAATCTGGCTCTCAAAAGAAATTTCAATCATTGTACTGTTGATATTTGGCTCTGTTGACTAATGAGTTTGCCGACCATTGGTGTAGGCCAACCAATAGCTATTGGTTCAATGAAGGAAATAATTTCTGAAAGTATTGGCTTTTCATGTCCATATTAGACTTCATTCAAAAAATATTAATTATGTGCCCATTCTCTACCAGACCCTAAGGTTATAGCCATGAACAGCTTTCTTAAGACTAAGTAATTTGTCGCCAATATATACATGGCATCCACAGACAACCACCTGGGTTCCCAAGAGAAAGGGGTCTGGTTCTCTAGAGGCAGGAGTCAATCCGATGCCCAATAGTTGCTGGAAGGGGCATGGTAAACTCCAAGCCCTGCAGAGCTAGATCTGACCAGGTCCTATTTTACCAGCTGCAAAACTTTGGATACAACCCTCCATCTCTCTGTCGCTGTTTTCTCCTCCTTAAATGGGGTTAATATCACCTTTACAGGGGTGCTGGGAGGGAAATCAAGACGACGCATACCAAGTTCTTAGCATCTAATGGGTTTTTCAACAAGTTGTTGTTCCCATCCCTTCTCAGGGGGAAGGAGACATCTTTCTAACCTTCCGGGAATTCCATCATTGGAAACTCGAAGAGAGGTTCCTGGAGTTGGCTATCCATGGTCTGCTGAGCCTGGTGTATCATGTCAAAGAAGGGCCGGAACATGTCCTGGAAGTTTGGGATTCCAAACATGGGGAAAGACATTAAGTTTCGGGCAAAGCGGGTCTTGGGGAAGAGAGGCCTCCATGGGAATGAGCTGAAGGGTGGAAAGTGGTAGGGATCCAGGGGTTCCCGGTTGAAGAAACTGCTTTGGAAAAGTTCATCCATAATACTGGACATCTTTTCGAATCTGTCCTCCATGGTGTCCAGTACGTGGGCCTGCTGCCGGTCATTCTCCAGCAGGGAGTCGATGCGGTCACCGTTCATCCAGAAGTAGAAGGGAGAGCTCTGGTTCAGGAACTCCTCCAACTGCGGCAGGCAGAATGCGGAACAGTAAGGAGAAGCTCACGAGGGTCCCAACCTCCTGCACCTCCCTCTTGTTGAGACGGGCCAGGCCCAGCTCCTCCTCACTGCACTTTGGTCTCCACGGAGTCACACAGCATGTGACTGAAGGCCCCCCTGAGACTGGCTCCCTGGTTTCTGAACTGTCAGGCCAGTGCCCTTCCAGTCTACCCATCCCAACAGAGCAGAGTTAGGAAGACCCATGAGGCTCTAGAGCAGTGGTTCTAATAACATGACCCTTTAATATGCCGGGTACTCATATGTGGGTATATCTGCATGTGGGCGGACCCGCCTGGAGACGGATAGAGGAGTGGTGTCTCGGTTCCTAAGACCATTGAAAATATGTTTTCCGATGGTCTTCGCCAGTGGTCGGCAAACTGCAGCTCGCGAGCCACATGCGGCTCTTTGGCCCCTTGAGTGTGGCTCTTCCACAAAATACCACATGTGGGCATGCACGTACAGTGTGATTGAAACTTCGTGGCCCATGCACAGAAGTCGGTATTTTGTGGAAGAGCCACACTCAAGGGGCCAAAGAGCCACATGTAGCTCACGAGCCGCAGTTTGTCACTGTCTTAGGCGACCCCTGTGAAAGGGTCGTTCGACCCCCATAGGGGTCGCGACCCACAGGTTGAGAACCGCTGCTCCAGAGTCACAAGGCTCATCACTTGAGACTCTCTGTGGTTTTCTTTGGCAGCTAATGATCCCCACCCCTGCTCATCCAAAGACCAACTGGTATGTCTTCAGTGAGTAGCAAAACTTGAGTCCCGATTAACGAGGCTCACAGGGAAGGATGGAATCCACATTAATGTACTAAAAATCCTTAATTCCTTCCATCTAAGTGGACACAGGGCTGTGCCATACCATGACGTGATTTATGTAATCCAGCTAATAACTGCTAGATAAGAGTCTTCTAAGAGGTGGCAAATACCTGGCACAGGTGCTTTTCATGACTGTATTTCTGCACTTATCGCAGACTTTACCAATGGATAATGGCACTCTGGGCGCAAACGCAGCCAGAACTAATCAATTGCATCTGTGAGATGAAGCTGTGGCATTTTAATTATAATAAGAAAAATATTTATTTGGTCTTTGACCCTTTCTAACAAAGAGCTCCTAAAACCCTTTGAATTTCCTATGATGAGAACAATAAAGGTATCTTTTATGATTTTAATGAGGTGACTTTTAGAAAACACTCTTAAGGATGAAGGCTGGGGAAGGGAACCTTGATTAGAAGCTTGAAACTTTCAGTCCCACACTCTGATTTCTGGGGAGGGGAGAGGAGCTGGAGGTTGAATCAATCGCCAATGGCCAATGTTGCTGATGTTAATGAAGCCGCCGGAAAACCCCAAAGGACAAGTTCCCAGAGTGTGTGGGGTTGTTGAACACATAGAGATGTGGAGAGAGTGGTGCACCTGGAGAGAGCGTGGGAGCTACCTGCCCCTTTCCCCTGCCCTATGCATCTCTTCCATTTTGGCTGTTCCTTTTATAATAAACCTGTAATCTAAGAAGTAAAATGTTTCTCTGAGTTCCATGAGCCACTCTAGCAAATCAATTAAGGAGGGGGTTGTTGAAACCTCCAATCTATAGCGCAACAGTCAGAAGCACAGGTGACAACCTGGACATGTGATTAGCACCTGAAGGGGGTGTGGGACAGTCTTCTGGGACTGAGTCCTTAACCTGTGGGATCTGAGGCTATCTCCAGGTAGATAGTGTCAGAATTGAGTTGAATTATAGGACACCCAGCTGGGGTGGGAGAACTCGCACACGTTGGAACTGGGTGTAGAATAACAGAAGCATGTTTCACCAGGTTCTCCCCATTCCCCACTCAGAGCCTAGGCTGCACTCCACAGCGCTTCCCCATTTCACCTGGCGGCCAACCAGCCCTGAGCTGCTCCTGCAGACGCGCGCGTAGAACTTCATGCAGGTCTGCTTCAGGCAGGGCTTACACTCCTCCCAGAGGGACAGCATGGTATCATTGCACACTTCCTGGGACGCCTTCAGCTTCATTTCAGTATCCTTGGTATCAGTTAGGGCATCCTACAGCGGGACACAAAGCCAGGTCAGCCACGCAGAACTCACAGGCTGCACCCTCCCCAGCACGCACGGTGATGCTGGCCCTCCACCCAGGCCGACTTCCCACGTCTGGCCCAGGGTGTGCTCATTTCCACCCCAGCCCTGGCTCCCGTGTTCCCTCTTCCTTGCCCACCTAGCTTTAAAGATCCTTTCATCTTCAAAACCCAACTGTTCCTTAGTCCTCCCGGGCCAGTAGACCCCGTGTGGACATCTCCTTCTCTGACACACACTTAGAGTCTCTACCCCAGGATTTGCCTCTCACTTACACTCCACTTTCTATGCTCAACTTCTGGTGTGTAAAGGTCATCATCCAAAGCTCCTGGAGGCTCCCTGGATCTTAGATTCTGTTGGGACCATGGCCCCTGGCATGCAACCGGAATAGGCCAGCTTTCAAAGTCAAAGTCAGCACGATCCCCCAAACTCTCTAATGTGCCCTGTCATCTGACCCCATAGTTTTATACGAATTTATGCCAAGGAGTTCCTGCAATAAAGGAAAAGTCCTTATGCCTAAAGATCTTTGTTTCTATATGTGTTTATGGCAAAAAACAAATAAACAAAACAACCAACAACCTAGAATTAATTCAGATGTAAAACTAGGGGACAAGTTAAGCGAATTGTGGGACCTACGAAGGGTGGATAAGCACAGCACTCCAAGGGATGTTTATGTTAAGTTTCAGTAGTACAGTAAGCATTTTTCATGTTAAAAATTCCTGATTTGTCAAAAAAGCATAGAGGGAAATAACTAGTAAGAAACAGACCATATGTTAACAGTGAATTGTCCTTAAGTATAAGGATTACAGAAAATCTTTTCCTCCTCTGCTTTCCTATATTAAAATCTTGATGAATGAGCGTGTTACTCTTCAAAGAAGGATGAAGTAGAGCATGGAGGCGCTCTGAAGGTCTGACCAGGAGGCGCTCCCTGCTCTGTGCTGGGGAAAGCCGCCTTCCACTGAGCCCATTCGCAAGTGTCAGCTCTGCTGGTCACCTCCTTTCTTTCCGGTTCACATAGTCTTCAACTAAGAAGTAAATGGAATCCTTTTCCCAAACTTGATGAGCTTTATTATAAAATCTGGATTGTCAAATATCAAACTCCAACATTAACCCAAAGAATTCGAGAAGGAGACTTGCCCGTCCCACATGAGCGGCGTGAGGATTCTCACAGAATGGTGAGAATGAACACGGAGGCCGAGGACGGACACAAAATCTCAGAGAAAGTGAGAGCTGCACCCGGGCCAGCGTTTCCGGAAGTGGCTCCCATGAAACGGTGCTAAAAGCTGTCAAGAAAAATAAAACTGGGCTTCCTGTTCAACTTCATTGGAAAAACACTGGGCTGAATGAAGTTACATAGGTTTTCCTTCTTTTTTTTTAAATTGTTGACACTATCACAGATGTTCCCCACTCTCCTCTTGCCCCCCACCCCGGTTTTTCCTACATAGGATTCTCTACTGCAGAACTTTCCAGAGCCTTTAAAATGCTTTTACTATGCATTATGGATCATGAAGGTGGCAGGTGGCCCGATCTTAGCATCTCCTTCATTAGGGGGTAGGATGGCAATGGGAGTAGGTTTTTAGGACACCCTTAAGAAGACTCTTGATTTTTTAAAATAAATTGTTCATTGAATTATAGTGTTTTGGTTCTGTTGACTCATTAAGCGCAGCCTAGAGCTACTAAGTTCACTATTGGACTTAGCTGTTTCTTTTATGAAGCAGTTCAGAATTCTAGAAAGACATGAGGCAACAGCGTGCCTGCCTTAATCCCAAGGTGTCGCCCCTACTAGATAAGCTTTCTGAAAGTAGGGCGCCTTCCCCCTCCTACCCCATGACAGACCATATCCAAAGCCTACCTCAGAGTGTGCCCATAGTCAGGGTTTGGAAAAATCTATTGAAGTGAATCTGGGTATCAGGCCCTGAGCCAGGCTGGTAACAAAAGCAGATCCAAGATCTCACCCTTTGAGGCTTTCAAAAGCAAATAAACCCTCCCTATTTCTTAACCACGGTCCCAGTGTCAGGTGACACAGCCCTGGAAAGACAGAGGGCCAACGTGGCAACCCAGCAGGACACTCCAGGAGAAGCCAGGACCCCTCCCTGCCCCCTTCCAGCAGGGGGCGTCAAAGCAGGGCCACGGGCGCCGGGCTCTTCCTTACCTCTTTCTTCTTCTTGGCTTCTTCCAAGCTGATGAGCAGGGATTTGCGCTCATCGTTGGTGTGGTCTATTAGAGACTTGATGTGTTTCACCTCCTTGAAGGCATTTTTAATTTCCTTATTAACGTACTTACTCCCCTCGGTGGACATTTCTGCAAGAGAAGGGCGGGGAAGTAGAATGAGGCCAGAGGAAGAGATGGCACTGGGGGATATAAGCCTGGAACCTGCTGGAATGGTCAGAAAGGCAGTGGGTGCAGGGGCTTCCAGGCTGGGAACCTCCTGGCAGGCAGCCTTTGGGCCCCAGCTTTCCCTGACTCAGGTTCCCATCACAGGGCTCACTGTGGACCCAGAGTCCCGGAATCCAGGGCACCAACTGTTCACAAACACAAACCCTCGGGCGCCTGATGTGCCATGCCAGCTCAGCCTGGTTCAGTGACCCTGGGGGGGGCGGGGGGGTTAAAAGGCTTAGAAAAAACAGACAAGAGAATGAAAGCTGGGTCTCGGTGGGACACTGCTTCCCTGATGAGGAGACAGCGCCAGCGCCCACAGCCGTGTCTTTATTTTATAGCAGATGCCACGAGGCAGAGGAGGGGCGCGATCAAGATGTTAACAACATTCTCGTTGGTTTCAACCCTACTCAACTGCACGCACCTGAACTCTATCACACAGGCAGGTGGGGCCACGTGTTCGGACGATAGCAGTGGTTCTCAACCTTCCGGCCCTTTAAATACAGTTCCTCATGTTGTGACCCAACCGTAAAATTATTTCCGTGGCTACTTCATAACTGTAATGTTGCTACTGTTATGAATCGTAATGTAAATATCTGATACGCAGGATGGTCTTAGGCGACCCCTGTGAAAGGGCCGTTCGACCGCCAAAGGGGTCGCGACCCACAGGTTGAGAACCGCTGGACTATAGGTTCAAGCTCACAACTATATAGCTGTTGGCTAATTGTGCTGGGAAGGCTCTGCCCTCCAGCTGGGACTTGCACGTGGCAATGAGAGGACTGTGCCTCTCCTCAGTCCAAGGCTTGAACCTGTCCAAAACACTGGAGCCGCTCCCCATACTTGGGGCAGGCACACCCCAGAGGAGGGACAGGCACGAACTCCCTTCGGGCTGCACGCCGAGCCTGCCCAGCCACAGAAGAAAATTTCCCAGGAAAAAAAGAAATCCTGGAAGAGTAAGCGCTTACACATCAAAATGGGAAATGTTATTCTTTTGGATACAAGTCTTTCTGGAATTCAGTTTCACCAAACATCTGAACTTCTTTTCTCCAATTCATAGTGATGGAGACCCAAGGATGAATTAATAGCACTGTTCCTCGCGGAGACTGTGACCAAGACATAACACCATGTGACAAATGCATGGAGACATGTCACCGAAGCACCAGCCCGGGGCAAGGGCTGAGCCAGACAGCTCATGTGCGTGTCCTTTAACCCCCGGCCCTCTCATCGTCCGCACTGCACAGCGAGGTCACGACACCTGCCCAGGCTGACACAGCAGGGGAGCGGCAGGGCCAGACTCATACCCGGGTCTGATCTCAAGGCTGGGGTTTGTAACTATTACCCAGAGCAGGGGTGGGCAAACTTTTTGACTCGAGGGCCACAATGGGTTCTTAAACTGGACCGGAGGGCCGGAACAAAAGCATGGGTGGAGTGTTTGTGTGAACTAATATAAATTCAAAGTAAACATCATTACATAAAAGGGTGCGGTCTTTTTTTTTTTTTTTAGTTTTATTCATTTCAAACGGGTCGGATTCGGCCCGCGGGCCATAGTTTGCCCACGGCTGACCCAGAGGGCCGCTCGGCTAGAAGGATGAGAGTGGGCTGGAGGGAGGATGGGTTTTAGGAGAAGAGAGGACCACCAGCTGGGCTCTGAAGGATGACAGCTTCCCTTTAAACCATAACTCTCCTTCCCTACGAGCAGAGAATACGGAGCATGGGTTCCTGGGTGGGAAGGTGGAGATACATGTACTAAATGCTATGAAACTCAAAAACGGGAGCTCCCCAACGACTCAAATGGTCCAGGCTTTATGGACCTTCATGGAGGAGGTGTGGGTACCGGGCTGTACAGACTGGAAAGGGAACCGGCGAATGAGACCCAGCAGCCAGAAGAGGCCGGCGATACACCTGAAAATGCCTAGAAGCCAACCTGACCACAAAGAGCCTGGGCTAGGTGGCCGGGGGGGGGGGGGGGGGGGGTGTCAGAGAGGGGCAGGGCCCAGCAAACCTGACTTCATGCACAGGATAAAGTGGCCTTTAACCCTTGGGGCCCTGTTAGGGAAGGAGTGTGCAAGGGGGCGGGGGGAGGCCTCTGGTCTACTCACCCTGGAGCTCTCTCTGTGAGACGGCCGGGGCGCCCAGCACCTGCCCATTCTCCCAGGTCATCAGCAGCCCCACCAAGAGCAGCAGCGTCTTCATCTTGCCTCCGATTCTGGACTCCCAGCACGCCTCTGTTTGTGGAGAACAGGAGACTGTCATGGTAACGGCTAGACAGCCTGCTGGTTTCTGGCCCAGCCTGCCGCCTGCAGCAGCTTCCCAGGAGCCCCGCAGAGGCCTGGCCATTAGCTATCCCCTCTCAACAGGCATTGCTTCATTTCTACCCCCGGGGAAATGAGGAGAAAATATCAGACTTGACAATGGACATTTTCAAAAGAAAGTGGAGGCAGTGGGTACAGGGAGGAACCGCAAGACAGCAGCCCAATACAAAAGCAGCCAGAGTTGTGGAGTCAGCGCCCTGGGCTCCGGTCCAGGCCTTCCTCCCTACCTCCTGCACAGTAGCTAAATATGCCTGAGCAAGACGCACGCACTTTCTGCACCCAGAAAGGGGTCTACCTGAGGGCACCTGCTCATATGAAACAAACCCTGAAAACACCGCTTTTGGATCATCCGCGGGCCCGCTCCTGTCCCTCCATCGAGGGGGGACTGCCTCCCAGAGCCCCACCGCCCCCACGGGCATCACTAATCCTGCCCCAGCAGGCATCACCAACCAATCACAGCACGTCTCCCCACTGCGCCTCAGCACCACCACCTAAAACTGGTTTCAAGTGTCTGAGGCACCGATGGCCAACCCTTTGGGTTGGCGCAGGAGAATAAATCCATTTGCCATCCCCAGTGTGGGTATAAACGAAGAGTGGAGCCAGGAAGGAAAGAAAACTGTCTTCAGGAAATAGATAGGGAAGGGCAACGTCAAAGGCTTAACACTGGGACGCAGGCGTGCTGGGGCCCTGATGCCTCCCCAGGAGCAGTCCCTCTGGGAGGACATGGCCTCCGCTCTGCCAGGCCCTTCCACGTGGCCTCGTCCCTCTAATCCACAGCAGGGTGCCCTGCCAAGGTGTTCCTGCCACCACTCTGGGCCGGCTGCCCTGAGCCTGGAGACAGCCAGTCTTACATAATAGACCCTTTCCCAGAAGCTGAAGGTGTTGCATAAGCAGACACCCCTCCCCCCTGTAACCTACCCCCCACCAGCTGCTTATCTGAACGCACCCATTTCCCACAACAGAATGGGGAGTGGGGTGCCCCCTTCCTGAAGTTGTGCACATCCAAAAGCTGTGCAGGCCCATCTGGGCTGCGTGGCGGGACATTCCTAAGGCAAGCCTCTCCAGGAAAGTAATTAGTAGGGCAGCCGATGGTGGTTCCCCAACCAGCTGCACAAAGTGCATTAGCATCACGGAGGGAAGAGTGGGTCCTCGCCTTTCCCGAAGACAGGTGGGCGGCTGGGCCAGGGCGCGATGTCAGGCCCGCAGGCAGGTCCGGGTCTAACAAGCTCTGCCCTCGCTGCTCACTGAGGCCTGAAACGCCTGAAGCAGGGACAGAGCCTTTGTCACGCCAGAGAGAGAAAGCCAGCAAAATATACCAGGGGAGGTCCCTGGTAGCAATGACTTCCGAGAAGTCCAGAAGACGGGGCCTTGGGCCCTGAAGTGAGGCGAGGGAGGGTGACGAAAGGCAAGAGCACTGGATGAGGAGTCCAGAAGCCCAGCAGCCAGTACAGGGTCTCACAACTGGAGCCTGAGCTTCATGGGGAGCCACTGACGTCAGAGCCAGGAAAAAGATCAGTCTCCTGCTCGATCCCTCTGCTCCAGAGAAAGAATGGGGCTCCCCAAGGCCCCCAGCAAGCTTGTGGCAACCCCAGGATGAGAACCCAGCTCTCCTGAACCCCTAGTCCAGTGTTCTTTCCTTGACGCCAAGTCACTTAAGTCTCTGAGCGTCAGTTTCTTCGTCTGTGAAATGGACCTGATGTAGACCTCAGAGATGTGAATGTGTTCTGTAAACACAAGGTCTTATAGGACCATAGTGAGTTCCGACTACTTCACAATTTGATGTAGGACCAAGTGTGAGCACTGGCAGGGCCCTCAGGGGAGTGGGGGCAGGTGGCCGTTTGGAGAGGCGCAGAGGAACAGAAGTGGACACACAGAGGCCACCTGTGGTCCCTCCCTGACTGTGTGGCTTTGCCTTAGTGAAATGACCTGCTACTTTAGAGCACCTATGAATCACCGGAGAGCAGGGGGCGGGTCTTGTTATAACACTGATTCTGAATCTGCTTTTCTAACAAGCGTACAGGTGATATTGATAATGCTAGTCCCAGGACAGCGCTAGAGCAGTGGTTGCGCGGCTACCGGCCCTCTCTGTCTTTTTTAAAAATTTACTTATTGATTTGAGAGAGAGAAACATCAATTTGTCTCTCCACTTATTTATACATTCATCGGTTGATTCTTGTACGTGCCCTGACCAGGAATCGAACCTGGAACTGTGGTGTATGGGGATAATGCTCTACCAGTGGTCGACAAACTCATTAGTCAACAGAGCCAAACATCAACAGTACAACGAATGAAATTTCTTTTGAGAGCCAAATTTTTTAAACTTAAACTATATAGGTAGGTACATTCTTATTAACTTAATTTGGGTACTCCTAAGGCTTAGGAAGAGCCACACTCAAGGGGCCAAAGAGCCGCATGTGGCTCGCGAGTCGCAGTTTGCTGACCACGGCTCTAACCAACAGAGCTAGCCGGTCAGGGCCGCACCTGCCCTCTTTTTGCACCTCCTCTCTCATCTCCTGGCCCGGGCTCCTGTCTGGCAACTGCTCTGATTAGACAAGTCACCCCAAAGCCCTCTTCTCCCCACCCTTACCTGGCAGCCTTTCCCCCAGGGGGGGCTTACCCACCCAGAGGGCGCCTGGGGAGGGCTTGGGGATCTAAGCAAAGCTTATACACCACAGGGCTTAAAGCTCAAGGCCCAAGCTCCTACTCTACTTCCTCCACGAGGGCAGAAAACTAAACCGAAAGAGAAAAATAAGAAAATAGTTCACCTGTAATTCACACCATCCAGAGGCAAATATTACCTCTGTGGTATCTTTCCTTCTATTTCCTATGCATTTGCATACAATCAGATTCTTTACATCCACTAGATCAACTATTCTTTAAAAGTAGGAATCTGCTTGTGGATGCATAATAATAGAGTCCATTTTCTGATATGCTCTGTGTTGCTATCCCACAAGACTAGACATTTAAATTGTAATTCCCCACTATTATAATGAACACTGTCACGGGCATCCTTTTATTGTAGCTGCACCTTTAAATTCCTAATCTTTCTCTTTTAAAAAAAATATTAATAACAATCAGCTTCTCTTTTTAAAAATTAGGTCCAGAAATTCTGGAAGGTCAAGTGGCTCTGGTTCTAATCTCTATTCTGACACCTCCCTGCTGTTTATCTTTGGAGAAGGCCCTGCGCCTCTCTAGGCCTCACAGTATCAGCTATAAGATGAGCCGGTTGAGTCAGACGTCTGACGTCTGATGGGGGTTGAGTGACTCTCCTCTGCTGTTCCCTGGCGCATTCGGAAGCAGAAAGAGTAGGATTTATGTGGTTGTAACATAGAATTCAATCAAAACCTCATACTTCTAAGCACACTACCCGGAGAACTAGAAAACTCTGAAGCAAACAAGGTGACTCACGCACGCCAGCTGGCAACACCCCGGGAGATGGTACCTTTCCAAGGAAGATGCTGCGGAACGGCCCCAGGTGCAGGCAGGCGCTGCCGCTCATCAGCCTGGGTCTCTGGCAATTAGACGTCGGTTCTCCAAGTCTCGGCTTCCCCAGCTTTGCAAAAAGAGGCTCCTTACACCTGTCCTACTTACCCACACCATTGTGGTTGCAGCTAATGGGCCGGATCCCAGCCGGTGCACCGCCCCCAGCAAGCTGGCCTTCTGCCCGCTGCCTGGTGGCAGGGCTCCGGCTGCCTATCTTCTCAGACTCCCTCCTCTGCAACCACAGATGGGTTCTGACACCCCTAGGACTACTAGCGATCGTCCTCTCTTCGCCTGCCTGCCACCCCGCCCGCCCATCAGTCCTTCTGCCCCGGAGAGGCTCTGCGCAGGGGTAGGGAAGGTGGGGACCTCTCACCGGTCAGTGGTGCCCGTGCGCTCCTCCTGGCGACGCGGCGTGGTAAGCACCGCGCGGCGCCGTATTTATAGGGCTCTGCCTCGTATACACCCCCTTCGGGGCTGGCTGCAAACCTGCGTGACTCACGCCCAAAGAATGCCGGGGAATGCACGGGAGCTTTCTGGAAGCTGGCGCGGAGGGAGGGGGTGCGGGGGTGCACGGGTGCGGGGGTGAGGAGATCCGGTGCAGCACCCGCCTGGGGCGCGGGGAGGCGCAGCGGCGCCGGGAAAGACCGCGCAGTCTCTAGGGGAGACAGGCCCTGGAGTGCACCGGGCTCGGCTCCCCCGGGACTCGGAGCTGGAGGATAGCGCCCCAGGAGGGGCCAGCTCAGCGCCCCTCTCCTCAGGGTTCCTGGTATCCACTGTGCTCCCGGCTGTTCCCGGTCCAAATTAAACACCGCAGTTCTGCAGCCCTATTGAATGTTAATCTTTCCTATTGAACGAACATAGGCCACTCCTCTTGTTTTGTTTAGGTAGAAAAGAAGAAAAATAATGGGGGGGGGGGGGTGGGAGGGGTGTTATGCTAGAGAAGAAAGCATGAAGTACTGACTTCCCGAACCATCCCAGTGCCGGGCTGGCCAAGAGGAGGCAGAAATATGTATAGAAGGATAAACATAACATTTATTTGGGGGAACCGGGCCTTCCTGGCCCCTGGATCGCTGGCCTTTAAGCAAGTATTGTCCCCATCCACTCGGGACCCAGCCGAGCAGGGTCCCTGCAGCCCACACTTGGTTTGGTGCACTATCCCTGCAGCCTTCCAGTTCTTAACAGCCCTTGAACAAGGGCCCCCGCATTGTCATCTTGCACCGAGCCTCGAAAATCACCAGTCCTGTTTCCCAAGGGGCTCACTTGTCTCCCTACGTCCCAAGTTCCTTCTTCCAGGAGGAAGCTTTTATCTGGATTCTCTGTCCAGGGATGTGATGGGGGACAGAGGGACCGGAGCCATCGCGGTACCCCTGACAAAGAGGGGGCCCACCCAGACGCCCCTCACATATGGCTACTTCTTGGGGAAGAAGCAGAGCCACCCCTCCGGACCGCCGGGATGTGTGAGTGCCAGGAGAGAGGTCAAGGGGCTGGAGGTTGGATCTCTCACTCGTGGGGGGAAGATGGGAGGGCTGGGCAGGTGTGGGCAGCCTCGTGTGAGTGGCCAGCTTTGAAAACCATGTGAGATGAAAGGGTTCAGAGGAGAGCTGTATAGTCAGGGGCTGGTTTTCCTGTTTGTAATTCTGGAGGTACAGCTTGAGACCCAGGCCCTGGTTGCCCAAAGTCTAGGGGCCACTAGGACCCCACCCCTCTTCAGGAGGGAACCTGGAGAAAGCTTCTGGCCCTGGGAAGAAGGAAGGAACCTGAACATAGAATCCTGACCATAGTCAGCTCTGCACTGAGGGGCCGGGTGACCTTGGACCAGTCACTTTGCCCTCAGGGGTTCTGTTCCTTCTGGACCAGGGCTGGGTGGTCCTGACTCTGTTTTGTATCATCTCTAAGGTCCTCCCTCCCCCCTCACCTGAGACAATGCCAAGTGTGAGAAGATCATCGGCCCAGAAGAAGAGAAAAATCCAGTGAAAATTTGGAGCAGTATTTCTTCCTGGAGGGTTTATTTTCCTTTAAAAGAAAAAAAAAAAAAGTCTAATGATCAGTAACAGCTACATTTTCTCTGGACTCTGCCTCCTCCTCACTGTGTCAATGCCTGAGGTCAGAAGAATTGTTTCTGAGCCCGCTTCTTGTAACTTTTCTGTTCTCTGCCTCCCCCAGCATCTGGCACAGGAGGCATAACTCTGTGATAATTATATTTTTAAAAGTGGAACTTTGGAGGACAGGCAAGAAGATCTGCCTTAGTCAGCTGAAGGAGGGGAAGGGAGGAGGGGGAGAAGGGACTAGGAGAAAATAACATAATTCACAGCCAACACTGTGGTCCCCTGGGAATGATGACTTGATCACTCCGGCTGCAAGGCAAACAGGGCTCAGAAGATTTAATTTTAAGGGGAAAAGTGTGAATTTTGAAATGCATAAATGCATCCCTGGATTACGACTGTTCTAAGTAAACCACAGAGGTCCACTGGTTCAGCCCTCACACAATTCCTAACCTCCCTGCCCTGTCATTGCTTGCCCTTTGACCTTCTGGACCTTGCCTCTCCTGCAGCCAGGGGCTCAGCCCTAGGCCTGCCCATACCAGAAAGGACTGGCCACAGCCCCAAGCAGGATCACCCGTCCCTCGCCCAAACACTCTAGATTAGCTCTTCGTTAGTTGCTGAGTCACTTGGCTGATTCATTACAATTCATCATCTTTTTGGCAATGCTGCTTTGAAATCATTCTTCTCCCATGTGGACGTAGGCAGTCATGTTTGGGATTTTAGCCTTGATTTCTTTTCTTGGGGAGCCAGCACTGGGAAGGGGGGAGGAGGAAAGTAAAGAGCCTTATGTTTGTCTGTCTCTTTATGCGTGGCCCACCACCTCTCCCCTCCTCTATATCCTTGTTATGTGTCCCCACCCTTGCCCAGCTCAGTGCCACCAGCATGACAATCTAACCGTCCCTGATATAACTGGAACAAGCGGGAAATGGGCAAGAGCGGTACTCGGTGGCCTGTAATTAAGAATCACTCTCTAGGCTTTAATTATTTAATGAGTGCATTCAGTCAATTACAGGTTATGAACAAGGTCATGGATAATAGTCATATAGAGTAACATTAGCCCACAGCTGACGTGGAGGAACCCGAAAGTCCACAAACATTCGCTTCATCAGTTGTGTTGCCCTTATCTTTCCATCTTGGATCTTTTTTGGGGGAAAGAGGTGAGACTGTAAGGAGACAAATATTCCTTAAACCAGTGGTTCTCAACCTTGGCTGCACATTAGAATCACCTGGGCATCTTTTTAAATTCCTGATTTCTGGGCCTCATCCGAGAAGATTCCCAGGTGATTCTAATGTGCAGCCAAGGTTGAGAACCACTGCCTAAAACCATCTTCAAGGTTACTCACGCTCTGGAATGGCTACATGGTCTGTATTTCACTGCAGAGCTGGTCAGCTCTAACCATTTGCTCCAATTCACCGATTAATGGGCATTTTATAAATTGGACCCCAGATCTACCTGTGGTGAAATCTACTTTTCCCACAACCACCTGGGATACAACTAGTAATTCTTTTAGGCCAGTGGTTCTCCATGGAACTATCCAATGGGATGACCCGAGAAGAGTTTAAAAATGACCACTTCCTGAGCGCCACCCCCAGAGGCTGTGATTAGATCAATCGGGGTGCAGCCAGATAGAGCACCCAGAGTTTTTTAACTCTCCACGTACATGTAATGTGCTTTCCAGTTGACACATTGCTGGCTTACAGTTTGCCCATCTGTTCCTCAGAGCATCTCTAGGTCCCTTTTTAAAGTATGTGGTATTCCTCTCACTTTACAGAAGGGAAAATTAGAGGTCAAGGAATCTTAGCAGGTTTTTGCTTACACTGGGCTGAAATCTGCCTCCTCATAACCTCTTCTCTCTATCTTATTTCTAAGGCGCTATATGTTAAAGTCTAAGGCCCCTTTAGCACAGCCCTTCAGACGTCGGAAAACAAATGTTCCATCTCAAGCTAAATGTGTTTCTTTTTACAGGTCCTCTGCCCTCTTCTGATGCAGCGAGGCCCACAGATACCTCGCTCTGTGCGTGCCTGCCCCTAGCGTTTCCATTCTGTCCTGGTCCCCCTTGTGCAGCTTTAGGAGCAAACAGGAAACACCAGCTTGGGCTGGCGGGGTGAGAGGGTGGCCAGGCACTGCCTGTGATTTGGTACGAAGCTTCCCGGGCCCCCAAAGCACCGTCTGCTGAACTGTGCGTTGTTATCACACACTCTGCTTCCCGAACTGTTTCACGCTGACCCTGCGGCAGGCTGTGGTGAGCCAGGAGTACACAGACACGGAAACAACTGGCTGCAGTTTCACTCCAAGATTTAGGGAGAAAAGTTAATATTTAATGAGGAATCAATCTTCTTTCTCTCTTTTTTTCACTCGTTCTTCTTGAAATCCTCTCTAAAATCAGGCTTCCAAGTAATGGGAATACATTATTATTAAGAGTGTGTGTGAATATAACACGTATATGCATAGTATATTACCTATATAACCTATAAGAGATTTTGCCTGTTTCTTTTTTAAAATAACCATGAAATCATATTATACATATTGCTTTGCAGTGTGTTCTTTTCCACTTAAAATATTATGGGCATCCCTTTAAGTCAATACATAGATCTAACCCATACTTTTTGGTATTTTGGTATTTATTCGGCCATTCCTCTATTTCAGCTTTTTCCGCCACTGTAAGCTGGGCCACAGTAAACAGCCCCCTGTATGTATCCTAATATGTTGGTGCCTTTCAAATAAATTGGTATAAAGTAGAGTCTCACATTGAGATTGCTGGAGATTGCTGTCCTTTTGAACTTTTGCCAATCTAATGGGTAAAATAGCATTTTTGCTACCTTCTCCATCTCTTCATCTAATTATTGTTTTCAGCTATTAATTTTTAAATAAAGTTTCCTCTTGTCGTGTATTGACTTGATATGATTTCCAATTCACTTATTTGTGACGTGGGTGAAGTTGTTTCGATCTGTTTGTGACTTAAGTAGTTTACCGAGGAGGCTGTCAGGATATTGTCATGACGAGCGTGGTCATGGATAAGCACTCAGCTGATGACGGCCACTGCTGGGGGCTTTTCGATAAGAACACGTGGCGAAGCAGCTATGGCAAAGGGGCCTTAGCCTTTAAATATCAAGAGTTTGTGAGGCCTCCCCGAGAGCATCCAGTGTGGGCAAGGCTATGCGTTGCTGATCGAAATAGCTCTCCCAAGAGCTTTGGAGCATTAACTGCTGCCTGGATAAGGCGACTTACCAGCCGTGGTGGAAACTCGCAGCGGGCCCAGGGAAGAGACCAGCTTGCCTGTCAGCACTGGAGCCCTCATTCCAGAGCAGGCGCTGTCGCATCAGGGCACTTTTACTTTCGTGCAGGCCGCTGACTGTCAGCTCTCGGCTGACTCAGCCGTCTCTCCCCAGTACCAACTGCACTAAAGGCACACCTCATCTAAATCCAGGTTTATTCCTTCATCTCCCCTTGCCTGGAACAAGAGTGTGATTAACCTACCATTGCTTTGGGATGTGTTATTTCTTCATTTGGCTTATTAAGAGACATTCTCCTGTATGCTTTTGGCTCGTGACGTTATGGTAATTCCCGCAGTGAAGTTGTGTTCAACTATTGGCAACGTCAGTCTCCGTGTCTGAGCATGGTTTTGCTCCCTTCCAAAGCACTTCTTTTGTGATTTGCCTATTCATCTTGTCTTCTTGTTTTCTTGAGTTATTCCTCCTTTTCTATCAATTTGTAGGAGCACTTCAAATGAATAAAGTAACCCTATATGTGCTGCAAATGTTTTTCCCAGGCCAGCATGTGTCTTTTACCTTTTGACCATGGAGGCTTTAAAATGTTTTATGTAGTGAAATTTGCTTAGCTTTTCCTTTATAGTTTCTAGGTCTCCTGTCTTGCTTAAGAATGTCTTCCTCTCACTAAAATATGAACAGTTCTTCTCCTAATTTTCCTCTAGCTTTCTGTGTTTATTTTTATATTTAGATACTTAGTTCAAATGGTGTGAGTGTGTGAGTGTGTGTGTGTGTGTGTGTGTGTGGTGAGTGATGCGGTGTGTGTGTATGCATGTGTTAGTTTGTGAAGGAGGGAAGTGAAGGAAGGATCTAACTTTCATTTCTCCCAGATATATAGCCAATTATGTCAACATGATTTATCAAATAAACTACCCTATTCATGCTGAGCTGAAATGCCAGTTTGTCATCTATGAAGTTTCCCAAATAAACTTGGCTCTGTTTTAGGACTTTCTAGTTCATTCCTCTGATTTATATCCTTATTCATGTGTAACATATTGTTTTCATTACATCACTTTAAAACAATATTTAATTTTGAGAAGGTAGTCACCCTCACTCATCCTTTACAAGTTTTCTTGGCTATTTGTAGACATTAATTTTTCCATATAAAATGTAAATTAATTTTTTCAGTTGAAAAGAAAAGGTATTATAATTATAGTTGCAGTAATTGCACATATAGTTTTGGAAGAACTCACATTTTTGGGTGCTTTCTTCCTATTTAGAAACATGTCTAGAAATAATTTAAACTATTATTTTTATTTCCAAATGAATGTTTCTTTTATTGAAGGTATGAATATAATTTTAAAATATAAAATAGTACTTAATTAAAAACAAAGCATTACAACTTATTAAAAATAAATCAAATAATATTAAAAAGTCCCAACATAGCAGTCTTCCACCCATGACTCACCATTCCTCTACCCTGCCATCTCCTCCATCCCCAATTAAGTAAAACCATTAGTTTTATATTAAAACAAATATCATTTTATTATGATATGGCATGCAACTTTTGTATCATTTTATTAAATAAAAAGAAAATCTTCAGATTTTTGCTACTTCTGTCATTATGGCAGTGGAAAAATTAGAGGAATCCTGACCAAGCATATTATACTGAAAATTTTCACATTATAGTTCAAACATTCCTTCTCTTTCATTCAGCTTTGTGCTCCCATTCTCTAAGGTATGGCCTAATAGGTACTTAATAACTTCTTGTTGTTGTCTGAGTTAATTTTTCAATTAGTGCAATATAGGATCCCATTTATTTCTTTAGTAATCTCACCCTATTTTTTTATTTGTATCAAAACTATGATGTCCATGAGGCTAGGGAACATATCCCCCGTACCAGCACAGCTCCTGGCTATGTATTTGTTTAATAAATGAGTGAAAGCCTTGCATAGCCAATATAAACTAGATCTTTCCTTCTGAATTACTAAGCTTCATCCTGAGACCTGGGACCTCAAACTGCAGCTGGGTCAGAGAGACCCAGAACATCCAAAAGAAGGCCCAAGGCCCCACAGCAGCTTGCATTGCTTCACAGCTGAGCCTCACCTTGGCACATCCAAATCCCAAACAAAGAAGAGGAATCTGCAGAGCTCTCAGTAGCTCCTGCTGGGTAGCCTCAGGCAGAGGCTAAATTAGCACCTCCTTAGAGATCCAATAGCCAGTGTACCCAGTGGTCAGAGTGGGACCATCCAGATTACAACTCCTCAGATCCATAAGGGACACACTCAGGGGGCAGACTCAGTGAGCATCAAAGCCCCACTGAAGCAAGTCTTGCCCCGGAGGGGTATCTCCAGTACAGAAGTTCTCCCACTGCAGACACAGCTGATTCTCACAGCCAATTGGCCTGAAGGTCAATTTCTCCCAGTGATACCAACTACAATCAAGGCTTAACTACAATAAGACTGTGCACACAGCCCACAAAGGGGTGCACCAAGAGTGTCCACCTCAAGTAATTGGGGATGCTGAGCTACTGGGCCCTATAGGACACCTAGCACAGAAAGCCACTCTATCAACACAGGGAAGCAGCCAAAATGTGGAGACAAAGAAACAGGTCACAAATGACAGAAATGGAGGAAAGCAAACTACTGGATATAGAGTTCAAAACCATGGTTATACGGTTTTTTAAGAATTTTCTAGAAACCGCTGATAAATTTAGTGAGACCCTCAATAAATCTAGTGAGACCCTTGAGGTTATGAAAAAGGACCAACTAGAAATTAAGCATACACTGACTGAAATAAAGAATATTATAGAGTTCCAACAACAGATAGAGGATCGCAAGAATCAAGTCAAAGATTTGAAATACGAAGAAGCAAAAAACACCCAACCGGAAAAGCAAAAAGAAAAAAGAATCCAAAAATATGAAGATAGTGTAAGGAGCCTCTGGGACAACTTCAAGCAGACCAACATCTGAATTATAGGGGTGACAGAAGATGAGAGAGAGCAAGATATTGAAAACCTATTTGAAGAAATAATGACAGAAAACTTCCCCTACCTGGTGAAAGAAATAGACTTACAAGTCCAGGAAGCACAGAGAACCCCAAACAAAAGAAATCCAAAGAGGACCACACCAAGACACATCATAATTAAAATGCCAAGAGCAAAAGACAAAGAGAGAATCTTAAAAGCAGCAAGAGAAAAAAAAGTCAGTTACCCACAAGGGAATACCCATAAGATTGTCAGCTGATTTCTCAACAGAAACTATGCAGGCCAGAAGGGAGTGGCAAGAAATGTCCAAAGTGATGAATAGCAAGAACCTACAACCAAGATTACTTTACCCAGCAAAGCTATCATTCAGAATTGAAGGTCAGATAAAGAGCTTCACAGATAAGGAAAAGCTAAAGGAGTTCATCACCACCAAACCAGTCTTATATGAAATGCTGGCCGGGGAGGTTTTAAATTGCACTTCGTTCTGAGTAGCGTAATAAAATCTCACACTGCCCCACTCCATCCCACCTAGGATATGGTCATCCCTTTGTCCAGCATTTCCATGCTGTACGTACAGTACAATAAGGTAATTAAAGAGAGAGTCCACATTCACCATTCATATAACTTTTATTACAGTATATTGTTATAATTGTTCTATTTATTAGTTACTGTTGTTAATCTCTTGCTGTGTCTAATTTATAAATTAAACTTTAACATAGATATGTATGTATAGAAAAAAACATAGTACATTGGGTGACCCAAAAAATGTACACACACACACACTTTAAATAATTATAAAGGCAGTGTTAATTACAATGCATTTCATTTTCAAAATTGAGCTATCAGCTGTTAAAGTGTGTATACTTCTTGAGGGGACACCGTGTATGTAAGGCTCACTACTATCCATGTTTCCAGGCATCCACTTGGGGGTCTTGGAATGTATCCCGCACAGGTAAAAGTGAGCTACTGTATTAAAAAATTCCAATATTTGGTAAATGTAAAATGAGAGGGAAATCTATAGACATAGGAGAAATTTCAGGCGAATTTCTGGGAGGAAGCAATGAAAGATAAGAAACTTAAGAACTGTGAAAATATCACATAGTTCAGAAAATGAGCCCAAAAAGGCCAACTTAACACTTCTCTGGACAAACATCTTCAATTGAGAATGTTGATGGATTCTTTCCCAGGGAATTCTATTGCTTATTTTAAAGGGAAGCCAATGAAAAAATAGGCTAAGGTCCAACTCTGCTCACCCAGAGCCCACCTACAAGCAGACACCAGTATCTTTCGTCTTTGCTGATGCATCTGCATTACCATAGCAACGCCTCAGATCCTGGGAGACTGAGGCTCACGTGACAGACTCAGAATCCAGATTCAGGGCCCTGGAGTACATCGTGACTACCAGGTAGGCAACATCCTCTCTGTCCGCGTAAGAAACGTCCAACCTGTAGAGGATCTTTATGAGTTTATTTGAGCCAAACTGACGATAATTGCGGGGAAGTAAGTTCTGAAATGACAGTTTCCTGTTCCTTTTATACATTTGGAATTAAGTTAGGAAGTAAGGAAGATTACATGAAGATGGGGAAAAGCAAGACAGGGATTGGATGAGAAGACAGTTAACAAGATTATGTGCTCTCTGGAGGGTGCTTACCTTTGGAGGCGTCTGAAAGAAGAGGCATTTCAAAGGTGCGGTAAGCTAGATGCAGAGAAACAATGGGTGGGGCTTGCTCAAGGCAAAGATGTAGCTTTTACTAGGAAAGCTAGAGGTCTCCTCAACGTGGTAGCCTGGCTCCTGGCTCCCTCTCTCAAGGTTGCCTTGAGGTTCTGTTGAGATAATGGAGAGAATGCACTTTGGGAACCGAAACTTGTCCTTGGGAAGTGGGGGAGATTAGAGATAACTGAGCATCCCCCTTTCTTTTTTAAAAAAATATATTTTTAGCCGAAACCGGTTTGGCTCAGTGGATAGAGCGTTGGCCTGTGGACTGAAAGGTCTTGGGTTCGATTCCGGTCAAGGGCATGTACCTGGGTTGCGGGCACATCCCCAGTAGGAGGTGTGCAGGAGGCAGCTAGTCGATGTTTCTCTCTCATTGATGTTTCTAACTCTCTATCTCTCTCCCTTCCTCTCTGTAAAAAATCAATAAAATAAATAAAATATATATATATTTTTATTGATTTCAGAGAGGAAGGGAGAGGGAGAGATGGAAACATCAATGATGAGAGAGAATCATTGATAGGCTGCCTCCTACACGCCCCCTACTGGGGATCGAGCCCACAACCCAGGCATGTGCCCTTGACTGGAATCAAACCTGGGACCCTTCAGTCCGCAGGCTAACGCTCTATCCACTGAGCCAAAACGGCTAGGGCAGCATCCCTGGGTGGGAGAAAGTTTCTCTGCCCTTCGGCTTCACCTACTTTACTCCAAGGGTTAAATGGGGATGGGCATGGAGGTGTAGGGATATGGGGAAAGGGCTGTGATCCCTTCTCTCACTGCACAATCCTGGATCCTGCCCATCCTGCCTTAGCAGCAGTGTTCACACACCTCAGCACCAGTTACTTGTTTAACTGTGGGCTTCCCTCACCAGATGCACCTTCCTGGAGACAGTGCTGGTGTGAAGTGTTCCTCACGCTCATAGAGTTTGGGGCAGAATTTGGCACATGTAGGTGCTCAGCAAACTAAATGTTTGTTTCAACAATGAAAAGTAACATGTGTGAAGATCTCAAAGGAGCGCCTATGACGAGAGTCACAATTTCTTGCTGGAGGTCAGTGTCCCTCAGATGTCACTCTTTACATCAGCGGCGCCTTCACCAACAAAATCACAGAAGTTGGGCCCTGCTGCATGGCTCAGTGGTTGAGCATCGACCTAAGAACCAGGAGGAGACCTAAGAACCAGGAGGATTCGGGTCAGGGCACATGCTCAGGTTGCAGCTGGATCCCCAGTGTGGGGCATGCAGGAGGCAGCTGATCAATGATTCTCTCATCATCATCATCATCATCATCATCATCATCATCATCATCTCTCTCTCTCTCTCTCTCTCTCTCTCTCTCTCTCTCTCTCTCTCTCTGACATCAATAAAAATATTTTTTTAAAATCACAGAATTTGGGAATGCTGGGGGCCCCGTTCTCTCAGGTAGGAAACCAAGGTCTGGAGACGTGAAGTGGCTGCCCAAAGTCACCCCCCTAGGGTGGCAGAGCGAGAATGACCAACCACTCTGGTCTGTTCGGGACTGGGGGGTTTCTGGGGTCGCGGAACTTCCAGGGGACAGTCCCAGGCAAACCAGGGCGGTGAGGGCTGGGGCTGGATCCTAGGGATCCTTTTTGCTTCCAGTCCCTCTACCCCTCAGCGGGGAGAAAAATGTCCAGGGCGAAACTCCAGCCGCCACCACCACCACCGTCCACCCCCACCCCGCGCCACCAGGCGGCCCCCACCGGCCAACGATGTTAGAAGAGCCTTCCCTGCGCGCTCCCCGAGGTGCTGCGCGAGCCGGGGACGCGGGCGCAGGGACCCACGGCGGCACAAAGAGGCCTGGCCGCGGCAGTTTTGAAAATACCAAGGAAGTTGATCTGGGCCAGGGCCCAAGAAGTGACGAAGAGGGAGGGCGCGAGGGAGGGCGCGCGGGGATCGGGCGGCCGCAGAGCTCGCCGGCCTCCAGCGGGGAGCGCGGGCGGCGGGATGGGCGGCGGGCGCGGCGCCCCCGGGCTGCGACCCCGCGCACCCTCCCCCCGGCGCGCCGCCTCCGCGGCCCCGCGCTCCAGCAGGACTCCGACTCCCAGCCGGGCTCCCGCAGGCGGCGCGTAGGGCGCGATCGGTGCCCCTCGAGGAGCCGCCGGCTTCATCCCGGTCACCCCGCAGCTCGAGCCGCCCGCAGCGAGGGCCTCCCGAGGCCCCGGCACCAGGGACCATGAAAGGTAAGCGGTGCGTGCGCCGGAGTTCCCTGGCGAGATCCTGCGGAACCACCCCGCCCAGGCGGGGCTGAGGAGGGAGGACTCCCCAGGGCAGGAGTTCAGGGGACTGCTCCCTGCCTCTCCGACCGACCCTCTTGCGGAAGGCACGGGGAGGACAGCGTGGAGCCCTGTAATCCCGAGGAAGGGGAGAAGAACATGGAGAAAGTTCTAACAGTCCTGTCCCGCTCATGGCTCTAGCCCTTAAAAAAAACGGTTTTAAATTCTAAAGAGGTTCCTGATCTCTTTACCTGGACAGCGCAGAAAGATGTAACCAGTCCAGCCTCTGCAGTGTAAACCCCTCCCCAGGAGAGCCATCTCGGAGGCTCCTGCAGCCCCACTAGCCTCTGTCCTGCCCCAGGCGAAGGGCTCTCCTCCGGGAGTGCCAGCCCCTTCTTCAGAGAGCCCTGCGTGCGTGCGGTGCCTGAGTCCCCTGGGCCCTGCCCTTCCCAACCTCCGATCCCTGGCTGACCTGCCCTGCCCTCTGACCTCCTGGGAGCGAAGCAGCTAGAGAAGAGGAGTGGTCTGGGCCTGAGCTGTCCCCCGGGCAGTGGGTCATCAGATGGTGGCCTTTCCCGCCAGTTTTCGGGATGGAAACAAGAACCGTACTGGGTTCCGGGTGCTCCTACCTGGGCCTGGCTTTCCTGGGACCTGGGAAGGAGTGCGCTTGGTCTTCAGGTTCCTTTTCAGTTGCAGGGAGAGGCTATGGGACAGGGAACCGTCAGCGTTTCTTCGTGCTGTCTCCCGTCTTTTGTCTTTTCTTTTCGTTAATCCTTCCATGCACCCAGGGCAGAAGCCTGTGCTCTGAGCAGTGAGAACTCACTACCTGTTCGGCTCACTTGAAACTATACCCTCAGGTGGTGCTGAAAAAGCGGCTGTTTGTCTCTTTTACGTGTAAAAGTCCGGGGCTTCTCTGATTGAATACAGTCTCCATCGTTGAGGAAACTGAGGCCCCCACAGGTGGGACCAGCGGCACAGCACGGGTACACAACCTGTGCATCCCCACCGGGGCCTGGGCTCGGAAGGCCTCGCCCTGGGTGAATGCTCTGCGGTCACTCTCTTGAAATTCTTAATAATTTCTTTAACAAGGGACCCCCAATACTTTGTTTTTTGCACTGAGCCCTGCAAATGATGTTGCTGGTCCTATGGGCAGGAGTGAGGACTTGCTTAGGATTCACAGCGAGTCAAGGGGAGTAGAGCCGGGGCTGCTGACTTCCAGGCCCGAGCGCTTCCTTCCCTGTGGCCTCTGGTCCCTTTGTCCTTCCCCATGGCCTCACCATCTTGGGCAGTCTGCGACAGGCAAGTTACAATCAACCCCAGGGAGTTCGAGTGGCAGCAAGGAGGAACCTCACCCAGGAGCCATACACTCCTCGGTCAGCCGCTGGGGGCAGGTCATTACCCAGAAGCCTCCGGGAAGGTCTTAGACCACATCTCCCCACAGGCCTGGAGCCCACGCTGCTCTCAGCCTTAATGATGCTGCTGAGATGCTGCACATTCTCAGAGTGGTTTGGCTCCACCGACCACCCAGACAAACCATAGAGAAAATACAGTGCAGGAACGACAGGCAGGGCCGAAACCCTCTTTTTAAAAAAAAAATATATATATATATATACATATATATATTTTATTGATTTTTTACAGAGAGGAAGGGAGAGGGATAGAGAGCTAGAAACATCGATGAGAGAGAAACATCGATCAACTGCCTCCTGCACACTCCCTACTGGGGATGTGCCCACAACCAAGGTACATGCCCTTGACCGGAATCGAACCTGGGACCCTTCAGTCTGCAGGCCGACGGTCTATCCACTGAGCCAAACCGGTCAGGCAGGGCCGAAACCCTCTTAAACGGAGGAGACACCCACTCCCACGGAAGAGGGAGTCAGACACACACGCCCCACCTTTCGGAAACTCAGCAAGGCCATTCTCCTCTGAGCGGAGCAGAAAGGAGCTGGCGTGACAACACTTAGAGGAGCTTCCTGAGGAGACCAGCTGAAACCTGTCGTCATGTTATCAGGCCTCGGGGTCCTGCTGGCCGGGAGGCTGGGAGTCCCAGAAAGAAGCCCAGTGCCTGCCCCTCTCGCCTCCTTTTCCCCGCGCTCAGCCAAGAGCCTCACCACATGGGGCCCGATTGCTGCCCACGGAGGCCTCAGGCAGCTCTCCTGTGTTTTCCCTCCAGTCTCCAGGAAACCTGCCTGTGATCTCCCATAACAGACCGGGGACCGGGCTGCAGAGCTTCGGGGAAGCTGAGGGGTGATGCCCAGCGCACCTCCCTGCAGGGGCTTCCCTCGCCCTCCCCAGGAGCCAGGCATTGCCGCCTCTCTGCCTGAGATGGAAAAGGCAGGGCAGACAGCAAATATTTGGCCTTTGGGATCTGTGGAGTGTGAAAAAGCCGGATTTTTTTCACCCAGATGGAAAAAGTAAAGTGCCCGGCAGAGCAGCCCTTCCCCAGGGCAGTGCTGCCCATGCTTGGCCAGGGCCCCTCCCATCCGAGAACGATATCTGTTGACAAAGATTCACCACCCCCGCTCAGAGCCAAACACAGTGATGTGATGTTTTGGGGGGGGGGAGAGGGGTGTTGGCGGAGACGGTACTTAAACAAGAAAACACGTTCTCTGAGGAGCCCTGCCACCAGTGGCCAGGGGCCAGGCCGCCTCTGCCAGCCAAGCTGTTTCCACCCTGAGGCCCCTCCTGCCCGCCCGCCCGCCCGCCAGGCCTCCCAGGCAGCAGTGTCTTTAGATGCAAGCTGGCCCCTGGCCCCAGGCAGAGCCCCTCTCACACCGGAAGGCCACGCAGCTGCCTCCAGCCCCTTGGTGATGGGCCCACCTTGGAACTTCCCTCTGACTTGTCAGGGCCATGAAGAGCCACCTGTGGGATTGTTTCCACAGCCTGAGGAGAGCGTCCTGTGGTGGGAGCCCTCCCAGCTATAGGAGCCGCACCCCCCACCCCCAGACGCAGCCTGGCTCTGCATTCAAAGCGTTTCTCTCTCTCTGGGTCTGGTCTCCTGGGTGTCCCTGCAGCCATCCTGCTCTGATGCACGTGACTCAGCCCCGGAGCTCTGGGCCTGAGTGCCACTTGGGCAGCAGAAATGACTCGGTAGAGAGCTGGTTGGAAGTGGGCCTGCTGCATGGGCCACTCTTTGCCCCCAGGAGACTTGTCCTCAGCTGCCAGGGACTGGGCAGAGACACGCCCCACTGTTCCCTCAGCGGGGGAGGAATAGCCCTTCCCCACGAATCAGGGAGCAGTACCCACTCCCTGTGGGCAAAGGACAGGCGGGGGAAGAGGGGGCAGTGGAACACAGCAGTGCGATCCCAGGAAAATCCACCTCACAGCTCGGTGAGGGGAGATTTTATCCTCTCATGAATGGGCAGACTGGGTCCCCTTTGGAACCCTGACCTCCATCCCCAGACCCCGGGGCACTAGAAGGAGCCCGAGACTAGAAGAAAAAGGAGCTGATGCGGCAAAAGTGTAAAGACCCACTAAATGGCCCAAATCAGGGGAGGGGGAGGAGCTTAGATGTTGGAGATCAGCTTCAAACTCTCAGACACACACACACATTGGTCACCTTGTCATCCAACTGGGGTCATTTTAATAACTGAAGACTCACATCCCATAGCTAATTTTGGAGAGAGGAAAACGAATTATTTTTCTCAGTAGATGTTGGTGGATAGCTTGGCAGTTTTCATGGACAGGCAGCTGTGCTGGGTGTTAGAACTGGCAAGTACAGTAACATGAGAGACAGTGCCAGTCATATCTACACTGCCATGTGAATTATGCTTAATTTAGCAAGTGTGTGTGTGTGTGTGTGTGTGTGTGTGTGTGTGTGTGTGTGTGTTGAGCACTGCTGAAGCCACGCTTAGGTCTGGCTCTGTCATAGACTCGCTTTATAACTGTGATGAAGTCATTGATACTCCCTGGCCTCCAGTCTCCTCCTCTGCAAGTAGATTGGCTGATCTTCAAGGTTCTTTCTAGCTAACATTCTACTCTATTGTTTTTCCTTCTGTGAGGGTACACACATACACACACACACACACAATTTAGAACTGTAAAGCCCACAGGGTAGTATAAGAATGTGAGTTTTATGAGCATGGGGTCTCGTCTGCCTCTTTCCTGCCTCACTCCTGCACAGTGCCTGGCAGAGAGGAGGTGTCCACCTCATTCATTCAGGGGATACATCTGAGTCTTCCACCGGGTTGGAATCCTTAAAGGCAAGTATCACACCACGGCATCCCCAGACTCTAATATAGATATTCAGTGAAGATTCATGCTTCTATTTAACAAACATTTATTGACCAACTGCTAAATGCCAGGGTTTGTACATTCATGTATTTCTAATGTCCAAGAAAGATTCAAAGAAGAGCTCAGAGATTGCTCTTTCTCTCAAGGAGCTTACCCTTTGCTAGGACACTTCAGATTTGTGCCCAAATCATTAAAAAAAAAAAAGACTAAAAGTGGTAAGTGTCATAAGAGAGGCAGTTTGGGGTGTTATTGGTTCTTCTCCTGTCCCTCCTCCTTTGCTGGATGTGTCTGGTTTCACCTGTGAACTCCTCAGTCCTTACTGGGCAGCCATTCTTTGAACAGTCTTGCCCAGTTTCATAGATTTGCCATGGGAATAGGCTGACGGTACCAGATCTCCCCTCTGAGCTCCAGTCATCTTTCCAACAGTGTCTGAACATCTCCAGATGCACACCTGCAGGCACCTCCTTCAAGGCTCAGATGAGATCCCTTTATGTTCACCTGAATCCAAGCCACAATACTGGTTATTCTGGGATGTTGTCCCACACTTTTCAGTCAACAAACTTGTATTGAGTGCACGCTTTGGGGAAGGAAACATGCAAGTTTAAAGGCAAACCAGGATGGTTCCTACCCTCAAGCAGAGACTAGACCTTCACTCTTAAGAAAATCAGATAATTGCCCAGCTGGTGAGGTTCAGTGGTTGAGCATCAACCTATGAACCAGGAGGTCACAGTTCGATTCCCGGTCAGGGGCGCATGCTTGTGTTTCGGGCTCGATTCCCAGCAGGGGGATGTGCAGGAAGCAGCCCATCAATGATTTCATCATTGATGTTTCTATCTCTCCCTCTCCCTCCTGCTCTGAAATCAATAAAAATATATTTCTTAAAAAAAGAAAATCAGGTAATCACGGGAGATGAGGGAGAAGAACAAATGAGTACTACATAGGGCAGATTCAGTAGGAATCACCTGAGATAAAGAGAGCATTTCAAGTTGGGGCAGTTGAGGAAGACTTTAGGGAGGAGTTGAAGGGTGGGCAAGATTTTGGATTAGGTCAGTGGTCAGAAAACTCATTAGCCAACAGAGCCAAATATCAACAGTACAACGATTGAAATTTCTTTTGAGAGCCAAATTTTTAAAACTTAAACTATATAGGTAGGTACATTGTTATTAACTTAATTAGGGTACTCCTAAGGCTTAGGAAGAGCCACACTCAAGGGGCCAAAGAGCCGCATGTGGCTCGTGAGCCGCAGTTTGCCGACCAGGGGATAGGTCATTCAAGGGACAGTCAGAAGAGGCAGGAGTCAGCGCTGGGGAAAGCTGGGCATTATGTCATTGGATAAATGTGTTTAGGGGTGATGGGTAGAGATTTATCTGAAGTTGAGAACTGGCTGAGAGACACAGGGAGTCACTAGACCAGGGGGCCTTGGGTGCCATTCTAAGGACTCCCAACCATGTGCTGTTGACAGTGGAGAGGATTTGGAAGGGTTTGTCAGGAGAGGGCGTGGTTGCTTCTTCTCCCTGGAGACGTTGGGAAATCTCTCCTTTTAGAGAATGAGGGGAAGAAAATGAGCTCGTGAAGGAGCCAAGAGGAGTGGTCAGGGACTCGTGAAGAGACGTAGGATGGTAAGTCATGGAAACAGAGAGGAGAAAGTTCCAAGAAAGAAGTCAACAATGAGATTGACTGTTAATCAACAGAGCTGGCCCAGGATGATCTGATCTAGAGAAAGACAGGCGACACGCGCTAAGAAGGGCATGGGTAGCTTGGTAAAAACAGTGCAGGGCGGCCTTGGGTCAGAGAAGTTTCAGAAAAAGGGAACTAAGTAATTAAAGTAAGAAGCAGGTTGGCTTGTGGTCAGGGGAAGGTAGAGGGAAAGAGGAGAAGGGAGAATTGGAGCCATGGTGATGAAGACGGCAGGAATGCGTGAGCTTTGCTGTGGAAGGAAGCAAGGCTCTCTTTATGGGGTCCTCAGGGAAGGACATGGACATAGATTTTTTGCATTACTAGTTGCATTTAATCTCCTTATGGCATATACTCATCATGAAAACTTTTGAAAAATACAGAAAAGCAAAAAATAACAGCCCTCACATGAATGCTTAGCCCTGAGAGATAATTGACAAGATTTGGATGAGCTTTCTTCCAGAAATCCTTCTGTGTATATTGGCACAGATTTTTTTTCCACATAGTTAAGATTAAACTATCCATATACGTTTTTAAAATTCAACAATAGCCCAGCCAGTGAGGCTCAGTGGTTGAACATTGACCTATGAACCAGGAGATTCGATTCCTGGTCAGGGCACATGCCCGCGTGGTGGGCTCGATCCCCAGTGTGGGGCGTGCAGGAGGCAGCGATCAATGGTTCTCTCTCATCATGGATGTTTCTATCTCTCCCTCTCCCTTCCTCTCTGAAAAAAGATTTTAAAAAGTTCAGCAATACAACATAGCTGTCTTTCCTGGGCAATAAATATAGGGCTGCTTTATTTTTTCAATGGTTGCATACTATTCTATAGTACAACTTTACAATCATTTATTTAACCAATCCCTTATCGATGGGCTTTTGAGTCATTTACTTTTTTCCTCAGGTGTATGTGGCCTCTAGTGATAATTTTGACACATCCATCTCAGCCTCGTTGAATATGTATTCCCTGATGGGGGAAATCCTTAGAAGGGGGATTGCTGAGTCCAAAAGCATGCTCATTCCAAGTGTGGATGAGTGCCACGCTGGGCTCCACATTACAGGAGGGCCTGTTCCCACACACCTTCGCCTCCGCTGGGTTTGAAGCGAAACAGCTGGAGGGAGTTAGGGGAAGGGGAAGAGTTTAAACCTAAGTTTTGGTCTTTTCAGAAAGGGAGGAGGTGAGCTCATCTTTGGAGAATGGGGTGGGCTGAGAACAGGAGGAATCTCGCGGGAAGATCCAGGTGGCAGCACTTGACTGAGCCCGAACCCACACCACGCTCTGACACGCTTTCACCAGGCTGGGTTTTCCCGGCACAGAGCACACAGGCTGAGGAGAGACAGGCACAAGGGCAGGACAGAAAGCTTAGGGCTCTAGGCAGCTGAAGCTAATCCCGGGGGCGTGGCTGGTAGCCTGGATGAGGTATAGCCTATAAAGGCTTGGTGCAGCCGGGATCAGGAAAAGCAGCGGGAGAGGCGGGAGAAAGGCGCTGAGATGGTGCAGCTTTACGCTCCAGAGGGTGGTCAGGCTGAGCTGCGGCCACTGATCCTACAGACTCCAGGTCATGGGGCCCCGAGGTCCAGAGGACCAGTGGACATTCAACGTAACGTTGCCTCCACTAAAGTTGCTGGTGGGAGACAGGATGAAGACATAATGCAGTCCAGGTGAGGTACTATCCAGAACAGTGTTCCCCGATAGAGGTGCACCTCTGAATACCATTTCCATGGGGTTTCATAGATCACTTCTTTTAAAGAATGGCAGGGAGCTCTATGGTCAAGTAAGTTTGAGAAACATCGAATTAGACAGAGATTGAAATGGGCTTATTTTTTTTTGAAGGACTAAAACAATTTTAGTGTATTGCTATGAGTTTCTGAGATGGTGGAAGAGTATGCAGCATTTTCCAGACGTACTTGATCAAAGAACCCTTTTCACGAAGAGTATCTTGGAACTAGTGTTCTGCAGGACGTGATTTAGAAAATGGATTTGTTCGAGGTTGGAAATGGGTCCTGAACGTGACAGGCATGGGGAAAGGAAGACGAATGACAGCAGCAACTCCTTAGGACGGGATGATCCTGATAAAAATGACTGTTCCTACCATTTCTCAAGTATTTACTATGTGGCAGGTACTTTTCGTGTATCGCCTCGTTGAATTTTCCCACAGCTCTGTAAAGTAGGTGGCATTCTCTGTTTTTGCACGAGAAGCTCGGAGAAGGGAAGGGAAGTCCCCAAATGAAAGATAGCATGGGCCTCAAGTGGTGACCATAGACACCAAGACTCCTCCCGCCCCTCCCATCCCACAGATTACAGGGTTTGGGGGCGGGGGGTGGGAGTTGCTCTCTGCACAGAGATCAGTGTGTATGTGATGGGGAGGGCTGGGGTCTGTTGCATTGAGTGAATAGCCTGGGGTCTCTTCTCAACTAGAGGCCACAGTCCCCCTTGAAGGGGTCCTCAGTCATGGGGTGGCCACTTGGAGTTCTCACAGGGGCCAGGGAATGCCACTGGCAGTGAGGGGGCCGGATGCCAACTGTCTGCGTGGTGTGGGAAAATCCTGTCTCATGAAGACTCGTGCCACCCAAATGTCACGAGTGCTCCAGTTAGAAACACCGAGGGCCGGGGAGGGGAGGAGAGTCCTTTGGGATGGAGGGGGAATTTGCCCACAAGCTCTGCGGTCCAGGAACACAGTGAGTGGAAGGCAGCAGGCAGTGGGAGGCTGTGGGCTGGCTCGGGTTCGGACAGAGGTGGCAGGGGGTGAGGAAATGCCTGTCCCAGGTCATGGGGTGTGGAGTTTAGGGCTGAAGGAGCAGAAAGGAGGCCAATGTTCCGGGGAAGCTGATCCTGACAACTTGTTGAGCAGGAGAATTTGAAAGGGAAGGACCAGACTCATCAGAGCCCAGACGGGCAGACCGATTCCGTCCTAATATAGATGCGCCCACAGAGGAAGCCTCCGGGGAAGGGGGGATAGCAGGAGGGTTCTAATGCAAACAATTTTGCAACCTTAATTACAGCATTCTGCAACCTTGGACTATAGCTATTCTGCAGGTTTAAATATAGCACTGGCTCCTGAGAAGGCTCTCAAGTCTTTATTTTTACTGACCCAATTGGCTGTTTTGAAAACCCGCTCTGTGAACCCTGCAGAAGATAATCATCAAAATATGTTTCTTGAAGTTCCCAAAGAAAAGACCTTTTATTCAGTTCCTCGAATCTCCGCCCCCCCCCCCCCCTTGCCGACTCCGCGGGAAGATGGCAGAAAGGCTGAGGAGTGAATGAAGTCCACATTTTCAGTCAACCAAGAGACAGCTAGAGTCGCCGACCGCAGTTGAGTTAGCAGTTGGTTAACGGGTCCCGGCTCTTTTCCGCCTCCCGAAGGAGAAGTGAACCGAGCTCAACCCCCGCGGAGTCAGCAGTCACGCCGCGCAGTGTGCCAACAACACATGCACCTTCCATCAACCCTTCCACGTGGCGCTGGGAGCAGAGGCCTGAAAAATGAGGAGTTCGTCCCGAGGCTGCCCCGTGTTTGAGTTGGATGTTATGACCTTCGGTAGGAGAGGAACAGAGGCCCTTTCAGATCTCCAGCGGTTGCTGCTGCTTTATGAGTCTGAGCGTGCCACGCTGGCTTCGAAGGCGATTGGATTTTTTTTTTTAAAAGACACTGCCTGTAATTGGGGTAGAGATGGCTAGATGAAGAGAGAGCCTGGCTGTGTCAGGGGTAGGTAATTCGTGGGCCTGGCTTCTTTAGCTCAGGGACCAGGATGCTCCCCGTGACACCTCTTGGGGCCTCTGGAGCAGGGGGGCAGAAGCTGGCCTGTAGAGTCTTAGGTACTTGCTACCCAGAGCAGCAAGCTGTCCCAAGCTTGTCCTCACTTTGTCCCAAGAAAGGGGCTTTCCCCAAGTCCATGCATTACCCTATCTTCTCCGGTGTCCTTTTCCAAGCTCACCCCCTCCTGTCACAAGAGCCTTTATCTGGGATCAGCAAAATGAAAAAAGGAAGAGAGAGAGAGAGAGAGAGAGAGAGAGAGAGAGAGAGAGAGAGAGAGAAGGCAACAGAGGCTATTGGAAACATGGCTTACAATACGGCGACTTCTCCAGACACCTGGCAACCCATAATGTTTGATACTCAGGTGCCCCTCACTGTTCAGCATGTCAGAAGTCTTCGGTTATCCGTGGGTAATTTATGTGTGACACCGGGAAGGACCAGGGCCTTATTTTGGAGGGCCATAAAAACACCAGGGGTATTCTAAGATAATTAACTAGGACACTAATGAACCCCCCCCCCCCCAAAAAAAGAAACACACACACACACATAACAACACAAAAGAGGACTTTTAGTTTTAGGAGAGGAATATTACATCCCTTGTTCTAGTTCTGAGAAAAGGAGGAGAAGCAGATCCTAAATTTTGCTGCACCTCCTCCCCCCGCCCCCTCCCCCATCCATTCCTTTTCAATGCAAACATTAGGCTCCTGGGTGTTAATTTTTTTTTTTAATTTATTTTTTAAATATGTTTTCCTTGATTTTAGAGAGAGAAGAAGGGAGAGAGAGAGAGAGAGAGAGAGAGAGAGAGAGAGAGAGAGAGAGAGACATCTGTTGCCTCCTACACACTGCCTACTAGGGATCAAAACCACAACTTGGGCATGTGCCTTGACCGGGAATCGAACTGTGAATGGGATGACGCTCAACCAACTGAGTCACACTGACCAGGGCTTAATTTTAAATCTCTACTGCTCTAAGCCTTTGCATCTCAATGCATCAGCACACCCCAACACTCCCTAGCCATGGAGAACTCTAAGAATAAGCCATATTTAAAACACATTTTAAATCACTTATGTTTATATTTGAATAAAAATTAGCCCTTAATTGAAACAACAGAAGTTGACAATTAGCTAAGGATGCAGGCCTTCTCAAAGGGCCAGTGAACCCATCTGTTTTGAACACCCACTATGTGGTCAGCCCTGTGCTGAGGGAAGACTTCCTGACCTCAAGGAGATGACGAACTGCTGGGAGGCCAGACATGTAAACAGATGCCAGGCCTGGTTGGAAGGGCTTTGCCCAGCTCTGTGGCCTGTCTGAGCTGGGTATATGCATTCTGCAAGCATTCTGTATGTGTGTGTTTGCATCTTGCTTCAGACATGTACGAACCACTCACTAGCTGGCAGGTCACTGAACCTCTCTGAGCCTTTGTAACATGACAGGTGGGGTCTGTGACTTACAAGTGCCCACGCCCCTTGACATAAGGAAGATCCAAACCTCTAGAGATCTTCAGTTTATTGGAGCCAAACGGATGACAATTGCCGCGAAGCAAAATCTCAACAGATTGAGAAAATGCTCCAGAGAATGTCAGTTTTACAGCTTATCTTATACATCAGAGTCAAAGGAAGAGACATAAGGGAGTTACATGAAATTCACTGGTGGTAGTTTAGGGAGGTGGGAGAAAGCAAAGCGGGGAAATCTCTGAGACTGGGTAAACAGAGGCACCTACTTCTCTTACATTGTGGGTACAGGATAGTTAGCAGTTAACATTACAGCGCATAGAAATGGTATGTGGGGAACAAGATAACAATGAGGGGCCCTGTGGTCTCTGCCCTGGTGCTGGCTGTGTCCTGCAGGGTCCAGAAAAGAAGGGGATCACTTTGACATTCCAAGGGTATGTTATCTTAGATGCAAAAAGACAATAGACAGGCTCACTTAAGGTGAAGACTGACCTTTGTGAAGGAAGCTGCAGACCTAGGATGTGACCACCCGCCACACGCGCTTTTAGTTAGGCGTTTTTATGTTCAGACCATCCTGTGCGATTACTTTTTTTTTTTTTTAATTCCTCACTCGAGGATATTTTTCCATTGATTCTTAGAGAGAGGGAAATATCAATGTGGGAGAAACACACGTTGGTTGCCTCCTGCATATGCCCCAATTCTGTTTCTTTGTTATGGGGTGGGGCCACAACATTAGTAACCAGGAAACAGAATTTCCGGAGGATGAGGCCCAGAAATCAGGATTTTAAAAAGATTCCCAGGTGATTCTAATGTGCAGCCAAGGTTGAGAACCACTGCTGTAAACACTTCAGAAAACGGGTACAACCAACACTGAGTCAGATCACCCCAGAAGGCATGGGAAGGGGCAGGCATGGGAGATGGATAGGGAGAGGAATATTCTTTTCCTGTCTCTGTCAAGCCTGCTCGGCCCAGTGCCAAGGGGGAGAACAGATTCCTGTCTAATCAATCATCTTCTAATCAATTAGAGACTCTGTCCTCAGGGCAAGCTTTTTCTCAGTTCTTTATGTCTGTTTCTCCCTCCCTCTGACCGGAACAATCTGGGGGTAATGTGAATGTAATGAGCCCGTGCTTACAAAGAGCTTGGCTTGTAAAAGCCTCACAATTGCTTTGGATTGTGTTCTCACTAAAGCAAACAAGGCGAAAGTGGAGAGTTGCTATAGCATTCCCAACCCGACATAGGTAAGTTAGGGGTCCCCAAGGCCCCAGGCTCAGCCCTGGTGAACAGGAAGTCCAAAGAATGAGAAAGAGAAGAGAGCTCCTTGGGGATGGGGGTGGGGGTGGTGGTGGGGGGGACTGTGAGTTACGGAGCTGAGACATGAGCAGAGGGAACAGGGCCAAATTCTCGTGAACCCTTCATGTAGAGAGAGCTGAGATCCACCCTGGCAGCTGTCATTTCCCTTCCCATGGGCTGCTCTGCAAAGGACCGGAAGGGGCCCCTCTTTTACTTCCCGCTTGCTAATGATTGCCAATTGGGGGGGGGGGGGGCTCTCGAAGGGACAGCAAAGTTATAACAAAGCTGTGTGCTTTTCAAGGGGGTGTTTGCTGAAGGCTCGGTGTCAGCCTTGCTTGATTTAAGTCTTCCCAGATTCTTGCAAAGGCTATAAACAATGAAGTGATGAAATTAGTCCCAGAGCCAGAACAGGGAGGAGGCCTAGTCACGAGGGAGGGCAGAGGAGCACCATCAAGGGGTGGGGAGGCATGAGAAATGAGGCAGGACGGCCTAGAAGGCAGTTCTGCTCCAAGGAGTGGAAGGAATACCTCCCTGAGGGGGCCGGAGATGGCCGGTAAGTCTGACAGCCGAAGCGTTGTTCTAGCTGAGACCATCAGGGGATGAGAGAGCCTGAGGATCCGGGTCAGAGAGAGCACAGGAAGCACCCAGGATTCCTAGGAGGCCCCACCCGAGACCCCGGTTTATGGGAAAGGCGAGGCAGTCCTGGTACCCTCCCGGGGAGTTATCCTCTGAACTCTTGGCGGATGGATGATGGATAGCAGCCTAAGACACAAAGCAGGGCTGAGCAGGCTGCTTTCAGAATTCATGTACAGGGGTGGGGCAGTTGGACCAAAGACCCCAGCATAAACCCCAACCCTAGAAGGTGCTGCCCCAGGCCCTGTCACCCTGCGACAGCCATTCTGGTTGCTTTTGTTTATTTGTTTGTTTGTTTGTTTGTTTTGGCCCCAGTCTTTTCTGATTGGTCAGTCTTCTACTGACTGCTCAGCACCCATACTTGTGGTGGAAGATTCTGTGTCTCAGTCCAGCTAGTGCTCCTTGAAAAAAGGGGCGTGAGGGCAGGAGGCTGGGGGGTGTGGGGGTGGTGCATGGGGGTGGGGTGGGGGATGCACCTGTTTCAGTCACCATGTGTTCAGGATGAAAGGACGCTGAGCCAGATCAAGCAACTGGCTCTCATTTCTTTTCACTTCACTGAAAGGGGGCTGAGCAAGGTGCATACAGTGTAGGAAGCTGAACTGGCCCATGTGTCCTTTCCACCTTGTGGGAGATCATGGAGTCTTTTTACTTGGATGTGTGGGGACATCCCAGTTTCTCAGCCACTCAGTTCTTACCTTTATCCCTGTTTTCTCTGCCTACCGTCAGGTCACCTGCAGCTCAAGGGGGCCAACTTGGACCCAGGCGTGTGTGTGGGGAGGGTTGGACAGGGGCTGGAGATCGGTAATGAGTGGGGCGTCTGGAAAGGGGTGGGTGTGGCTCAGGGTCCCGCCTGGCATCTGACTGCACTTGGCTCATCACAGTGAGGTCGGCTGGTGGCGACGGAGATGCGTTGTGTGTTTCCGAAGAGGAGCTGGCTGGTGACGAGGACATGCCGTCCTTCCCGTGCACACAGGAGGGTAAGGGCTCTTGGGGGGGGAGGGGGGGCTGCCCTCTGACCTCTTCTCTGTGCTCCTTGCTCCCATCCCCAGGCTGGTCACTCACCTCTCTCCATGTCTCCAAAACCCTGGCTGTCCTTCTCCCCTCTGCTTCCTCGGCGGTAAAAAGGCAGAGTAGCACGGAGTTTGACACAAGTGCCACCTGTCTCCAGGGCCTCCCCCGTGAGACCTGTCGGGGACCTGTGCCATTTCCCCCAGGGCCTGCCTCTCAGCGGGCACAGAACTGTCCCCGTCGTGTCCCCTGCCAGCCACGTAGCCTATCCTCAGGCCCACAGGACCCAGCGTAGCATTTGGCTCGTCTGAGTTGTTACCCGGAGCTCTCCTTGGTGGGTTTCAGTACAGACTGGAGCAGCTCTTCTCAACCTTGGCTGTGTGTCCCTTGTAACCACCCAGGGATGCCTGCGGGTGGCCCTCAGAAACGCGGATGCCTTTTGGTCTGGAGTGTGAACGAGGCATCGGGAATTTTTAAACATTCCTGGTATTTCTAACGTGCAGCCGGAATGGAACGAACCCTAGAGATTTCACAGCTGGAACGTCCCTGCCTTCTCCCTGAGCATTAGCCACCTGCCAGCGTGGCCAGGCATACCTGGTCCTCTCTTTCCTCTGTACTAGGGACCACCTTGTAGACTAGAAGAATTCATTTGGTTTCCATAAGAATTGCTGGTTACTCTTGAAGTTTGGGGACTGGTGATCGACCTTCTGGTTTGCCTGGGACTGAGAGGGTTGCCCAGGGGGTGTGACTTTCAGTCTTGACAAACCATCCCGGTGCACACCCTATCGCGGAGTTCCCGTGACATGAGGCTTTCGGTGCTGAAACCAGGGAAGTCCCAGGCAAACCGGGACGGTTGGTCAGGCAGTGGTGAACCGTGTGCTGGCTGCCGCAGGCTGTGGATGCACAGTAGGGCTAACGTATGGGAAAACGTGTTTGCCCACAGCCAGGCTGCATGATGATGCCGTAGAATCACGGTAGTGCTGGGTGTGCTGTGAAGACCCTGGCTCTGGTCTCTTCGATTCCTGAAAGCTCTGGGGCCTAGAGGGAAGGCGGTGAGATGGTAAAGAATGAGAACCTAGAATAGTGATGGCGAACCTTTTGAGCTCGGCGTGTCAGCATTTTGAAAAACCCTAGCTTAACTCTGATGCCGTGTCACATATAGAAATTTTTTGATCTTTGCAACCATAGTAAAACAAAGATTTATATTTTTGATATTTATCTTATATATTTAAATGCCATTTAACAAAGAAAAATCAACCAAAACAATGAGTTTGCGTGTCACCTCTGACATGCGTGCCATAGGTTCGCCATCACTGATCTAGAACGTGGAATGAAATGCGAGGAGACCGGCCGGGGCAGGGACCCGGAGCTCACCTTTCAGCTGCAGCCTCAGCCACTGGCCTCTTTTGCGCCCCGACAGGCCGGCCGGGACCCCGCTGCAGCCGCTGCCAGAAGCACCTGTCTTTGCACACGTCCGTGCGGATTCTTTACCTCTTCCTGGCTCTGCTCTTGGTGGCCGTGGTCGTGCTGGCCTCTCTGGGTGAGTGCAGACCCCCAGCAGCATCCGGGGAGTCCCGGGCTCCCCCCGCCCCTCCGCCCTCCCAGGCTGCAGGGGATTTCTGATCAGGGCTCCAGCAGCCAAACTCCCCTACACAGACCAGCA
Organism: Myotis daubentonii; assembly: GCF_963259705.1. Classification (NCBI taxonomy): domain Eukaryota; kingdom Metazoa; phylum Chordata; class Mammalia; order Chiroptera; family Vespertilionidae; genus Myotis; species Myotis daubentonii. The sequence continues at coordinate 34,842,919 of NC_081844.1, forward strand.
GACCCCTGCGGCAGGGCCCAGAGCCAGGGGTCTCCGTGCCTGGTTCAAACGACAAAGACTGGCTCCTGCTTTCTGGTCAGCGATGGGCTGTGTGATCTGGAGCAAGGCCCTTCCCCTCTCGGCACCTCCGTTTTCCGAGAGATAAAATGAGAGGCTAGGACGACATCCGTGATTCCCAGTGTTAGCCCCGTGTGAGATTCGCTGGGAGCTTTAAATAATATATTGATGCCTGGGCCCCACCCCAGTAGTGTAATTAGTTCATGTATTTAGGCTTTCCAGATGAGCCTGCTGAACACCCGTAGTTGAGGTCACTGGATCAGGTGATTTCCAAGCCCCTTCCGTGGTCTTTGTGACCGTTTCTCAAAGTGAGGCTGGGTGCCTTCCCGCCTCGCAGTCACCGCGGTATTTGTGGGAGTGCAGATTCCTGGGTCTCAGCCAGACTTACTCCATCAGAGTCCCGCAGGCGCAGCCCAGGGACCCGGAGGTCGTGGGTTCCTGGCACACTGTGGTTTCTGTGCGTGGTAGCTGCCCCAGGTGAGGCATACAGCTAGACTCAGGTAACTTCCGCCTTCTGGGTGCTACCGGCTTATGGTAAACTGATGGAAACACATGGGATGGCTTCTCACTGCAACTGCATTCGGATTTTAAAAATCCAGACTTCTTTCCTAAGGAAACAGTACGTGTGTTTGCCCTAATGGACTAGACATTAGAGACAAGGCTGGGACTCGGATGAGACCAGCGGGGTGCGGAGGGTGCCTCACGCTAGGTGCTGTGCCCTGCACGCATCCGGCCCTGAACAGGGGGCTGTCTGGTTCCGACCCTGGTTAGAGAGATAGTAAGTCCTCACTCAGTGTCATCAATAGGTTCTTGGAAACCGTGGCTTTAACGAAATGACATATATGGAAACCAGTTTTGCCATAGATAACTGATATAAACAAGAGTTAAGTTCCTACACTATATTTCTGGTCACAAAAGTATCATCAAACTTCTAAATAAAGACCCAAAACACTTCTACTATTAAACATTCAAATAAATGTGAGTGATACATACATTTAAGAAAGATGAATAAGGACAAATAAGATTGTTTTCCAACCCAGTGATTCCCGTCCAGGGCTGTGGGTGGCCAGAGCCTATCCCGGCGGCTCAGGGTGCGCTGAGGGAACCTGCCCTGCACGCCCTTCCATCCCAGGGTGCATCACACACACACACACACAATCAGAGGACCCGGGGCCTCTCACTGTTACCAATTAAATCTCACAGCTCTGACCTACACAGTGTTAATCAAAGCCCATGGCTCCCAAGCATTTGGAATCAGCATTTTATTTTATTTTTTTTAATATATTTTATTGATTTTTTACAGAAAGGAAGGGAGAGAGATAGTTAGAAACATCGATGAGAGAGAAACATCGATCAGCTGCCTCCTGCACATCTCCCACTGGGGATATGCCCACAACCCAGGTACATGCCCTTGACCGGAATCGAACCTGGGACCCTTCAGTCCGCAGGCCGACGCTCTAGCCACTGAGCCAAACCGGTTTTGGCGGAATCAGCATTTTAGAGCTGATAACAACCTTAGAAGTCATTTAACTTCACGTTTTCTTTTTACAGATGATCCAATTGAGCTCTAGAAAGATTAATCAACTTGCCCAAAGTCACCCAACACATTTGAGGCAAATCTGGGACTAGAAGCATATATATATATATATATATTTACACATATGTGTAATTATGTATATTACACATTATAATATGTACATACATTTAAGACATACATATACAGCCAGGTATATGTACACATAAAAATATAAACTTAAAGGAGAGATAAAAACAGATATATGTCTATAGGTAGGAATAGTTACATAGATACGTATTTTTAAGAGATGCATGACAAACGCTGGTCATAGAAAGCATTTTCCCTCACCGCCCCTGGGAAGCCCCATAGAAGAAGGGCTGATAAAAACGTCTTTCTCTGAGGCAACATCCTGCCCCAGTGTCTCACCTGTATTTGCTCTACAGTTTTCAGGAAAGTAGACTCTCTCTCCGAAGACATCTCCCTGGCCCAAGCCACTTATGACAAGAAGCTTGTGTCTATGCAGGAAAATCTTCAGGGCCTTGGTAAGTGTCCAGTGTCCAGATGTGCTGACTATGATAGAAAACGAATGGTAACTGGGGTAGGGTGATGGTCACCCCCCAACCCCCACCATGTGCCTCTATGTTTTGGTGCCTGGAGCAGGGCAGCCTTCACCAACTTAGGCCTAAGGGAGGAGGGAGGACAGCCATGGCTGCCTGCTCCCTGTTCAGCTGGAGAACCACCCATTCAGGAGGGCTGCTCCCCGGGACTGGAGGTTCTGCGTGTGGTAGGGAAGGAAGCGAAAGACAATTCATTTCCCTAATATCCTCATGCAATTCATTTCCCTAATATCCTCATGCATCTGAAGTTATTTTTAAGACCTTCTAAAGCCTTTTAGTAAGTCAGCCCTTTCCTCATCACTACTTTAAAGTGTGCATGATTCAGGATACTCTTTTTTGTTTTGTTTTGTTAATCCTCACTTGAGGATATTTTTTCCCCACTGATTTTTTATGGAGAGTGGAAGAGAGAGGGAAAGACAGAGAGAAACATTGATGTGAGAGAAACACATCGATTGGTTGCCTCCTGCACAAGCCCTGACCAGACTGGGGAGGAGCCTGCAACCAAGGTACATGCCCTTGGCCGGAGTCGAACCTGGGACCCTTTGGTCCGCAGGCTGATACTCTATCCACTGAGCCAAACCAGGTAGGGCTCATGATGCTCTTGATCTCCTGCTTTAACAAGGGACCTTCTCACAATGAGCCAGAAGGAGCCATCATGGAAGGGGTTAGAGGTGGTCTGTGTCATGGAGAGAGAAAGTCCTGCTCTGCCACTGTCTCGATCAGTGAGTGATATTTTGTCAAGCCACTTCTCTGTGCCTCATTTCTCATCAGTTACAGGAGAAAAAATGTTTGCACCGTCTCCTCAAGTTTATTGTGAGAGGAATAAATGAGATAATAGATCTAAAAATATTTGGAGAAATTTTAAAATAAAATGTCAATGGGAGGTTCTTGGTAACCTCAGAAAAGCTAGTAAGATATATTCTCCAGCATTTGGTGGCAAGATGGAGATTTAGATCTAAAGCCTAAGTACCTAAATCCTACATTTAAGGTCATAGGAAAGAGATTTGATACAAATAAGATCTCATAGAGATGGCCAGGCTCTTCCAAAATGTGTTTCAGAGCAGGACCTAGGAAAGGAAGAGGCACCGGACAGCCACTTGCCAATTCATTATGCTCTGCAATGTTTTATTTAAAGAAGTAACCTTTGTCCCATGATCCTTCAGCAACTGAAATGTTCTCTCTTTCTCCTGAAGATCTGAAGGCCCCGAACAACTGCTCTTTCTGCCACGAGGCCGGGCAGCTGGGGCAAGAGATCAGAAAACTGCAGGAGGAGCTGGAGGGAATTCAGAAGATGCTTCTGGCTCAGGAGGTCCAGCTGGACCAGGCCTCTCAGACCCATGAGCTGCTCTCCACCACCAGCAGTCAAATCTCCCAGGAGATGGGCAACTGTTCCTTCTCCATCCACCAGCTCAACCAATCTCTGGGGCTCTTCCTGACTCAGGTGCGAGGCTGGCAGGCCACCACGGCCGGCCTGGACCTCTCTCTGAAGGACCTGGCCCAGGAGTGCTACGACGTCCGGGCTGCCGTGCACCAGATCAACTTCACCGTGGCGCAGACTTCAGAATGGGTCCACGGGATCCGCCGGAAGACGGACGAGGAAACCCTGACCCTCCAGAAGATCGTCACCGACTGGCAGAACTACACCCGGCTCTTCAGCAGCCTGCGCACCACCTCGACCAAGACCGGAGAAGCGGTCAAGAACATCCAGGCTACCCTGGGGGCCTCTTCACAGCGCATCATCCAGAATTCCGAGAGCATGCATGACCTGGTGATGCAGGTCATGGGCTTGCAGCTGCAGCTGGATAACATCTCGTCCTTCCTGGACGACCATGAGGAGAACATGCATGACCTGCAGTACCACACGCGCTATGCTCAGAACCGCACGGTGGAGAGGTTCGAGACGCTGGAAGGACGCATGGCCTCTCACGAGATCGAGATTGGCACCATCTTTACCAACATCAATGCCACCGACAGCCACGTGCACAGCATGCTCAAGTACCTGGACGACGTGCGGCTGTCCTGCACGCTGGGCTTCCACACCCACGCCGAGGAGCTCTACTACCTGAACAAGTCCGTCTCCCTCATGCTGGGCACCACGGACCTGCTCCGGGAGCGCTTCGGCCTGCTCAGCGCCCGCCTGGACTTCAACGTCCGCAACCTGTCCATGATCGTGGAGGAGATGAAGGCCGTGGATACACAGCACGGAGAAATCCTTCGCAACGTCACCATTGTACGAGGTGAGAGTGAGATCTGGGCCGGGCTGCTCCCAGCTCCCAGGGGGCCTTGGTCATCTTGCTAGAACTCAGGAGCACTTGGTTTCAGGCAAAAATCCTAGTGGGCTAATACAATCCTGTAGCAAATGCCTGGGGCAACTGGCAGTTTTAGCGCACTTGCCAACTCTTTTTAAAGGTGTTGTGGCTCCTAACTTTGCCTGTTATACATTTATATGGGTTTGTTTAATTGCACCACAAAGAGAAATAGGCAGACCTCGTCTTTTGGAAACCATCTCCTCTTGTTTTCTGCCTTCCCACCCTCTCATCAGTGCTCTCAACCATCTGCCCTTCAGATGCCCGCCCTTCTGATGCTGTCTTCTCCTATTTCACCCCTGCATTCGTCAGAGTTCTCCAGAGAAACATAATAAATAGGAGGGGGGGGGAGAGAGAGAGAGAGAGAGAGAGAGAGAGAGAGAGAGAGAGAATGAATAAGGAATTGGCTTATATAGTTATGGAGGGTGGTAAGTCCAAAATCTACACAGGTGATGTCCTGATTCATATCCATAGACTGGAAGTTGCTGCAGAACCAGGAAGAGATGATGTGTCAGTTTCAAGACCTTCAGGTCAGGCAGGAGAATTCTCTCACTTGGGGGACGGTCAGCCTTTTGTTCTATTCAGACCTTCAACTGAGTGGATGAGGCCTGCCCACATTGGGGAGGGCAATCTGCGTTACTCAATATAGATTTAAGTGTGTATGTTATCCATAAATACCCCTACAGATACACCCAGAATAGTGTTTGACCAAAAATCTGTCTATCCCATGGCTCAGTCAAATTGACACATAAAATTAACCATCACAAGTCCACCTCTTTCCAACTTAGCACTCATACACATTTCCTTAAATCATACTTAATCCTCAAATGGAGACATAACAAAGTCATCATTTTACCTGACGTACATGATGCTCCTATCCTGTGTACAACCAAAACCTCACTAACCCTTCCCCGGAAGAGGAGACAAAGGCCTTCAGTGATGTTTATTCTTCTCCTTGATATCTCATAATGTAAATACTATGATATAAACTTAACAATATTTAAATACTGTGATATAAAGTCAATAAATTTTGTATCTTATGTTACATGATAAGGGGATAAGAGAGAGAAGAAAGGAAAGATATATATTACATATTTATATACTAGAGGCCCAATGCACAAAATTCGTGCAAGGGTCTTGGCCCTCGCAGCCCCGGCTTCGTCTGGAAGGTCGTCCGGTAGGACATCCGGAAGGTTGTCTGGCTGTCGGGTCTAATTAGCATATTACGCTTTTATTATTATAGATATTAGTAACACAATAAGGGGAAAATACTGTTGACAATTACATTCCTCATTTCTTCACCTGGTCACATAGCTGGTATTTATAACTACCCTTTTCCACTACGAATTTCACATTCCCTTTGCCCTCCAGCAAACAGCTTGGCTGCTTGAGATTCTTTACCTGACGGTGAACAAATCTTCACTCTCAAAGGCCCACTAGTGGTCCTGCCTGGACTGGGTTGTTGTAGTTTTCCATTGACCTTCCTCACAAGCATGGGAATGCTAAGCGGTCTCCTGTATTCCACACATACTCCTCCACTGTGGAGTAGTAGTCCAGTTCCTCCCTGGTAGTCAGGATCAGTCACCCCCGTCAGCACAGTGACTTCTTTACCTGCTCATTCAGAGGCATGAGGTGCCCAGCATGTCTGGGCAGCAGTCTTAACTTCCTGTTCAATGGAATTATGTTGCATCTCCTGACAGAAACATTCTTCCCTTTGCAACTAAGATCTCTGAGCCAGCAGAGCGTAAGGTGGTAGGAGCAAGCAGCAAAAGTTTTGCTAGTGGGTCACTAAGGATAACGGTGAGTGGTGCCACTCCCATGTCCATCCCTGATCCCTGGAGCCGTGACTCCTGGCCGTCAGAGAAGCAGCACCACGTATGGGACACTGACAGAGCGTAGCCCTGAAAGTGTTTGCCCGCTAACTGGCACTGTAACTGAGTCTTCAAAATGCTATTCCATCGCCTGGCCAGAATCGCTCAGTGGTTGAAGGTTGACCTATGAACCAAAAGGTCACAGTTCACTGGTTCAGTGGTTGTGGGCTTGATCCCCAGTGTCAGGCCTGCAGTAGGCAGCTGATCAATGATTCTCTCTCTTCATTAATGTTTTTATTTCTCTCCTCCCTTCCTCTCTGAAATTAATAAAAACATATTTTTTAAAAAACCATTCCATCCATCCAACAAGCCACCTGCTTCAAGATGGTAGGAAACATGCAACACCCATGAGTTCCATGGTCTTGGGCCCAGTGCCATGCTCCAATTGCTGTGAAGTGAGTTTCAAGATCAGAAGCAATGCTGTGCCGATACCGGGGTGGTGGGTAATGCATTCTGTAAGGGGGTGGGTAGCAGTTTTGGCAGAAGCATTGCATGCAGGGAAGGTGTATCCTCATCCAGAGTAAGTGTCTCTTGCAGTAAGAACAGAACATTGCCCCTTGCTTGATGGAAGTGATCCAGTGTAACCAACCTGCCACCAGGTAGCTGGCTGATCTCCTGGGGAAGGTGCCATATCAGGGACTCGCTGTTGGTCTCTTCTGTCGACAAGTTGGGCTCTCAGCTGTGGCTGTAACCAGGTCAGCCTCGGTGACTGGAAATCCATGTTGCTAAAACCATACATAACCTCCAACCCTGTCCCCATGGCCACTTTGTTAATGAGCCCATTGGGTGATGACAGGGGCTGGGGAAAGAGGCTGACTGGAATCCATAGTCAACCCTCTATCCACTTGCTTATTACAACCTCCTGGGCTGAGGTCCCCTCTGCTGAGCATTCACAGAGGACACAAATCTTCACATGTTTTGCCCATTCAGAGAGAACTATTCAAATCCTCTTCCCCAAATTTGATTTCAACCAATTTTCCGATTGTGTTCCTTCCAAGGCCCTGACCATCCAGCCAAATCACTGGCCACAGCCTATGACCTGGTATATAGTTAGTCCTCACTCCCTGTTATTGATAAGTTCTTGGAAACTCTGACTTAAGCAAAACTAATTTTACCCTAGGGTAATTGATACAAGCAAGAGTTAAATTTCCACAGCATATTTCTGATCACAAAAATATTACCAAAACTTCTAAATAAAGACCCAAACACTTCTAATGGTAAACGTTGAAATAAATGTGAGCTATACCTACATTTGAGAAAGATGAATAAAAACAAGTAAGAAAGTGATTTTCCAATCTGCTTATTCTAGTTCAGAATGACAGGTGGCCGGAGCCACTCCCAGAAGGTCAGGGAGCAAGATAGGACCCCACTCGGACGGGACACCCTTCCATAGCAGAGCCACTCAGACTGGGACAGTGTAGAAACGGCTACCACCTACCATCTTTAGGATGTGGGAGGAAACCGGCGTCCCCAGAGAAAATCCATGCAAACTCAGCCAGAATGTGCAAACTCCACCCAGACAGTGGCCCTGGCCTGAATTGACTTTTTTCTTCTCATCAACATGATTACGAAATGACATTGAATGAAATGACGTGATTCGAGGGCCTGTCTGACCATTTCTCCTTCCAAGGAAACAGAGCACGGCCAGAAGTCCTGCCCACTGGGAGGCTTTCCCTTCGCCGTGTCCTTCAGAGCTGTCGCAGAGCAGGGCTGCAGTGCTACGGCGGTGCACTGTGATGCCTGCATATTATGCAGACCTGGCCCTAGGAGTGTTCTTCTCTGCCTGCTGATTGTAGGGAACTCCCCAGGACGCCCCAGAGAGAAGGCAGTGTCACAGGAGTGGGGACCATGGGCATTTGGGCCACTTCTTCATACAACTTCACCTGTATACCTTGTCCATTTGACAAGGTGAAGTGCAGCTCTACATGCCCAACCTCATGGCCTGGTGGGTTAGATAACAACCAGTCCATGATGGCCAGCTCAGATCGTATGGTAACTTGATGGCCCATAGCTAAGCATTCAGTCTCTACTCAGGCCCCATAGCAGGCCAAGAACTATTTCTCAAAAGGAGATCCGTTATCTGTAGGGCTTTGTACCCAAATCCTAAGGACCTGCGCTGCAATTGACTTGTAAGGACCTGCCAGCGACTCCAAAAAGCATCCCTTTCTGCTCCTGCCACTTCAAGCACCATTGGGCCTGCTGGATCCGATGGCCTGAGTGGCGAGCGGCTCGTACGGCAGTCTGGACCTGCTGCAGAGCCTTCTCTTGTTGTGGGTCCCGCTCAAAACCAGCAGCTTCTCGGGCCGCTCACTACACAGGATGGAGCAGCGCAACCAAATGAGGACTCTGTTGCCTCTGAAACCAGTAGGGGTGGCGCCTCCTCTTTGATTGCAGGAGAGCCCAGATGCAACCATGTATCCTTCACCTTTGAGAGATATCGGAACATGCCCCACCCACGAGACCCCTAGAAATTCCAACAGCGTGGAAGGACCTAAAATTGGTCAGCTTTGTTTCCCACCCGCTGACACACAAATGTCTTAGACGCGGAGCTGAAGCAAAGCGTGAGCTCCTATTCACTTGCTCAGTAGGTGCAGTCAGCGTAATGTCATCAGTGCAATGGGCCGGGTGGTATCTTGTGGAAGAGAAAGGAGAACAAGATCCCGTGAAGTGGGCCTAGGACCTCCCCAGGGTGGGTGACTAAGTTATGACATAGGCCGGAGAGCTGACATTCCTCTGAGGTAGTGAAGTGGGGGACAGTGAAGTCGGTGATGCCGGCCTTACCAGCAGAGAGCAAACTGCTTCTGGGCCTATGGACAGGGATGGACCAAGAAAAGCATTTGTTAAATCAGTATTTGCATCCCAGGGGATGTGTTAATTTTCTCAAGCAATGAAACCACGTGTGGAACAGCAGCAGCAATGGGAGTCGCCGCCTGGTTAAGTTTACAAGAATCCTCTGCCTTCTCAGAGACCTAGCACGCTCTGCCCAGGCCAGAGAGGAAGGATGGATGGGGGCGTGGGGGCATCACTACCCCTGCGTCCCGTAGGCCCTGATGGCGGCACTCATCTCTGCAATCCTTCCAGGAGCGTGGTGTTACTTTGGTTCACTATTTTCCAGGTAGGGGCAGTTCTGGTGGCTTCCACTTGGCCTTTCCCACATAATATCCCTCATTCCCGGGCCAGGGACCAGTGTGGGGATGCTGCCAGCTGCTCGGTGCGTCTAGCATAATTACACATCCCAGAACTGGGGAGCAACCACGGGATGGATCTGGGAGTTCCCTGGGCCCATGGTGAGATGGACTTGCTCACCTGACCTCCACAAGCCCCTTCTCTGACTGGTGGGCCACAGGGACCCTGGGTCCCCTGGAATCTGTCAGGTCAGAATCCGTGGGCAGTGGCCCAAAGGCCTGATTATCTCCTTTTCCCCAGTGCAGTTACCCTGGCGAACGGCCGTGGTCCCTTGGGGAATGCTGGGAGAAAGATTAGCATATAAACATTTGGTAGTGCACGGGAGGCCCTCACTGGGGGACCCAGCTTCCCCTTCATTCAAGGGGCGCTGGGCTGTAAACTGGCTCAAGTCTGAGAACTGATTGAGGGGCCATGACTCTCTGTTTTTATGACTCAGATTAGACTTTATTCACTGGACCTAGAACTTTCTGTTATACAGGATTAATAAGGATTTAGTAGGCTTCCTGCCTATCTCACTTCTAGGAACACCATGATCAGCAAGCTAACGCCATGGTTCTGTGCATGTAGGACTATTGTAATTGCTGCTTTGACTCTCTGTCCATTCAGTACCCACACCCACCTTGCTTCTGGTCGTGGATGTCTCCACCAGGCTGCTGCCACCCTGAGATGGGATCCAGCTACCCCCACTACACTTAGATTTCTGAATTCAGTGACTGCAGGTCCCCCTGTGAGGTCTGGCCTACGGAGGAGGGAGATCACAGAGCTCTCCTAGGATGCTGGGCTCCCCTCACAAACTTACCTCTCACAGTTGTAGTGAAAGGCCTGTCTTCTGGACCTGCCCAGGGCGGGTGCCTAGGTCTCAAGTGAGAAACCCACTTCAACATGACAGTCCCCCTAAGTCTTTGAATCCCCTTCCTCTACATTCAACCAAGGCAGGCCCAGCATTTCTAACTCACTCTCTGTGGTCCTTGTTTCATCCAACCAACCACACAGACCATTAGAGCCCTTTCTGACTCCCCAAGATGCAACTTTAGATGCATCTCATCTTCCCTCTCTATGTGTCTGTCAGTGTTCAAATGTTCCCTTTTTATAAAGTTACTAGAGGCCCAGTGCATGGATTCGTGCACTGGTGGGGTCCCTTGGCCTGGCCTGCAGGGATGGGGCCGAAACCAGCCCAGTGCACAGATTTGTCCAGGGCGTGTCCAGCCCGTCTTGCCCAGTCCTGATCAGCCGGACCCCAGCAGCAAGCTAACCTACCGGTCAGAGCATCTGCCCCTGGTGGTCAGCGTGCATCATAGCGACTGGTTGAACAGTCGAACGAATGGTCAGACACCTAGCATATTAGGCTTTTATTATGTAGGATACTTGTTTGGGGCCACCCTAATGACCACATTCAAACATGATTATCTCCAAAGACCCTAGTTCCAAGTAAGGTCATATTCCCAGGTACTGGGGGCTAGTACTTCAGCATATGAATTGTGAGGGGACACAAGTCAACCCTTAACAAATACCATTATTTTTTCATTCTAGTCCTTCGCAGCAATATTGCCGACAATTTTTCCCCCTAGAAAATGGTTCCAAAGACTGCCAATCAGGATTCTTTTGTTGTTGTTGAAGCTAATCTACACCCGAGGATAGTTTTCCCATTGATTTCTAAAGAGAGTGGAAGGGAGAGGGAGAGACATCTTATGTGAGAGAGATACATCGGCTGGTTGCCTCCCTCACCTGCCCCAACCAGGACCGGGGGTTGAGGTACATGCTCTTGACTGGAATCGAACTCAGGACCCTTCAGTCCTCCCGCCGATGCTCTAACCACTGAGCGAGACTGGCTAGGGCATAATCAGGTCTCTTTTTCACAGGAATTTGTATGGCTATAACCAGATTCCCTGGACCCTTCCCCAGGAAGTGTGTGTCTTTGTGGGAAGACTGTTCAACCTAAAAATCTAGCAGCTCTTAGCTCTAGAGAACAGACTATGTAACCAGGGAGATCTGGTAGTCCCAGAACATATAATTGGCAGGTGGGCCAAATATCTGGGCCAATCACCCAGGGAGCCCCAGGAGGAAGGAGGGAGGCCCCCACTATCCCAGACAGCTCTGTTCTCTCCTCAGAGCTCAGACTTAGAACTAACCTCTCTGGTTCTCTGGTTCTCTTTATCTATTTAGTCTCGAACCTGTGTTGCCTTCATTTTGTAGCATTGAGCATTTCTATTGCTACTAGGGATCATTTTCCCTTTAATCTAGATTGGTGGTTTGGGGGCTCCTGGGAGAGTAGGTTTTGCTTGTCTTTGTCATATTTTTGCAACAAAGCCAGTTATTGAATATTTCCTTGGTAACTGAAATCTTCCCACAGTATTCCTCTAACTTATGTGTCCATGTGACCTCTGGATCACAATGTTCCATCGAGGCCTTAGTAGGTAATTCTTTTGGTTCATCTTCTAGTAGCTTGTATCTTTGTTGCATTCAACCTAAGAACACATGAGAGATGAAGCAAGTGTGTGCAAAGCCCATGCACACACTTGGTTGCATTTTAGCCTCACAGCAACTTTGTACAGTGGACAAGGTGTTGGTGTCTTTATTTTACAGAAAGGTGGCCTGAGCCTGGGAAAGGTTAGGGAATGAGCTCCAAAGAGGGGCAGAGCCTTACCCAGCCACCCAGTGTGTTACTACCAGAGCTGGGCCTCGAACACACATCCCCCGAGTTCCAGGTCATTGTGCCCTCCGTGGCACCAGGCCAGTTCCCCAAGAGGCGCCGCTCTGTCTCTCTGTCCTCTACCCTTGTAAGCTTGCTTGTTGCTTTGGCTGAGAGATGAACTTTGGACCCCTCCTGCCCAGGCACCACCCCATCCCCCGGCAGGCAGTGTTGGAGCCCTGAAAGACTAGGTACTTCTGCTCATCCTCCCACCCCTTCCCTGTTCCCAGTGCGGACCACCTACTTTTCCCAGACATGCAGTCAGTTGTGGCTCTGCCCTAATGGGCCAGGATGGCCTAATTACAGCCTCTGGCTTCCTGAGTAATTATGGGCCTCCCTGGGCTCGGAATCTCTGTCCCTGCTCCCAGCTCAGCTGCACAGCCCGGCCGCTGCTGCTTTTCTTGCCTCCTTTGCCTGAAATGCCACTGCTCAGAGCAGCACTCAGTCCGCTATCCTTGGCCCTTTAGCTCTCTGATATCAGGATCTTACTCCCAGCTATGTCAGGGCACCCTGTCCCGGAGAGCGCCTCGGTCAGCCTCCGTCCACATGCCTTCCCCCGTGCTAACCACTAACCTACGGTTGTTGACTTCCTCCCTGGCCAGCCCTGTTCTCTGACCGCATGATTCATGGCTGACCCGGGACCGACAGGCGGAGGCTTGGCTCACCTGAGGAAGACAGTCCTTCTGGTTACTGCACCCCCCTCTGTGGGAGCCCTCCCCCTCTGTGGGAAACCTCCCACTCCTCCGGGCAGCACCCGGCAGGAGGCCTGGCAGTGGGAGGATGGTGGGGTGGGAAGGACGGGTAGGAAAAGGGCCAAGAGCCCCAGCTACCATGTAATGAGGAACACAGGCAGCAGGGTGAGGAGGAAGGCACAGGGGTTTCAGAGCTTCTCAGGCCTGGGTTTGAATCCTGACTCCGCCCCTTACTAGTCAGGGCCAGGGAGGAGAGGATGCCCATCGGAGATGGTGACAAGGGAAAGAATAGGGGAGACGGAGGGGAGAGAGTGCAAGGGCTCCAGCTGGACTCGGGGCCAGGCAGGGCAGGGCGTCCTTGTCGAGGTGCAATTTCTCAGGCTTTTCCTGAGTCGAGGCTAGAGATGGGAACTGTGGATCGTTTACCCAGGGGACAAGAGTGGGAGCCTCAGAAGTGGCTGTAAGAAGAGAGTGAAGCACCAGGGAGCTGGGGGCAAGCCCTGGGAGCCGGTTCCTAGGGCAGCCCGAGCTTGAGCCCAGAGAAGCAGGCAGAGGAGCGGGGATGCTCATGGAGCCACGGGGGCCCTGGGTGAGACTCTCAGTTTTATAGATGAGGACCCGAGCTCGAATGGGCAGGGACTTGCCCAGTGTCCCTCCATGGCCTCTGACTTGTCCACCCGCTTGGCCTCTAGGGCTGCGCCTCCTCGGAATGGCTCTGCATTCCCAGCCTCAGCTGGCCCAGGGGCCAAGAGCAGAGTTGGGGTGAAGACAGAGCGGTGGCTTTGCCAGTTCCCAGCTCGCCCTGCCAGGCTCCGGGAGGCCGTCGGCTGCTCGGGCATCTCCCTGTGCCCGTGTTGTTCTGTGCTGTTCTGGCCACCTTATTGGGTGGGGGTGGGGCTCGCTGTGGACCAGAGGGCACATCCTGCCTGGAGCTGCTCCCAGGCCAGGGCAATGCCACCCCCACCCCCAGCCAGCCCGGTGATGGAGTCCCAGCTTGTGCTTGTGCTGCCGGCAGGCCACGTGAGCGGAGCCCAGGCTGTGTGAGGGAGGTGGCAGGGCAGGCGGGGGCGGGGACCGGCTGGGAGATTTTATTGGCCCTGGGGGGTCTGACTCTGTCTGGGTTCCAGTTTCCAGTTTAGATGGCAATAGAGGACGGAATTCAAGGACACTCTGTCCCACTTAGACACACTCCGGACGGAGACAAGAGGGAACAGCAGGGGTGGAGAGCAAGGGGAGGGAGGGGGGGTGGCAGCAGGTGGCATCCGCCAGCGAAGGAGCCCTGACACACCCTGGACCACAGCCCCTGGGAGGGCCCCCAGCGCCCAGCTTCCAGGGTCCCTTCTCTCTGAGAGGCCACCTGGGCTCCCGTTTCCACTCGGGGACCCCTGGGGATATCACTCACCTCTCTGGGCTTTCGTTGCCTCCTCTGTGAAATGACGGGACTGGGCTGGCTCCTCCCCAGCTCAAAAGCTGCAGGGTTCTCTTTGCCAAGCGGATGATGTCACAGCAGAGTTCGCAGACAGCCGACTGTGGGCACCGGACTTCATCTCCCAGGCCAGCCTGGGTTCTGCTCCCACCACTTCCAGGCCGAGGCGGCTGCAGAAAGCCAGGCCTTCGCTGGGCCCCGGCCCCGGCGGCCTAACGCTGTCCTCCACGACTGCCCGCCGTCCTCAGGAGCCAGGTGGTTCGCCTTCCTCTGTGCTCCCAGCGCTCTGAGTGCCTCGGGCAGAGTGACGGCTACTTGCTGCTTTGTGTCCGCAGGGTCAGCACAGCTCTGGGAGGTGGTGATTTGCAGGTCCTCGCAGCCAGAGGTTGGTCAGGTCGTCTGAGGCCTGGCCTGAGCTCTAGACCGGGCGCTTTGAGGAAGGGGCCATGTCTTCATCTTGGCAGCTCGCCCAGGCCCAAGGCCAGAGCTGGGTGGGAGCAGGTGTCCACAGCCATTTGGTGAATCACCTTCTTCAAGTGTGTTCCGAGCTCTCCCTGCCGTGTGTCAGGCTCTGGGCCCAGGATGGAGGATGTGAGCCATGACCCTCATTATCTTCCGGGGGTTCCACAGCCTAGCAGGGCCCACCGGATCGTCTCCAAGGGCTGCTTTCTCCTTCCACATGCCAAGTAAACGATTCAGAAGGCGGTAGCCCCGAGAGCTCAGAGGAGAGGCTGGTGTGGTCGGGGTATGCTTCCTGGAGGAGTTGCCCTTTTCTGGGCTGTTGCTGTGCCCACTCACACTGGGAGGCATCTGTGTCTCATGCCTCATTGTCTTGGCCTTCTCCTCCATAATGCCTGCCTTCATCCCTGGCCCCAGCTGCCAAACAGGTCATGAGCAAAGCCTGGAGTTGGGACTGGGGAGTGGGCTGTGGCGGGGCTGCGTCTAGCAAACAAAGACCGTGAGGAAGTGTGGAAGGCCAGGCCAGCCGGAGCAGGCCAGACAGTCTTGGACAGACTTGGCCTGTTCCCAGAGCTGTCCAGCTGTCAGTCCCCAACCTGAGTGCACGTGTAGAACTATGGACGAGGCCTGAAGGTAGAACAAGGAGTGGCCACCGTGCACCAGGCCTCATGCTGGACACCGAACACGTGTCCTCTCAGAATCCGTGAGTAATCTCATCCCTGCTTCACAGATGGTAGAGTCAGCTCGGGGAAGTCAAGTCACCGGCCTGAACCCCCAAAGTCCGCAGCTGGCAGACCTGGGCTTTGCATCTGTCGAACCCGTGGGCGTCACAGTGCCCAGTGCCCTGCACCTACTTCATGAGAACGCCTCGAGAGGCCTGCCCCTCACGGACTGACCTCTCCCCTCTTCTCTCCAATCCTAGGTGCCCCCGGCCCTCCAGGACCAAGAGGACTCAAGGGAGATGCGGGTGTGAAAGGGCCCGTTGGTGGCAGAGGACCAAAAGGAGACGCTGGCAGCTTGGGGCCCCCGGGACCCCAGGGCCCTCAGGGGCAGCCCGGGGAAATTGGACCCGTGGGAGAAAGGGGGCCGGTTGGCCTGCGGGGTTTCCCAGGCCTCAAAGGCTCGAAGGGCAGCTTTGGAACCGGGGGCCCAAGAGGACAGCCAGGCCCCAAAGGGGATGTGGGGCCCCCGGGGCCAGAGGGGCCCCCAGGATCTCCAGGGCCCTCAGGGCCTCAGGGAAAACCGGGGATCGCTGGGAAGACAGGCTCACCAGGCCAGCGGGGGCCTGTGGGACCTAAGGGTGAACCAGGGATCCAGGGGCCCCCTGGCCTTCCTGGGCCCCCAGGCCCACCAGGAAGCCAGATTCGCTACTGAGGAGGGGCCGCAGTCCCAGACACTGCCTCACAGAATGCTGGGAAGGGGGCTCAGGGCAGAGTGAGTCCCCAGAAAGCCTCACATGCAGAGAATTGTGCTCCTTTGATCCCGAAGGGGGTTGCCCCCAGGCCGGCCCCAGCACCTTTGGGCTCCCCAGTAGTGACTGTACCCTGGAAAGTAGCCCCTCATACACACACACACATACACACATACACACACACACACATGTACACATGCACACATGGATTTCCCTGCTGGCCAGGGGGGCCAACTGGGACTCCCTGGCTGGACAAGAGGAGCGGGCAGAGACGACCTCCCTCTCCTGTGACTGAGCCAGCCAGGGAGGGGGCTACCTCGGGAGAAAGGTCTTGACTCTGTCTCTGAATCGGTGACCAACTCCAGTCTTCCCAGCACCTTCACACCCATCCCAGCCAGTACTTTCCCAGGGCTCCCAGTGGCTGAAAAGACCCAGGGAAACCCTTACAGGGGATTGTGGTTCAAACTGGAAGGACAGGGTGGGTTTGGCAACTGCAGACCTTCCCCATAACCATGGGAGCAGGCCTGGGACCCGCCTGTCTCGCCCAGGACAGAGGAACCCACCGTGGCTGTCATTCTCCGGCCCTGCGCACGGTGCCCCCAGGAGCTCAGCGATTTCCACATGTCAGAAAACTCCTTGCTTCATCCCGGCCTCCTCCGGTCAGGAGCATTCCAGAAGACCTCTAAACAGCAGCTTCACCCGTGCAGGGACGCCCCGGGCACTGGAGCATTCCGCCAAAGTGGCGCCCGGCACGTGGAAGCTGGAGGAGGGGTGGTGAAGGCCTTGGTCACTGGGCTGCCTAGAGAGCTGGCCCCCTTGCTGTCCATTCCTGGGGTAAGCAGTCTGGTGGGTGGGGGAGGACTGACTCCCCCCCACCCCATAACAGAGCCGCTCTCCCCTCTGCACCCTCCTGCCCACTGACCTCACCCCACCATGACCCAGACTGGCCTCTGTATGAGCAGCACAACTGAACGAGGAGGAACAGGCCCGAACACCCACAAGAGGCTCATTTGGACGTCACCCCTCGCCAACCTCCAACTTCCTGCGCACCCTGGCAGGAAGGCTCTCGGGGAGTTCCCAGCAGGGAGCAGGCCGCCCACAGGCTCCACTCGCTGTGCAGTGGCCCGGCCTGTGTTCCAGCAGAGCCCGAGCATCCAGCCTGACTCAGAAACCAGCCCCTCCCCCTGTCCGTGGCCTTGATGCCACCTCCCTTCTCGGAATAGATGTGCAACTGGTTTGCACTCCTGCCCGTCCCCACTGCCATGTAATTCTCCCGTCTACATATGGTATCCTGCAACTTAGTATTACTGGCTCAGTAAAGAGTGTTTCCAATAGGGAGGTGTCTGCTATCTTTTCTGCCCACCGGGGGCATGATGCCTTCAGGGGCTCCGCCTCACGTGGCCCTTGAAGGGGAACCAGTGGACGAGGGGTCCCCTAGCTGTTCAGCCACACTGTCGAGTCTGGGTCTAACCCCCTGGCCCTCACTCCAGAAACACTGCACTCCACTGGGCGTTCCTGTTGGGACCAGGGACCAGGGTGTCTGAGGGAATTACCCATGAAGAGCGGGGACCTCATGGGAGACAAGGTGAGCTTTATTAATTGGGCAGCAGGGCCCTAGAGTTCTCCCGAGACTGGAAAATAAGACAGGCCTGGACCTCTGAGTGATACCTCCTGCTTTCCTCTTTTGCCTCTAAGACGAGGAGCTAAAACAGAAGGAAGAGGCCAGGCCAGAGCTGCCCCAAAGGGTTTGGCTCTCCAGGGTCCACAGGAAAGAAAGGACAGCTGAGTCCCCTGTGAATCTGTTGGGGCTGCTACAACAGAATACCATAGACTGGGGAGCTTAGAAACAACAAATTTATTTCTCAGTTCTGGATGCAGGGAAGTCCAAGACCAAGACGCCATGACTCAGCGGTGAGAGTCCGCTTCCTGGTTCATAGACAGCCATCTTTTCGCTGTGTCTTCACATAGTGAGAGGGTCGAGGGAGCTCATAAAGACACTAATCCCATTTATAGGTGCTTCACCCCAGTCACACCCCTAAGGCATCACCCCTCACATTGGGGGTTAGGTTTTCAACATGCAAATTCTGGGGGACACAAACATTCAGTCTATGGCAGCACAGTAACTTCCTAACTTCATGGCCTCGTGCAAGCCTTGTGCCCTGGCTTGCTTTTCTGGGGGAGGAGGGGAGGTGGGAAGGGGTGTGCATTAATCAGGGTTCCCCAGAGAAGCAGAACCAATAGGAGATATAGTTATATGGAGAGAAAAGGAGAGAGAAGCTGAGAAGTCCCATGATCTGCCATCTGCAAGCTGTAGACCAAGGAGAGCCAAAGGGGAAGTTCCAGGCCAAGGGCAGGAGACCTGGGTCCCAGCTCCTGCAACAGGTGGAGAGACAGAATTCCTCCCTCCTCCCCTTTTCCTTCTATTCAGTCCCTCAACAATTTCGATGATAACCTCTGCTTTGGTGGGGGATAATTTTTACTCAGTCCACAGTCCACTGGTTCAAATGCTAATTTCTTCCAGGAACACCTCAGACACACCTAGAAATAATGTTTAACCAGATATCTGGGCATCCCATGGCCCAGTCAAGTTGGTCCATAAATTAACCTTCACAGGGTTCTGGTAGAGAAGAGAAGTGGAAGATGGGAACGGGTTAATGGGGCCACTGCACAAGGCTCTCACCACTTCCTCAGCCACCTATGGTAGCATGGGTCCCTCCTTCCAACAAACACCTGAGTGCGTTGGGCACTGAGTTAGGTACAGTGGGTAAAGGAGGCCTTGTCCTGAGGGGGGCTTGCCTCTAGAAGGGGAGAGGATTACATACTAAAAAGATAGGTATTCGCCTAAGCAGTGCATGGGGCAGGCTATGGGCTGGATAGGAAGGGGACCCTCAGGGCAAGTCTGGCAGGTGAGGCTGAGCAAGCAAGGAAG